>NC_041728.1:89971784-90596784 GCF_004115215.2 Ornithorhynchus anatinus
TCAATAAGGCTTTGAAGGAGGGGAGAGTAACTGTCAGATTTGAGGAGGGAGGTCGTTCCAAGCCAGAGGTAGGATGTGTTTGAGGGGTTGCTGCAAGATCTAGGCACAGTTAGAAGATTAGCATTAGATAAGCAAATTATGTGGGCTGGGTTGTAGTAGGAGAGTAGCAAGGTGAGGTAGGATAAGGTGATTTATTATTATTACTAATAATTATTAGTTGTGGAAGTAATAGTATTATTATTTTTTATCTTATCACTTCCAGGAATAATCTCACTGATTTTTAGGACATAATCATTATGGTACCTAACTGCTTACTATGTGCCAAGCATTGTTCTAACCACTGGGGTAGATACAAGTTAATCAGGTTGGACACAACCCGCAGCTCAGTAGACAAGGCCACCATGGCAGCTTCCTTCCATCTCTGCCATCACTCTTCCCTGGAGTGCTATCATTATGCAGCCATACATGTGATGTCATCTGTGTTGCCGGCCACCTGAGAGAAGTCCCACTGAACAATTAAGGCCTGAACTTCTGTTAATGTAGGTCAAAAAATCTACAAGTAAATCAGATAAATATTGTCTCAGCCAACCCAAAGCCTGGTGCTGCTTCAAGAAGGAAGGGGGCAGTCCACAGTTGTCAAAGATGGCTGAGAGCTCAAAGAAGACTAGAGCAGAGTAGAGCCCATTAGATTTGGCTACAAGGCAGTATTTCGGGACCCGGGTGTTTATGATCTCAGAGGTCATGTAGATCAAGTGGCGGGAAAGGTAGTAGAACACAGGATTAGGAGTCAGGAAACTCCAACTCTGTTATTGGTCACCTGGGAGACTTTAGGCAAGGAGCTTAACCTCTTGGTGCCTTAATTTCCTCATATGTAAAGTAGACTAGATACCTGCTCTTCTGTCCCCATGTCCTAGACTTTAAGACCCATGTCGGGTAAGGATCTTATCAAATCCAATGATCTTGAGTGTACCCCAAAGTATTGGGCACATAGAAAGTAATCAAAAAAATTAGTATTGTCATCATTATTATTGTTATGGCTAAAATAATTACTGCTGGATATTACTTTGCACTTGGGAATTTTATGAAAAATCCAAACACCTAAGTGCATTTTGTTTAACTGTCCCAAGCCCTTTGTACAATGTTCTTCACACACTAAGCACTTAATAAATACAATTGATTGATAATAGATTTTCTTTGATCAAATCTGTATTGGCTCAGTATGAATACAATTTCATTATTAGAGGTTACTAAAATAGACATGATGGCCATAATAAAGTCTGGGTAGTAATGAAGAAGTAAAAATAATGTTGCTGACTGAATGATCTTGGTGAAACAAAGGATAATCAAAACTCTTTAAGCCAAAGAAGATTCTTGAAGTTATTTAATGAATCCCCTGTTTCCAAGCTTCTCTGAAAAGAGGAAAGAAAAAGCAAATTCATCTGCAGGTGTGAGGGTTATATGAAGGAACAAAGGAGAGTTGAAGATGAAAAATTCATTAGGGAAAGAAGAGAAGGAACAGGAGCCTTCCTAATAGAGCAGATTTTGTGTGTGTGCATATCAAGCTTTGGATCTTCAGAAAACACCAGTTACTAACTGCTGAGAAATGTCTTCACATTCACCTCTAGTGAAAATGACTATCACATATGGTTACAAAAATACTGTAATATTTGTCAACTGGACCTTCAAATGTCAATTTCATATATAGACATAGAGCTGTCTTTCAGGTTCAAAGATGACGGTCCTGAAGGTGAAATTTTTTGTGTGTGTATGTATGTGTGTAAGAAATAGGACCAGTTTGGGAGTAACAATCCCTTCCCTACTATGTACACAGCAAGATTTTCTTTTGATGATGATGATGGTATTTGTTAAGCTCTTACTATGTAATAATAATAATAATAATGTTGGTATTTGTTAAGCGCTTACTATGTGCCGAGCACTGTTCTAAGCGCTGGGTGCCAAGCATTGTTCTAAGCCCTGGGATAGATACAAGGTTATTAGGTTGTCCCACGTGGGGTCCACTGTCTTAATCCCCATTTTACAGATGAGGTAACTGAGGCACAGAGAAGTTAAGTGATTTGCTCAAAGTCACACAGCAGACAATTGGTTGAGCCAGGATTAGAACCCACAACCTCTAACTCCCAAGCCTGAGCTCTTTCCACTAAGCCATGCTGCTTCTCTTTTGCTGTTTTCCCTTGTTGCACTGCACAGTGCCTGACACACTGCCTACTGTAAAGAATATGGAACGAGGAGTCAAGACTTGGGTTCTAATTCCGACTCCATCACATGCCTACTGAGAGATCTTGGGCAAATCACTTACATTTTCTGTGCCTCAATTCCTTTGTCTGCACAATCGGTATGAAATAACTGTTGTTCTTCCTTAGACTATGAGCCTCATGTGGGACCTTACTATCTTGTAACTACCCCAGCGCTTAGTAAGTGCTTGATACTAAGCACATAAAAAATCATTATTATTATTTTTTTACATTCTTTATTCTCTGTCACTATTTCCCCAAAGCCTCTGCTACTAGACTTACTCATTTCTGATTGCTTTGTATCAGGCTGATCCCCATCTAGGCTGTTTAGCTGCAAACTACTGCTGTGGCACATTGACTGAGATGTGCTTCACTATTTGTAGACTGTTTTCAGTGTTCCTCTTTTCTAAGGTGAAACAAGGCACCTTACCCCCTTCTAGGTTGTAGACTCCTTGGGTGCAGGGGACATATCTATCAACTCTGCTAAATCGTACTTTCCCAAGTGTTCAAGTATAGTGTTCAGCGCACAGTAAGTGCTCAATGAACGCAATTGATTCCCAATAAATCGATTCCTGAAGAGCATTGGTTGGGGAACCCTGCTGCTGCACATTCTCTTTGCATGTCTTGCCTACTTAAGGTTTTGTTGATGAGCAACTGTGCTGTTCTAACTGCATTTCATTACTTCATTATTTGTAGTGCTATTTGACACTACTTTGAGAAGCTGTGTGGTCCAGTAGAAAAATAATAATAATAATATTGGTATTTGTTAAGTACTTACTATGTGCAGCACTGTTCTAAGTGCTGGGGTCGATACAGGGTAATCGGGTTGTCCCACAGTCTTAATCCCCATTTTACAAATGAGGTAACTGAGGCACAGAGAAGTTATGTGACTTGCCTACAGTCACACAGCTGACAAGTGGCAGAGCTGGGATTCAAGCCCTTGACTTTTCACTCCCAAGCCCATGATCTTTCCACTGAGCCAAGCTGCTTCTCTATAAAGAGTGGGCCTGGGAGTTGGGGGACCTGGGTTCTAATCATGGCTCTGCTACTTGCCTGCTCCTCTCTCAGGATCGCACCTGGAGAGTTTTCACTACTCTACTAGTCTTGGCTGCAGGTGGGACAGTCAAGCAGATGCATGAGCTCGTTATTGGGCAGGGATTGTCTCTATTGCTGAATTGCACATTCAAAGCGCTTAGTATAGTGCTCTGCACATAGTAAATGCTCAAATATGATTGAATACCCATTCCATTCCTAGCTTGGGGAGTGGCTAGTGAGTGGAAGGCAATTGGCTAAAGGTCAAACTCACCTGTGCTGGGCAGCAACGGCATGGGAGAGGGTTGAGGGTGGAGACTCAAGTTTACTGTGTGGAAGAAGACAATGGTAAATCACTTGCATTTTTTACCAAGAAAATTTCATGGCTACACTACTACATTTGCAGGTGGAGATGAGGCGTTCTGGGAGAGCTGTATCCATTGAGTCGTTATGGGTTGGAAATGGCTCGACAGCATAAGACAAGACTTGCCTGCTTTGTCACTTAGGGCAAATAACTCACCTTCTCTATGCACCTCAGTTTCCACAGCTGTAAAATGGGGATTAAGACTGTGAGCCCTATGTGGGTCAGGTACTGTATCCAACCCAATTATCTTGTATCTACCCCAGAGCTTAGTTCAGTTCCAGGCTTATATGATTAGTATTATTACTATTACATTAATAATGCTGGTATTTGTTAAGGGCTTACTATGTGCAGAGCACTGTTCTAAGCGCTGAGGTAGATACAGGGTAATCAAGTTGTCCCACATGAGGCTCACAGTTAATCCCCATTTTACAGATGAGGGAATTTAGGCCCAGAGAAGCTAAGTGACTTGCCCATATTCACACATCTGACAAGTGGTGGAGCTGGGATTCAAACCTATGACCTCTGACTCCCAAGCTCGGGCTCTTTCCACTGAGCCATGCTGCTTCCCATTACATTATTATAACAGTATTATATTACTATTATAATAATACTAGTAGTAGCAGCCAGAGTAAGTGTAAGTAAGTGTTCTTGTGGCTTGTCTTCTGACCCTGGAAGAACTAGGCTGTTACCTCCCTGAGTAAAGGACCGCACAGATCACTCACCCACTATATCCTGCCACTTCTGAAGAAAGATCCTGCTGTGTTGGTATTTGTTAAGTGCTTACTGTGTGCAGAGCACTGATCTAAGCACTGGGGTAGATACAGGGTAGTCAGGTTGTCCCACGTGAGGCTCACAGTTAATCCCCATTTTACAGATGAGCTAACTGAGGCACAGAGAAGTTAAGTGACTTGCCCACAGTCACACAGCTAGACAAGTGGCAGAGCAGGGATTTAAACCCATGACCTCTGATTCCCAAGCCCGGGCTCTTTCCACTGAGCTGCGTGGCTTCTCTGTGTCAGCTCCTCATAATTCCAGCTGGCACACCCTCAGCCTATCATTAGCATTTTTTTGAATGTGAGCAGAGTACTATACCATGTGTTTGGGAGAGTACAAATAAGCTCCATGAGCGTGGCTCGGTGGCAAGAGCCCGGGCTTGGGAGTCAGAGGTCATAGGTTCGAATCCCAGCTCTGCCACTTGTCAGCTGGGTGACTGTGGGCTAGTCACTTAACTTCTCTGTGCCTCATTTACCTCATCTGTAAAATGGGGATTAACTGTGAGCCTCATGTGGGACAACTTGATTACCCTGTATCTACCCCAGTGCTTGGATCAGTGCTCTGCACATAGTAAGTGCTTACCAAATATCAACATTATTATTATTATCTCTGTTCCTATAGAGTTTACAGAATAACAAGGGCTATAGGGGTATGCTTCACTATTTATAGACTGTTTTCAGTGTTCTTCTTTTCCATGGTGAACCCTTCTAGATTTTATGCTCCTTGGGTGCAGGGGACATATCTATCAACTCTGCTACATCATACTTTCTCAAGTATTCAAGTATAGTGTTCAGCACACATCATCTCTGTTCCTACAGAGTTTACAGAATACCAAGGGTGACAGACACTTAAATTATAATGGAGAAGTAATAGTGTATGAGAGATGAATCTAGGTGTTAAGTGACCAAATCCACTGTAAATGGTGGTGCTAAGGGGTTGAAGAAGCATTTAGGGGACAAACAAAAAGTTAGAAGAATTACAGATTACATCTCCCTGAGGCCTTGAATAATCTCAGAAGACCTTTAAAGATAGGGAGCGCTGTAGTGTGGCAGATATAGTGATAATATTTATTTTGCACTTATTGCATGCAGAGCATTTTACTGAGCCATGGGAAAGTGTACACAGGTAAGAATTAAACACAGACCCTGTTCAAGGGACTTAGAATCAGAAGACTGGAGACATATGCCCTGGGAGCAGTGATGCAATCAAACATTAATACAGCATAAGAGACAAGGATAAATATGTAAAATAAAAGCATAGGTCAGTAAGGAGCTGTGGCTAGAGGAGCAGGATTTCCGACTCCTTGTGATTCAGAATCCATGACATACCATAGCAACATCTACCACAGCACAAGCCTTCCTTAGTAAGCACAGTGTCGGCCCACAGTAATGCTCAAAAAATACAATTGACTGATTGATGTTATGAGTGTTAGTCTCTTTCTCACTGGGGTGGTGCAAGGCAAGATGGGATGGGGCCTCCTCAATGATGCAAGGGCTGTCTGTTCCCGGCAAGGCAGTGTGGCTGGCACAATGAGTATCCTGGGAGCAGAGGCCCTGGGAGGTGGAGAAGGAAGGCGGTTCACTTGGCCTTGATGCAAGGGTGAAAAGGATGGGCAAAGAGTGTGCAGGAGATAAGGCTGCAGTTACAAAATGTTTCCTTCCGCTGTGGGGAAGAGGGCCCGAGATGACTTGGCAGCAGCGTTTATCTCTGTCATGGCTGCAGAAAACAGTCCAGGGGCAGGGGATTTGACTGGACTTGGAAGCTGGAGGCTAAGGCCACACAAGGAGGCAAGGCTGCAGTTATCGAATATCTCACTCAGCCATGTTGAAGAGGGATATGACGGAGAACAGAATTCCAGGATGGCTGGAGGGGGTGAATAAATGTCAGTGATAAGGAAGATTAGAATGAGGCAGAATAAGTAGGTTAGGTTGAATGGAATGAAGATTGTGAGCGGGAGAGAGGTCTAGTGGGAGAAGAGAGTAGATAAGCAAGAGGGAAAGAGCTTATTGCATGTCTTAACTCCAATGCTGAAGATCTTTCTGCTTGTGCAGAGAGGAAAGGGCACCCGTTGAAAGTTTGAGGGGTGGGAAGGTGTACAGAAAAAAATATGGAAAAGTGCTCTGGGCAGCAGAGTGAAGCTATAAATTAGAGAAGGGTTAGAAAGGAAGCCAAGAGGTCAGTGAGGAAATTGATGCAGTAGTCAAGCCAGTATATGACAAGTGCCTGAATCAGGGTGGTAGTCATTTGGGTGGAAAGGAAGGGAGAAGATCCTGAAAATGTTATGTGGAAAAGTGAGAGGATTTGGCAAGGATGGCGATGTTGTTGATGATGTTCAGGAATTGATGTGGATGAGAGGATTCAGAGGGGGAAGATGGGTTCAGTTTTAGACATATTAAGCTATAGGTGTGGGTAGAACTTTCACATAGAGATAAACTGGAGACAAGTGGAAACATGAGATGAATAAAAAGTTACAGCTAGTAAGTAGAAAAGGCAGCCTTAGAACATAGCCTATACTTTCTTTAAAGTAGGAAATTTCCATTTGTTTTTGTATAAATTACAGTACACATTTCACTCAGTATGTTCTCCTGATTTAATCACAATAAATTGCAGATGTGCATTCCTGCATTACCTTTAGATCCCATCATTTCAATCATTATCCTGCCACTAATTCAACTTGCCTTAGCCAAATATGATTTTTCTTTGTAAATCTCCCCATCTGGGTTCCCCAGTCTTAGACAGTGATACATTTCCAAACTTCCCAAGCATCTGTGGCAACTTGCTTGAGCTGGTGAGGAATGTATTCTTCCTTACTGAAATTCTTGATAACATTTACTTCTGTCATATTGAATAGGTTCTCATTTTACAAATGGGAATAACATTCTATTGATTGAAAAGGTCTTTGAAAAATGCCATTTTCAAATACTGTTTCCACTGCAAAATTTCTGAACACAAACCACGTGTAGACTGTAAGATTGTGGTGGGCAAGGAATACCTCTTTTTATTGTATTGTACTCTTCCAAGCACTTAGTGCTCTGAACACAGTAAGCACTCATTAAATACGATTGAATTAATGAATGTAGTTCTGGGCATTGGCCCTGGTACCTTGTGTAATGTGCAAGTTCCATGAATGTTTAAATTGTTATTTAGCATTTACAAGAAGCAATCCAGAGTTTTTCCCCAGAATAACTTCTGCATATTGGCTTTATGCATTTTGTAGTGCAGTAATCAGGTATTTATAAATATAATGCTTTCCAAAACAACTGAAACCCAAGAATTACTAAATTATGGGGTGCATCTACAAACTTTATGCCACTGCACTTGTCACTTCCCTGCTGTTGTTTTTCCCTTGCTTCCTTCTCAACATGCTCTAAAATTGTTTTCTTCCGAACTGGAAAAAACGCAGACATTTCAAGTGATTCAGCAGGTATCTGTGGTGTTTACAAAACAAGATGACTAAAATGTCATCTTTTCATTGACAAATGCTCCATTAATTTAAATTGAACATCAGTTTACTGTATCCCATAAATTTAGATACACTTTCTAAACCTATTCTTCCACCATCCATGTTCATTTAACTCACCATAATGATCCACAGTGCATCTTCCTCGTTGTTCATCAGTGTAGTTTTGTCAAAGAAAATGGTAGTCCTAAGGAAAAACAAGGATAATAAAACTATTGTATAGGGATGTTAAAAGAAGCACTACAACATTTCAAAAAAAAAGTATCCCAGATAAAGTCAAAGTAGCAGCTGCACCTCACTGATGGAATCCAAGTAGAGTCAAGGACATCCATTAGTTACTGTTGAGTGTGAAAGATTTAATGTAAAATCCTCAGTTGGTGATTTTTTAAAGATGGCTAATGCCATCATCCTCCAGTATAGTTGTAGTTCTGTTTTTAAAGGAGCAAGAATTGTTTAGTTTTCATTAGTTACTTGAACTCATAAAATGTGCAGTTCCTGCATTATAATTGACAGTGATTTTTTTCATTGCCATATAAAATGTTATCCAACATAATATAACATATATAATATATATTATATATATATATATACATATATAACTCATTGGCTCCCACAGCTTCAACTATCATCTCTACGCAGATGATACCCAAATCTACATCTCTTCCCCTGTTCTGTCTCCCTCCCTCCAGGCTCATATCCCCTCCTGCCTTGAAGACATCTCCACCTGGATGCCTGCCCATCACCTAAAACTCAACATGTCCAAGACTGACCTCTTATCTTTCCTCCCAAACCCTGTCCTCTCCCTGACTTCCCTGTCACTATGGACATCATTACCATCCTTCCTGTCTCACAAGCCGGCAACCTTGGTGTCATCCTTGACTCGACTCTCTCATTCACCACACACATCCAATCCATCACCAATGCCTGCCGGTCTCACCTTCACAACATCACCAAGATCCACCCTTTCCACTCCATCCAAACCACCTTGTTAGTACAATCACTCATCTTATCCTGACTGGATTACTGCATCATCATCCCTTCTGATCTCCCATCCTCCTGTCTCTCCCAGCTTCAGTCTATACTTCACTCAGCTGCCCAGATTACCTTTCTACAGAAACGCTCTGGGCATGTCACTCCCCTCCTTAAAAACCTCCACTGGTTGCCCATCAACCTTCGCACAAAGCAAAAACTCCTCACTATTGGCTTCAAAGCTCTCCATCACCTTGCCCCCTCCTACCTCACCTCCCTTCTCTCCTTCTAAAGCCCACCCCGTACACTCCACCCCTCTGCCACTCACCTCCTCATGGTGCCTTGTTCTCGCCTGTCCTGCTGTCAAATGCTGGCCCACATCCTACCTCTGACCTTGAATGCCCTTCCCCGTCCCAACCTCCAAACTAGCTCACTTGCCCCCTTCAAAGCCCTACTGAAAACTCCTCTACTCCTCCTCCCCTCCCCATCACTCCTACTCCATCCTTCTGCTCTACCCTCTCCCTGCCCCACAGCACTGTTTAATCACAGTGTGTCTTAGCAGAAAGAGCACAAGCTTGGGAGTCAGAGGTCATGGGTTCTAATTCCAGCTCCACTTGTCAGCTGTGTGACTCTGGGCAAGTCACTTCACTTCTCTGTGCCTCAGTTCCCTCATCTGTAAAATGGGGATTAAGACTGTGAGCCCCATGTGGGACAACCTGATTCTCCTGTGTCTACCCCAGTGCTTAGAACAGTGCTTGGCACCTAGCAAGCACTTAACAAATGCCAACATTATTATATGAGGAGCAGCATGGCCTAGTGGCAAGATCATGGGCTTAGGAGTCAGAGGTTGTGGGTTCTAATTCTACCTCCATCATTTATCTGCTGTGTGACTTTGGGCAACTCACAACTTCTCTGTGCCTCAGTTACCTCAACTGTAAAATGGGGATTGAGACTGAACCCCATGTGGGACTTGGAGTACTTACTTTACCCCAAGTGCTTACTACAGTGCTTGGCACATAGTAAATGCTTAACAAATACCATAATTATCATTATTATATATACATATGTATTCTATTTTATTAATGATGTGTATATATTTATGATTCTATCTATTTTGATGCTATTGATGCCTGTCTACTTGTTTTGTTTTGTTGTCTCTCCCCGCCTTCTAGACTGTGAGCCCGTTGTTGGGTAGGGAATGTCTCTCTCTGTTGCCAAATTGTACTTTCCAAGCACTTAGTACGGGGCTCTGCACAGAGTAAGCACTCAATAAATACAATTGAATGAATGAATGAAAATGGTGACAAAGTTCTTAATTCTTATGAGTAAAAATATTACCATTTCCACAGCTACCCTGTTGAGTACTGGGGAGTCATTATGAGGAGCCCTTTACATTAAGTAAATGGCTCCTACTCCATTCTGATCCTCCTTGACCTCTCTGCTGCCTTTGACACTGTCGACCATCCCCTCCTCCTCCATACCTTATCTCACCTTGGCTTCACGGACTCTGTCGTCTCCTGGTTCTCCTCTTACCTCTCTGGCCGATCATTCTCGGTCTCCTACGCGGCAGCCTCCTCCCCCTCCCATCCTTTAACTGTTGGAGTTCCTCAAGGGTCAGTTCTTGGCCCTCTTCTGTTCTCCATTTACACTCACTCCCTCGGTGAACTCATCCGCTCTCACGGCTTTGACTACCATCTCTACGCAGATGACACGCAGATCTACATCTCCGCCCCTGTCCTCTCCCCCTCCCTTCAGGCTCGCATCTCCTTCTGCCTCCGGGACGTCTCCACCTGGATGTCGGCCCGCCACCTAAAACTCAACATGAGCAAGACTGAGCTCCTCATCTTCCCTCCCAAGCCCGTTCCGCTCCCAGACTTCTCTGTCACCGTGGATGGCACGACCATCCTTCCCGTCCCGCAGGCCCGCAATCTCGGTGTCATCCTTGACTCGTCCCTCTCGTTCACCCCACACATCCTATCCGTTACCAATACCTGCCGGTTTCACCTCTACAATATCGCCAAGATCCGCCCTTTCCTCTCCACCCAAACGGCTACCTTACTATTACGGGCTCTCGTTATATCCCGGCTAGACTACTGTGTCAGCCTTCTCTCTGACCTCCCTTCCTCCTCTCTCGCCCCGCTCCGGTCTATTCTTCACTCCGCTGCCCGGCTCATCTTCCTGCAGAAACGATCTGGGCATGTCACTCCCCTTCTTAAACAACTCCAGTGGTTGCCTATCGACCTCCGCTCCAAACAAAAACTCCTCACTCTAGGCTTCAAGGCTCTCCATCACCTTGCCCCTTCCTACCTCTACTCCCTTCTCTCTTTCTACCACCCACCCCGCACGCTCCGCTCCTCTGCCGCCCACCTCCTCGCCGTCCCTCGGTCTCGCCTATCCCGCCGTCGACCCCTGGGTCACGTCCTCCCGCGGTCCTGGAACGCCCTCCCTCCTCACCTCCGCCAAACTGATTCTCTTTCCCTCTTCAAAACCTTACTTAAAAATCACCTCCTCCAAGAGGCCTTCCCAGACTGAGCTCCTCTTCCCCCTCTACTCCCTCTGCCATCCCCCCTTTACCTCTCCGCAGCTAAAGCCTCATTTTCCCCTTTTCCCTCTGCTCCTCCACCTCTCCCTTCCCATCCCCACAGCACTGTACTCGTCCGCTCAACTGTATATATTTTCGTTACCCTATTTATTTTGTTAATGAATTGTACATCGTCTTGATTCTATTTAGTTGCCATTGTTTTTACGAGATGTTCTTCCCCTTGACGCTGTTTAGTGCCATTGTTCTTGTCTGTCCGTCTCCCCCGATTAGACTGTAAGCCCGTCAAACGGCAGGGACTGTCTCTATCTGTTGCCGACTTGTTCATCCCAAGCGCTTAGTACAGTGCTCTGCACATAGTAAGCGCTCAATAAATACTATTGAATGAATGAATGAATGAATTAAGTACCTCTTACTTGTCAATGGCAAGCTTAAAGCAAAATGATTGCTTTTTGCATTACTTAATGTCCAAGCATTATTAGGAATTCCAGGAGCAGCTACTCGCAATCTTAGGAGTGTATTACAAAGTGAAACAATATGAATCTGGTTCTAGCCAAATAGTTTTTCTATAAGTATGTGGGAAAAGATTGATTACTGGTACCTCAGTTAGTGGGGGTCCTGAAAAATGAGTTTGGGGGAATCAATAAATTATAGCAGTAAGCAACCTCAGAGCAAACTACTTAGAAAAAGATATGTGGAGAAAAGAACGTTTTATAGAGGTGCCTTGATCCACATGAAAACTCCGTATCTTTCTTCCCAAAGACTCTTCCCTAAGACTGTCCCATAACTGAAAGTAACACTGCTATCCTCCCTGTCTCACAAGTCTGTAAACATGGCATTATCCTCAAATCATCTCTCCCATTCAACCCACATCCTGTATACAGAAGCAGCATGGCTAGAGAAGCAGCGTGGCTCAGTGGAAAGAGCCTGGGCTTCGGAATCAGAGGTCATGGGTTCGATTCCCGAGTCTGCCACTTGTCAGCTGTGTGACTGCGGGCAAGTCACTTCACTTCTCTGTGCCTCAGTTACCTCATCTGTAAAAATGGGGATTAACTGTGAGCCTCACGTGGGACAGCCTGATTACCCTGTATCACCCCCAGTGCTTAGAACAGTGCTCTGCACATAGTAAGCGCTTAACAAAAACCAACATTATTATTATTACAGCACAGGCCTGGGAGTCAGAAGGACCTGGGTTCTAATCCTGGCTCTGCCACTTGTCTGTTGTATGATTTGCTGAGAAACAGTGTGGCTTAATGGAAGAGCATGGGCTTGGAAGTCAGAGGAACCTGAGTTCTAATTCCGGCTCTGACTCTTGTCTCCCATGTGATCTTGGACAAGTCACTTTGCTTCTCTGGGCCTCAGTTACCTCATCTGTAAAATGGGGATGAAGACTGTGAGGTCCATGTGGGAAAGGGATTGTGTCCAACCTGATTAGCTTGTGCCTATCCCAGCACTTAGTAAACTGTCTGACACATATCATGAAATTAAAAAATACCATTAAAAAATAGAACCAATGCTTTCTGGGCTTAATCCGTGAGAAAGTGGGTATGTTTTAAGGAATAAATCTACCATACCATGAAGAATAGAGCTGCTCTGCAAACTTTTCTCTCCATGAATTAAATCAAAATGACCCTGTTCCAGGGAAGATGGGGATTTTGTGAGCCACAGACATTTATTTTGTGTCAAACCTGGAAGCTGGAAGTTCTATCAGGCTTTTTTAGGGAAAAAAGTGTCATCAGGTGCGAGAGCTTTAGCCTAATTATTTTTCAGTTTATTCCTCTTTTTTAATGGTATTTAAGTGCTTACTTTGTGCACAGCAGTGTATCAAGTGCTGAGGTAGATACAAGTTAGTAAGCTTGTTGTGGGCGGGGACTGTGTCTTTTATTGTACTGTCCCAAACCTTTATTATAATGCTTTGCACATGGTAAGTGTTCAGTAAATACAATTGACTGACAGTCCCTGTCCCACATGGGACTCAGTCTTAATCCGCATTTTACAGATGAGGTAACTGAAGCCCAAAGAACCAAAGTAACTTGACCATGGTCGCACAGCAAACAAGCGGCAGAGCCAGAATTAGAGCACCTATCCTTCTGACTCCCAGCCTGTGCTATTTTCACTAGGCCATGTTAGTTCATGTAATTTGGCAGCAAAATATACTCTCTCCAGCTCTTAAGACAAGTGCTTCACATTCAGAAGTCACTTAGTAAATGTCATTGATAATTGTGTTGTGTTTTTGGTCTGCCAAGCACTCTACTAAGCCCTGGGGTACATACAAGATCATCAAGTTGGACACAGTCCCTATCCTAAATGGGGCTCACAGTTTAAGTAGGAAG
This sequence comes from Ornithorhynchus anatinus, assembly GCF_004115215.2. Classification (NCBI taxonomy): domain Eukaryota; kingdom Metazoa; phylum Chordata; class Mammalia; order Monotremata; family Ornithorhynchidae; genus Ornithorhynchus; species Ornithorhynchus anatinus. Next base: position 89,985,508 of record NC_041728.1, read on the forward strand.
GAGGCAGGTATTGAATTTCTGTTTCCAGATGAGAAAATCGAGGCACAGAGAAGCTAATCAACCAATCAGTGGTACTTATTGAGTGCTTTCTGTGTGTATAGCACTGTGCTCTACACTTAGGAGAGTACAGTACAACTGAATTACCAGACATGTTCCCTACCCATAATGAGTTTACAATCTAGAGAGATGAGCTTAGTGACTGAGCTAAGTGACTTTCCCAAGGTCACTCCGCAGGTAAGTGGCAAAGCTGTTCTCAGCTACTCCCTATAACTGGGGATCAGGTCTGAGGGCAAAAGATGGATGGGTGTGGAAGATCATCAGGGCACCAACTGGATTTTGAGTAACAGTGTGTGCAGAGCCTAATAAGCACAATGAGGCTTAAGAAAAAGTTGAGACTAGGATCTCTGACCTTGAGGAGGTTACAATCTCTTAAAATCTCTCTCACAGGCAAGGAATCATATCTGTAGCCCAGAAAACAATCCTGGCACAGTGACTGGGGAAGAGAATACCACACTTTCTCCAATAAGACTTTGAGACCCGCATGAAATGGAAAAGACTTGCCCCACACCTGATAGAAATGTTATTTTGCTGAGGCTGGCAACAAAATAGCTTGGGGGAAAATTGTTGGGACTGACTGAAATTAACCAATTATTTCAGTACTAGCCTGGTCATTCAAACTTCAGTTTTAAGAACATTAAAGCAGAATTTCAGAATATTGCTAATGGGCTTAATGTGAAGCAAACGTACAAGAAACAACAGTGGCATTAGTGGTATCATAGCTAATGTTTTCACTGCCACATCTGAATGCCAGGTGAACATAAAAGAAAAGCTGTTACACTTGAATTAGCAACAACAGTTAGCTAAATGAGCGAACTGCAATAATAGGAAAACAGGTCATTTTTTATAGAAATTGAATATTTTCTACATCATTAAGAAAGTGGATTGACCTCATTTCTGGTTTTCATAATTTCACACTTTTAGTACACGATTAACAAAGGAAATTCATTTGGAAGGATGCTCATTCTTGGTGAGATGCAACATGGCCTTGTGGAATGATCAATAGGCATGGAAGTCAGAGGACCTGGGTTCTAATCCCAGCTCCACCACTGTCTGCTGTGTGTGAGTTCCAGCAACTGCAGAATGGTCATCCAATACCAGTTCTTTCTCCTACTTAGACTGTGAGTCCACTGTGGGACTTGATTATCTTGTATCTAATCCATAGAGAAGCAGCGTGACTCAGTGGAAAGAGCCTGGGCTTGGGAGTCAGAGGTCATGGGTTTGAATCCCAGCTCTGCCACTTGTCAGCTGTGTGACTATGGGCAAGTCATTTCACTTCTCTGGGCCTCAGTTACATTATCTGTAAAATGGGGATTAACTGTGAGCCTCACATGGGACAACCTGATGACCCTCTATCTACCCCAGTGCTTAGAACAGTGCTCTACACATAGTAAGCACTTAACAAATACCAACATTATTATTATAAGCCCATAACCTTGGTGTTATCCTTGACTCATCTCTCTCAATCAACCCACATATTTAATCTATCACTAAATCCGGTTCGTTAAACCTTCACAACATTGCTAAAACTCACCCTTTCATCTCCATTCAAACTACCATGTTAATCAAAGCATTGATTGTACTGCGCCATGATTACTGTATCAGCCTTCTTACTGCCCTCTCCCACCCCTCTGTCTCCTCCCACTCCAGTCCTTACTACACTCTGTTGCTTGGATCATTTTCCTTCAAAAATGTTCAGTCCATTTCCAAGAGCCTCGAGTGTTTTGCGCATCCACCTACGCATCAAACAGAAACTCCTTACCATTGGCTTGAAAGCACTCAATCACCTTACCCCCTCCTACCTTACCGCTCTATTACAACTCAGTCCACACACTTCACTCCTCTATTCCAACCTATTCACTGTACTTTGATCTCATCTATCTCACTGTTGATCTCTCACCCACATCTTACATCTGGCCTGGAATGTCCTACCTCTTCATATCTGACAGACTTCCTACTTTCAAGGCATTTTTGAAGGCACATCTCCAAGAGGCCTTCTCTGGCTAAGTCCTCACTTCCTCTTTTCTCCCTCCATTCTGTTCCACCCTGATTTACTCCATTTATTCACCCCTCCCTCAGTCCCACAGCACTTATGCACATATCCCTAATTTATTTATATTAATGTCTTTCTCCCACTCTACACTGTGATCTCATTGTGGGCAGATAATGTGTCTACCACCTCTGTTGTGTTGTACTGTCCCAACTACTTAGTACAGTGTTCTAAATACAGTAAGTGCTCAATAAATATGATTGACTGATTATCCCAGAGCTTTAAGTGTTTGGTAGATAATGAACACTTAACAAATACAACAATTACTGGTTTCAATGTGTCATTTAAAACTTCAAAGTATTGTGCCATTAAAACCAACTACAGTGCCAAAACAGGGTAGTTTTGTCTTCGGTCAGTTTTAAGTTTCCAAAATAACAATACAAGGGATATATCACTCAGGCCTTGAATACATGGGTTGGGGGAGTGATTTGCATTGGGGGAAAGAAGTTGATGAATGATGACTGCATTATCATCATTTTGCAAGAATAATTTTCTACTGGCTGACTAGGGTAAACTGAGATGTCCAGATGGAGATACAGTGACTAGAACAAACCTATGCAATGAAATGCAAACAAGCAACTTCGTATAATAATAATGTTGGTATTTGTTAAGTGCTTACTATGTACAGAGCACTCAGGTATATACAGGGTAATCAGGTTGTCCCACATGGGGCTCACAGTCTTAATCCCCATTTTACAGATGAGGTAACTGAGGCACAGAGAAGTGAAGTGACTTGCCCACAGTCACATAGCTGTCAATTGGCAGAGCCACTGGGGATTTGAACCCATGACCTCTGACTCCCAAACCCAGGCTCTTTCCACTGAACCATGCTGCTTTCCATGCTCTGTATGGTAGAAGGGGATTAAAGGAACTAGTTCGTGCAGATATTCTCTGCCAATTCTCTGCTCGTTTAAATTCCTCTGCTTTTATCAGCAATGTAACTTACTTTACACCATTTGCCAGATGTGAGGAGAAATATAAGTGTACTTTTAAACACTGCAGCATATTATTTAATTAGAAAAATGCATAATATGAAGTGAAATAGCATAAATATCATTCAACAAAAAAACTCTTGATCTCTTATATCCACTTTTTATTCAAATGTTTCCCTTTTATTTTTAAAGCTACTTCCAGAACTTTACAATTGGAAACACTACCTGGGAATCAAAGCCCATCAACAGGCTGCATGAGTTATTTTCCCTCCCATTCCTCACCCGACTGCAATCAATGGGTATTTACTGAGCACTTACTATGTGCAAAGAACCAACCCAACTACAATTCATCATCCTCAATATCATCATCCTCAGTATCAACATTTGAGTGCCTACTGTATGCAACACACCATACTAGGAGTTGGAGAACATGCAGGAGGATTAAAAGATATGGTCTCACAGTGCTTATCAGTATAGTTATTTAAGTAGAATTGCAAGGGAATTGTGCAATTCCCCCATGCACCAATATTTAGGAATAACTTGGTTTCCTAAGCAAGTGCTAAGCAATTTTTTTTTTCAGTTTTCTATCTCTCCCCTGTGAGTATTTATTAGATTCTGAAGTAAACTTGGAGTCTAGTGCCTAAGTGTTTCTGATCAATGGCCAGAAGAAGATTCATTTACTAAGCATTTGAACAAATGCCTAGAGACTTAGGGCTATTTACCTCTAGGATAGTATGGGAAAGGGCCAGAACATGTTGTTGTAGTGGCACTGTCCTGTTTGCTGATCTCACTGCCTTTGGCTTCTCTCTCTCCACTCCATTTTTTACCTTGCCACCCACATCATTTTTCAAAATATCACTCTGTGTACATCTGTTCACAGGGAATCAGCATGGCTCAGTGGAAAAGAGCACGGGCTTGGGAGTCAGAGGTCATGGGTTCTAATCCTGGCTCTGCTGCTTGTCAGCTGTGTGACTTAGGACAAGTCACTTAACTTCTCTGTGCCTCAGTTACCTCATCTGTAAAATGGGGATTAAGACTCTGAGCCCCAAATGGGACAACCTGATCAACTTGTATCCCCCCAGTGCTTAGAACAGTGCTTTGAATATAGTAAGTGCTTAACAAATACCATTATTATTAATGTCTCACAAAGTTACATCCACCTCCACGTCAAGGAGAAACTCATCACCACGGGCTTCAGGGAACTCAGCTCTCTCCCTCCTACCTATTCTTGCTCCTCTCCTACTATGACTCTACCTGCATACCAGCCTACTTACTGTGCCTTGACCTCAAATAATGTTATTACTCCAAGGGTTTCTATGGTTTGGGCTTGGCACCTACCTCTACAGGCTATGTTGGTTTGAAGTGCTTCATTGCACTCATATGATGTAATCGAAAGACCTGGAGATTGGGTGTGTGGGTGTGGCCATGTGACTAGAAAGTAAAGAAGACTGGTGGTGGCTGCATGTCCTAGTGGAAAGAATACAAGTCTGGGAATCAGAGGATCTGGGTTCTAATCCCAGCTCTGCCAATGACTTGCTGGGTGAACCTGTGTGAGTGACTTCACTTTTCTGTGCCTCAGTTCTTCTGTTCCCCCTCCTACTTAGACTGTGAACTCCATGTGGGACAGGGCCTGTGTCCAACCTAATTAAGTTGCTCCTATCCCAGCACTTAGAACCATCTTGGACACATAGCGCTTAACAAATACCATTAAAAAAATGTAAAGTCCAGCACTTAGAGTTTGACTTAGGGAAAGAAGGCCTCTGAAGGAGTTGTGGCTCCTGGGCACCGAGGCCTAGTCTGAGGTGGAGACCCTCCATCCTAATAAAGCTTAAAGGGCAGGGACTTTGGGTAGCCCAGAGATGAGGTGAGATTGAAGAGCCTAGAGACAGAAAGGGAAAACTGAGAGAGAAGAGGAAAAATGGCCCGCAGGAGAGCCCAGGTACACAGGGAAAGGAGTAGGAAAAGGAAAGGGGAGGCCTCTGTTAAAGTTTTACACTGTGGGATTTTGGAAGACCAATTTCCCAGAATATCCTTCCAGGGGATGGTAGTCCAAAGCTGCCAGTAAAACATATATCTTTCAGTTAAGATTATCCATACTCAGTTATATGTTTTGGAATACACTGTCTCTTGCTCCTACCGTTATTGAATAAAATTAATAAACTATCCTGAAAAATTAATCACCTAGGTCTTTTCCTAATAAAATTAACTTCAGTTCTAAGATGCCTTCACACATTTCTGACCATTTTAAGAATGGAGACGTTAATGCCATTGAGACAAATGGAATCCCTCCACTACTTTCTCAAGGCTGAGCAGCAAGAAGAAAATATTTTTATTTTATGACTTCTATTCTAGCTTCTACACACCTACCTATAAATCTTTCTACTAGTCGTATGAATCTTTTGATGAAATGGAACATGCACATTTGTGCCATCTTATCTAACCATAAATCTCAACCCAAACCTTTGAAATATTCCAGTATATGTTTATACCAGGTGTTCCTAAATTCAGTCAGTGAAATCTATTGAAATGCTTATGCCAGCATTGTTTCCTTCATGTTCTTTCACACCTCAGGGAATTCACACAGTTTTTGATGTAATTCTGTTTTTCCACAGTACAGTATCTCTTGTCCTTATATTTGCTATTATAGGGTTACTTCACTCACTGCATTAATTATTTTTGCACTTGCTCGTGTCATTGAAAATGCTATTTTTTTATTCTTCTGAGATTAAATCTGTCTTCTTTTGCAATGTGTCATTTTTTTTCATTTTTTCCTGCATGCCATGAAGTATTAGATGATTTAAAACACAGTGCAAAAATATATAAATGAGGGAAGATCATATATGTCTCAATAACACATCAAAAAATATCTTTTTTCTAACAAAAACAATGACATAGACTAAACTGTAATTGGGTTTCCTAAACTTAACATTTTTATATGTATTGGTACATATTGGTTGCAATAATATATTATAGCATAACTATTATTAAATGTTTAATTATGTAATTAACTATATATAATATATTATAGATATGTATTCATATAAATATTTATAGTTATATATGTATGACATATATTTATTATATTAATTATATCATATAATGTTGCTATTTGTTAAGCGCTTACTATGTGCAGGGTACTGTTCTAATCGCTGGGGTAGTTACAGGGTAATCAAGTTGCCCCACATGAAGCTCACAGTCTTAATCCCCATTTTACAGATGAAGTAACTGAGGCACAGAGAAGTTAAGTGACTTGCCCACAGTCACACAACTGACAGGTGGCAGAGTCAGGATTCGAACCCATGACCTCTGACTCCCAAGCCCATGCTCTTTCCACTGAGCCACACTGTTTGTATAGTATGATAATATAATATAAAAATATAATAATATTGAAAGCTATTAACCTCCACAGTACATTTGTAAGAGCTATGAAACTCCAGAACTCATCAAACCCAGTTTTGAAATGCATACAGGCTGAAATAGTAAGTATTAATGCAGTCATGCCCACAACACCATAACCTTAATGTAATTCTGTTCTTGCAGCATTCATTCATTCATACATTCATTCATTCAATAGTATTTACTGAACACTTACTATGTGCAGAGCAATGTATTAAGCACTTGGAATGTACAATTCGACAACAGATAGAGACAATCCCTTCCCAATGATGAGCTCACAGTCTAAACGGGGGAGACAGCAAAGCAAAACAGAACAAAACAAAAACAAGACAACATTATCACAATAAATAGAATCAAGGGGATGTAAACCTCATTAACAAAATAAATAGGGTAATAATATATACAAATGAACACAGTGCAGAGGGGAGGGGAAGGGTGTTGGGGGAGGAGGAGAGGATGGGGTGGGTACTGGAGGGGGAGCAGAGGGAAAGGGGGCTCAGCTGAGGGGAGGTGAAGGGGGAAGGGGGAGGAGCAGAGGGTGGAAGGGGAGCAGAGGGAAAAGGGGGATCTCAGTCGAGGAAGACTTCTTGGAGGTGAGCTCTCAGTAGGGCTTTGAAGAGGGGAAGAGAGTTAGTTTGGCAAAGGTGAGGAGGGTAAGCATTCCAGGGCAACAGTAGGATGTGGGCCAGAGGTCGCCGGCAGGATAGTCACCAATGGGGGACGGTGAGGAGGTGGGCAGCAGAGGAGCGGACGGGGTGGGCAGTAGAGAGAAGGGAGGAGATGTAGGAGGGGGCAAGGTGATAGAGAGCCTTGAAGCCCAGAATGAGAAGTTTTTGATTCGTGCGGAGGTTGATAAACAACCACTGGAGGTTTTTAAGGAGGGGAGTGACATGCCCAGAGTGTTTCTGCAGGAAGATGATCCCGGCAGCGGAATGAAGAATAGACTGGAGCGGGGAGAGGCAGGAGGAAGGGAGATCAGAGAGAAGGCTGACACAGTAATCCAGCTGGGATATTATGAGAGCAATGCAGCATGGTGAACTGTCAATTATTTTCCAAGAATTAGCAGGGGGAAGTTTGATTTTTGCCTAGATGTTTATGTCGCAAGAGTCCACCTATATAAGACAATAGTCTCTTTGAATTTGCTTATTTGAACTTCATACCCTCCTGTTACTGTTAATGAGGGCTCAATAAATAGTAAAAAAGGAGAGCATATATCTAGTGTAATATGGGAGACAAGAGTCTCTAGCAGTTGTGATGGAGACTGTTTATTGAAGGCACGTCCTCTGAGAAGCCTTTCCTGACTAAGCCCTCCTCTCTTCTTCTCTCACTCCCTTCTGAGCTGCTCTTACTTGCTCCTTCATTCATCCTCCCTCCCATTCCCACGGCACATATGTATATATCTGTAATTTATTTATATTGTCTGTCTTTCCATCTAGACTGTGAGCTCGTTGTGGGCAGGGAATGTGTTTGTTTTTATATTGTACTCTCCCAAGTACTTAGTACAGTGCTTTGCACACAGTAAGTGCTCAATAAATACAATTGAATGAGACTGCTGTCTCACGTGCTTCTCATACATGGCCATCATTAAGTATGCCACTCTGCAATTTGGTCCAGTGTCTGGTCCAGAGTCAGAGATCAATAAATGTGTTGACTAGCCAAACCCTAGCTTAACTTTTCAGGACTTGATGTATAGGATGTGTACTGCTCTTGGTTTAGTCTGCTCCTGTGGATAGCTTATGATGGTTGATTGCTGAGTGTTTTATTTATGATTTTTTTAATGTTTTCCTAAGGGTGTTATGATGAATAATTAAGAAAATGTAGTCTGAAAAATAAATCCACTTAGTGGCCTTTAAAAATCTTTTAAGAACCTTGGATATCTGGGGTCTGAATTTTGGTCAGTATGTTCCTTTGGGGAGAGATCATGTACTGGATTAAAATAAAATAGCCAATTCAGAAGTTAAATTTAAATGACAGGTATAGCATGAGTTGTAATTCATTCAGAAAATGTATTTAGATATTCTCAATAATGCATGTAACATACTCAGCTTTATTACTTGGTTCATCATAAATATTTTAAGAGCATATAGCTTTAAATAGTACAAGAGACTAATTGTAATCATAACATATAAACAGCAATGTCACCTGATTCCTTATACCTTCAGAATATGAAGTCTTAAGTATTTCCATATCCATGGAATTGTTAAAATAATGACATGACACCATTATTTATAAAATCTATTCTTACACCAAAATAACCCCAAGCACATATATTTGTAATTTATGGTTAAATCATCACCTGCTGAAGTCAAAAGCGATTTACATTACATTTTTATTCTGACAGTCAAACTTCCTGTGTGTGCTTTGTTGGCCTCTTATCCCGATTAGTGGTTTTTCTCTTCCAAGGATCAGAGTAGAAATTATTTCTTTGATGTCTTCAAAGGCAGAAAATCATTTTTACACCTTTTTGCATAAAACTCAGTTTCAGGTGGAAAAAAACCAGCTGTGGGTGTGCTAATTGGAACTAATTATAAAACTTGATTGAGCTGCTTTGCCAGTAAGTGCCCAATACATTTTGCTATGTCCATGTCTAGCAAAACATTTAGCTATTTGAACCTCTCACTAGAGCACTTCTTCCTATAGCAATCAGGAGAACAATATTATTGTGGTCAATTAATACATCTTATCCTCTCTTGCCAGGTACTTTATGAAGTGTGGTGAGACTTTCTGAAATACAGAAATTCTGTTGCTGCCCTCAAATTTACTGGTGATATCACTTCCTCCCTGGTTGGAGGAAGCTAAATTACGTCTATGGGTTTCTTGGGGAAAAGGCATCAAAGAAGAGACAATTTAGCAGCACACAGCATAGCCTTGTGGTTATACCATGGCCCTGTATTCATAAGGACTTGGATTCTAATCCCAGATCCACCACTTGTTTGCTGTGTGACCTTGGGCTAGTCACTTCACTTATCTACACCTCAGTTTCCTCATCTGTCAAATGGTGATAAGACTGTGAGCACCATGTGGGATGGGGTCTGTATCCAACCTGATTGGTTTGTATCTACCCCAGTGCTTAGTACAGCGCCTGGCACAAGTAAGCACTTAAATACCATAAAAATACCCAGGCAACTTCTAATCTTTGGTATAACATCAAGTAGTCCATTAATGGTGGAATGGAGCAGACAGATGAACTAGGGGTTCAATAATTAGGGATGAGGCAACAAAAAGATATCAGTGAGATGAGAGATCCTCATGGAGATGTCCTGGAAGCTGGGGGATATGCGGGATTGCTAAGGAAGTGTGAGGTCAGGGCTAGTGAGGTAAGGTTTTAGGATCATCTAAATAGAGCTGGTAATAATAATAATGATGGCCTTTGTTAACATAGTTTGTTACTATGTGCAAAGCACTGTTCTAAGTGCTGGAGAGAATACAAGGTGATCAGGTTGCCCCACATGGGGCTCACAGTCTTAATTCCCATTTTACAGTTTACAGATAAGGTAACTGAGGCACAGAGAAGTTGTGACTTGATTTAAGTCACACAGCTGACAAGCAGCTGAGCTGGGGTTTGAACCCATGACCTCTGACTCCCAAACCCGTGCTCTTTCCACTGAGCCATGCTGCTTCTCTATTGAAGCCATGGGAACCCAGTAACTTCCCAGGGGAATAAGGATGACAAGTGAAGGGGACCCAGAAAAAAGCTTTGAAAGATGTACACAGAAAGTGGGTGAGAGACAGGGGGTTAAACAGAGAAAGAATCAGAGAAGTAAGAGGAGGCTCATAGAACTGTGGTTATAAAACCAAGGTTAAATAATGTCTTCAGGAGAAAGAGTGGGCCACAGTGTCAGAGGTTGCTGAGAGGTCTAGTAGGATTAGGGTTCAGTAGTGACCATCACATTTGGCAATAAGGATGCTAATGGTAATCTTGGAAAGTGTTATCCCAGCCCTATGAAGGTAACCAAATTATAGAAGGTTAGGAAGGGGAGGATGTGGGTGTATGCAATCCATTTTAGTAGTATGAACAGGAGGAGTCAAAGTGCAATGGGGCAGTAGCTGGAGGATGCAGTGGGAGGCCAGAGAAAATTATTTTCAGCATAGGAGAGGCTTGAGTATGTTTGAATGCATTGGGTAATGAGCGGTTTAAAATGGCAGTTGTTGAGAGAGTGCCTCGTTCTTGCCTGTCCTGCCGTCAACCCCGGCCCACATCCTACTTCTGGCCTGGAACACCCTCTCTCCTCAAATCCACCAATCACACTTCCCTCCTACTGAAGGCTCACCTCCTCCAAGAGGCCTTCCCAGACTAAGCCCTCTTTTTCCGCAGTTACCCCTCCTCTCCTCTTCACCCCAACTCGCTCTATTTTGCTCTACTCCCCTCTCCCTGCCCCACAGCACTTGTGTATATATATATATATACATATCTATAATTCTATTTATATTGATGCCTGTTACTTGTTTTGATGTCTGTTTCGCCCATTCTAGACTGTAAACCTGCTGTGGGCAGGGAGTGTTTCTCTTTATTGCTCAATTGTACTTTCCAAGTGCTTAGTACAGTGCTCTGCACACAGTAAGTGCTCAATAAATGTAATTGAATGAATGAATAACTCAGGTCATCTGGCTCCAAGGCCCCTATTCTTTCCACTAGACCATGCTGCTTCCCCTAAAGGAGGATGAGGAGAGATTTAGAAAGAGGGGCAGGAAAAGGGGAGGAGAAGAGAAAAAAGAAAAGAATATTTTACAAATTCAAGTTAGCCCCTTTAGTTGTATTTGGAAACACAGAGAGATCCAGTGGAGACTATAGAATTTAGGTGTTAAGTGATCCTTGTGGCTTGGAACCATACATCAACAGGCCGTTGATTAGTTTCTAAGGGAGATATAGGGAATCCAACCTGGAGTCTACACAAGTGTAGTTGGACAAGGCTTTCATGCGATAGTGGAAGGTTCACTCATGGCTTCAGGAGGGAATGCATTGAAAATTTCATCTGTAAAATCTGGAAACTATAAATTCCATATTCCTTCATTTGTTCAAATCTAGTTTATGGTTAGCTATTCATCATAGTTCCGTTCATCAGTATTAAACTTCACTGCATCTAAAATGCCCGTGAGGTTTGACATTACCACACAGAGTAAATAATAGGACAATCTCCCTCCCTAAGTACATCAGCTGTTAAAATACATGCACCTTAAAAACACCACACAAAGATTTAGGATCAGACAGGGAAAAGAATCGCACAGAGAATTAGGTTCAGGCATAGAGTAGAATCCCACAGAGGATTCCAGGGAGCACACTAGTGAAAAAGAAGGAAATTCTCATTTGGAATTTATTTGACAATGGAAATGACTTTCCTCTCCCACACAACTAAAAACAATCCTTAGTGATCACAAAATTCCCTCTGACATCCATAACTTCCAGCAGTAACACTGGGATATTGATTTAGCCCTGATAGTAAGCAAATAGTCATACTTCACAGCTTTCTAGAGTTCTGGTTGATATATAGGTACGCAGATAGTTGTCTTTTACATTCGAATACAGCACAGATGGAAAGATTTACTTATGACTGTGTGTGGCTGAAAAGGTCAGTATGGGACCCACAGCACTAGCCATATAGGGCATATTTAAAGGCTGTACATTTTTGTGTTTATTTAGTAACCATAATCATGGTATTTGTTCTAGGTTTACTGTGTACTGAATTCTCTATTAAGTCCTGAGGTAGATGCAAGATAATCTGGTTAGATGCAGTACCTGTCCCACATGGGGTTCATGGTGAAAGTGAAAGGGAGAACAGGTATTTAATGCCCATTTTATAGATGAGAAAACTAAGCTGATAAGTGGCAAGGATGTGATTAGAAGCCAGGTCCTCCCACCTGCAGGTCCATGCTTTCTCCATTAAGCCACGCTGTTCTCACTTCAGTGCCTGCAGTTCCTGGTGCTGTTTTTCTTTATTTTTCTTTACATAATTTTTGTTTAAAATAAAGCACTCCTTTTATGATTGGCATTCCCTATGCCACCTATGCAAGTTGATGAAAATATAAAAGAAACTAAGACAGGTGAGGGAGTTTGCTACTATTACTAATTATTTTTGCCTACAGTTTTTAAGGTTGCTAATAACAGGTGATTTTCCTTTTGGTAAATATTTTTTCTAACGGCTATAAATGTTGCTTCCAAGTAATACTGATTGAGCACTTAGTCTATGTGCTTGGGAGATTACAATACAACATATGGTCCTCCATTTTTCCCACTGGAAAATGACTATGGTCCTGGGAGTCAAGAGTCTTATTTCTAATGATAGCTCTGACACTTGCCTCCTGTGTGACCTTGGGCATTTCACTGAACTTCTCTGTACCTCAGTTTCCTCATGTGTAAAATGGGGATTCAATACGTGTTCTCCCTCCCACTTAGATTGTGAACCCCAAGTGGGACAGGGACTATGTCTGATGTGATTAACTTGTGTCTACCTCAGCACTCAGAACAGTGCTTGAAACACAATAAGCACTTAACAATAAACAGAATAATAATAATAATAATGTTGGTATTTGTTAAGCGCTTACTATGTGCCGAACACTGTTCTAAGCGCTGGGGTAGACATAGGGGAATCAGGTTGTCCCACGTGGGGCTCACAGTCTTAATCCCCATTTTACAGATGAGGGAACTGAGGCACAGAGAAGTTAAGTGACTTGCCCACAGTCACACAGCCGACAAGTGGCAGAGCTGGGATTCGAACTCATGAGCCCTGATTCCAGGGCCCGTGCTCTTTCCACTGAGCCACGCTGCAGAATACTACAACCACTTTACCCTTCTCAGGGTCACACCTGGAGAGTTTCCAGTACTCTTACCAGTCTCGGCTACGGGAGGGAGAGTCAAGCAGAGGCATAGCCATTCCATTCCTAGCTTGGCCAGCAGTTGGCGAGTAGAAGGCAATCTGCCGCAAAGTCAAAACTCACCCGAGCTGGGCAGCAGTGGCATGGGAGAGAGTCGAGGGCGGAGACCCGAGTTGACTGCGTGGAAGAAGGCAGTGGTAAACCACTTCCGTATTTTTACCAAGAAAACTCTATGGATCAACTACCAGAACGATTGCAAATGGAGAGCAGGGCATTCTGAGAGAGTTGGGCCCACGGTGTCGCTAAGGGTTAGAAATGACTCGATGGCATAGACACAATTACTACTGCCATTACTATTAGTAATAATAATAATAGTAAAAATGACCTGGATTTCAATAATGGCTCCACCCCTTACTTGCTGTGTAACCTTCGGTAAATCACTTAACTTCTTAGTGCCTCAGTTTCCTCATCTATAAAATAGAGATGTTCTGTTCTCCCTCCCTCTTCAACTGTGAGTTCCATGGGGAATGAGGACTGTGCCCAGTCTATCTTGTAACTAACCCAGCACTCAGTACAGTGCTTAGCACATAGTAACAAAGCTCTACTAGAAGCAGCCTGGCCTAGTGAATAGAGCATGGACCTGGGAGTCAGGAGGACCTGGGCTCCAATCACTGCTCCACCACTTGTCTGCTGTGTGACCTTGGGCAAAGCACTTAACTGCTCTTTGTCTCAGTTACCTGATCTGTAAAATGAGGATTAAGACTGTGGTACAGGGACAGTGTCCAACATGATTTGCTTGAATCTACCCCAGTGCTTAGTTCCATGCCTGGCACATTATAAGCCCTTAACCAATACAAGTGAATAAAATACCTCCAAACCCAAATATTGCTATTATTATTGTTATTATTATCATTATTATTATCATTATTAGAAAAGAGCAGCAGAAGATGCCACTCTCAGGGGTCACCAAACATTCACACTGTCCCTCACACTTGAGAATTTTCAGCCCGTCATCTACACAAGACAAAAGGAAGTGTAATATTTTAAGAGTTTCTTGAGGGTTTAGTGCCATTTTGAGCTATGATGCATTTATGAGGCAAAATTCTTCAAAATGATCAGATAATAATTCTCAACGCGACCCTCCGTCCTTGTCTAAGTGGTTTAACCAATGAAATGGCTGGCCTAGTGACAAGGGGACAGAGATGGGGAAGGAGATGGAACATTTGGCAATCCTTGCTCTTCCCAGATAAGCAGCTTGCTGTCAGTCCCCCTTCCTCCTGCCCTCCACTGGGGATTATCTCCAATATGATGACCTCTCCCCTACCCTCAAGTATCTGGGATACAGCATTGTGAGGCTTGTGGGCACAATCTCCACACACACCCCCCTCCCAAGGCAGTCAGGATGCAGCATGGTAAAGCTCACTTGGAAATTCCCCTGATCCCCTGCCACCTCTGTGTCCACTCATCATATTATTCGCAGATGTGCTGAATGAATCAGTTCCCATCTTCAAGAGCCAATAAAAATTATTTGTAGAGCACTTACTCTGTGCCAAGCACTGTTTGAAGCACTGGGGTAGATACAAGGTAATCAGGATGTCCCACATGGGGCTCACAGTCTTAATCCCCATTTTACAGATGAGGTAACTGAGCCACAGAGAATAATAATGTTGGCATTTGTTAAGTGCTTACTATGTGCAGAGCACTGTTCTAAGTGCTGGGGTTGATACAGGGTAATCAGGTTGTCCCATGTGAGGCTCACAGTCAATCCCCATTTTACAGATGAGGTAACTGAGGCACACAGAAGTTAAAGAGACTTGCCCAAAGTCACACAGCTGATAAGTGGCAAAGCCAGGATTAGAACCCACGACCTCTGACTCCCAAGCCTGTGCTCTTTCCAGTTGATGCAGCTCATTAGCATGTTGCAAATCAACTCCTCAAACTGACTGGGGGACTATTAGGGGCACTAAGGCACATCTGTAATCCAAACTCACCGTACACAATTTGGACCCATGTTGTGTATACTGGTCAAGTTCCCCCAGTTGTCAGGGAATAGTCTGGGAGTAATATTTATTTCTCTAAGAAAAGGGAATTCCTGGCACTGCGTATTTAGCCTCGTTGCCCGATAGAAAACTCTTTCCCCCATTGTGTCACTACATTCCTGCAGAGCACAAGTAATTAATTCCCTTCCAAATTCACTCTTCTTTGAAGGCTCCTTCCCCATCTCTGCCTATACCTGTCTACAATTTTACCTATTAGGCCAAGATCTCTATACTTCTTAATTCCTCAGAGAGGGACTGTGTCCAATTTGGTTATCTTGTGCTTGGCACATTGGCTGGCACACAGAAAATGCTTAAATACTATTATTATTTATTAATATCAATCCTATTTTAGGTAACTCAATTTACACTTGTATTTATGCTTTTTTTGCCCTTGAGACACAAAATTTGCCCAGATCACCCAGTTTCTGTTTCCATTCTCTTCTCCAATTGGTTTAAAAATGGTGAAATAACGGCAAAGTATTTATGTTATTACAGTTAATAATTAACATTATGTCATTTTCCTTAAATAATTGCCTCCAGATTGTAATCTCTCCTCGCCTAATTTTTGAGGAACTTTTTTTTTTAAAGCAGTGATAGCAAGTGGCATAGTAGTTAGAAAGGTAGGGTCAGGATTCCCAGGATTCAAGATTGAGACTTGGAGACTTCTTTGTTGAAATGTGTGGCAGGATAGAAAGATGAGAAGGGAGGAGGAGGGTACTGTTATTGATAGAATATCTATTTTATGTAGCACTGGAAGAGTGCCGTAGAAGAAATGTTTACATTTTCCTTTTGTCCTCCTGTTTTCCTCTCTAGTTTTTTTCTGCTCCTCATATTGTTAGATTTAATTCCCCATGTAATGGCCCCTCCCCTCTCTGGGGATTGCAAAAGTTATGAAAAAGTGGGACAGTTATGTAAGTATGGTATTTATTTTTTTAAAAAACAGCCCATTAAAATTGAAAGTAGTGTGAAAGGTTATTGCAGCAGACACTCTTTCTTAGACATTTACATACATTAATCTAGTCTTTACCACTGGAATTACTAGCCAAGTCTGCATAGGGTAAATATAGCTTTGGGGGAAGTTTACAGTGGAAATACCCATTTCTGAGCTAGATCAGCAGGAAGTAAATCCACTACTAATCACAAAAAGAAAGTTGGCAGGAGAGTTTGTGACAGGGCAATCCATCAATCAATCAATTGTATTTATTGAGTGCTTACTATGTGCAGAGCACTGCTCTTGGGCAAGTACAATATAACAGAGTTGGTAGGCACATTCCCTACCACAACGACCTTATGATCTAGAGGGTATTACGTTGTGAAGCCACAGAGCCTATTAAAGAAAATCTGGCTCCAACCCTGATTTGTTTACAAATAGCTATGGCGGGTGACACATACCCATGGGTAGCAGCCAACCTTCGAGTAGACCCCCAGACCAATCAGGAACTACAGGAGGAAGCAGGCTTAAAACCTATCATCCACACTGGCATGGACTCAAAAGGCTTTCAACTAATCTGAAAAAATGACAAGGAAAGACAAGGATGACTGACAAGTCTTCCTTCCATGGGGTTGAAACTGAAGCAGTCTTCCATGTAGTAGTAAGAATCATGTGGGTTCAAGGCTTGGTTTACTGCTGCTTTTTGTATTTTTCTATTGTAAGCTCATGTAAACCCAGTTACTGTGGTTTCACATGGAGCACCACAATTCTCAGCTCGCACATAAAATGTAATACCAACAACCACTAAAATGAACCAACAGGACCACAAAATGGCTCAGGTGGTTGTTAATGGAGTTTGAAGTATTTATCTCTAAGACATTCTTTTATATCCAACCCACACTTGTCATGCCCTAAAGTGAATTCATTTCATGGCCACTGTATAGCTAATGTGATTAATTATTTGTCTCACATTAGAAGGAAAAGTTGTGTAGATGGTTCTATTATCACAGCTGGTCTGTCTCTGCATGGTCTGAGCTAAGATCACCAACGTGAACTGGCTACTAATTCTGAATATTTCTTCCTCTTTAAAGGCAGCCTATATTAAGAGATGGTTCTAAGGGGAAAGTTTGTACTCCAACTGCTCATTCTCTGCCTGTTTTCTGAAAAGATTGATTATGATTTTCGATGTCTGTCTTTCCCTCTAATCTGTAGGTTCCTGGTGGGCAGGAATGTTTCTACCAACTCAGTTGTATTGTAGTTTTCGGAGCACTTAATACAGTGTTCTGCACACACTAAGTGCTCAAAAATGACCATTGATTGATATTGATAAGCCCCAGATGTGGAGATTTAAAGCTCTGCACAGCCTGTTCATGGCATGGTCTTGAATTATCTGGCTTAATAATAATGTTGGTATTTGTTAAGAGCTTACTATGTGCAGAGCACTGTTCTAAGTACTGGGGTAGATACAGGGTAATCAGATTGTCCCACATGAGGCTCATAGTCTTCATCCCCATTGTACAGATGAGGTAACTGAGGCACAGAGAAGTTAAGTGACTTGCCCACAGTCACACAGCTGACAAGGTGGCAGATCCAGGATTTGAACCCATGAGTTCTTACTCCCAAGCCTGTGCTCTTTCCACTGAGCCACGCTGGTTTAGTCTGAGGGTAGTAAAAGGGGTCAAAGCCCAGTTTTTTAATAGGGCAAATGTGAAACTCATTTTCAGTGCACTTTAGCGAAGATTTGCAAAATAGGCTTTTAATTGAAAGTTGAGCTGCATCACTGAATCTATTGGGTGAGCTATTGTGTGCAATATGTTGAGCCTTATAATTCTATGATATGATTTCCTTAGTGGCATTGACAGTTGTTGCTTGGAGGTCCTGATCCCTCAATCTAATTGGCAAGAATTTATAAGGATGGGTCATAGATTTTTGGTTCTTGACATGAGCAGACCCTGTGTAAAAACATAGAAAATCCTCGTTAAGCAAAATATCTCTCTCCAAAACATGATCTGTAAATCTGGTAGAAACGCTGATATTCTTGTCTTGCTGGATGGACTCTGGGAGGTCACTGGAAATATTCATTGGAAAATCATTATTGCTGCCTCCCAGAATCATTCCAGGTGGTACCTTGGGACTAAGTGTCAAGTGAGCCCTATGGAGGTTTGTGTCAGTAATAATAAATAATAATAATTGTGTTATTTTAAAAGTTCTTACTTTGTGTCAAGCACAGTACTGAGCACTGAAGTAGTTAAAGATAACCAGGTCCCACATGGGGCTCACAGTCTAAATAGGACAGAGAACAGGCATTGAATCCCCATTTTGCAGGTGAGGGAAATCAGGTACAGAGAAGTGACTTCCTTAAGGTCTCACAGCAGAAAAGTAGCAGAGCTGGGAATAGAACCTGGTCCTCTGACTCCTAGGCATATGCCCTTTCCACTAGGCCACGTGGCTTTGTTCCCCCAAAACATATTTGCCTGAAAAGCAGTGAGAATTTACTGGTGGAGTGTCACTAGCTAACTTACATACCTTGGCAGTTCTTTGTCATTTAACTATGGAGATTAATATTACAACTACTAGAAGCATTTTGCATTTCCTGTAACTATTTCTTGATTGGTTCTCATGACCACATTAGTTGGCTCAATCATTGCGTTTGCCAATGGCTGCCTGCTTCCACAAAGAGGAAAGGTTAAAACAACAAAGCAGAGAAGAATCCATTTAATTTTCCAAAAAATTCAATAAGGATACAAAATGTATTTTACTGAATGTGAAGTAAAGCATGGACATTAAGCTCAGACAAAGATGAACACTAAGCTAAGACAAAAAGAAGTGGATTAAAAAACTGAATGAATTTACACCTTCTCTCTGTGGTGAATGATTCACACTCCTTTTTCTTTTTCCCATCTTGCCCTGCCATCTTTTCCTTGCCAGTGTATGTGTTGGCTGCTGGCTTCTTGTTCGTATGGATTGCAACTGGAATTCCTGGATGTGAAAAAGTGAGAACTAGGTGAGCTTGCTGGTTGTTTGATGAATTATTATTGGACTGACATGGTTCCTTTGTGAAAAAGTAAGATAATCCAGTACTACACAGGGAGATAAAATCAATAATCCAAGTATCAAATGGCTTTAATTTATACTTGCCTATGGGAATTGAGAAATATCAAATAATCTGCGAGTTAACAAGGGGTTAAATTTGGGGAGTGAATAAGAGAGAGAACTGAGATAAATCCAAGATCATGTATGAGATGGATTTGGAAGGTAGTGATGCCATTGACAATAATGGGAAAACTGTGAAGTAAAGTGACTAAAAAATATTGAGTTTTAATTGAGAATCTGAATCTATTCCCCACAGCCTTTATCAAGTCACTTAACCTCTCTGGACCTCAGTTTCCTCATGTGCAAAATAGGTATAAAAATACTTACTTTCTCTTCCTCTTAGTTTGTGAGCCCTGGCTCTCCTTCCTCCCCCTCCACATCTGTGTCAGATTACTATACAATTAACAGCTGTTCCAAATGAATCAGAGCCTAGCTGCAGGAACCAGAGGACTGTGTTCTGATATGATTATCTTGTTTATTGTCCCCTCATGCTTGTTATGTAGTAAGTGTTTTTATAAATACCTTAAGTAGTATCAATTATTGAACCTAGGACCCTCTCTCAAAAGAAGAAACCTAAGATGGGAGCAAACAGAGTGAAATTAGGCTACAGTACCCGAAGAAATTATCTCTGCATAATTCCAAACCTCAATAAGAATTTAAAATAATGTAGCATTGAGACTAAATGATAAAATAATTATTTTATTAAGCATTTTCTCTGTGCTAAGGGCTCTTATATGATCTGAAAAAACTTCTCACATAGGGATCACAAACAATTTTATCCCTATCATACAGATGAGGAAACTGTGACCCAGAGAGGTTAAATGATTTGTCCATGGCCAGGGGCAGAGCTGGGACTTGTTCTGGGGTTTTCTTACTTTCTTTCTTTCTTACTTATGGCTGAATTTTCTTTCTTAGAGAAGCAGCGTGGCTCAGTGGAAAGACCATGGGTTTGGGAGTCAGAGGTCATGGGTTCAAATCCCAGCTCTGCCATTTGTCACCTGTGTGACTGTGGGCAAGTCATTTAACTTCTCTGTGCCTCAGTTACCTCATCTATAAAATGGGGATTAAGACTGTGAACCTCATGTGGGACAACCTGATTAATCTGTATCTACCCCCGTGCTTAGAACAGTGCTCTGCACGTAGTAAGTGCTTAACAAGTACCAACATTATTATTGTTATTACGCACAGTACCTTACTCTTTCCATTGGGCCTTGCTGTCTCAATATTTGCCTTGGTAATGTAATGAGAAGCAGTGTGGCTTAATAGTTAGAGCACAGGCCTGGGAGTCAAAAGGACCTGCATCTGTAGTGTGACCTTATTATCTCAACTGTTTAATGGGGATTAAGACTGTGAGCTCCGTTGGACAGCCCAACCTGATTTGCTTGTATCCACCCTAATGCTTAGTGGCACATAGTAAGTACTTAAAAAATATCATTATTATTATTATTATTATTGTCACTAAATTAGAAAATACTTCATATTATACATTCAACAATTTATTGATGCACTTGTTATTTCCAAGTAAAAAAAATCAATGTAAAAATATTTTCAAGGTGAGGGAGAAGCTCAGGATTCCCCTTCATTAAAAAAATTAATGTAATTATGAAAGTGCAAAAAGCCTATAATTATCAAATAAATTGAGTATTGAAGAATAAAGCACCTCACTGTGTTTTAGTAATTGTGAAAATTCAGTGGGGAAGCATAGTTTACATTCACAAAAAAGAGCAGAGGTACAAATATGATTAAACTTTATACTCTAAGTTCATGGTCTTCAAGGAAAGGTACAAAGAGGCCAGTGTCTAAACACATTGAAACCACAGAGGACATCAACAGAAAATGAGTAATAAAGCAAATCAATTTTATCTCAGTTACTAGATGTCTGCAGGTTTCTCTTTTTCCATTATTTTTATTAATTAACCATATGAACTTTATGAAATTATTTGACCCTCTTAGTTTGGGGTTTAAATCAAAAAGAAAAACTAACAAACTTATCCAAATATCCCTGAGGCACTACCTTACTAGTAAAAAGAGTCACGGTATAAGGGAAGGCAAACAATGTTAGATGTGTGCTTCCTGTTGGAGTTTGGTTCTGTGATAAATTATTCTTTCCTGCTGGTTACAATGAGGTGACTTTTACCATGTTCTGACAAAGTGTATTGGAATAGGAGTGGGAAATGAGTTATTTTCTAAGTGGATTCATTGTAGTAGTAGTAATTATATTTATTAAGGACTTTCAATGTGGAGAGCACTGTACTAAAAACTGGGAGAAAGTACAGAGGAAGGAATTAGATACAGCCCCTATCCTCACAGTCAGGGTACATGTAGGGAGAAAGAACTGGAGACAGGCACAACAGGAATTGTCAAAAGGAATTTCACAGCCTTCAGCTAGTTATAGAAGCCTTCTCTTAATTCTGGATCCTTTTTTAAAAAAATTGAACCATTCTTTTCCTTGTGAGTTGAAAGAAATACTTAGAAATGAAAAGGTGTTAGTGTGAAAAGAGTGAATATTAATGAAAACTCCATGTTCTGGCAAGACCTATATTAGATAATTAGGGAACATTTATTCCAAAATGCCAGGCTGTTTGGACATAGTGCATCTTTTCATCTGCATAGTGCAATCTTTTCATGTGCATGCACCATTGTCTAAGCATTGCAGCTACTTCTGTGTGAATCAATCAATGGTATTTGAGTGCTTACAGTCTGCAGAGCACAATAACAAGCATTTGGGAGAGCATGATACAAAAGAGTTGGAAGACACAATCCTTGCCCAAAATGGACTTACACTCTAAACAGGGAGGGAGAGTATTATTCAATAGAGTTAGTAGACATGATCTCGCCCACAAGGAGCTTGTAGTCTAGAGAGGGAGACATTGAAATAAATCACAGGTAGGGGAAATGGCAGAGTATAAGGAAGGATATATACATAAAGGCGCTGAGGGTGGGGTGAATATCAAGTACTTAAAGTGTACAGGTCCAAATCCTTAAATGACGCAGAGGAGAGAGCAAATGGGTGAAATGGGGTGGAGAAAGACCTCTTGCAGGAGATGTGATTGTAGAAGGATTCTGAAGGTGGGAAGAATGGAGGACTGCCAGAATGCTAGGGAGGTCCAGGACAGAGGGAGGATGTGGGCTGGGGGTCACTGGTGAGATAGAGAAGATCAGGTTTCAGAGAGTAGATTGGATGGAGTTAGAGGATTGAAGTGTGCAGGCTGGGTTATAGTAGCAGATCATCCAGGTAAGATAGGAAGCAGCGAGAAGCAAGAACTGACCCTTGAGGAACTCCGACAGTTAAGGGATGGGAGGGGGAGGAGGCTCCAGCGAAGGAGACCGAGAATGATCAGCCAGAGAGGTAAGAGGAGAACCAGGAGAGGACAGAGTCCGTGAAGCCAAGGTGAGATAAGGTATGGAGGAGGAGGGGATGGTCGACAGTGTCAAAGGCAGCAGAGAGGTCAAGGAGGATCAGAATGGAGTAGGAGCCATTGGATTTGGCAAGAAGGAGGTCATGGGTGACCTTTTTCCCTCTGCTCCTCCACCTCTCCCTTCCCATCCCCACAGCACTGTACTCGTCCGCTCGACTGTATATATTTTCGTTACCCTATTTATTTTGTTAATGAATTGTACATCGCCTCGATTCTATTTAGTTGCCATTGTTTTTACGAGATGTTCTTCCCCTTGACGCTGTTTATTGCCATTGTTCTTGTCTGTCCGTCTCCCCCGATTAGACTGTAAGCCCGTCAAACGGCAGGGACTGTCTCTATCTGTTGCCGACTTGTTCATCCCAAGTGCTTAGTACAGTGCTCTGCACATAGTAAGCGCTCAATAAATACTATTGAATGAATGAATGAATGAAGCAGAAGCAGTGTTGCTCAGTGGAAAGAGCCCGGGTTTGGGAGTCAGAGGTCATAGGTTCCAATCCCGGCTCTGCCACTTGTCATCTGTGTGACTGTGGGCAAGTCACTTAACTTCTCTGTACCTCATCTGTTACAGTAAAATGGGGATTAACTGTGAGCCTCATGTGGGACAACCTGATTACCCTATATCTACCCCAGCTCTTAGAACAGTTACAGTGTTACAGTGTAACAGTAACTGTACAGTGTAACAGTTACTGTTACAGTGCACATAGTAAGCACTTAACAAATACCAACATTATTATTATAAGAAGAGGAGAGCTGAGTTCCTTTAAGTTGGTGATAAGGAGTTTGAAGCGGAGGTGGATGGGATATGATATGTGTTGTCCTTGCCATGGGATTTTTCGAAAATACAATCTCTACATTATTAGAGAATTGGGCATAATAATAAAATAAAATGACATGATGTACAAAAGATTGAGCAATAACTACAGTATAGCTGAATTTGCTATGAACACCTTTCTTTGCTATGTTTTATTTTTATCCTCAATAGGATAAAAATTATAATTGTCTAGTCCTTTGTCCAACTACTGGTATTAGACCTCCTTGTGTGCTTGGAATTCCTTCATAACTAAACTACCTACATGTCCCCCAATCCTCAAAGGCATCTGGGACATTGTACTGAACAATGTTAATAGGCTGTCAAGAAAAAAACAATTTGAATCACTTTTAAGATGTTCTATTTGCCTGCTTGTGAATTGGTCTCAATGGGAAGAGACAAATGTTTTATACCTTACTACTTTTATGCAACTTATTTCACTTGTTGTCATGATAAGTCTTTTACAGAACAGTTGGAGCTTCCTAAAATCTTCTACAAAACCCACTGACCTTATTTATACATAAAAGGTAAAGGGAAGTCTACTTTTCCCAGATTAGCATTTACTCTTTCTGACAGGTTATTCTTTATAATGTTGGCATTTATGGAGAACTGCCAATATGTTGGATGGGGATGGCACATAGAGGTTAGGTGAGAGTCATAGCAGCTGAATAAGGCAGGTAAGACAACATAGAATAAGATAGAGTGGTGTGATTTGTTCAGCAGAAAATGATGGCTTATTTCAAGAATTCTTCGTGATATCATTCAGCTAGGAAGACCTTCAGGTGTCAGGCAACTACAGAAGTGAGTTTTGAGAAGGAATTTTGAAAAACACAGATTTCAGGTACTTAGTAAAATGTTCTGCACCCAGTAAGAGTGCACTAAATTGAATTGATTGATTACATTGGTGGACTTCTGAGTTGAGTTTTTCCAAGTTAGTAGTAGCATGAGGTTTGGGAAGTTTTTTCTTAAACACTATTATCTGTCTATAAGGGCAAACATATAGTTGATTCAGGAATTATGGATAATGCTATATTGAAACATGTAGATTTTCATGAACATTAAAATTAATCATTAGTATTTACTGAGCACTGCTTGCTTCTGGAGGAAGGAAACATCTCATCATATCCCAACTGGATTACTGCATCAGCCTCCTTTCCAATCTCCCATCCTCCTGTCTCTCCCTGCTTCAGTCTATACTTCACTCTGCTGCCCGGATTATTTTTCAACAGAAACGCTCTGGGCACGTCACTCCTTTCCTCAAAAATCTCCAGTGGTTGCCTATCAACCTTTGCATGAAGCAAAAACTCCTCACTCTTGGCTCTAAGCTCTCCATCACCTTGCCCCCTCCTACCTCACCTCCCTTCTCTCCTCCAGCCCAGCCCGCACACCCCGCTTCTCTGCCGCTAGCCTCATTCTCGCCTGTCCCACTGTTGACCCCTGGATGACATCCTACCTCTGGCCTGGAATGCCCTCTCTCCCTCCTCATATCCACCAAACTAGCTCTCTTCCCCTCTTCAAAGTCCTACTGAGAGCTCACCTCCTCCAGGAGGCCTTCCCAGACTAAGCTCCCCCTTTTCCTCTGCTCCTCCTCCCTTCCCCAATTCCCCTACTCTCTCTCTACTCCTTCTACTCCCTCTTCCCCTCCCCTAGTCCCTTCCCCTCCCCATAGCACTTGTGTATATTTGTACATATTTATTAATCTGTTTTATTAATGATGTGTGTATATACATAATTCTATTGACCTATTTTGATGGTATTGATGCTTGTCTATTTGTTTTGTTATTTTTGTCTGTCTCCCCCTTCTAGGCTGTGAGCCCATTGTTGGGTAGGAATTGTCTCTATCTGTTGCCGAATTGTACTTTCCAAGAGCTTAGTACAGTGTTCTGCACACAGTAAGTGCTCAATAAATATGATTGAATGAATGAATGTGGGCTGGGCTGTAGTGGGAAATTCAGTCAATTAAAGTGATGGGGGCAAGGCGCCTGAGTGCTTTAAAGTCAATGGTAAGGAATTTAGGTTGTATGTAGTCAATCAGTCAGGCAGTTTTATTGAGCACTTACTGTGTACACAGGCTGTTCTAAATGCTTGGGAGAGCACAGTGTAACAGAGTTGGTAGACACATTCCCTGCCCACAAGGAACTTATAGAATAAAGGGGAAAATAGACATTAATATAAACTATGGATAAACATGTAAGACTGCAGAGCTGAGAGTGGGCTGAACAGAGGGTGTACATCTAAGTGTAAATCTGACACAGAAAGGACTGGGAAAAGAGAAAATGAGGGCTTAGTTGGGGAAGGCTTCTAGGAGGATTTTTGTCCTGTCTTATGCTGTCAAGTCATCCCAGACCCATACCGATGTCATGGACCCATCTCTTCCAAACCATCCCACCTCCAACTGCAATCGTTCTGGTAGTGTATCCATTGAGTTTCCTTGGTAAAAATATGAAAGTGGTTTACTATTGCCTCTTCCGCATAATAAACTTGAGTCTCTGTCTCCCACGCCACTGCGGCCCAGTGAATTTTGAGTTGTAGTAGATTGCCTTCCACTTGCTAGTCACTGCACAAGCTAGGTTTGGAGTGGGTATGCCTCTGTTTGACTCTCCCTCCCATAATCGAGACTGATAGAGTATTGGAAACTCTCCAGGTGTGACCCTGAGAGGGGATCTTGAAGGATTACTAGAATCATATTTTGTTCTTAATTTTGAAATTAGTTTCCTTCTTGGGTCTTCAATCATGACTGAATATATTACCTAATCCTGATCTACTCTGTCAATGATGAGGAAAGTCTCTTTCAATTATTAGGTGCTCAGTAAATGCTATTGATTGATGCAGTTATTACCCACTACACTCTACCCATCAAATAATTTTAGTACCTTGATAAATTGTTAGGGGCAAATACATCTTTAGTAGTTGTAGGGATCTTTTCCTGGAGAAGCAGCGTGGCTCAGTGGAAAGAGCCCGGGCTTGGGAGTCAGCGGTCATGGGTTCAAATTCTGGCTCTGTCACTTGTCAGCTGTGTGAATGTGGGCAAGTCACTTAACTTCTCTGTGCCTCAGTTACCTCATCAGATTTAATGACAATCTCATTACCCTATATCTACCCCAGAGCTTAGAACAATGCTCTGAACATCGTAAGCACTTAACAAATACTAACATTATTATTGTTATTATTATGTTCCAAACTTTACCTAGGGAATGACATAGTAACATTCAAACCAACTAAATAGCTAAGTGTCAGACTCCTGGATAACAAGGATTACTGCGGAAAATCACTGGGGCATTGCCAAAGCACTTCTAACTGAGCAGTAAGCCACATCCACAAAACCAAAGCAGTCTTCCCATTCAAAGGTGATTCTATTGACCTTAGACTTTATTTATATTTGCAAGTGTAGCAGAACACACTAGTGTGGGACTGGCAATTCCTTATACCACATGCCAGTGTAAGGGTTTCTCATTTTTGCACTGTTGCATTTATTACCTGCAGGTCTATTTATAACTATATTGGTCAGCTACTTTTGTACAGAACACTAGACTAAGGTCTTTGGGAGAGCACAGTAGAAGTAGGAATTAATAGTCTGAAGTGACTAGCATGTGCAAAGTACTGCACTAAGCACTGGGGAAAAATTAAATGGGAGAGAATTGGGCAAGATCCCTTGCCCCCAAGGGGCTCACAGTCAGAGAATAATCAGGGAACACCCCCCTATAGACTGTAAGCCTTCTGAGGGCAGGGAATGTGTCTACCAACTCTGTTATATTGTACTCTCCCAAGCGCTTAGTACAGTGCTCTATACAGAGTAAGTGTTCAGTAAATTTGATTAAAAGGAAGAGGTACCTGGCAGTACATAAGAAAAGATGGAAAAACACAAAGACAAGGACCCAGTATATATGATCCCTGCTCTTCAGCAATTTACAATCATTTTTTCTCTTTATTTCATAATTTTCTTGAAGTCTCTCTTCCCAAACACGCTGATTCACCCTCCATCCTGAACTGGCAGCTGTGACAGACTCACAACTGAAGGCTACCTGTCAATATCATTTAAGGTTTTGCTTCATTCTGTCTTTACAGTGTTTTTGTTCTGACCACTCTGTTTACAGTTACCCCATTTCAACTTACGAGGGAATCTCTGTTTGGGTATACTGTTGTTTCCACATTCTTCTTATGCCACAGCTAGTGAAGGGGTTATACGGTGAGCTCTGATTTGATGCTGGTGATCTGGGACTGCATTCTAGGAACTCATTTTTTGTG
Source organism: Ornithorhynchus anatinus (assembly GCF_004115215.2). Lineage (NCBI taxonomy): Eukaryota > Metazoa > Chordata > Mammalia > Monotremata > Ornithorhynchidae > Ornithorhynchus > Ornithorhynchus anatinus. Next base: position 90,013,288 of record NC_041728.1, read on the forward strand.
ATTTTATATTGTCACTCGATATTCAGCAAAGCATATAGATGACACAGGTGTCTCTAGTTTAGCAGTGATGGGTTGGCTGCTTTAGTTGTCCTTCTTACTTGAGGAGGACATTAGTAATGGTAAACAATAATAATAATTACGGTATTTGTTCAGTGCTTACCGTGTGCCAGACTCTGTCCTAAACTCTGGGGTGGATATAAGTAAATTGGGTAGGACGCAGTCCATGTTCCATGCGGGGCTCACTGTCTCAATGCCCATTTTTACAGATGAGGTAATTGAAGCACAGAGAACTGAAATGACTTGCCCAAGGTCACATAGCAGAGCAGAGATTAGAACCCATGACCTTCTGACTCCCAGACCATGCAAACTCAGCTAAATCACTGTGGCCAAGTGGCCCTGGTTGTCAGAAGGCCTGTGTTCCAGTCCTAGCTCTGCCACTTGTTTGCTGTGTCATCTTAGATGAGTCACTTACCTTCTCTGTGCCTAAGTTTCCTCAACTTTATAATAGGATTCAATACTTGTTCTCCCTCCTCCTTAAACTGTCAACCCCCTTCTGGGGCAGGGACTATCCAACCTGATTAACTTGTATTTACCCCAACACTTAGAATAGTGCTTGACACCCAGTAAGCACTTAGCAAATACCATCATGTTTATCATTCTTCTTATCATTATTAAAAGTGAATGTGTATCTGAAAGAGCTTATATGGAACCCAAAATCCCATCACACTGTGCACACACAAAGGTTGACCCATGGGCTTAATATTAAATGTTTGCAGTGCCTAATGCTGGTTTCATTTTACCTTTTTCTCTCTTGATTCTTAATGAAGTTTCAGCTCAGTATTCCAAGCTGGTTTTATCTTTGGTAATATACATTCATATTCATCCTTATACATTCAGTGGAATCTGACTCTTGATGGCATGATAGGGCCAGGCATTTTCATCTTCATAATTCTGTTCCTGTCTCCTTGCTGATCTTTGCCACAGGGGACAACATACTATCCACACAAAAAAAACTTTGATGAATGTTCAACTCTGAGTCACTGATATTGATTCTTGTGTGTATGTAGGCTGGAACAAGTCCTCACTTTTCAGATTGCCCATTCTGAGGAGCTTTTCAAAATTAATAATGAAAATGATAATTATGGTACTTGTTGAGCCTTTACTATTTGCCAAGCACTGTTCTAAGAGCTGAAGTAAATACAAGGTAATCAGGTTGTCCCACATGGGGGTCACAATCTTAATCCTTTTTTACAGATGAGGTGACTGAGGCACAGAGACTTGTCCAAGGTCACGCAGCAGACAAGTGGAGGAGCTGGGATTAGAACCCAAGTCCTCCGACTCCCAAACCCATGCTCTTTCCACTAAGATATGCTGCTTCTATTACTGATCTATTAACAGGAAATACTGGGCTCTTAGTCTGTGCACAGCACCATTCTAAGTATTGGAAGAGTTACTCATTCTCTGCTCCTCACCACCCACCTCTCTCCAATGTTCTGCCTCTAGGCTGGACCACCCTCCCTCTTCACATAATAATAATCATAATAATTATACTGGTATTTGTTAGGCACTTACTATGTGCAAAGCACTGTTCTAAGCGCTGGGGGGATACAAGGTGATCAGGTTGTCCCACACTGGGCTCATAGTCTTAATCCCCATTTTACAGATGAGGTAACTGAGGCACATATAAGTTAAGTTACTTGCCCAAAGTCACACAGCTGACAAGTGGCAGAGCAGGAATTAGAATCCAGGACCTCTGACTCCCAAGCCCGGGTTCTTTCCACTGAGCCATGCTGCTTCTCTGACAGAGAGTTACTTTCCTCACCTTCAAAACCTCACTGGAGGCATATCTCCCCTAACGGTCCTTCCCTGACTAAGCCCTCATTTCCTCTTCTCCCACTTCTTTCTGTATCACCCTTTTTCTTGGATTTGTTCCCTTAATTAGTTTATCCCTTGGCCATATGTACATATCCATAATTCATTTATATTAATATCTGTTTCCCCTGTAGACTGTAAGATCACTGTGGGCAGGGAATGTGTCTACCAACTCTGGTATATTGTTATACTGTACTTTTCCAAGCACTTAATACAGTTCTCTGCATACTGTATGATTGATTGAGGCCACCTGGAGAAAAGGTGATTCTCCTAAATGCTTAGTACAGAGGTCTGCACACAGTAAGCACTCAATAAATACAGTTGATTGTTTGTGAGAACAGTGGACAGGAGGATGTGCAGCCACTTCATGGCAGAAGAGAGTCTATGCGCAAGAGGTCAGCAGAAAAAAATGTGACTGAGGCAAGTGACTCGATAGGCTTGTAAGGAATGAAGCATGGAATTGGGTCTGTAGTGGGAAAGCAGCAAGGATAAGTCATGGCAGAGAGAGCTGATGGCATACCTTGAAGCCAAATTAGCTGGGGCTACCATCTAAGGCAGAGAGGAATGGGCAACCACTGAAGATTTTTGAAGAGTGGAAAGATGAACACAAAACAATGTCTTAGAAAAATAATTTGGGCAACAGAATGAAGTGTGGACTGATGGCAATGTCATGGCCTAGAGGAAAGAGCATTCACCTGGGATTCAGAAGACCTTGGTTCTAATCCCAGCTCCACCACTGTCTGTGGTGTGACCTTGGGAAACTTTTCTGTGCCTCAGACCCTCCATCTGCAAAATGGGGATTTAATGCCTGTTCTCTCTCCTATTTAGACTTATGGGAACTGATCATCTTGCATCTACCCCAGTGCTTAGTACAGTGTTTGACACATATTAAGTGCTTAACAAACAGCATTATTATTGTAGTTACTATTATTATTATTATTATTATTATGCACAATTGTCAGTGAAGAGGCTGATTTAGTAGTTGTCAGGTTATTACAAGTGCAAAAATCAGCATGGTAATAGTTTCAGTGGAGAAGTGGTAGATTCTGGAAATATGAATATAAAACCAACATGATTTGGTGACAGAATGGATATGGAGGTTATGGGAAGCAGCATGGCCTAGTGGCAAGAGAATGGGTTTGGGAGTCAGAGGAAGTGGGTTTGAATCCTACCTCTGCCACTTGTCGGCTGTGTGACTTTGGGCAAGTCACTTCACTTCTTGGAATCTCAGTTCCCTCATCTGCAAAATGGGGATTAAGACCGTGAGCCCCATGTAGGATGTGGACTGGGTCCAACCTGCTTACCTTATATCTTAACCCGGCACTTAGAACAGTGCCTGGCACAGAGTAAATGCTTAACAAATGCCATTATCATTATCTCTAGTGGTTGCTTATCAATCACCATATCAAACAAAAACTCCTCACTGTTGGCTTCAAAGCTTTCCATCCTCTTGCCCCTTCTTACCTCACCACCCTTCTTTCCTTCCACATCCCAGCTCACACACTCCACCCCTCTGGTGCTAACCTTCTCACTGTGCCTCGTTCTTGCCTGTTCCGCCTTCAACCGCTGGCCCTTGTCCTCCCTCTGGTCTGGAACACTCTTCCTCCTCAAATTCACCAAATAATCACACTTGCCTCCTTCCAAGCCCTACTGAAGGCTCACTTCCTCCAAGAGGCCTTCCCAGACTAAGCTCCCCTTTTCCTCAGATCCTCTCGCCCCGACTCATTCCCTTTGCTCTACCCACCTTTCCCTCTCCCTGCCCCACAGCACTTGTGTTTATATGTACATATTTTAATCTATAATTTTATTTATATTGATGCTAGTTTACTTGTTTTGATGTGCATAGATCTATAATTCTATTTATTTATATTGATACCTATGTACTTGTTTTGTTGTCTCTCCCCTTCTGGACTGGAAGCCCACTGTGGGCAGAGATTGTCTCTCCTTATCACTGAATTGTACTTTCCAAGCTCTTAGTACAGTGCTCTGTGCACAGTAAGTGCTCAATAAATGATTGAATGAATGGGAATGCTTAGAACTGTGCTTGATACATAGTAAGCACTTAACAAGTACCATAATTATTATTATAATCAGTGTGCTGCCTATGTAACAGAATTCTGTGACTATGCTTAGCTCTGTGCTGTCAATGTGCATTTTTGGTTGTATGTATGGCTTGTATCCACCTGGCTGAGTCAGTGAAATAGTCTGTAATACTTTGACAATTTTGGGGTGTGGCTCTCTAGGGTGCAGTCATCTGTATGCAGTGCATTTTTGTAGAACTTAGAACGATGGTCAAGGTCAGTGACCTTGAAAGCTTCCCAGAGGTGCAGGAGAGTATTCTCCCACCTGCATTCAAGTCTCTCATTTAGTTCCCTGGGATGACTATGTAGAATCAGTTGAACATGACCAATCCCACTATACATACCTGCTTTGCCCCACTGGCAAAGGTGAATAGATCTGACAGGGAAATCTTGGCTCTGACCTAGCCCCCAATACTATAATGAGGCAGCGCAGGGTCTCGAAAAACTTTACTAAGCAAGTTTGTTTGGTTGTCTTCCAAAGCCTAGATCTACTGCTAATAATAATAACAATAGTATTTGCTAAGCTCTTACAATGTGTCAAGCACCATTCTAAGTGCTGGGGTAGATACAAGCTTATCGGGTTGGACACAGTCAATGTCCCACGTGGGGCTCACAGTCTTGCTCCTCATTTTACAGATGAGGTAACTGAGGCCCAGTGAAGTGACTTGCCCAAGGGCACACCGCAGATAAGTGGTGGAGCCAGAATTAGAATGCAGGTCCTTCTGACTCCCAGGCCTTTGGTCTATCCACTAGCCATGATGCTTCTCTGTTAATGGTATCAACTGTTTGGGTGAAGCCTATGAAAATTGCGTAGAGCTTCTGGTGCTGTTTACTCCACTTCTCCTGTCTGCTGCTCAGAAGAAATTACGTCAGCTGTCACACTTCGGTCTGAAGCCACATTAAGATTCTGAGAGTGTTCAGTCCAGGATACCCTTTGGTAGCCAATCTGAGTGCAATCTGGTTAGTAAGCTACTCGTGGGCAGAGACCAAGTCTAGCAGATCTGTATATTGTCCTCTTCTAAGTGCTTAGTACAGTGCTGTGCACACAGTTAGTGCTCAATAAATGACTGATTGATCTTGCTGGCAAAGTAGATGGAGAACAGATGTCTCAATAATAGATGCCATCTGACCTTTCGGCTTTCTTCTTGAGATGGTGATAACCTGTCTATCGACTCTCTTATATTGTACTCTCCCAAGCATGTTGTACAGTGTTCTGCACACAGTAAGCGTTCAGCGAATACGACTGATTGATTAGTGGTGGTATCTTTGAGATTCCGTGGCATTTCGTCAGTGGTCCATATGTTGAGGAAGAGTTGGTCCAAGTGCTTAAACAGAGTGTCCCCTGCATGTTTGTAGATATCAGCAGAGATGGCATGTCCAGGTGCTATTCCCTTTGTAATGGCTTTGACTGCTGCAGTGTTTTCTCTAAAGGTTAGTACAATTGCCATCATCCCACATATAGAAAGGTTTTTCAGAGCCTCGACTTCACTAGTAGAAGGATGTTGAGAAGGATACCAAATCAATCCATCGATCAATGGTATTTAGTGAATGCTTACTGTGTGCAGAGCCCTGTATTAAGTACTTGAGAGTGTATAATATAACAAAGTTTAGTAGACATGTTCCCCATCCACAGCGAGCTCAGAGCCTAGAGGAGAAACAGACATTAATATAAATAAATTATGGATATGTACATAAGTGCTGTGGGGTTGAGGGAGGGGTTTATAAAAGTTGCAAATTTAAGTGCAAGGGTGACTCAGAAGGGAGTGAGAGAACAGGAAATGAGGACTTAGGGAATATCTCTTGGAATAGATGTGCCTTCCATAAAGCTTTAAAGGTGGAGAGAGTGACTATTTGTTGGATATGAAGAGGGAGGAAATTCCAACTAGAGGCAGGATGTGGGCAAGGATCAGCAGCTAGATAGATGAGATATTGAAGTGTTTTTGCCATTATTTTTAGAACTCCCTTCTTATATGTGATGACACTGGAGCCACCTTCACTCTTCAGAAGTACTGTGATGGTATGTCTAAAGCCATACAATGTTTTTAGCAAGGTATAAACATTTTTGGTTTGAATAACCTTGTATCTTTTCTGCTTTGGCAACCCCACTCCAGTAATAAATGTGCCTAATTTTGATTTGCAAGTCGCAACACAGGTTTCTGAAAGCCTTGTCTGAGTCCTTGGGGGTTACAAGATACTGCAGGTGCAATCAATGTTTCCCAGGAAGTAGGCCTTTAATCTCCAAGGCTTTTGCATCAGATCAATCTTTGTACATTCTCTTATCCGTGCCCAGTGTCTAAACAGCTTCCTGGATTTCAACATCACTGCAAAATGCCCATTCATTAAGAATATTGTGGATTGCACTTTGCTTTTCTTATTTTAACGGATGTGTTGTGAGGCCACTACAGAGATTTTTTTCTTATGGTATTTGTTAAGTGCTTATTATATGTCAAGCACTGTTCTAAGCTCTGGGGATAGATCCAAGTTAATCAGGTAAACAGACCTGCTGTGAGATCACTGCAGAGTTGTTGTTTTTTTGTGACATTTGTTAAGTGCTTACTATATAATAATGATGGTATTTGTTAAGCACTTACTATGTGCCAAGCACTGTTCTAAGCACTGAGGTAAATCAGGTAATCAGGGTGTCCCACTTGGGGCTCACAGTCTTAATCCCCATTTTAGAGATGAGGTAACTGAGGCATAGAGAAGTTAAGTCACTTACCCAAAGTCACACATCTGACAAGTAGCGAGCTGGGATTAGAACCCATGACCTCTGACTCCCAAGCCCATGCTCTTTCCACTAAGCCATGGTGCTTCTTACTAAGCCACGCTGCAAACACTGTTCTAAGCACAGGGGTAGATAGAAGTAAATTAGGTTGGATATAGTCCCTGTCCCACATGGGTCTCACAGGCTAACCAGAAGGGAGAACAGGAGAACTGAGGAAAAAAAAAATCAAGTGACTTGCAAGTCATATAACAAGCAATTGGCAGTGCTGGGATTAGAACCCAGGTCCTCTGACTGCCAAACACTTGTTCTAACATGCTGCTTGTGGGGTCACCATCCTCCAGGAGCTACATGTTCAGGGGTTTGGATGGTTTGGAGGCCAGCTTTTGACGCAGTAGTTCTAATGACAGTGTAAGCTTGGAGCATTCATTAATAATAATAATTGTGGTCTTTAAGCACTTACTATGTTGCAGGTATTGTACTAGGTTCTGGAGTAGATACAAAGTAATTGGATTTAGACACAATCCCTGTCCCTCATAGGGCTCACAGTCTTAATCCCCATTTTCCAGATGAGGTAACTGAAGCTCAGAGAAGTGAAGTGACTGGCCCACGGTCACACAGCAGACATATAGCAATGCCAGAATTAGAACCCAGGTCCTTCTGACTCCCAGGCCCATGCTCTATCCATTAAGCCACTCCACTTCTCCGGACTATGAGGTGGTAGTCCGCCCAATGGTCTGTTCCCTACCTATTTCTGCCCAATATGCCATGGATGGCAGCCATGACCTGTACATCTTGGAGGTGCCCCTGCCACCTTCAAAAGCCATCAATAAGATGCATCTGGTTGGGAAGTAGGTGCATCCAGGATGTTTCTCTTTGGTTTAGCAGGCAAAAAATAGTGTTTATAATTGTGAGGTGGTGTTTAAACATATTCAGCAAAAGTAGGCCATTTCTGGGGCATTTGCCAATCTGTGCAGCCCGATGACTTTATGTGTGGATGTCACTGCTTACTCCGGCATTGAAATCACCCATTGCAATTCATTAATCAGATATCAGTACCTCTGTGAGGATTTTGTCTGAATCTCTGCAGAACTGTTTTTCATTTTCACTGCAGTTTGTTACCCTTGGGACTTGGGCGCTTATGATGGTGGCAAAATGCTTTTCTATCAGGGGAGGTTTAGTATCATCAGATGGCCACCCATACCTCTGGGCAGATATGAAGAGGCCAGAAATTTGTCATTGACCGATTACAAGTGCAAACCCTAATAGGTGTCATTTTGAAGAGGGAAATCTCTCTAGAGGAGAATATATCTGGTGCTTATCTCTTTCATCAAGTAGCCTAGTCCCACTTAGTGCTATGGTATTGACTCCAGTTTGTGCGCTATTCAAGTTGTTCTCCTTCTAGGCTGATGCTTATTTTGACTGAATGCTGATTTTGACTGACTTGAAGCATCCTGTTGTACTAAAAAACAAAACCCATTGCATCATGAAACAAGTCTTTTTCTGTTTGACAGAGCAGCTATACTGTTAGCCAACCTAGCCTTATTGGTGAGTTGAGTCAAGGAAATTTTTAGGGACAATTTTTTTGTCCTACTTCCCAATTGGAGTGAGCAGTGTACTCTTAATAGTGCTGTTCAGAGATTTCAGGGTACTGCTGAGGGGCCAGCTGTCTTTTCAACAACTAAGGGGCTAATATCCCTTTCAGAAGCAGAATTGTCTGATGGAAAGAACACAGACCTGGGAGACAGAGGACCTGGGTTCTAATCCCAGCTCTGCCAATTGCATGCTATGCAACCTTGGACAAATAATTTCACTTTTCTGTGCCTCAGTTTCATCAAGTGTACAGTGGAGATTCAATCCTTGTTCTCCCTCCTAATATGACTGTGAGTCACAAGTGGGACAGGACCATGTCCAACTCGATTAAAGTGTAACTACCCGAGCACTTAGAATGGTGTTTGACACAAAGTAAGCACTTAATACAATAATAATAATATCCTGGATCACCTACTCATATAGGACTGTCGGTAGGACTTAACCTGTAATTCTCTTTTATTGGTGGTAATGGTTTGCACTAGGCCATCCCCACTCATTTGTGTGGTGCCCTAGAAGCCAAAAGCACTCCTTGTGAGGTGAACAATGAAGGCTGGGGTTTAGAACACTAGATCTGTGTTCATCCAAGCAGTAGACTTTACTGTGGCCTCAGCTAGGTTGTGCACCATGATCAAATGAGAAGCTCACATCTGCTAAATCAGTTAATAACAATAATAATAATAATGATGATGATATTTGTTAAGCACTTACTATGTGTCAAGCACTGTTCTAAGTGCTGGGGTAGATATAAGACAAACACAGATATTATCAATGCTAATCAGATTAAACACAGTCCCTGTCCTACATGGGGCTCACAGTCTTAATCCCTGTTTTACAGATGAGGTAACTGAGGCACAGAGGAAGTGAAGTGACTTGCCCAAGGTCACACAGCAGACAAATGACAAAGCCAGGATCAGTAGACAGGTCCTTTTGTCTCCCAGAACTGGGCTCTGTCCATGCTGCTTCCCCACCCCACCTACAGATTTCCACTGTTCCACAGTGTGTATAAGTGGATTGCCATCATTGCTCATATCCTTCCTGCCAGGTTGGTGAAAGGCATGTTGGGGCTGAGGCCCCAGGATGAAGCAGTTGAACAGTGGGAGGTTAATGATGCAAAGAACTTCAGATATTTGATGGTTTGTGGAAGCAGTGTGGCCTAGAGGAAAGAGCACGGGCCTTGGAATCAGATGACCTGGGTCCTCAACCGGACTCTTCCACTCACCTGCTGTGTGACCTTTGGCAAGTCACTGCACTTCTGTGTGCCTCAGTTACCTCATCTGTAAAATGAGGATTCAATACCTGTTCTCCCTCTTACTTATACTATGAGCTCCATGTGGAACCTGATTATCTTGTCTCTATCCCAGCATTCAGTACAGTGCTTGGCACATAATGAAGTGCTTCAATAACACAATTATAAGTATTATTTTAATTGCATATTGAGGGTGTAATGAGTGACTGCTTATGTCTTCATATTTGCCAGAGACTAGACTTACTGGTAGTATAAATACTTTGGTAAAGCATTATACAAAGGTCATGATATTGTTGTCTGCATGACTTCTGTATTTGGCATGTAGCCAGTATCTCATCCACTGTGTCCTGCTGGGGACTAAAGCTGTACTGTGATTCCAGGAGCACGTGGCTAATGAAGTTCTTCAGCAGTTGGTCCACAGGGATCTTTCCAGCAAGGACATCCCATGGTACTTTCCACAATTAAATGATTGCTAAATAGTAGTGCTTGAGTAAATGCAACTGTCAGAGTGAATTGAGCATCTCAACTGGGTTTGCCTGAAACCTATTAGAAAAATGTGCTAAACTACATTTTCCCCAAGCGTGAACATGTTTTGGAGCAACTGCAAAGTGCTGTGGACTAACAATGCAGCTGAAAAAAGCCAAGGTTATATACCAGTTTGCTTTCAGGAATTATTTCACACAACCAGATTCCATCTGTGATATAGAGCTGAATGTTGTCATTGGATTTCTTCAGCATATAGACAGAAAAGGAAATAGAAATCTGGATCAAGGTCAGTATGTCCTTTGGGAGACTGATGGAGTGTGGCACCAGTGTGACATCAAGCTTCAGATCAAATTGGAGAAAGCTTGTCAGATCAAACTACAAAGCAGCTTTAATATCCAATCTTGCAATGTGGCTGCAAGATCTGGACCTACCAGGGTTTTCAGACACAACTTAAGTAGTTTCATTAGCCTCACCTATGTGATCTGCTTCAATCAGTGGTATGTATGGAGTGCTTACTGTGTAGAATACTGTACTAAGTGCTTGGGACAGGACAATACAACAGAGGTGGTGCATATGTTACCTGCCCACAAGGAGCATAAAGTCTTGAGGGGTGAGAGCAATCTCTTCCTGGCTGGGGCAAAGGAAGGTTAAGGGGCAGGAAGCTCCAAAACTTGAGCTGCTCCTGGTGCCCTATATTGGAGATCAAATGCCAAGTCAGAATCCAAAACAGGCAGAAACAGACTTCAAAGCAAATCTCACTTCAACACAGCATCAATCAACTAATCAGTGATTTACTGAACAATTACTATGTGCAGAGAACTGTACTAAATGCTCCAGAGAGTACCATGGAGTTTCCTTTCAAGGGGTTAGGAAAGGAGACATACATTAAAATAGATTAAAGGAGGGAGAAGCAACAGAATATAAGGATATCAATCAACCAGTGGTATTTATTGCAGGCTTACTACATGTGGAGCGCTGTACTTAAGCACCTGGGGGAAAAGTACAGTCCAACAGAGATAGTGGATGTGATCCCTGCTGACAAGGATCTTACAGCCAAAGAGGGAAAACAGACATTAAATGAATTACAGATAGGGAAAATAGAGTATAAGATTATTAGCTAAGTACTACGGTGCTGTGGTGAGTATCAAAGTGCTTTATGGGTGCATAGATGATGCAGAGTAGAAATAAAGGGCTGAGTCTGGAGAGGCCTCTAGGAGGAAATGTGATTCTATGAGTGTCTGGAAAGTGGCAAGAGTGGAGGACTGTTAGATATGAAAGGGAGGGGAGTTCCAGATCCTAGGGAGGACATGGAAAAGGGGTCAGTGATTAGGTAGTTGAGATCAAGATACAGAGAGAAGGTGAGCATTAAAGGAGCAGAGTGTGTATAATGGATTGTAATAGGAGATCAATGAGGTTAGGTAGGAGGCGGAATTCTATTTGAGTGCCTTAAAACTGATGGTATAGATTTTATGTTTGATGGTTTGATGTAGAGGTGGATGGACAGTCACTGGAACTTCTTAAAGAGTGGGGAAATATGGACTGAACAGTTTTTCAGAAAAATGATCCAGGCAGCAGAGTGAAATATGAACTGGAGAGGGAAGAATGCAGGAAGGTCAAGGAGGAGGGAGATACAATAGTCAATTGATCATTTATTGAGCACTTACTGTGTGCAGAGTCCTTACCTGAGAGTACATTATAGAGTTGGTAGACGTGTTCCCTGCCCACAACAAGGTTACAGTGTAGAGCGGGGTACAGGTATTAATATAAATAAATTATGGATATGTTCATAAGTTCTGTGGGGCTGAAGGAGGGGTGAATAAAAGATGCAAGTCCAAAGTCAAGGACAACACAAAAGGAAATGGGAGAAGAGGAAATGAGAGCTTATTTGGGGAAGGCCTCTTGCAGGTGATTTCCTTTTAATAAGGCTTTGAAAGTAGGGAGGGCAGAATACATGGCTTAGTGGAAAGATCATGGGCTAGGGAGTCAGGTCGTGGGTTCTGATTCCCAGATCTACCACTTGTCAGCTGTGTGACTTTGGTCAAGTCACTTAACCTCTCTGTGCCTCAGTTACCTCATCGGTAAAATGGGGATTAAGACTGTGAGCCTCACTTGCGACAATCTGATAACCTTGTATAAGTGGTTAGATCAATGTGGTCATTTTTTGGATGGAGAGGAAAGGGCAGATTCTAGAAGTGCTGTGAAGGTAATAACAACAGTATATCATGACATTGATTTAGAGCCAAGTCAAGGGTAATACCAGGAAGGATGGTCCTGCTGGGTACAGTCATGGGAAAGTCAAGGGGAGGAGGAACGCTCTGGGCATGTCACTCCCCTCCTTGAAAACCTCCAGTGGTTGCCTATCAACATCCGCACGAAACAAAAACTTCTCAGTCTAGGCTTCAAGACTCTCCATCACCTTGCCCCCTCCTACCCCTCCTCCCTTTCTACTGCCCACCCCGCACGCTCTGCTCCTCTGCCGCTCATTTCATCTCTGAGAGTTCATCTCCTCCAAGAGGCCTTCCTAGACTGAGCTTCCCCTTTTTCCTCTGCTGCCTCTTTGCCCCCCCTTCACCTCCCCTCAGCTAAGCCCCCTTTCCCCCCTTTTCCTCTGCTCCTCCCCCCTCCCTTCTCCTCCCTTCAGCACTGTGCTCATTTGCTCATTTGTATATATTGTTATTACCCTATTTATTTTAATGAGATATACATCCCCTTGATTCTATTTATTGTTATTGTTTTTTGTCTGTCTCCCCCAATTAGACTGTAAGCCTGCCAATAGGCAGGGATTGTCTCTATCTGTTGCCGAATTGTACATTTCAAGTGCTTAGTACAGCGCTCTCCACATATTAAGCACTCAATAAATACTATTGAATGAATGAATGAAAAGGACAGGCTTGGTCAGGGAAGATAAGGAATTCAGTTTTGGACATGTTATGTTGGACATGAAGTTTTAGAGGACATCCAAGTAGAAATGTACTCAAGGCAGGAGGAAATGTGAGACTGCAGAGAAGGACAGAGATCAGGACTGGAGAGGTGGATTTGGGAATCATCTGCATAGAGTTGGTAGTTAAAGCCACAGTAGCAAATGATTTCTCCAAGGGAATGGGTGTAGAAGGGGAGCCAGTCCTCAACCTTAAGGGACCCTCACAGTTAGAGGATGGGAGGCAGAGGAGGAGCCCACAAAAGAGACAGAGACTGAGTGGCCAGAGAGATAGGAGGAGAACTAGGAGTGGTCAATGTGAAGAGAGCCAAGGTTGGATAATGTTTCCAGGAGATAATGTTTCCAGGAGAGGAGGGTGGGCATACATTACAGATTGTTCATCTCAGTGAATAACTAAACAAAACACTTTGATACTTTCTTCATGTTCTTGTAGACAGGAATGATGAGAAGCGGTATGGTCTACTTGATGAAGCACAGGCCTGGGTGTCAGAAGACTTAGGTTCCAATCCAGGCTTTGCCACCTGCCTGTTGTGACTTTGGACAAATACCTTACCTTATGAGATCCACTTTCCTAATCTGGAAAATGGACAAATGGACATTCAAAACCTCTTCTCTCTCCTAGTTAGAGTGTGAGCCTCATGTAGGATAGCCTGACCTGATTACCTTGTACCTAATCCAATGCTTCATACAGTGTTAGGCCATAGTAAATGCCTAACAAATACCACAGTTACACTGTACCTAATCCAGTGCTTAGTACAGTGTTAGGCACATGGTAAGTGCTTAACAAATTCCACAATTATTATTACTATCACTCCCTCTTTTAGGCCTTGCTCCTCTTCAGTCCCTCCCTGTTCCTGCCCCATCTTTGACTCTCTTATCTTTCCCAGCAGTATCTCAAGAGCTCTCCCACCTCTATTCATATTATTCACATCAATGTCTGTCTCTCCCTCTAGACTGTAAACTAGTTATGGGCAGGGAATATGACTGTCTGTATTGAACTCTCCCAAGCACTTACAGAAGCAGCGTGGCTCAGTGGAAAGAGCATGAGCTTGGGAGTCAGAGGTCTTGGCTTCTCACCCCGGCTCTGCCACTTGTCTTCTATGTGACTTTGGGAAAGTCACTTCACTTCTCTAGGCCTCAGTTCCTTTATCTGTAAAATGAGGATGAAGTCTGTGAGCCCTACATGGGACACCCTGGTTACCTTGTACTACCCCAGCGCTTAGAACAGTGCTTTGCACATAGTAAGCACTTAAATGCCATCATCATTATTATTACTTCTTAATACAGAGTTCTGCCCACAGTAAGTACTCAATAAACTTGATTGATCCTATAAAAACTATCCCCTCTAACTAAACCTCTAATCTCATCACTTTTCATCTCATCAAAGCAAATGTCCCTTCTGTTCTTCCATCCCTTACTGTACTAAGTGCTTGGGAGAGTACAGTACAATGGAGTTGGAAGACACGTTTCCCATCAGCAGCAAGGTTACCGTCTAGAAGAGGTGTTCCCATTCTAATGGCTTCTTCTTTGCTGCTTTCAAATGTTCTCATGTCTCCCTTATCCTTAAAAACAAACAAACAAACAAAAAAAACCTCTCTCTTGCTCCCACTCTTCCTTCCAGTTATCACCCCTTCTCCCTCCTACGATTCCTCTCCAAACTCCCTGAATGAGTTGTCTACACCTGCTTCCTCTACTTCCTCTTATCCAGTTCTCTCCTTGAACCTCTCCAACCTGGCTTCCATGCCCCTTCACTCCATCAATCATATTTATTGAGCACTTACTGTATGCAGTGTAATAAATGTTTGGAAGAGTACATTACAGTATATGTTCCGTGCCCACAACAAGCTTAAGAGGGGAAGACAGACATTAATATAAATAAATTATTGTTATGTACATAATTATATGTTCCTATGGGGCTGAGGGGGGCGGTGAATAAAGAGTGAAAATCCAAGTGCAAGTTTAATGCAGAAGGTAATGAGAGAAGAGTAAATGAGGGCCTAATTGGGAAAGGCTTCTTGGAGGAGGTGTGCTTTTAATAAGTCTTTGTAAGGGAGGAGAGTGATCCAGGCCAAAAGCAGGACATGAGTGAGAGGTCAGTGGTGAGATAGATGAGACCAAGGTACAGTGAGTAGGTTGGCATTAGAGAAGTGAAGTGTGCGGGCTGGGTTATAGTAGGAAATCAGTGAGGTACAGGACAAGATCATTGAGTGCTTTAAAGACGATAGTAAGGAGTTGCAGTTTGATGCAGAAGCATGAGCAACCTACTGGAGGTTCTTGAGAAGTGGGGAAAGCATGAACTAAAAGGTTTTGTAGAAAAATTATCTTGGCAGCAGAACGAAGTAGAGAAAGTAAGGAGACAGGAAGGTCAGTGAGGAGGCTGGTGGAGTAATCAAGGTTGGATTGAATTAGTGCATAGATTAACATGGTAGCATTTCAGCTGGAGAAGAAAGGGTAGATTTTAGAGATGTTGTGAAGGTAGAACAGATGGGATTTGGTGACAGTGAATATGTGGGTTGATTGAGAAATAAGTCAAGGATTACTTGTGAAACTGGGAGGATGGGGGGTTCTGTATTCAGTGATGAGAAAGTCTCAGGGAGGACCAGGTTTGGATGAGAATATGAGGAGTTCTGTTGTGGACTTACTAAGTTTGAGGTGTTGCTGGGACATCCTTGAAACTCACTTGAATAACTTTTTTCAGTTAAGTTTGAAAGTATTTCATCAACTGACCTAAACAGAAAGATTCATCCCAAGTAAGGGCTTAATAAATGCGATTGAATGAATGAATGAATTCTGCCCTATTTCATAAACTAATGGTTTCCTTTGGGACATTCTTTATTACTCAGTGCTATATGGATAATTCCTTCTGTGGTTAGGGATTCCATTGGAAGAGAATCCTGAATGCCTCTTAAAGTATTATTATTATTATCATCATTATTATTATCATTATTGTACTTGTTAAGGTCTTGCTCTGTGCCAAACAACGTACTAAGCTCTGGAGTAGATATGAGCTAATCAGATTGGATACAATGCTTTTCCCACATGGGGCTCACAGTAAATAGGAGGACGTAGGATTTAATTCCCAATTTACAGGGCCCAGTTAATTTAAGTGGTTTGTCGAAGGTCACATAGCCGAGAAATGGCAGAGCCAAGGTTAGAGCCCAGGTCCTCTGACTTCCTCCTGGCCTGTGCTCTTTCCACTAGGCCATGCAACTTCCATCATATAAGAATGAGGAATGGTCAGTGAGGAAACAGGAATATGGTTCCATTTCCACAAACGTACACCTAAAAAGGTCAAAAATATTTTCAAAACCTTAAGGAGAAGGGTCCAGTATTCATAGAAAAATGTGACAACTAGTTCTCTGGAAAGAATTGCAAAAGATCTTGAGCTCCAAGGACAATTGCTTTGTAATGTGTTTCAACACAACTCTGATAGCTCACAAGATTCAAAACAAAAAAATTAAACTCCCAGGGCAAAGGAAATCGGTTCCTGGGTATTTTTCAAGGAGAACAACTTTCCTTCTTTCCTTCCCCTTCCTGCTCCTCTCCTTTGCCTCCTTTCATTCCAGAATTTCAACAATGGCTATTACCTACACTAAGTTTTTTTATTAACTTGCAGCCTGGAAGTTACTTACACAGTTTAGTGATGTGTTTCTAAATTAGTGGGGGGTTTTTTGGTGTGTTTTTTTTTTAAAAAAAAAACAACACAGGAAGTTATTTGTTGCCTTCTTAAACTTTGCCACTACAACTTTTCTAAGGATTGGAAGAAGCAGCATGGCTCAGTGGAAAGAGCATGGGTTTAGGAGTCAGAGGTCATGGGTTCTAATCCTGGCTTCGCCACCTGTCAGCCATGTGACTTTGAGCAAGTCACTTAACTTCTTGGAGCCTCAGTTACCTCATCTGTAAAATGGGGATTAAGACTGTGAGCCTCACATGGGATAACCTGATTACCCTGTATCTACCCCAGCGCTTAGAACAGTGCTTGGCACATAGTAAGTGCTTAACAAATAACATCATTATTATTATTATTAATTCAACTAAATTGCAAACTCCCACTTACTGGAAGCTCTTTGAAGGTAGAGATTGTGTCTTCTGTATCATACTCTCCTAAGTGAAGTGCTCAGTTCAGTGCCCTGCACATGGAGTGGTGAATAGAGACACAAGACTGGGAGTCATAAGGCCATGGGTTCTAATTCTGGCTCTGCCATTTATCTGCTTTGTCACCTTGGGCAAGTCATTTCACTTCTCTGGCCCTCAGTTACCTCATCTGTAAAATGAGGATTGAGACTGTGAGCCCCATGTGAGATAGGGACTGTGTCCACCTTGATTTTCTTGTACTCCAGCATTTAGTACAGTACCATAATTATTATTAAAAGCATTATAGTAAATTCTCAATGAATACTATTGATTAAAATAACTGTGTTATGGATCAATCAATAATTTATTGATACTGAATGCAAAGCACTGTACTAAGCCCTTGGGAGAATATACCAAAGTTGGTAGACATGTCATCTGCCCACAGTGAGCTTACAGTCTCGAAGGGAGACAGACATTATTACAAATTAAATTATGGATATGTAAATAAGTGCTGTGGGGTGGGGGAAGGGATAAATAAAGGGTGCAAGGGTTATTCAGAAAGAAGTGGGAGAAGAGGAAATGAGGATCTGGGGAGGCCTCTTGGAGGAGATGTGACTTCAATAAGGATTTAAAGGTAGGGAGGGTGAATGTCGGATATGAGGAGGAAGAGTTCCAGGCGACAGGCATGACATGGTTGAAAGGTTGGTGGCAAGATAAAGGGACAATGAGTAGGTGGAATTAGAGGAGTGAACTTTATGGGCTGGCTTGTAGTAGGTAAACAAACTGAGGTAAAGTAGAAGGGGTCAAGGTGATTGAGTGCTCTAAAGCCAAGGATAAGGAGTCTCTGTTAGATGCAGAGGTGGATGGGCAATCACTGGAGGTTCTTGAGGAATGGGAAAGCAGATTGAATGTTTTTGTAGAAAAATGATCTGGGCAGAAGAGTGAAGTATGGACTGAAGTGCAAGACAGGAGACAGGGAAGTCAGCAAGGAGGCTGATATAGTAATTAAGGTGGGATAGGAAAAGAGCTTGGATTAGTATGGTGGATTGGTTGGAGAGGCAAGGATAGATTTACTGATCTTGTGAAGGTTGAATCTACCGGATTTGGTGATGGATTGAATATGTGGGTTGACCGGGAGAGATGAGCAGAGGACAACACCAAGATTCCATGCTTGTTAGGCAGGGAGCATGGTCTACGTCAATGGGGAAGTCAGGGGAAGGACAAGATTTCAGTGAAAATATGGGGCATTCTATTCTGGATGTGAACTCCAGGGATCTACAGCATAGGCTAGTGGCAAGCGCATGGGCTTGGCAGTTAGAGATCGTGGATTCTAATCCCAGCTCTGCCACTGGTCTGCTGTGTGACCTTGGGCAAGTCACCTAACCTCTCTGTGCCTCAGTTACCTCATCTGTAACATGGGGATTAAGGCTGCAAGCCCTACATGGGACAGCCTGATCACCTTGTATCTACCCCAGTGCTTAGAACAGTATTTGGCACATAGTAAGTTCATTCAATAGTATTTATTGAGAGCTTACTATGTGCAGAGCACTGTACTAAGCGCTTGGAATGTACAAATTGGTAACAGATAGTGACAGTCCCTGCCCTTTGGCGGGCTTACAGTCTAATCGGGGGAGACAGACAGACAAGAACAATAGCAATAAATAGAATCAAGGGGATGAACATCTCATTAAAACAATAATAAATAAATAGAATCAAGGCGATGTACATCTCATTAACAAAATAAATAGGGTAATGAAAATATATGCAGTTGAGTGGAACATTAGAGTGCTGAGGGGGATGGGAAGGGAGAGAGGGAGGAGGAGAGGGAAATGGGGGGAAAAGAGGGTTTAGCTGGGGTAGAGGGAGTAGAGGGAAAAGGGGGAGCTCAGTCTGGGAAGGCCTCTTGGAGGAGGTGAGCTCTAAGTAGGGTTTTGAAGAGGGTGAGAGAATTAGTTTGGCGGAGGAGGGAGGGCATTCCAGGGCAGCGGGAGGACGTGGCCCAGGGGTCGACGGTGGGATAGGTGAGAACGGGGGACGGTGAGGAGATGGGCGGCAGAGGAGCGGAGTGTGCGAGGTGGGCGGTAGAAAGAGAGAAGGGAGGAGAGGTAGTGGGGGGCAAGGTGATGGAGAGCCTTGAAGCCTAGAGTGAGAAGTTTTTGTTTTGTGCGGAGGTTGATAGGCAACCACTGGAGGTTTTTAAGGAAGGGAGTGATATGCCCAGAGCGTTTCTGCAGGAAGATGAGCCAGGCAGCGGACTGGAGCAGGAAGAGACAGGAGAAAGGCAGATCAGAGAGCAGATGATCTCTTAAGTAAGTGCTTAATATCATCATATTATGATGATCATATATCATATATAGTAAATGCTTAATAACATCATCATTATTATTACTATTATTATTATTACTACTAATACTAATAATAATGGTACTATTATAGCTTCCTAGCAGGGGGAAATATGAAGATGGTGCAACTTCCAATCCCTCTTGTCCATGGCCCCTCAGACTCCAAGGGTTGCCTATTGACTTCCAACTGTCGACTCTGTCCAAAAGGCTGTTGGAATCTAAGCTAATCTTTTGTTTCCATAGCGCTAATGTCAGTAGAGGAGATCCACCCTCTAATCCTCAGGAAGGCAGTACTCTTTGCAGGATGTAGCAGACATTGCCACCAGTGTCTGCTACCAACAGCTTTCTGGGACAGGAGTTCCCCATATGATATACTAATAGAAGTAGTGATAGTCATTATCAGGAAGTACTGTGCTCAGCATTGGTAAAGAGTTCACAGGTGGGAATCAGATATGGTCCCCCTCTCTCAAGATGCTCATAATCTATAAATAAAAAGGGGAAGAGGGGACTGGTAATAGACATATAAGGACATATTAAATAAAATTTTTAAATGACATAAAGATAGAAACCAAAGATCAGGAGGGCTCTGTGGTTAGAGCAGCAAAATTTGAAAATGCCTACGGCTCAGAAGCCACAGTCACCACCACAGCTACTGTGACTGTTATAGGAGTGGCCACCACAGCAACTATTTGGAAAAAAAAAATCGGATAAGTGAATGAAATCATTTTCACTTGATGAATAAAAGGCAGGTTTGGTGCAAATTGAATTTTAGTGTGTCTTGGGCAGAGTTCCTTGATAATGATAATGGTTCTTGTTATGCACTATGTGCCAGGCATTGTACTAAGCACTTAGGTAAATAGAAGATCATCACAGTGGGCACAGTGGGTCTCCCCTGTTCCATGGAATTCACAGTGTAAGAGGGACGGAGGAAAGGAAACTGAGGCACAGAAAAGTTAAGTGATTAACCAAGGTCACACAGCATACAGATGTCTGTGCCAGGACTAAAAACCAGGTCCTTTTACTCCCAGGCTGATGCTCTTTCCACTAGCTCATATTGCTTATAGCAGGTGTGTGTAAAAAAAAAAAAAAAAGCTAAAAATATGAATGGCCTATATAGGAACAGTTCGTTTTTCCCAAAAGCCAAAATTTAAATGCTTGGGACTTTTTAAGAACTGCCCTATGATCCTACCCATTGTCTTATCCTTAACCCGGTCCCTATTTGACCCTTCATCATGAGTCAGTTAATCTCATCCCAAGATGGCAATTTACAAACAGCCTCTTAAATCTACATTTTTAAATTATTTCTCATTTAAGTGAGCCTTGTGGTTTGTAAACCTAATCTTTACCTTATGTATCCTTAATGGCAGGGATTGTGCCTACCAACTCTATTGAACTCTCCCAAACGCTCGGTAAACACCATTGATTGATTGAGGAGACATGGCATCATTGACTGGACAGTCCTGCATTCTGCTTCATCTATTCTGCTAACCCTATGACCTATTGTTGCCACAGACTACACATACAGGAATTATTATTCCCACCCCTGAACATCATTTATATTGAGAGTGTCATTAAAGAGGTCATAATTTTCACACAAAATTCAAATTTTGCAATCAAGAGATTCAAATAGCAAAGTTCACATAAGCATCCAGAATTTTTTCCCAGTTTAACCCAACCTTTAAATCTTTTGCTGCTTATTCATCACTTTGTAATTAGACATTCAGTTGAGCACATTTTGCAAGCTTACTTGAATATCTATAAGGGAAATCAATCCATCTGCGTTTATTTTAATGTGCAGAACTCAAAACTATACATTTGTGAATATCTATCTTGAGATATTTGGCATGCTGGGGACAGACTGTCCTCAAATGTAGTAGAAAGTTATGCTGCACATAATTTTCAAACACTCATAACCTTTCTGCCAAAGAGAATTACTTATGACTTGTTCTCCTCACAAAGAAATACAGACAGAAAGTTCAAACTTTTGAAAAATGAACCCTTTTTTTGTTTTGCTGGAGGAGAAAAAACAGGTGCCTGAACAGTTTTTAGAGCATGAAAAGTGTTTCATGCTTGGATGATGCAAAAATGGCTGAACAGAATTTACCAAATTTTCAAGAGAAAAAAAAAATTGCCCATTGGCTGAGAACAGACATGATAAATTTCATCCCACAGGGTGAATTTTGGGAAAGTTGGATGTGCCTGAAAGCAAAAGCTTGAAATAAAAATGTCTTCTCACCTATAACTCTAGCAAAGCTATTACCTTGATTCACTAAGACTTACCTTTGCAGTCCTAGCAGCTAGGAGGTTTTTAAATGTTCTCAACCCTTCTGATTCTTTATACATCTAGACTTGGTGTAGTGCTAATGCCAAGTGTTCTGATTAGCTGGAAGGCCATGCATGAGGGAACATCTTTGGCTTCGGGCCTCCTTTTGACTCCATGTAAGCTCTTTCAACTGCTGCCGCCCTGTGTCCCAGAAGGGCAAAGCTGAGGCAAAAATAGTTCAGGGATCCCATTTAATTTCTACCTCTCTCCATTGGTTGTAACTGCCACAGTCCCAACCCAACCCTCATTCCTGTAAGAGTGGTATTTATCCCGGAGGTAGGCAGCTCACCCATTATGTCCATTTACCCACACAAACACACACAGATTACCCATTATGTCTTTATACACACACACACACACAGATACACATGGCCTTAACAGGTGATCTTGGCATGTAATTGAAGTATTGATTGAAATAGTAGTAGTAATCTCTCAGAGTTTCTGGTACTTTACCAGTCATGACTAAAATGCTGGTATTTGTTAAGTGCTTACTATGTGCAAAGCACTGTTCTAAGCACTGGGGGATACAAGGTGATCAGGTTGTCCCAAGTGGGGCTCACAGTTTTCATCCCCATGTTACAGATGAGGGAACCGAGGCACAAAGAAGTTAAGTGACTTGCCCACAGTCACACAGCTGACAAGTGGCAGAGCCAGGATTTGAACCCATTACTGACTCCCAAGCCAGGGGTCTTTTCACTGAGCCATGCCGCTTCTCCACAGGAGGGAGAGTGAAGCAGAGGCCTACCCATTCCATTCCTAGCTTGGGCAGTGGCTAGTGAGTGGAAAGCAATCTGCTACAAGTCAAAACTCACCTGTTCTGGGCAGCAGCAGCATGGGAGAGGGTCAAGGGCAGAAACTCGTTTACTGCGCAGAAGGAGGCAATGCTAAACCACTTCTGTATTTTACCAAGAAAACTCTATGGATCCACTACCTGAACGATTGCAGATAGAGGTGGGCCGTTTTGGAAGAGATGTGTCCGTGATGTCGCTATGGGTTGGACATGACTTGACAGTATAAGACAACAACAGTAGTCACAGTTGCATTTATTAAGACAAGAAGCATCTGTCAGCTTTGTTATAATTTACTCTCCCAAGTGCTTAGTACAGTACTCTGCACACATTAAGCACTCAGTACATCATTGATTGAGTCTTTTGAGTGTCAACTTGATGTTTCAACATTGTTATAAGGGCTTGGGAATTGCAGTACCCTGTTCTCTGCCCATTAGAAGCTTACAGTCCACCGGGGGAGAGAAAACTTAAAATATTTATAAATAAGGATGTGAAAAGTAATTGAGCAAACATATATATAAGTGCTAAGGAGGGTATAAGTAGGAGTACTTATGCATCACCCTTGCAATTGGCTTTGCACCCTTTCTTCACCCCCTCCCTCAGTCCCACATAACATATGTACATATACACAATTTATTTCTATAATCATTTTTCACCCCCACTAGACTGTGACGTTGTGGGAAGGGAATGTGGCTATCAACTCTATTTTATTTTTCTCGCCCAAGCACTTATAACAGTGGTCTGCACACAGTAAGTGCTCAACAAATACAATTGATTGGAGAAGCAGCATAGTGTAGTGGATAGAGCACAAGCCCTGGAGTCAGAAGGTTGTGGGTTCTAATTCTGGCTCTGCCACTTGTCTTCTGTGTGACCTTGGACAAGTCATTTTACTTCCCTGGGCCTCAGTTCTCTCATCTGTAAAATGGAGATTGAGACTGTGAGCCCAATGTGAGACAGGGATTGTGCCTAACTTGATTTGCCTGTGTCCATATGGCGTTTAGTACAGTGCCTGGCGAACAGTAAGCACTTAACAAACACCACAGTTATCACTGATTGACTTACTAGAGTTGGCTAAAGATATGACATTCATCAGTTGCTAAGAAATTAATTGGGGAAGACTTGTGGGAGAAGGTGAAATTTTAGGAGGGATATGAATAGGAGAGGAGCGCTGTGGACTGTTTGCTATGGGGAGGGAGAAAATTCCAAGCCGAGAGCAGAATGAGTGAGCAGAGAGATGTATGCAGGAGAGTCAAAAGTCTGGTACAGCTAGGAAGTTTGGCTTGGGAAAAAAGAAAACAGTGATTTGGGAACATGCAGATGAAGAGAATAGAGAGATGAGGAATTTGGATCAATGGTGAGGAATTTCTTTGTGATGCGAGAGACACAGGGAACTAGTGGAGGGTTTCAAAGAGAGAAGAGTGGGCCTAATGATGCTTTGAGATGATCCTCCAGCTGTGGTTAGTGTAGAATGGAGTCGGGGAAGGGCTGGAGTTTGGGAAAACAACATAGGTAGGCTATGTCTTCAAGCTTCACATGTCCAAAACAAAACTCCTTATCTTTCCACCCAAACCCTGTCCTCTCCCTGACTTTTCCATCACTATAGACAGCACCACCATCCTTCCTGCTTCACAAGCCCATCACTTTGGCATTATCCTTGATTCCTCTCTCTCATTCAACCCACATATTCAATCCATCACTAAATCCCTTTGGTCCCACTTCACAATGTTACTACAATCTGCCCTTTCCTCTCCATTCAAACTGCTACAATATTAATATAACCACTCATCCTATTCCTCCTGCACTACTGAATCAGCCTCCTTGCCGACCTCCCAGTCTCCTGTCTCTTCTCATTCCAGTCCATCCTTCATTCTGCTGCCCAAATCATTTTTCTACAAAACGTTCAGGACAAGTTTCCCTACTTCTCAAAGAAACTCCAGTTGTTGCCCATCCACGTCAAAAAACAAAAATCCTCACCATCATCTTTAAACCACTCATTTGCCTTGCTCCCTCCTACCTCACCTCGCTACTCTCCTACTACAATCTAGACTGCACACTTCAGTTCTCTAATGCTAACCTTATCACTGTGCTTCAGTCTCATCTATCTCACCATCAACCCTCACCTGCATCCTGCTTCTACTCTGGAATGCCCTCCCTCCTCAGATCTGACAGACAGTTACCCTCCCCGCCTTCAAAGCCTTATTGAGGGCACATCTCCTCCAAGAGGACTTCCCTGACTAAGCCCCCGTTTCCTCTTCTCCTACTCCCTTCTGTGTCACCCTAACTTGGCTCCCTTTTTTCATAGCCTAGTATCAAGGGCACAGGCTTGGGAGTCAGAGGTCATGGGTTCTAATCCAGGCTCTGCCACTTGTCTGCTGTGTGACCTTGGGCAAGCCACTTAACTTCCCTAAGCCTCAGTTACCTCATCTGTAACAGTGAATATTAAGACTGTGAACCCCCTGTGGGATAACCTGATTACCTTGTATCTACCTCAGCACTTAGTACAGTGCTTGGGACATAGTAAGCACTTAACAAATACCATAATTATCATTATTATCTCCATTCTGCACACAAGTGTTCAATAAATATGATTGAATGGATGAATGAATAATTTATATTAATGTATGTCTCACTCCCTCTTTACCGTAAGCTCATTTTGGGCAGGGAATGTTTCTGTTTATTGTTGTATTCTTCCAAGTGCTTAGTACAGTGCTCTGCACACAGTAAGCCCTCCATAAATGTGATTGAATGAATATGCAATAATCTAGCTGTGACAATACCAGAGCTTTCACCAAGTGGGAGCTGTTTGGAGAGGAAGAAGTAGTTCTGGGAGTTGTGGTGAGGAAAAACTGGCAAGATTTGATAGTAGGGCTGAAGGTGAGAGTTGAAAGATAGCAAAGAGTTGAGGATGACATTACCGTTTCAGGCTTCTGGGACAAGGACGATGGTGTTATCAACTGTGATGGGAAAGTTATGGAAAGAACTAGGTATAGGGGGAAAGATGAATTCTGCCTAAGATTTCTTGAATATGAGAAACTAGCAGCACATCAGAGTGGAGATATCCTGGAGTCAAAAGGAGTTGTGGGATCGATGAGAGGTCAGGGCTAAAGAGTTAAATTTGGAAGTAGTCTGCATTGAAGTGGCAGCTGAAGTTACGTGAGCTTATGTGTTCTTTGAAGTAGTGGGTGTAAAATTGAAAGAAAAGAACCAGAACAGACCTTGGGGGAATGCCTACAGTAAGAGGATGAAAGACAGAGGAGAAGCCCACACCTGAAACTGAGAAGAAGCAGTCAGAGAGGTTAGGTTAGAAGCCAGAGGGTACTGGGGCTGCGAAACTGAGGCAATCAACCACTCATATTTATTGAGTGCTTACTGTGTGCAGAGCACTGTTCATGCACTTGGAAGAGTACAGTATAGCAGAGTTGGTAGACACGTTCCCTGCCCACAATAAACTTACAGTCTAGATTATTGTTTAGCTTTGAAGAAGAGAGACCATGGTGTCAAAAGCAGGGTACAGATCAAGAAAGGTTAAAAAAGAGTGTAAGCCTTAGGACTTGACTGTAAATAATTTTATGGTAACCTTGAAGGGAGCAGTCTTGATGGAATGAAGAGGTTGAAAGCCAGATAGTAAAATGTCTTGAAGAGAGTTGGTGGAAAGAAAATTAGAGTTTGGATCGGAATGGGAGCAGGAAGATGTAGCAATAGCCGGAGGGGACCAGGGATCAAGGGACATAGAAGAGATTGGTGGGTGTTTGCTGGCGGAGAGGAAGAATGAGAAGTTCAAGATGGCTGTAAGGGAGAAGAGGAGTGTAGGAGTATGTGGTTTTAAGAATTGAGAAGAGATGGTATTAAAGATGCAGGTAGAGAGGCTGGATTTGATGAGGCAGCTGAGAAACAAGAGAAAGATGAAAAAGCAGGAGTAGAAAGTTTGGGAGGTGATAGTGAAATGTTGATAAATTCCTGCCTGATGGCCTTGATTTTATGAAAGGTTATCAGAGTTTAGGAAGATAGGTGCTAGGGAAATTGAGATAGAGGGACAAGGCAAGTGAAACTTCTGTTACTGCCCTGTCACTAGTCATTCCAGTACAGAAGCAGCATGGCTTAAGTGGATAGGGCATGGGCCTGGAAGTCAGAAGGACCTGCGTTCTAATCCTTGCTCTAACACAAGTCTACTGTGTGACCTTGGGCAAGTCACTTTGCTTCTCTGACCTGGAAGTCAGAAGGACCTGGGTTCTAATCCTTGTTCTGCCACATGGTTGCTCTGTGCCCTTGGTCAAGTCACTTTAGTTCCCTGACCTCAGTTACATCATCTGTAAAATGGTGATTAAGAGTGTGAACCCCCTGTGGGACAGTGACTCTGTTCAACCGGATTAACCTGTATCTATCCCAGTGCTTAGAACAGTGCTTGGCACATAGTAAGTGGTAACAAGTAGCATAATTAGTAGTAGTAGCTGAGTTCTGTTATGAGTTCTGGCGAGGCAGTTAAGGTGGCCACTTATAACCACTGATCACACTGGTGGTTAATGGACACTCATTTTCATGTCAAGTTGTGTTTGTTACCCCATTATGCAAAAGTCCCCTCACCCGTGGAGCATTATCTGCAGGGGACGCCCTGACTCCTCTGTTTTGATCCAGAGCTGTTGCATTCCTCTCCCAAGCCCTGCTAAACACAGGTGCACGTTCCAAGCTGGGAAGCTCAGGAAGAGAGACTGAGTGCTTAAAATATAAATACTAGACATGAACACATCTGTGCCATCTCCACACCAAAAGGGGAACAAGACAGCTGAAAACTAAACTGCCTGGGATTATTGCAAAAACCCATATCCAGCTAACCAGTGGTGTGGCTCAGAGAAGCAAAGTGGCTCAGTGGGAGAGAGCACAGGCTTGGGAGTCAGAGGACGTGGGTTCCAATCCCGGCTCCACCACTTGTTGACTGTGTGCCTCAGTTTCCTTCTCTGTAAAATGGGAATAAAACTGTAAACCCCATGTGGGACAGGGTCTGTGTCCAACCTGATTTGCTTGTATCTACCCCAGCACTTAGTACAGTGCCTGACAAATACCCTTTTTATTATTATTATTATTATTATAGAGTTAATAGACATGGCCCCTGCCCTCAAGGAACTTAGAGTCAAATGGAGGAGACAGACCCAAAAATAATTTAAAGGTAAGAGGTAGAAAGGACAGTTCATTCAATCATTCATTCAATCATATTTATTGAGTGCTTACTGGGAGCAGAACACTGTACTAAGCACTTGGGAGAGTACAGTGTAACAATAAACAGACATTCCCTACCCACAGTGAGCTTACAGACTAGAGGGAGTGACAGACATGTGGGGCTGGCAGAGGGTGTGAATAAAGATAGAAGTCAGGGCAACACAGAAGGGAGTGGGAGAAGAAAAAGGGGGGCTTAATCAGGGAAAGCCTCTTGCAGGAGTTGTGCCTTTAATGAGGGTTTGAAGGTGGGAAAAGTAAATGTCTGCTGGATTTGAGGAGGGAGGGCGTTCCAGGCCAGAGGCAGGATGTGGGAGAGGGATCAGCAGCAAGATAGACAACAATGAGTTACAGCAAGAAGGTTAGCATTAGAGGAGTGAAGTGTGCGGGCCAGGTTGCAGGAGAAGAGTAGTGAGATGAGGTAGGAGGGGACAAGGTGATTGAGCACTTTAAAGCCAATGGTGAGGAGTTTTTGTTTTATGCAGAGGTGGATAGGTAACCACTGAAGTTTCTTGAGGATTGGGGAAACGTCCTGAATGTTTTTGTAGAAAAGTGATAGGCTATATGTATAAGCATTGGTGCTTAAGTAATATGATATGTAAGATATGCATAAGTGTTTCAGGAAGTTCTGAGTGAAGCAAAGGTAGCACAGAAATGCTTAAGTGGCAGTAGGAGAAGAGATATGGGCCTTAGGGAAAGTAATCAGAGAAGACCTCCTGGAAGAGTTGTGATTTTAGAAGACTTTTGAAAATAGGGAAAGTTTCTGTTCTGTCAGATGTGAAGGGATGTCCAGGCTGGAAGAAGAGTGAGAACAAAATGTCAGGAGTGGAAGAGACAAGAACAAGGCAAAATGAGTAGGCTAGCGTGAGAGGAACAAAATTTGAAGACTGGAGTGAGTTGGGAGAAGAGAATGGATAATAAGTGAGGTGGGCATGATTGAGTACCTTAAAAGCCAACGATTAGGAGTTTCTGGCTTGATGATCAGAGGGATAGGTTTGGCCTTCCCAGGTTCCTCAGGACCAGGAACTGGGATTGGACCAGAAGCAGAAGGCCATGGTGGGGATTTGCTAGCTAGTAGGCTAATGGTTGACAGGAGCAGATCTTCCATGGGGGCCTGTGGCTGATTGTGACCCAATCTGAATCAAATATGATTGGGAAGAACGAGATCTTTCCTTAGGTGGAGGGGTGGCACCCAGCAAACAATTCTCAGCAGTGTGCTTGCCGCCTCCACTTCCCATTGCACAGGCACAGACGGCTGGATGTCCTTGCTCCATAGAGTAGTTCCAGCAGCCCCCATTCCTCCTCCCTATGCCTACCAGAAAAGGGATGGGATCAGAAGGGCACATTAGCCAAGTCCTGATTCTGAAATTGCAGTACAATTTAATGACTGGACACACCTTTGAGAAGACAGCAATAAGCTGTGACAGTGAAATCCCTTTCTCTTAAATTCTATTTTTACTTGGATGAAAGCAGCAGCTTCATTTTAATCACCTGTCAAGGCATGCCAGCCTGAAGTTTATAACATCGGGGGAAAGTACAAAAAAGAGCAAATTTCCCTAGGAAGTTACGAGAATCACAATCATCGATGACAACCATTCATCTGTCAAGCCGGGGAGTGAAATCAGAGCTGCCACAAAGTAGGGGAATGTATATCAGATCTACAAAAAGTTTCTCCCCATACAAGTCATGGTGCAATAGATCAGCAGCAGCAGCCCAAAACTGACAGCACACATGGAAGATCAGATTTGAGAGAGTCTGCCATTTAGGTGGCTGATTGTGAAGGGCCTGAGATGATTTTTTTTTCCTTTCCCAAACAAGCACTGCTCTTTCAAAAGTCAAATGAAATTAGTCATCACTTGTGGGCATGCTTTTGCCATCTACCATCACAGAGAATTGGCATTTGCTCTGTCACATTGTTGTACTTGTAATCTTACTTGAAAAGGCCATGGCCAGAGCGGTATGCATATTTTTCTCATGCAAATCAGAATCAATTCATTTGGGCCAAATTAGGAAGGCATCAGAAACAAATTGACAACTGTTGTTAGGCAGATTTGTGAGCTTCTTCACAACAGAAGGAATTTTTGCCTACAAGAGCAGGAAAAAAAAGCCACACACATAAACTCTGTAAATCAGCAAAATAATTAAGTGATCGAACATGTGTAGCATTCAGAAGTCACTCCAAAATAGGCTGTCAATCACGTTTGCCTCATGTTAATGTCTTCTGCATCTGTCTAATTTCAATTAGAAGATCAGGACCCTAGTAATTGTATTTAATTCTATGTCATTTCAATAACTATCTCATAATATAACACTTGAGTGCTAAATTGTGACTAATAAGCAGGGGCATTTTGCTATGTGAACTCCAATCAAGGATTTTAGTTAAGGGGGAAGCGGGAAACACGGTAGGTGTTCAGAATTTTCAGTCTTGGCAGAAGAAAACACATTTTGGCTAAGGTAAGTGGGGGGAGCACATTCTTTTTTAAAAAATAACCTTCTCCTCAGCCCTCAATACCTTTTTGGATTCTCTCAGCTGAACTCATCATCATCATCAGTATTTGCCATCTCCTCTGGGAAGCATTTGAGATGAAGTCATGTTCCTTGCCTTTGAGAAATTTACAAGGGAATATAGGAGAAAAGCAGTCCCCAAACCTATGTTCTTAGAGAATATTAACCACCCTCTTCCTCTCCCAACAAAACATCCCACCTTATGTGCCAATTTTTTCTTTCTGATTGCAGGGTTGCAAGAGAAAAGGGATTTTAGGCTGGTAAAGGGCTGGGAAAGGAAAGGCTTTAAAGAGTTCATCAGCCCGAAATTGGTCTTTTTGGTGCAGCAGGAAATCCAGCTCGGAATGTTATAGGGACAATTTCCCCCATCTCGCAGGTGAAGGGGAGCAGCATGGCCTACTGGGAAAGAGCCCAAACCTGGGAGTCAGAAGACCTGGGTTCTACTCCCTGCTCTGCCACTTGTTTGCTGTGTGACCTAGGGCAAGTCACTTAACTTTTCTGTACCCTAGGTTTCTCAAGTGTAAAATGAGGATTCAGTACCTGTTCTCCCTCCTACTTAGACCGTGAACCTCACTGGGGGCAGGGACTCTTTCCAACCTGGTTATCACATATGTACCCCAGTGCCTAGAACAGTGCTTGACATATAGTAAGTGCTTAATACCATTATTATTATTATTATGAAGTTGGCTTTTCCCAACCACCCTGGGTTTATGGCAAAACTTGAAATCAAAAGCCTACAGTTGCAGAACCATTTTTAAAATAATACTTATGTGCTAAACAGTACTCTGCCAAACCTCTGTCCCTTGACATGCAGGAATCTCTTCTTTCTGTAATCAATTAATTAATCAATGGTATTTCCTGAGTTCTTACTATGTGCACAGCACTGTACTAAGCCCTTGGGGGAAAACAGTACAACAGAATTAACAAACATATTCCCTGCTCATAATGAGTTTACAGTCTGTTTTTAATCCTTCTTTCACTGTTCTATTTATGTAATAATGTGACTGACTATTTGTTAAAGGTTATGCTTTTCCTTCCTATATCAGTAAACTGCAATCCAACAAGTAGTAGACTGGAATTTCAAAGATCAAACCCAGAAACTAGAGTAGAGGAAAAAATAGGAAAAATACAGAATTTCAGATTTACAATCTTGCCATATTCCGGTATTAAAATGGCTTGCATAGAATATCCAAAGTTATATGCCTATGACTGTTACACTAATTTTATTCTTAGAATTTATTTTCATCATGATTATCTATTGCAGTGTCTACTAAGTCTATCGTACTGTCCCAAAGATTGCAGTGCTCTGCATAGAGCAAATGTTTACTGATGGATAATACAACAGTTCAAATGAAAACATGAAACTTCTTATTCAGCTCTATCTCTAAAACCGGTAAGAAACATTTTCAGAGATTACATAGTCCATAAACTATAATGGCTGCATAATTAAAACCCAGGGGTTTGAAGGGATCTGAAAAACTTTGAAACACAAAACTAGCTCTACCCATTTTGGCTATTTCTTCCTAAGAGTCAAATACCCTGACCCATCAGGCAGTTGCCTTGGTACCTGCTGAAGTTTTCACCTCCACATTAGTAAACAAAAAAATTAAGTAAAAAAGTAAAATTTTTTCAGGATTTCTGCTAGGTCTTTCCAACCAAGTGAAGCGTCTAAGATTTTTTTATTTTTTAGTTTAAAAAGCCTACTGATCAGTGGCACAGCCCCAGCAGGCAGAATCAGAACTAGAACTCAGGTCCCCTCATGTTCAGAACAGTGCTCTTTCTGCTGGAGCAACAGCAGGGCTAGATGGAATCAGCCATCACAATTGCCAGTCAGGTAGGAAGAGTGAAACCTTTTGTAAGATCAGGTATGGATGGAAAGACTGCAGATATGGTTTAGATTCAGGTACAAAATCCCCATCCCACCCCCGAGGATGCATACCTCACTAGATTTTACAAGGCATAATTCCTCCCTCCCTTTAATAATTATGGTATTTGTTAAGTGCTTACTATGTGCCAGGCACTGTATTAAGAATGGCAGTGGATACAAGCAAATTGGGTCCCATGTGAGGCTCACAGTCTCAATCTCCATTTTACAGTTGAGGTAATTGAGGCACAGAGAAGTGAAGTGACTTGCCCAAGGGCATAGAGCACACAATTGGAAGTGCAAGAATTACAACCCATGATCTTCTGACTCCCAGGCTCATGCTCTATCCAGTAGGCCACACTGCTTCAGAGCTGTTGAGCCTACTCAGAAATTCTTCCAGCTAAGTGAAGGCTGCCCTAGTTAATCCTTAGCTGCCCAGTTCTCACCTTCAAACATCACTATCCTAGAACTTGAGTCTCTGTAAGTTAGTTTATGTACAGACTTTGAGATACAGGCTTCTTTCTGTCCTCTTTGACTGCCCTTGAGAACAAGGACCCTGTCTCACATCTCTTGCAGTGCTCCTCAGGACCTAGTACAATGTGTTGACCAAAATTGGTGCTTAAAGGTTGTCTTATTCTGTCTAATCATCGACCCGTAATGACTCCTTGGACACATCTCTCCCATAATGCCCCACTTCTATCTGCAATAATGCTGGTACTGTATCCATAGAGTTTTCTTGGTAAAAATATGGAAATAGTTTACCACTGCCTTCTTCCGTGCAGTAAACTTAAGTCTCCGCCCTCTACTTTCTTCTATGCTGCTGCTGCCCAGAAATAGGTGAGTTTTGACTTATAGCAGATTGCCTTCCACTCGCTACCCACTGCCAAAGCTAGAAATGGAATTGGTATGCCTCTGCTTGACTCTCCTTCCAGTAGCAGAGCCTGCAAGAGAACTGGAAACTCTCCAGGTGCAGTACTGAGAGGGGACTTGAATGTTAGGAATAAATAAATGTGTCAAAATCAGTTTTCTCCTAGTCCGTTCCATGTTCATTTCATTGCTTTTAGATCTTCTGAGTAAAATCTACTGACCTGAGGAAAGCCATCATTCTTAATTTGATTATTTCAGGGGACAGTTTTCTAGGAGTAATTTCATACGTTGGCCACTTAGTTTCTTGATTACCATGTGAAGGGAAATACATATGAACTCCTGCTCATATTAAGGCAGCCCTATAATCTTATAATAATGTGTGAAGGACTTTAATCAGAAAATTGATAATGGATTTCAATTGTATTTTGCTGGCTGTAGACTGAACAGTTCAATACCGCATGCAAATACCATGAAATTTAAAGCAGTTGGTGCCCTGGGATTTCCCTTTAAGAATAAGAAGGTGAAAGGTACCATATTCAGTTTTGTCCTTTACTTGCTTCTAGAAAAAACAAAAACAGCACGACTTCCTAAAAAGGACCAGCCAAGAACTAATGGAAGCAAAGCAAAGGAGCACAATTTGTAAAAAAGCAAGCAGGGGAAGAGAAAGTATAACTGAAACAAAACAATACCTCTCAGTGAGTCCCCAACCTCTTATTAAGAAGCCCCGCTATTTTCACTAAGGACAAGACTGAAAAGAGGGATGAGGAAAATTATTTAATTTCATTTGATTTTTGGCTGGAATTAGGATTGCCAGATGCATGTCTGATTTCACTTGGGCCATGTTTACACCCATAGTCATCTCTATAGCCAAAGGGGGTAAAAAAGCATAAGATGCAAGTGTTAAATACAAGCCATGCCACCTTCTTTATTTTCTGTACCTAAATCTGTGAGGCATCCAAACAGTTTTTACCCTGCAAAGAGAAAAGATACCATCTGAAGCCAGGAATGGCAGCCCGCTAAACAGAGTGAGTTTTAATAGATGCTGGAGAGTGTTCTGTCTGCTTCTCTGTGTGCTGGTGGTATGTCTTTTGTGGGGACATCATCAGGCATAAAACATTTTGTTGATTCTCCTTTCTTATGAGTGAAATGTCACTGTTAAAACTGCCTTCACTTGAAACATTCCTAACCATTATGTAGCCTTCCAGGAAAACTAGTTTAATCCTATGTACACTTAACACCACTGCCCTAGACACAGAGTGCCTAAAGCACCTGCTTGAAAAATTCTAAATGAGCAAGACAGAAAAATCTTTCAAGACTTGAAACTGTATCACTGGGTAGCATTAGCAGTTTGTTTTCTGCATACTAATAAGACTCACAGTACACCTGTTTATGCAACTAAGGTTTTGCCTTTATATAATGAGATTCGGTCATCATTGCTCTAGAATTTAGACTGCCCCATCAGAACAGTTGTAAGAACAGAAGGTATTCCTGAAACCTTACAGCATGATAGCAGAAGGAAAAGGAAAGGAAAATCTTGAGCCTTTTAGGAGATGAAGGGCAGGAGAGGCAGAGGGGGCTTTAGATAGGTTAGGCATTGTAGAGAACGTCTATGGGTGTGCATTTAAGTGTAGCATAAAACCTGTGCACAACCAACATGCCATTCCATAGTTTGCCCCTATCACAGTGTGTCTACCACTATTCCAAGTTCTTAGTACAGTGCTCTGCGCACAGTAAGCGATCAGTAAATATGATTGAATGAATATAGAGACTGTTGCCATTTTAGAATTCACCTGTTACCCAGTAATCTGCTCAATTCTTCTGTGCCAGACTTGTGGTCTGCTATTACACCACCTAGTTTGAGATGGTAGCTTTTGAGTAGAAAGGAAGCCAAGCTCCATACCTGTATGTCACCTGCAAAATGTCATTTAAAGGCATTCACTCTTTATGGAGTTCTGGAATTGTAGAAATGAAGAGAAAGCTGTATTGTATCCATTCTCTTAATTATCACTTCACAGGTTCCCTTTGAGACTCCTTTTTTCCAGCTTCCAAGATAGACTGTACTGCTGAGATTCAGGAAACATAAGTAGGTCAGGCATTTCTTTAAACAATTTCATTAGTTAAAAACTCTGCAAAACAGAATTTCAAGCATTATTCTTCCCTTATTCTTTATGGTTGTTGATCTTCAATAGTCATTGAAAATCCAAAGTGTCCCAGAGATATTTGGTATTTATCCCCTCTTAGGAGAAGTAAATAGTATTTACTAAGTGTATACTGGGTGTGGAGCACTGTACGAAGCAATGGGAGATAATACAAAGATGGGAATTAGACATGGAACTACACTAACTCCTCATCTAACCAAACATGCGGCACTTTCAACAGTGCCAGTACCAAACAGTGGCTTGGGAATCAAGGAAACCTGGATTTTAATTCTCCATCCAGAGTCTTATTTCTCAACTGTGTTTACTTTGAGGACTCTACCACATCACTTACATACATATCCTTATCCTCTAATATTTCCCCTACCTGTGATTTATTTTAATGCCTTTCTCTCCCTGTAGACGTCAAGTTATTATGGGCAAGGATCTGGTCTGCAACTCTGTTGTATTGAAGTTTCCTAAGCACTTAGTACATTGTACTACACATAGAAAGTACTCAATACATACCATCAATTAAGCAAAACATTTCTAAGGTATAGAAAAAAAGGGCCTATGTAATTAGAGGCATTATTATTTTCTTAGGCTATTTGTTGTGGTTATTAAGCCTAATGATCCTTGAGAGAAGTAAGGCAATTCAGGTGGATATTAACTCTTCCATCCCACCTGGAGACTATTTATACATTTTAGCAGTACATGGGATAAATGCACTAAATGGTTCCCTAAAGTGCCTACATTCCTACAAGGGAGGAACTTTATGCATGAGGTAAATCAATGGTATTTATTGAGTGCTTACTATGTACAGTGCTCTGCACCTGGGGGAGTACATACAATATAACAGAGTTGGTAGACACATTCCAGACCCACAACAAGCTTACAGTTTAGACGAGGAGACAGACATAAATATAAACAAGTGAATTATGGATATAGAAAGTAGATATATAAATTACAGATATTTATGATTTATTTTGTATTTATTCTGATGAATTACTATTTATTGTGGGTAAAATGGGTTCATAGTTAATGCTCTGCACATAGCAAGTGCTCACTGAATGACTCTTAATGATATTAATGATTCAGAAAACCCAAAGAGCAGTCATAGAGGTCTAGTCAGCTCTAAAACAAGCAAACACATGAAGTAAGATCTTCTTATCAGATGAAGTCTTCCAAATATTATCCTTAATACAATATATTTAACTTTTCTATATAATTAGAATAACAAAAATATCTTGTCTCAAAGTAGTTCCACATTATTAGACTCTCAGAGTTTGCCGTGATCCAGATAAAGATAGAATTGGCATCTACTGGGGAAATTTGTGGTATGTTCAAGTGGATTTATGAATAGAATAGCTAATTCATAAAGCCTCTTACTTGAGCCAATGCTGTGGGAAAATGATTACACCTCAAAACTGAGATTTTAAAATAACTTGGGATGGGGATGGGGTTTTTGGGGTGGATCTAGATAAGCTTGTTGTGGGCAGGGAATGTGTTTCTTAGTGTTTTGTACTCTCCCAAGTGCTCAGTACAATGCTTTGCACATGCTAAGTGCTCAATAAATGCAGTTGAATGAATGAATGCAAAAGGAACACACCCAAATCCAGGCAAAGAGAGAGCAGCAGGATCGGTAAGTTCTTTCTATTTCTTAATGTTTTTTTACTGGACTTAGTTCTTCAACTCAGGAGGAGTGAAAGGGCTTCTGGCACCAAGCAATTGATGGAGCAAAGTGGGTTATTCTGCATCTGCAGTGCCCCCTGATAAATCATTCCTCTCCATTCAATAACTTATCAATATACAGATTCTACTCTCACATTCTCTACCCCATTGATCTCCAATTTGGGGCACGGCTGGATTTGCTACAGAGAGAGCACACAGAGACATTCAATTCCATGGCCACAGACCACATCTAGTTTCCCAAGGGGGTCCCCGACAATTGGAGCCAACGTTCTCATTCAACTGTGCAAAGTCTGGAAGAGGGCCCAGCAGGGTTTACTGCTCCGAGGATGGACAGGAATACACTCTTCTCACAAGGTGTGCTTTTGGCTTCCAGGGGACTGAGAAACAAAGTGTGGATGACTCAGCACAAGCCATCATCCCAAATGAAAAACAATTCAAGTACAAATTTTGCTGCTGTTAGGATATCTGCCTGCTCTCAGAAATGTCCTGTGTGAGTAGGTGGTCCAGGACATTGGTTGCTTGGTCACTGATGCGGCATCATTGTGACTCAACAACACCCTGGTTATCTGAGCAATGCTATTATTAGAGGATTCTTCACTCCAAATGGTGAATACAATAGAAAAGGGGTCCTTAAAAATTTCCTTCCTTACCAACACAGAGCTCATCACTAGACTGTGACTGGCGAACTATATATGATGACAAAACCAACAGAAAAAAGACTTATTTTAAGAAAATAACCATTGTTGCTATGTGCCCTGAAAATAACTAGAGTTGCAGCATGGGGATGGAAAAAAAAAGAAAAATCAGTGGCCTATAAGAACAGCTCCAATAGTACATGGAATGTCCAGATATGAAGTCAGTGTCACAGTAGTAAGACTTGACTACTTGATTCTTTAAATTAGATATAAATTATTTATATTAATGCCTGTGGAAGCAAATGGTCACATTCTTATATTTGCCTCCTTTTCCTACCCTCCCCTCTGACCTGTTTTGCCTATAAGCCTATTTGCTTGTCTCATACATGCCCAAACATGTCCATGTCTCCTCTATCCTAAAAAGAAACAAAAAACCCTCCTTAGGCCCATGGCTCCTTCCAGTAATCACCCCATCTCCCTCCTACCATTCCTCTTCAAACTCCTTGAGCAAATTGTGTATACCCACTGCCTCAAGTTCCTCTACTCCATCTTTCTCCTTGACCCCTTCCAATCTGGCTTCTGTTCCCTTTGCTCCACAGAAACCGCGCTCTCAAAGGTCACCAATGATCATCTTGCCAAATCCATAGCCTCTACTCCATCCTAATCCTTCTCAACCTCTCAGTTGCCTTTGACACTGTTGACCACCCCCTTCTCATGGAAATATCATCCAAACTCAGCTTTACTAACACTATACTCCCCTGGTTCTCCTATTGTCTCGATAGCTGCTCATTCTCAGGCTCTTTTGCAGGCTCTTTGGCTTCTAATCCCCAAATTGAGATGTCCTTCAAGGTTCAGTTCTGGGTCCCATTCTATTCTCCATCTACACCCACACCCTTGGAGAACTCATTCATAGCTTCAACTGCCACCTGTATGCGGATAATTCCCAAATCTATATCTCCAGCCCTGATCTCTTTCCAACTCTGCAGTTTCACACTTCTTCCTGACATCTCTACTTGGATGTACTCCCATCACCTCAAACTTAACATGTGTAAAACAGAGCGCTTTATCTTCCCACCCAAACCCTGTCCTCCCCCGACTTTCCCATCACTATAGACAGCACCACCATCCTTTCTGTCACATAAGCCCATAACCTTGGCATTATCCTTGACTCTTCTCTGTCATTCAAACCACGTATTAAATCCGTAACCAAATCCTGTCGGTCCCATCTTCACAACATTCCTAAAATAAGCCCTTTCCTTTCTATCCAAACTATCACATTAATTCAATCCCTCATCCTGGCCTCCCTGAATTACTGCATCAGGCTCCTTGATGACCTCCCAACCTTCTGTTTCTCCCCACACCAGTCCATACTTTACTCTGCTGCCCAGATCATTTTTCTACAAAACTGTTCAGGACACGTCACCACCCACCCTTAAAAAAACTCCATTGGTTGCCCATCCACTGCCACATCAAACAAAAACTCCTCACCATTAGCTTTAAAGCATTCCATCACCTTGACCCTCCTTCATCACCTCACTTGTTGCCTTCTACAACCCAGCCCACAAACTTTGCTCCTTTAGTGCTAACCTTCTCACTGGCCCACGTCCTGCCTCTGGCTTGGAATGGCCTTCCCCCTCAGATCCAACAGACAATTACTCTCCCCGCCCACAAAGCCTGACTGAAGGCATATTCACTCCAAGAGGCCTTCCCAGTCTAAACCCCACTTTTCCTCATCTCACACTCCCTTCTGCATCTCCCTGACTTGCTCCTTCTTCTCTTTCCATCCCCTCCCATCCTCACAGCACTTAGGTATGTATCTGTAATTTTATTTATTTGTATTGATGTCTGTCTCCCCCCATCTAAATTGTAAGCTCATGTGGGCAGGGAATGTCACTGCTTATTGTTGTGTTGTACTTTCTCTAGCATTTAGTACAGTGCTGTGCACACAGTTAGTGCTCAATAAGTACAATTGAATGAATGAATGAACAAGCCTGTAATCTCAGCGTTATCCTCGACTAATTTCTCTCATTCAACCCACATATTCAATCTGTCACCAAATCCTATTGGTTAAACCTTCACAACATCTCTAAAATCCTCCCTGTCTTCTCCATCCAAACTGCTACCACATTAATACTAACATTTGTCCTAACTCGCCTTGACTGTTGCAACAGTCTACTTCCTGACTTCCCTTCCTTCTGAATCTCCCAACTCCAGTTCTTTCTTCACTCTGCTGCTCAGATTTTTTTTTTTAACAAAAACGTTTAGTTCATGTTTCACCACTTCTCAAAAACCTCCAGTAGTTGCACATACTCCTCCACATCAAACAAAAATCCTTACCATCAGTTTTAAATCACTTAATCACCTTGCCCTCTCCTACCTCACTGCGCTTCTCTTCTACTACAACCCAGCCCACACACTTCATTCCTCTAATAACAACCTATTCACTGTACCTTGTACTGTACTGTCGATTCCACTGCCAACCTCTCACCTACATCCTGCCTCCGAACTGGAACACCCTCCCTCTTCATATCAAACAATTACTCTCCTCCCCTTCAAAACTTTACCGAAGGCATATCTCCTCCAAGAGGCCTTCCCTGACTAAGCCCTCTTTTCCTTTTCTTACACTCCTTTCTGTATCACCCTGACTCACTCCCATTGTTCATCCCTCTTCCCAGAAACAAAGCACTTATGTACATATCCTACTTTATATAATTGTCTGTCTCTTCCTCTAGATTGTAAGCTTGTTGTGGGCATAGAATGTGTCCATTATATTGAACTCTCCCAAGCACTTAGTGCAGTGCTCTGCACACAGTAAGTGCTTAATATGCAATTGCAATAATTATATACAATTGATTGATTCATGTATTTATAGCAGGATACTCAAGGCAAGCAAGTAAAATTTCTTCCCTTTGTCCAGGATGGCCTGTCTTATCAGGGAGATTAGCATATCAACTCAAGACAGGATTAAGCTGTTCCTTCCTTAGCAAGGTCAGGACCCCTGGACTTGCCTATTAAAGATTTTTGATTCATTCATTCAATAGTATTTATTGAGCGCTTACTATGTGCAGAGCACTGTACTAAGCGCTTCGAGAGTACAATATGGGAACAGAGAAATCCCTGCCCAATAATGGGCTCACAGTCTTAATGGGGGAGACAGCAAAGCAAAACAGAACAAAACAAACCACTCTAGCACAGACATCATCAAGATAAATAGAATCATAGAGACATACACATCATTAAGATAAAAAGGGTAATAATATATACAAATACGCACAGTGCTGAGGGGAGGGAAAGGGGAAAGAGCAAAGGGCAGGAGAAGGGGGAATGGGAAAGGGAGCCTCCTCAGAGGGAAAGGGGGGCTCAGTCTGGGAAGGCCTCCTGGAGGAGGTGAGCTCTCAGTAGGGCTTTGAAGAGGGGAAGAGAGTTAGTTTGGCAGATGTGAGGAGGGAGGGCATTCCAGGACAGTGGTAGGACGTGGGCCAGGGGTTGACGGTGGGACAGGTGCGAACAGGGACTGAGCTGGTGAGCGGCAGAGAAGCGGAGTGTATAGGGTGGGCAGTAGAATGAGAGAAGGGAGGTAAGGTAGGAGGGGGCAAGGTGATGAAGAGCTTAGAAGCCAAGAGTGAGGAATTTTTGTTTCATGTGAAGGTTGATAAGCAAGCACTGGAGGTTTTTGAGGAGGAGAGTGACAATGTCAGAACGTTTCTGTAGAAAGATGATCCGGGAAGTGGAATGAAGAATAGACTGAAGTGGGGAGAGAGAGGAGGAAGAGAGATCCGAAGGGAGTCTGACACAATAATCCAGTCAGAATATTATGAGCTTGTACCAGGACGGTAGCAGTTTTGATCACCTGGAGAACAAAGCCAGGCCAGTAGGGGAATTTGAGTGGGAATTTATTGCTGCCTGTCAAACTATTTACCACGTATTGTGCTCTCTGAACCCGTATGGATGCTGAATCAACTGTAAATATGGAAGCCCTGTAATGTGAAGACTTGAGCTGACCTTGACTAGAAGCAGAAAGTCTGGTCAACCACCACTCCCAACTGGTAGAAGTGCTAGTATTCAATCCATCACTAAATCCTGTTGGTTCTACCTTCACAACATTGCTAAAATTTGCCCATTCCTCTCCATCCAAACTGCATCCATATTAACACAACCACTTATCCCCTCCCACCTTGATTGCGGTATCAGCCTCCTTGCTGACCTCCCAACCTCCTGTCTCTCCCCATTCCAGTCCATACTTCATTCTGCTATTCAGATTACTTTTCTTCAAAAAACATTCAAGTCATATTTCCCCATTCCTCGAGAAACTCCATCGGTTGCCCATCCACCTCTGCATAAAACAAAATCTTCTCACCATTGGCTTTAAAGCACTCAATCACCTTGCCCTTTCCTACCTCAACTCACTAATCTCCTACTACAATTCAGCCAGCACACTTCACTCCTCTAATGCTAGCCTTCTCACTGTACCCAAATCTAGTCTTTCTCATCACAGACTTCTGGCTCACATCCTCCTGCTGGCCTGGAATGCCCTCTCCCTCTTTAAATCCGACAGACAATTACTCTCTCCTCATTCAAAGCCTTATTGAAGGCACATCTCCTCCAAGAGGCCTTCCTTGACTAAACCCCTCTTTTTTCTTGGCACATAGTAAATGCTTAACAAATACCATTATTATTATTAGAGAAGCAGCGTGGCTCAATGGAAAGAGTATGGGCTTGGAAGATCATGGGTTCTAATTCCGGCTTCGCTACTTGTCAGCTGTGTGACTGTGGGCAGGTCACTCAACTTCTCTGTGCCTCAGTTACCACTTCTGTAAAATGGGGTTTAAGATTGTGAGCCCCATGTGGGACTGTCTGATTACTTGTATCCCCCCCAGCGCTTAGAACAGTGCTTGGCACATACTAAGTGCTTAACAAATGCCATCATTATTATTCTACCACTCCCTTCTATATCACCCAGACTTACTCCCTTTATGCATCCCCACAACACTGAAGTACATATCTGTAATTAATTTATTTATATTACTATCTGTCATCCCTCTCTAGATTCTAAGCTCAGTGAGGGCAGGGAATGTGTCTATTATTATTGTACTCTCCCAAACAGTACAATGCACTGCACACAGTAAGCACTCAATAAATATGATTGAATGAATGAATAGTAAAATTAAACTTGTTTTTGACATACTCCAGTGAACATAATGCAGAGTTTGTGAAATTTTCTTGCCACCCTCTAGACTGTAAACTCATTGTGGGCAGGGAATATTTGGTTGCATTGTACTCTCCCAAGGACTTAATACAGAGCTCTCTGCACATAGTAAATCCCTAATGAATATCATTCTTGATGATGATTAAGGCCAGATTACAGAGGTAGGTGTTGTAGCCACCTTCTTCTAGAGAGGCTCTCTCTCTCTTCACAACGATGCCTATCAAGGACTGCGTTTGCAATCAGACACTCACTAATTTGGGGCCTTCCAGATCACCTGGATGTATAAATGATGAATGTGATTGCTGATTCTCTTGTATTTTACTATCCAAGCTCTTAGACCAGTGTTCTGCACATAGTAAGTGCTCAGTAAATACCTTGGATTGATTGATTTCCACAGCTCCAGAAGCAAAAACCCCTGTCTTGCACTATTGCAGACTGATGAAGATAAAGAACACCTCTACAAAGATTTAATCAAATTCATCTCAGTAGTACTCATGTGGAGAAATTAAATGTATTGGGTGATTTCAATACCAGTGTTGGAAGTGATGCCTACTACTGGGGGAAAATCACTGAGCTGCTTGGTGATGGTAACCTCAACAGTAATTGCCTATTTCCAAGATGGTCAGGTCACATTCATCATTCATTCATCCAATCGTATTTATTGAGCATTAGCTGTGTGCAGAG
Source organism: Ornithorhynchus anatinus (assembly GCF_004115215.2). Classification (NCBI taxonomy): domain Eukaryota; kingdom Metazoa; phylum Chordata; class Mammalia; order Monotremata; family Ornithorhynchidae; genus Ornithorhynchus; species Ornithorhynchus anatinus. Next base: position 90,056,549 of record NC_041728.1, read on the forward strand.
CACTGTACTAAGCACTTGGAGTAAAATACAACAATAAACAGACATATTCCCTGCCCACAATGAGCTGAGCCACCTATCATAACAATAATAATTTGGTATTTGTTAACCACTTAGCATATGCCAGGTACTGTACTAAGCGCTGGTGTAGAAACAAGATAATTAGGTTGGACACAGTCCCTGTCCCATATGGGGCTCACAGCCTTAATCCCCATTTTACAGATGAGATAAATGAGTCTCAGAGAGGTTAAGAGATTTGCCCAAGGTCACACAGCAGACAAGTGGCAGAGTCAGAATTAGAACCAAGGTCCTTCTGACGCCCACGCCCCATCATGTACCCACACACAGAGCCGAAGGTTGGACGCACCATCATCTCTCATGCTCCAAGCTCTCACCCTGTTCTAAGAACCACTGCATCAAAGCGGACTCTCTACAACGGAAACCTTTGAACGTTAACCTCCTGAAGAACAATGACACCCATTAGTAACTCTGTGATAACCTCCCAGCAGCCCTAATCAAACAAGAAAATCAAATAGCAATCCCCGACATACACAATGAATGGACATTTTTCCATGATCCCTTAATTCAGGCAGTTGTCAAGACACTGGGGATAGCAAAAAATATGACAAGATTGATTTGATGAAAAGACTAAGAGATTAAAGGCCTACTTACTGTGAAACATTGATTGCACCAGCAGTTTCCTGCAGGCCCCAGAAACTCAGGGGAAAAAGTTAGGCCTACAGAAGCCTGCATCGTGACTTGCAAATCAAATTTAGGAACATGAGCAACAAGTGGTGGGATGCCAAAGCAGAAGAGATATAAAATTAGGCAGACTGCCATGAAGCCCAGAATGTCTATACCGCACTAGAGACATTCCTTGACCCTGTACATGCCATTACAATAGCTCTGGAGAGTGAGATCAAGTCATTCTCATCGCAGACAAGAAGAAATCTGAAAAAGATGCCAAGATCATTCCAATATTCTCCTCAAACACCTTCTCCAAGGAGAGCTCCTTTCCTGTACCACCCACTTCCTGCCGCCTCTCTGACTCTCCTATCCTTCCCAGCAGTATCTCAAGAGGTGTTCTGCTTCCTCTCCTCCAAACCCATTCCCTTGTAACTTATTAAATAAAACTCTTGCCTCCTCTCTTCTCTGCCTGACAAATGTCTTCAACTGCTCATTCTCCAATGGCTCTTTCTCCATCACTTTAAAACACTGTTTAGACTGTGAGCTCATCGTTTAGACTGTGAGCCCATTTGGGGGCAGGGATTGTCTGTATCTGTTGCCAAATTGTACATTCCAAGTGCTTAGTACAGTGCCCTGCACATAGTAAGCACTCAATAAATACTACTGAATGAATGAATGTCCATGCATCAGCTGTCCTAAAATATTTCCTCTCCTCCACACCCTCCAGTTATCACCCCATCTCCCTCCTACCATTCCTCTCCTCTTTGAACATTTGTTTACACTCACTTCCTCCATTTCCTGTCCTCAAATAATCTCCGTGACACCGTCCAATCTGGTTTTTATCCCCTTCATTCCATGAAAACTACCCTTTTAAGGGTCACCAGTGAGCTCTTCCTTACCAAATCCAACACCTCTATTCCATCCCAATCCTCATCGATCTCTCTGCTGCCTTATAGTAATAATTATGGTATTTGATAAGTACTTACTATGTGCCAAGCACTCTTCTAAGCTCTGGGGTAGATACAAGGTAATCAAGGTGATCCACATGGGGCTCACAGTCTTAACCTCTCTGTGCCTCAGTGACCTCATCTGTAAAATGGAGATTAAGTGGCCTGCCCAAGGTCACACAGTAGACAAGTGGCAGAAGCAGAATTAGAACCCATGTCCTCTGACTCCCAAGCCAGTGCTCTTTCCACTAAGCCACACTACCTTCAACCCTATGGGCCACGCTGTTCTCCTGGAATTATCTAACCTTGGCTTCACTGACACTGTCCTGCCCTGGTTCTCCGCCTATCTTTCTGGCCTCACCTTCTCAGTCTGTTTCACTGGCTCCTCCTCTACCTCCCATCCGCCTAAGAGGTGTCTCTCAAGGCTCAGTTCTGTATTCCCTTCTATTCACCATCTACACCCACTACTTTGGAGAACTCACTCACTCCCAGTGCTTCCACTACCATTTTTACCATAGATGACACCCAAATCTACCTCTCTGGCCCTGACTGTTCTTGTCTGCAGTCTTGCTTTTCCTCCTCCCTTCGGCCCCCTTTTACTGGGTTGTCCTGCCAACACCTCAAACTTAACCTGTCCAAACCAGTACTTCTCATCTTCCCACCCGAACCCAGTCCTCCCCATGTCCTTCCTATCTCTCTAGAAAACACCACCTCCTTCCCTGCCTCACAAGCCTATAAACCTGGCATTATTTTTGTCTCATCTCTCTCATTCAACCCACATATTCAGTCACCAAATCCTGTCAATTTTACCTATACAGCATCTCTATAATCTGCCCATTTTCCTTCATCCATGCTCCTACTTCTCTGATCCAAGCACTTATTATATCCCTCCTTTACTACCACCTCTTCACTGACCTCCCTGCCACTCCCCATCTCCCCAGTCCATACTCCACTCTGATGCCTGTATTTTTTAAAAAAAAATTACAATTCAGTTTTACATCTCTCTACTCAATGAATCCTAACGGTTGCCCTAATACCTCTGCACTAAACAGAAACTCCTTACCATTGACTTTAAGGCACTCAATCAGTTCTCCCTCTCCTACTTCATTCATTCAATCATACTTATTGAGCTCTTACTGCATGAAGAGCACTTTACTAAGTGCTTGGAAAGTACAATTCAGCAACAGAGACAATCCCTTCCCAACAATGGGCTCACAGTCTAGAAGCAGGGAAACAAACATCAAAACAAGTAAACAGGCATCAATAACATCAATATAAATAGAATTATAGATTATATACATAATAAAATAAATAGAATAATAAATATGTACATATATACACAAGTGCTGTGGGGAGGGGAGGAGGTTAGAGCAGAGGGAGAAAGTCCAGGCCATGGGGAGGGGAGGAGGAGGAGCAGAGGAAAAGGAGGACTTACATTACCCCAATCTCCTATTACCACCTGTCCCACTCACTTTGCACCTCTAACACTGGTTTACTCATTCTACCCTGATCTCATTTGTCTTGCTGCTGACCCTTTGCCCACATCCTCCATCTGGCCTGAATTATATCCAAAAAACTACCTATCTTCAAAGCCCTATTAAAATCCCACCTCTGCTAAAAGCCCTTCTCTGATAGGCCCTCATTTCCCCAATTGCCCTACCCTCTGAGCTACCTGTGCACATAGACTATGCCACTTAAACACTTGATATTCATGACAGCGTGGCTCAGTGGAAAGAGCACGGGCTTGGGAGTCAGAGGTCATGGGTTCGATTCCTGGCTCTGCCACTTGTCAGCTGTGTGACTGTGGGCAAGTCACTTAACTTCTCTGTGCCTCAGTTACCTCATCTGTAAAATGGGGATTAAGACTGTGGAGCCTCACGTGGGACAACCTGATTACCCTGTATCTACCCCAGTGCTTAGAACAGTGCTCTGCACATAGTAAGCGCTTAACAAATACTAACAATATTATTATTATTATGAAAGATCCAGCCTCAGAGCACTTTAGTACATATCCCCAGTCTGTAATATATTTTGAGAAGCAGCATGGCTCAGTGGAAAGAGCACAGGTTTGGGAGTCAGAGGTCATGGGTTCTAATCCCTACACCACCACTTTTCAGCTGTGTGACTTTGTGCAAGTTACGTAACTTCTCTGTGCCTCAGTTCTCTCATCTGTAAAATGGGAATGAAGACTGTGAGCCCCACTTGGGACAACCTGATTACTTTGTATTCCCCCCATCAGTGCTTAGAAGAGTGCTTGGCACATACTGAGTGCTTAATAAATACCATTATCATCATTAATATTTCAATGTCTGTCTCCATCTCTATATTGCAAACTCCTTGTGGGCTGGGATCATGACTATCAACTCTGTTGAATTGTGTTTTTTCAAGTATCTAAAATAGTGCTTGACACAATGAATGCCCTCAAATACCATTGACTGGTGATAACTGGAGGAACCTGTATAAATGCCTAAGGCTTCTTGTTTTCTGATTCCTAGAGCTGTGATCTTTCCTGTGAACAAACTGAAGGGTTTAATTATAACTAATTCACGTACCCATTATAAAATGGAGGCCAAAGAAATTTAAAAAGCCAACATTAACCACTCAGAACAGGTGGAATTCCTGATAGTTCAGTGAGGTACTTTATTAAACCATCATAGCTGTGTTTCTTAAGGGACAGATGTAACTGACAAGATGGTTCACCAAACTACATAAGGTTATAGCACCCTTAGGACTTTAGCTGTAGTAGTTTTTTTAAAAAATAATATCCAACTATATGTTAAATCTGAGAGCACTGCAGCCATGAAAACTTAGTGAAACATAAAAATGACAAGTGGCCTTCAAAGGTGACACAGCCAGACCAAGGCGATCAATAAACACATTATTCTGGCATTCAAGTATTTTGGCATCTTTAAGCTTCTTAATACACATTCCTCATTCTCAGAACCCTGTCATGATTTAGAAACAGGGTTTCATTCAAATCAAAGAGATGCAAAATTACTAAATCACAGAAAAGACCTTTGCATTTCTTTACCTTGTTTCCACTTAACTTGTGTTACCAGATTTTCCAGTTTCCTTCCATTAAATAGTGCTTCTGCTACTGATCACTTGGGAAAACAATCTAGTATAGCCCAACATTTATATTTTTAAAAGGAAATTAAACATATTAAATAAATAGGTAGTGTCCTTGGGATCCATAAAATCAAGGCTCTGAACAGCTTCAAAATTACATGAGCTTCTAAAGTTATTCATCTTAGAGAAAGCACTTGATTAAGTCATGGAAGATTTCAAACTATCCTTTCCTTCGGATATTGACTTTTACCCCCTCCCACTTACCCTTCATAACTAGTATGTGGATTAATTAATTAAAATTCAGGTACACAGCAGTGAATCCAAGGGAAGATTTCAGAGGAAGGAAGTACAGCTAGCTGAACTGTCTGTGAAAGAACAGTTTATTGGAAAACTGTGGTCCTTACCAGGGAGAGGAGCAGAGAAAGGATAGTTTCCTTAATTCCCACTCCCATGAAAGAGTCCCGGGAGTGAGACAAGTTAGGAGCAGACTCTCAATTTCCCCTAAACTAATGTGAATTAATAAGAGAAGGAGGATGGAAACAGGCTGGTGGAAGAATGTAAGATATTTCTAAAAGGTTGGCTTGGGAGGGGAACACAGAGCAAGCTGGAGAAGAATGGGTGAAGACAGTTGATAAATTGGGGACAGTTGATTGGGAACCTTGAAGTTGAATGTGAGGAGTTTGAGCTTCATGTAGGTAAACAGAAAGCCAGTGGAGGCAGTCAAGGGGAGATGTGAGAACAGCAATACCTATGAAAATTATTTATGCATCTGCCTATAGTGTGGATTGGAGATGGCAAAGTCTGGAGTCAGGGAGATCAGTGAGGAGACTGATACAACATTCTAGCTGTAATAGGACAAGGGCATGGACCAAGGTAGAAACAGTCTGAGTGGAGCAGAATGGTTGAATTTGGGAAATACTGGATTGGAAGAACAGTTGGGAGTTGGTAGAGCTTAAATTTGATAGTTGAGAGTGAAATGTGAAGATGCCAGTTTCTCAGAAATGGAGAATGGGGGTGTCATTGACAGAGATGGGAAAGTCGGAAGAAGTGAATTTAGTAGTTCAGTTTGGGATATGTTTGAATGAACATGTTAAATTTGAGATGCTGGCATGCAAGTGGACATGTCCTGGCTTAAAGAAGAAATGAGAAGTGGGGCTAGAAAGGAGAAATTTAGGAGTCAAAGGTGACGATTGAAGTAGTGTGAGCAAAAGAGCTCCCAAGAGAGTGGGGATAGAGTGAGAGAATTAGGGGATCCAGATCGGAGTGTTAGTAATAATAATAATGGTATTTGTTAAGTGCTTACTATGTGCCAAGCATTGTTCTAAGCTCTGTGGTGGAGACAAGGTAATCAGGTTGTCTCACGTGGGGCTCACAGTCTTAATCCTCATTTTACAGATGAGGTAACTGAGGCACAAAGAAGATAAGTGACTTGCCCAAAGTCACACAATTGACAAATGGCAGAGTCGGGATTAGAACTCATGACCTCTGACTCCTGAGCCCATGCTCTTATATTTAAAGGCTGCAAAGTGTCTAAAAGAAGACAGCAAATGAGACTGAGGAGTGGGGAAAGAGGTAGGAAAATCAGAATGTGCTGTGTCTTGCTCACCACCACCCTCCTCACAGCTTGGGATCCCTTTCCCCTTTAGGTAGAACGGACAACTTTCTTCTCTCACCGTCTTCACTGTCTTCAAAGCCCTACTGAAATCAGATTTTACCCAGAAAGTTTCCCTGATCAATTTTCAATCTCCCAAATTAAATCTCCACCAAGAGCCACTTCAGCCTTTCTATGCCACCTATACCTTTTTGTACTCACAGCCTCCCCCAAAGCTCCTAGGTACATATCTTACATGCCCTTCCACTGAAGCACTAACTCATATGTTTTATTTTTGTGTCTGTCTTGTCTACAAGACTGTAAACTCCTTGAGGACAGGCATTCTGTCTAATAATTCTGTTGTACTCTTGCAAGTGCTTAGTACAGTGCTTTACCCAGAATAGGTGCTCAAAACATACCATTAATTGGCAATAAAAAGTTAATTGAGCAATCAATCCATTACATTTATTAAGCACTTACTGTGTGCAGAGCATGGTACTAAGTATTTGGGAGAGTACAGTGCAACAGAGTTGGTAAACATGATCCTGAACAACAAGGAGCTTATAGTCCTACAGGGGACTATATCCTACAGATATCAAAATGGATTAGAGGTAGGGAAAATAGAGTATAAGAATATATATATATATGTATATGTAAATATATATATTGGGGATCTGGGGTAGTGCAAGGTTGACACTGATAGATCAGTTTGATGCACTTCAACTGAGGAAGGAGAAGTTCCATTTGAGTAGAAGATTCATAAGAAGCCTCCCTCTTATTTAGACCATGAGCCCCATGTGGGACAAGGGCTGTATCCAACCTGATGAACTTATATTGAAGTAGCATTGCCTAGAGAAGCAATGTGGCCCAATGGAAAGAGCATAGGCCTGGGAGTCAAAAGGACCTAGAGTCTAATCCCTGCTCTGCCACTGGTCTGCTGTGTGACCTTGGGTTAGTAACTTAATTTCTCTCCCCCTCAGTTATCCCATCTATCAACTGGGAATTAAATTGTGAGCCTGTGGAAGACTGTGTCCAATTTATATTTATCCTAGCACTTAATACAGTGCCTGGTAAATAGTAAGCGCTTAACAAATACCAATATTATCATTACTGTTATTATTACTGAACAGTGGTTGACACAGAGGAAGCACCAATCCATCACCAAAACCTGCAGTCTCACCTCCTGCCTCTCCCCACTTCAGTCCATGCTTTACTCCACTACCTGGATTATCTTTCTACAGAAACGTTCTGGCAATGTCACCCCCCTCCTCAAAAATCTCCAGGAGTTGCCTACCAGCTTTCATATGAAGCAAAAACTCTTCACTTATTGACTTCAGAGCTCTCCATCATCTTGCCCCTTCTTACCTCACCTCCTTTCTCTCCTTCTATAGCCCAGCCTACCCACTCCACTCCTTTGGTGCTCACCTTCTCACTGTGCCTCTTTCTCACCTGTCCCCACCATCGACCCCTGGCCCATGTCCTACCTCAGGCCTGGAAAGTCCTCCCTCTTCAAATCCACCAATCACACTTCCCCCCTTCAAAGCCCTATTGAAGGCTCACCTTTTCCAGGAGGCCTTCCCAGACTAAGCCCCTCTTTTTCTTCAGCTCCCCCTCCCCTACCCATCACCCTGACTCGGTCCCTTTGCTCTACCCTCCCTCCCGACCCCACAGCATTTGTGTATGTATGTACCTATCTATATTTCTATTTATTTATATTAATGCCTCTTTACTTGTTTTGATATCTGTCTCCCTCCTTCTAGACTGTGAGCCTGTTGTGGGCAGGGATTGTCTCTGTTGCTGAATTGTACTTTCCAAGCACCTAGTACAGTGCTCTGCACAAAGTAAGTGTTCAATAAATATGAATGAATGAATGAAATACCATAATTAAGGATCTAGTGATAAGGAGGCAAAAGCAAGAACAAGGCCAGGCATTGCAAGCAAACGATCTGTTGACTGTAAGTTCTAACTCTATTATATTGAACTTTCCCAAGTGCTTAGTATACTTTTCTGCACACAATAAGTGTTCAGTAAATACTACTAAATGATCACCCAACCAAGAACAGCCTTTGTAAGTGCACAGTGTGTCCCACATCGACTTTTTAAACTAAACATCAATTATCAGTGTAACTTGTTGAGTTCCTATTATATGCAGAGTACTTCTCTAAGTCCTCTCAGGTTTGCACCTGGAGAGTTTCCAGTACTCTACCAGTCTCAACTACAGGAGGGAGAGTCAAGCAGAGGCCTGTCCATTCCATTCCTAGCTTGGGCAGTGGCCAGTGAGTGGAAGGCAATATATTACAAGTCAAAACTCACCTGTGCTGGGTAGCAGTGTCACAGGAGATTGTCGAGGGCAGAGACTAGTTTGCTACGTGCAAGGAGGCAACACCTTCTGTATTTTTACAAGAAAATTCTATGGATACCCTACCAGAATGATTGAAGATGGAGTTGGGGCATTCTGGGAGAGGTGTGTACATGGCATCGCACACGACTCGACAGCATAAGACAACAACTACTATTCTAAGTGAATGGAGAATACAGGTGCATCCATGGATGCATTTCACCTTCAGTGGCATCTCCTTCATTTACAGTTATACGTACATGTACACTTCTGCAGAATCATAAAATGTATTTAGTGATGAGTACCAGCTTGGTGGTGATGAGTTTTGAGGGACTTCGTTTTATACACATTTCTTGGATTGATATACTTCTATTCTATTATAATCATGAGGAGCTGCAAGGTGCTGCTTTTAATGCATTTCTTTGCAGAAAATCATATCAATCTCAGAAGCTTGTCATCCAGTCTTTTTGGCTTCCTTACAGTGTTTCGAAGGAGGGTTGATTCACTGTCTACAACAGTATTTCGACCTGGAGCTCCTAAAATGCTGTTGCAGTTCACCCAATCCCTTTCATTTTCAGAGTTGTTTGAGTGAGAGTCTGTCAAACAACAAATCTGTGGAAATCTTGGAAAATGTTGCAGCTTCTTCAATAGACCATCAGTAATCTCCATTTTGCCTGGGAACAGTGTTCAATAGCTTATTATTATAATCATCATCATCATTATATCTGCTAAGTGTTGCTATGTGCTGGGCACTGTGCTGAACACTGGGATAGATACAAGATAATCAGGTTGGACACCATCCATATCCTTCATGGGACTCATAACTTGAATCCCCACTTTACAGAGGAGGTAACTGAGATGCAGAGAAGTTATTTGGCCAAGATCATTAGCAGACAGGTGGTGGAGTCAGGATTAGAACCCAGGCCTTCTGACTCTTAGACCTGTGTGCTTTTTACTCAATCATGATGCTTCTCCACAGTACTCTATATACATGAAGTAATTATTTCTCAGAGCATCATTCTGAGACAAGCTTCATGAAGTCTCTTTTGTAGAGGGGAAAATTCCAGAGACAAGGTTAAATCGCAAAAGGCCATGAGCCACAGAAAAAAATAATGTCAGATGAAGAATTTGAATACACTCCTTGTTCTCAGTTTCATACTATACCCCTAGATTTTTTTCACAAACATTTATACCCATTCATCATTCTGATGGTTTTTGTGTGTTGCACAATTGCTAATTAAAATCTCAAGTGATTTGTTTCTCAAACAGAACTTTCTCTCTGACACCCTATTTTCCTCTTCTCCTTCATCTCATACCAAATTCTGTAACTTTAATATCTATAAACTCCTATTTTTGAGAAATACTTGCTAAGTAATACAAAGGATAAAAAGCTTGAAAGAAATTGAAATCATCCAATCTCAGTAGTCAGTGTAAATGGTTTGCCTGAATTTTTCCATTTTATTTTCAATTGTACTCCATCATGACCATTTTCCTCTCACATTGAATAATCATGTAGACATTTTTAAGACTCTAAAATGAGCGAGCTATCATTATTGTATACATAGTTACTTGGCAGCTACAGCTTACTGATTTTTTAAAAATTTCCTGAAGATGTTTCGCTATATGATTCAAATACCCAAACATTGCATTCCTTAATTAAATTTATGTATTAAGAAGATAGTGATGTCTTACAAGGTGATGATGGCATCAAGATGAATCATTCATCTTATGCCTAAGTCAAGCTATTACTGATCATCGTCAAAATGAGAGTTTTAACTGCATGGCAGGACTAAGCTGTGCATGTCCCCCTATTTCCCACTCCTGGCTAAGTTCTACACCATGACTAAACTTCAAATCCCTCTTCATAGCCATTGAGATTCATCTTCTATATCTTCAGCCTAGTTGCCATGGGAATTCCATGGTTCTCTTAGCAACAGTATTCTCTCAAATAGTGATTTATAAGTTGGGCCATTATTGATGCATCTGTAGCTATTCTTGCATAAACTAACGTTTCAAAGTGTGGGAAGAATACCAGTAAAGCACACGTTGAATGCTAAATCCCAAATTCAAAGTTCTGTATCCCTTTTCTCGGTGCTGGACAAACAGAAAATGAGTCTCAGAATATTTTCATTTCCAAAAAGCAAACTCCGTGGTATGATGTCACCTAAAAAAGTGGATGAGAAATCAATGATAATCTTATAGTAAACCCGTCAAATTGACAGTAAAGATAGAACATTAATGGGTTGCTCTCAAATATTGATTTTACTCTCTCCCCTTCACCATCATTGCACATAGACTTTAATCCTAAAAACAATTTTTTTCTCAATTAATCTGAGGGCAAGAGAAATCAATACAGTTAACTCAGGTGAACTCTCCTGGTCTTTCCTTGCTCTCCCCCAGCTCCCTGGGAACTCACAGTTCTGAGTTCTTTGAATTCCTTGAAAGAGACTATATAAAATGTGGCCTTGTTATTGACTTTTGGTCCAGGCTCATGAAAGAAAAGACCTCTGTCTAGAGTATCCCAGCTAAACACATGGGAAAAATGTTCTAGTACCTCAGTTAATGGAGATAGTAAATGGACAGTAGATAGTTCATTCAATCGTATTTGAGTGCTTGCTGTGTGCAAAGCACTATACTAAGCATTTAGATAGTAAATGTTCTTTGTCAACAGCAAAAGGAAGGGTAAAGAGATTCACAGTTAGGTTAGAGAACGGACAACAAAGGGAGATATTTTTGTTTTCCAAGAGTGGCTGTGTTCTTGCCATGGTCAAACAGGAGTTCAGAGTCCCACAGCTGTGACTTCAGTTGCATCATTCTAAAAAGTGTAATGACAATATGATGCTGTCTAAAAATCAAAAACTTTTTGCCTAGTTGTATTCATCTTCAGGGATTTAGGAAGGCTAGTTTACTAATCAATTCCTGTTCAAAGAACCCAGGATACTAAAGGGGTTTAGAAATTTATGAATGAAGGAAGGAAGGAAGTGCTGGTTAATGAGAGCAGATTGCTAAATCAGGCCCCAGAATTCTCTTTGACTCCTGCCTTTATCCTTTCTCCCATCACTTCCTCTCCCTCTCCTCATTCGATCAATGGCATTGATTGAGCATGGACTGTGTGCAAAGTACTGTACTAAGCACTTGGGAGAGTACAATACAACAGAGTTGCTAAAAATGTTCCCTGCTCACAGGGAAGACATTAATATAAATTACAGATACACACATGGGTGTTGTGGGACTGAGGGTGAGGTGAATATAAAGTGCATAAAGAGAAACCGCATGACAATGGATAAAGCATGGGCCTGGGAGCCAGAGGACCTGGATTCTAATTCCAGCTCTGCCATGTCTGCTGTGTGATCTTGGGCAAATAACTTCTCTGGGCTTCAGTTTCCTCACCTGTAAAATGGGGATTAAGAATGTGAGCTCCATATGGGACAGGGACTTTGTCCAAACTGAATAACTTGTAGCTATCGCAACACTTAGAACAGTGCTTGGCACATAGTTAATGCTTAATAACAAATACTATTAATAATACTTATTATTATTATTATTATAGATCTGTAGATCTAAGTTCATAGGTGAATCAGAAGGTAGAGGGAGTAGGGGAAAAGTGAGCTTAGTTGGGGAAGGCCTCATTTAATCAATTTTATTTGAGTACTTACTGTATGGAGAACACTATACTAAGCACTTGGGAGAAAACAAAATAACAGAGTTGGGAGACACATTCCCTGCCTACATTTACAGTCTAGAGTCTACAGTCTAGATATTAAAATAAATATATTATGGGTGGGTACATAGATGCTGTGGACCTAAGGGAGCAATGAATAAAGAATGGAAATCCAAGTGCAAGGATGATGTAGAAGGGAATAGTAGAAGCAGAAATGATGGCTTAGTCAGGGAAGGCCTCTTCGAGGAGATGTAATTTTAACAAGGCTTTGAAGATGAAAAGAGTGGTGGTCTTTCATATGGTGGCTGAAGGAATTTCAGGTCAGAAGAAGGATGTGGAAAAGGGATTTATGATGAGATTAAGGTACAGTGAACAAGCTGGAAGATGAGGAACTGTAGTAGGATGTCAGTGAGGTAAGATAGGAGGGGGAGAAGTGATTGAATGTTCTAAAGCTGGTAATAAGATGATTCTGTTTGATGCAGAGATGGAGCTTCCCAGAGTGGTTTAGTGGAAAGAGGACAGGCTTGGGAGTCAGATGTCATGGTTCTAATCCCTGCCCCGCCACTTGTCAGCTGTGTTACTTTGGTCAAGTCATTTAATTTATCTGTGCCTCAGTTACCTCATCTGTAAAATGGGGATTAAGACTGTGAATCCCACGTGGGACAATCTGATTATCTCTTCTAGACTGTGAGCCTGTTTTGGGCAGGGATTGTCTCTATTTGTTATTGAATTGTACTTCCAAGCACTTGGTACAGTGATCTGCACACAGTAAGTACTCAATAAATATGATTGAATGAATTGGCAACCACTGGAAGTCCTTGAGGAGTGGGGAAATGTAGACTGATTTTTTTTTTAAGAAAATTGATCTGGGGAGCAGAATGAATCATGGCCTGCAGTGGGGAGAAACAGGAGACAAGGAGGATAGCAAGGATGCTGATGCAGTAGTCAAAGAGGTCTATGTTAACTGCCTGGATCAGCAGAGAATAAATTTGAATAAAAAGGAAATGCAGATTTTAGCAATGTTGTGATGGTAGAACCAATAGGATTTGGAAACAGACTGAATCTGTGGGGTGAATGAAAGAGATAAGCTGATAATAATGCCAAGGTTATGGGAATATGAGATAGGTAGGATTGTGGCACTGTCTACAGTAATGGAAAAGACAAGGGGAGGACAGGGTTTGGGTGGGAAGATGAAGAGTTCTTGTTTGGACTTGTTTAGTTCTAGGTATCCATGGGACATCCAAGTAGAGATGTCCTGAAAGAAATGAGAAACTGGAGAGAAGAGAGATCAGGACTGGAGAGGTAACTTTGGGAGTTATTGTGTAAAAATGCTGGTTGAAACAATGGGAGAGAACTTCTCCAAGGGAGTGAGTGTAAATGGAAAATATAAAGGGACCCAGAATTAAGCCTTGAGGGACTCCCACTATTGGAAGGTGAGGGGAAGAGGAGGAGCCTGAAAAAGAGAATGAAAAGGAGTGTCCAGAAGGATAGGATGAGAACCAGGAGAGTATAGTGTCAGAGAAACCAAGGAAGGATAATGTATCAAGGAAAAGGAAGTGGTCCACAGTGTTAAAGGTATCTGAAAAGTCTAGAAGGATTAAGATAGAGGCTGTCAGATTTGGCAAGAAGAAGGTCATTGTTTACCTTTACTTTGTGAAGTTAAGTGGGTAAAAACTAGATTGGAGGGGATCAAGGAGAGAACTGGGGGACAAGAAGCAGAGTTAGTGTAGAAACCTCTCGCAAGTAGTTTGGAGAGGAATGATAGGAAGGAGAAAGAGGGAATCCATGTTATGGGTTCATGAGCTTGTTCTAAAACAGTGGGGAAGAAAGCACTGTAAAGTGAATGGGTGTGTCAGCCTCCTTGCTGACCTCTCTACCTCCTGTCTCTCCCCATTCCAATCCATACTTCACCCTATTGCCGGGATCTTTTTTCTACAAAAACGTTCAGGACATGTTTCCCCATTCCTCAGAGAATCTTGAGTAGTTGCCCATTCACCTCCACAAACAAAAACTCCTCACCATGGGCTTTAAAGCAGTCAATCACCTTGCACCCTCCTACCTCATCTTGCTAACTCTCTTACTACATCCTCGCCGGCACACTTAACTCTTCTTATACTAACTTTCTCATCATGCCTTGATCTCATCTATCTCACTGACAACCTCTCCTCCATGTCCTGCCTCTGGCCTGGAACAGCCTCCCACCTTATATCTGACAGTGAAGTACTCTCCCCAACTTCAAAGCCTTCTTGGAAGCACATCTCCTCCAGGAGGCCTTCCTTGACTAAGCCCTCCTTTCCCCTTCTCCAACTCCCTTCTGCATCACCCTGACTTGCTCAATTGATTCATCCTCCCTCCCAGGCCCACAGGACTTATGTACGTATCTGTAATGTATTTATTTATATTTAATCACATTAATGTCCATCTCTTCCTCTGGACTATAAGTTCATTGTGGGCAGGGAATGTGTCTATTTATTTTTATATTGTACTCTCCCAAGCACTTAGTATAGTGTTCTGCACTCAATAAATATGACCGAATGAATGAAAGGGAAGGGAAGAAGGGAGGGGGTGAGTGTTCTAATAAGGTGTGAAGGGATGGGGTCAGATGTGCGAGTGGGAGGCGTAAATTGTGAGAGGAGATGAGAAATCTCTGCTTTAGATACTGCCGGAAAATTGGGAGAGTTGGAGCAGGAGGAGGGAGAGACTGGAGAGGATCAGGGGAGATTTTTTAGGAGATCACACCAGATGGTTTCAATTTCTTCACTAAAGTATGTGGCCAGGTCATTGTGGGAAGGGATAATAATAGTAATAATAATAATAATGCTATTTGTTAAGTGTTTACTAACTAACCCAATCACTGTACTAAGCACTGAGTGGATACAAGCAAATTAATTTGGGCATAGGCCCTATTTCACGTGGTGCTCATAATCTCGATCCCCATTTTACAGATAAGGCATTGGGGAAGGTGAGGAAGGGGCTTTAAGGAAGGAGGTAAACTTCTAGAAGAGTTGGCATGGGCAATGGGTGTGGAGTCAATAAGGAAGGAGAAGTATTCTTTTTAGGTGGAGGAAAGGGCAGAATTAAATAGGTGATTATGAATTTGAGATATCTGAATTTCCATCAACAGTGCTCCACAGCTCAAGCTCAAGAGTATCCTCTACCACACCTTCATTTATAACTGCTTTCCCTCTGCCCTCAACTATCCCCATGATGTCCTTGGTAACTAGATAACTGTTCAACCAAATCTCAAAATCAGTTCAATCACTTTAAAGCCACTGACTAGAATTTCTGCTCATTTCAGTGAACTTGAATCACTGTTCATTTAGCATTTCAAAGCCAAGAGTTTGCTAGGTCCACCACTGAGATCAACAATTCCTTATTGACTCTTCTTTTAAATCACTTGTCAGCCCGTTACAGAAAAGTACTGCATGCTTCCTCCCATTAAAATCATTCACAGTCTAAAATATTACATCCAGTAAGCTTATCTTATGTGGAAGAGGATCCCAGCTACTTTCCTAGAAGCATAAATCCACCTCAGGTTCCTGAATTCTAATGGCCAATAATTCTTCTAATTGCAAGTAGCTCCTCCATTACCATCAGTTTTCCTGCTAAAAGTCCAGCATTATTTAGTTCATGGCTGTTCAGATTTTTAAGACAAAGTTCAATTCAATTAGTGTTAAGGTTTAGTACTCTGGTATTGAAGGTATTGACAATCTTCTAAGAGTGACAACATGAAGAAGGAGTATGGACTAGTGGAAAGAGCAAGAGCCTAGGAATCAGAGGACTTGGGTTCTAATCCCAGCTCTGCCACTTGTCTGCTGTGTGACCTTGGGCAAGTAACTTAACTTCACTGTGCCTCAGTTACCTCATCTGTAAAATGGGGATTAGGACCATGGGACACAGATTGGATATGGACGTGTCCCATGTGGGACATGCATTGTGTCTAAGATGATTATCTTGCATCTACCCCCATTGCTTGGTACAATGGCTGGAGCATAGTAAGCACTTAATAAATGCTATTTTTAAAAAAATGTTCCAGAAGGAAGTCTATAATCTTGAAAAAAAAAAGGACTTCATAGTCTCTCTCTTCCTTTCTACCTCTTGATGAATGGGTACATGGATTACTTCACCTCCCTTCCCTCCTTCTATAAGCGCCCCCTGCACACTCCGCTCCTCTGCCACTTACCTCCTCATGGTCCCCTGTGCATGCCTGTCCTGCTGTGGACCCCTGGCCCATGTCCTACCACTGACCTGTAATGCCCTCCCCGCCTCACATCCACCAAACTCTCTTCCCCTCTTCAAAGCCCTACTGAGAGTTCAACTCCTCCAGGAGGCCTTCCCAGACTGAGCCCTCCCTTTCCTCCCCTCCCCATCCCCCATAGTCCCTCCCTCTTCTCTACCCCCTTCTCCTCCCCACAGCGGTTGTGTATATTTGTATAGATTTATTACTCTATTTTATTAATAATGTGTATATATCTATAAGTCTATTTATCTTGATGGTATTGATGCCTGACTACTTGTTTTGTATTGCTTTCTGTCTCCCTCTTTTAGATTGTGAGCCTGGTGTTGGGCAGGGATTGTCTCTATTGCCAATTTGTACATTTCAAGCACTTAGTACAGTGCTCTGCACGAAGTAAGCACTCAATAAATACAATTAAATGAATGAATTGAATGAATGAAAATAATATTTCCCCAAGAACATGTCTAGGATGAAGATCTCTGTGTGGCTTAAAATCTAAATTATTCTAGATGTATTGTTTACAATTCTATAAAACAAATTTTTCTCACACAGATTATGCTATTACTGAAGGCTTCAGAAATCACCTCTGGATGATTTTTGCCCACAGACTACCACACTAAAAATAATTTTTTGTCAATATGAAACTGTTTAAATATTAGCAAACTGATCAGAGTAAACACTTTGCATTTAATCAAAGGTATAATATGAATATTGTTATGCATGTCTTAGTGAAAAGAGCAAGGGCTTGGGAGCCAGAGGACACGGGTTCCAATCCTGACTCTGCCACTTGTCTGCTGTGTGACTTTGGGCAAGCCACTTAACTTCTCTGTGCCTCACTTACCTCATCTGTAAAATGGGGATTAAGACTGTGAGCCTCACTTGGGACAACCTGATTGCCTTGCCCCAGCGCTTAGAACAGGGCTTGACATATAGTAAGTGCTTAACAAATACCATAATTATCATTATTGTTATTATTACAACCAGGTCAAGAGTTAATAGAACAGGAATGTTAGATTATCTGATAGAGGTTATGGTAGATAAAGTGAAATCACTAGAGAAATATGGCTTAAGCAGAGAACAATGAGCAAATTGTCCAGCAGGTCTCCTCATATGGTTTTAATTTCACACCGGCATGCCAAAGCAGTTTAAGTTAAGTTTAAGCGCTCCTGTGGCTCATTGGAAAGAGCCCGGGCTGGGGAGTCAGAAGTCATGGGTTCAAATCCCAGGTCTGCCACTTGTCAGCTGTGTGGCTGTGGGCAAGTCACTTCACTTTTCTGTGCCTCAGTTACCTCATCTGTAAAATGGGGATTAACTGTGAGCCTCACATGGTACAACCTGATTACCCTGTATCTCCCCCAGGGCTTAGAACAGTGCTCTGCACATAGTAAGCGCTTAACAGATACCAACATTACTATTAGAGAAGCAGCGTGGCTCAGTGGAAAGAGCACGAGCTTTGGAGTCAGAGGTCATGGGTTCAAATCCCAGCTCTGCCACTTGTCAGCTGTGTGGCTGTGGGCAAGTCACTTCACTTCTCTGTGCCTCAGTTACCTCATCTGTAAAATGGGGATTAAGACTGTGAGCCCCATGTGGGACAACTTGATTCCCCTGTGTCTACCCCAGCGCTTAGAACAGTGCTTGGCACATAGTAAGCGCTTAACAAATACCAACATTATTATTATTAAGTTAGATATCAGATATGGGTTAATGGCAGATGAGTGAAATTACAATTTCCTTTACTAACTTTTGGAGCAGAGGGCTCTTCAGGATCAGAACTTCTAAGTTTGTAACATTAGAGGTTTTCCTGAAAATGAGCCATTGTGTGCTTTAAGTATCACCCTGACTCTAAAGGGTGAGTTTAGAATTTCTACAATTTCACCAAAGAGCCTTTAAAATGGGTCTCTGCAGTTAGTGAGGATTTGAGAATATTGCTAGCTAAATGACCGCTTCTGAAAAATCAGAAAGATACATGCAGCATTAAAGCAGTTAGTCAGACCTCTGTATTTCTGGCTTTCTTCCCCTAAAACTATAATTTAGTAAATTATTTTTTGAAGTTTACTGTCTCTCATTACTCATTCAGATTTGGAAAACCTACAAGTGAGTTGAAATATACGTTCTGGCATTTCACCCTCTATTTATGTTCAGATTAAAGAATCATCTGGTGCTCAGACTCATTATTAATTGGAGGACAGGCCTGAAAGTTAATGAGTTATAACTCTCATTTATGATAACATTACTAAAATGGGGAGTTCTGTCACTTTAGTGCCTTAGAATTTTAACACTTGTGGAAATGTGACTTACCATATCCTTAATTGATCACAGATTTCCCACAGTGAATTCACAGTGGTTACCTTCTTTGAGCTTTGGAGAAGCAGCGTGGCTCAGTGGAAAGAGCACGGGCTTTGGAGTCAGGGCTCATGAGTTCGAATCCCAGCTCTGCCACTTGTCGGCTGTGTGACTGTGGGCAAGTCACTTCACTTCTCTGCGCCTCAGTTCCCTCATCTGTAAAATGGGGATTAAGACTGTGAGCCTCACGTGGGACAACCTGATTCCCCTATGTCTACCCCAGCGCTTAGAACAGTGCTCGGCACATAGTAAGCGCTTAACAAATACCAACATTATTATTATTATTATTAGCTTTGGAATGACCATTCATTGTGCTGAAGTCCTCTGCAATCTGATTCTGAATGTCTTTGATTCCAATTCAGTGTGGCTTTCCTTCCAAATCCCATGAGATTTTGAAGGCTTGGAGAGTATGGTTAGAATCTCCATAGTTTAGAGCTGGTTGAGGGGGTAGAGAAATTTACTTTAGGTAGACCAGAATGAGGAATCAAAGAAGACAATTATATTACTAGAAGAGGCCAAGTGCACCCTTTTACATGGCACAACAGAAAACAACTAAGAAATCAATTTAATATCTCATTTCACCACAAACTCCTGAAGAAGGTTCAAAGTAATATTTATTTCAGCCATATCAATCAAGTATATTTATTGAGTGCTTACTGTGAACAGAGTACTGAACAAGTGCTTGAAAGAGTACAGTACAACAAAGAGTAGGTAAACACGTTCTCTGCCCAAGGGTTTACCGTCTAGAGGAGGAGACAGACAGTAATATAAATTACAAATATGTACATAAGTATTGTGGGGCTGAGGGAGGGGTGAATAAAGGGTGCAAATCCAAGTGCAAGGGTGATGCAGAAGGGAGTAGCAGAAGAGGAAATTGAGGGCCTAGTCGGGTGGCTGAGAAGCAGCGTGACTCAGTGGAAAGAACACGGGCTGGGGACTCAGAGGTCATGGGTTCAAATCCCAGCTCTGCCGCTTGTCAGCTATGTGACTTTGGGCAAGTCACTTCACATTTCTGTGCCTCAGTTCCCTCAAATGTAAAATGGGGATTAAGACTGTGATCCCCACCTGGGACAACCTGCTGACCTTGTATCGTCTCTAGCGCTTAGAACAGTGCATTGTGCATAGTAAGCGCTTAACAAATACCAACATTATTATTATTATATATCCCATGAGATCATTTACAAAATCTTCTTTTATTGGACTTCTATTAAATGCTTAAGAAGAAGGGCATCCCATGCTATAAACCAATAAACCATTCTTCATAGTCTTCTTAGGCACCTTGCTCTTCTGACAGGATGAGTAAAACGGGGGACTACATAAGCATACCATTTCTAAAGCATTGGATGTTTGTAAACCTCTGTTAAAACCCACAAATGAAACACTTAGAGAAATGGTGAGTGTGCAATGAGTTTAAATAAAGCCTGTTACGTCTTTTGCGTATGTGATCAGCATTTCTTGATTGGTTAAAGATCTATCAACTATTTCTGAGGAACCAGAAAGAGGGACAAACTTACAGAGTCTTTGTCTTTCTAGATACTTGAGGGAACTGTGCTTTGTTGCATTTCATTCTACATAAGGTAACATGAAGTCTCAACCCCCAGCTGCTACATTAATTGCAGTTCTCCCTCTTCTCTCTTTCCAGCAGAATGTAATTGTTTTGTTGTTTATTTCTGCTGTACTATCATATTTAATGCACAGTTGCAGTAATAGTATTTATTGAGCACCCACTTGATTCAATGCACTGAACTAGGCACTAGAGAGGTCCAGAATATAGAGAGATTATACTCTAAGAGGGTAGAAATACATAACATATTTACCAATAGAGTGTTTTAAATAAATACCTCAGAACATACATGTGTCAGTATGTTCTAAAGTGAGTGTTCAGCAGAATATAAACAAGTTTTAGAGTTGGCTGAAGGTATGATATGGCCCAGTGTGCTGGAAAATATAATCAAAAAAGGTTTGTTGGAGGAGGTGAGATTTTCAGAGGGCTCAGTATGGGGAGAGCTGTGATCTGTCTGTAGTGGGAAGGGAGGGGGTTCCTAGATAGGAAATAGTTAGAGCAAGGGAACAGAAGCAGGAAAGTAGTTAGGAAGGACCAAAGACAGCAAGTTGGAGAAAAGCAGGTGAAGACAGTTGTTAAGTAAGGTGTAAGCTCACTGTGGGCATGGAACGTGACTTTTATTATTCTCCCAAGTGCTTAATATACTGCACAACACATAGTAGTAGGAGCTCAATAAATATGATTGATTGGTTAGGGTAGGCCAGGTGGAGAAGGACCTTAAAGCCGATGGGGAGGAGTTGATATTTGATGCAGAGATACACAGGGACCTAGCAGAAGGGTAGCCTTTTAACCTTTGCATGAAGCAAAAACTCCTCACTATTGGCTTCAAAGCTCTCCATCTCTTTGACCCCTACCTCACCTCTCTTCTCTCCTTCTACAGCCCACCCCATATGTTCCGCTTCTCTGCCGCTAACCTCAACTGTGCCTCGTTCTCGCTTGTCCCGCTGTCGACCCCTGGCCCACGTCCTGCCACTGACCTGGAATGCCCTCCCTCCTCACATCCACCAAACTAACATTCTTCCCCTCTTCAAAGTCCTACTGAGAGCTCACCTCCTCCAGGAGGCCTTCCCAGACTGAGCCCTCCCTTTCCGTCTTCCCCACCTCCCCTTCCCATTCCCCCTACTCCCTCCCTCTGCTCTACCCTCTTTCCCTCCCCAGAACACTTGTATATATTTGTATATATTATTTATTGCTCAATTTTATTAATGACATAATCTATTTCATTTTATTCTATTTTATTAATAGAATCTATGATGCTATTTATTTTGATGGTATTGATTCCTGTCTACTTGTTCTGTTTTGCTGTCTGTCTCCCTCTCTTAAACTGTGAGCCCATTGTTGGGCAGGGTTTGTCTCTGTTGCTGAATTGTACATTCCAAGAGCTTAGTACTGTGCTCTGCACAAAGTAAGTGCTCAATAAATATGACTGAATGAATGAATGTATGGAGGAGAGATGTGGGGTGACCGATGCTTATGGAAGATCATTCAAACAGCAGCACATACTTCAGATTGGAGTAGGACAAGGCTGGATATTTGGAGATCAGTGAGAAGGCAAACATAATAATTTAGCCATGGCAAGGCCAGAACTATTTGGAGCAAGGGAATAGAAACAGGAAAGTAAAAAACAACATAGAAGTATAGTTAGGAAGGACCAAAGACAGCAAGTTGGAGAAAAGCTTGCTCCAAAACTATTTTCTGGTTTTCTGTTTTAGGCAGAATCCCACTGCACACATATTAAGGCTGTAATTGTGGTATTTGTTAAGCACTCATGTGCCAGGCACTGTACTAAGCACTGCAGTGGATATATGAAAATCAGGTTGGACACAGTCCCTGTCTGGCAGGAGGTTCATAGTCTTTATCCCCATTTTACAGATGAGGGAACTGAGGCACAGAGAACTGAAGCGACCTTCCCAAGGCCACACAGCAGGCAAGTGGTGGAGCTGTATTAAAACCCAGGCCCTTCTAATTCCCAGGCCCATGCTTTATCCTCTAAGCCACCCTGCTTCTTTAATAATTGAAAATCAATTTTAGGAGTTATGTGAATCTCATTGATTTCACAAGGAATGAGTTTTCTCTAAATTTGAAGAAAGCAACAAAGTTGGGTGTATATCTGTGTCTTCACAACAGTGACAAGTTTTACTGGAAGGTATACAGTTGAACCTTCACAAACATTAGCCCGGCTGAAGAAAGGGCTCAAATTTAGTAGAGTAGATTGTAGCTAAAAAATGCCAAACAAAATATGAAATCATATAAAAGCCAATTTAATTCCAGATTTAGCCTTAAACTCCCTGAGGTAGGTTTGTATACGCTATCTCTTAAACAAATGTGGAGCATTTTCTATTCAATACAACTAATCAGCCTGAAATCACATTTTACAAAGAATAATGGAATGGAAAATAGCATTTTGAGTTACTTTGACCCTGAAAATATTGCTTTATTAAAGTGCAAGTACCTTAATGTCAGCAGGATCCTGGGCACTATATTTCCTTCCGTACTCCATCAGGACTTGTCTATAAACGCCAGGGTCTTGCAAGTGAAGAATCTCTTGCAATCTCTAAAACAGATTAGTCGGCTGGCTTGATGATGATAGTAGCCTTGGACTTATCACAAGCCAGGCAGCATACCTGACAAGGAAACCAGAATGAAGAGTCAAAATGCCTCTGCCCCAAAGCATTATTTTTTACAAGGAGAGTAGAACACCGGAGACCCTAACAGATAACCACTGGACCACGTATGATCTCAAAATGACTGATCTATTCCAAATGAACTGATGTTGCCCATTAAATACATATATATGTATGCATATATATATATATATATTCATGTATATGTGTATCTGTATGTGTGTGTGTTCATATTATACATATATATATTTATCTGTGTTTTCTATTTCATTTTCTGAATAAAATAGCAATCGCTACCCCAGAGTGGGATGAAATGATCAGCCAGAGTTAATGGTCCTCTGCTGTGCACCAAGCCATCAAATTCTCCCAGTCCATCATTAATCCACAGGAAATGCCCTATACTTGATGGCTACTGCGCAATCATAAAGCCTCAATGCCTTTCTTACTTTTTCAAAACTATTGTCCCTTTTCATTAATAAAAATAGTTTCCTTCCAACCTTTCTGACTGGGACAAACTGATCCCTTTTAATCTCATTTTTTTAATTATATTTTCAAAATCTTTTTCTGCTTGATTTTTTGATACTTTCCCTAAATGTCTGAAACAGATTGGTTATTGTCTCTGCAACCAAAAGTCTTCAGTCTCACCCACAGATTCCCAAATGTCAAACCTTTTAGGGGGCTCTGAAGTGCAGTGAACACATTGAACCTATCAATTGGAGAATTGCTAAATGAGCATTTACATGTACCCAAGCACAACAGTGTTCTCCATGCAGAAGAATGCAATGAATCTTGTGAATGACAATGACATACATACTATATGTGTTTAAAACATCATGGGCCTAGGAGTTAGAGGAGCTGGGCTCTATTTCCAGCTCTGCCACTTGTCTGCTGGTGACGTTGGGCAAGTCACTTAACTTCTCTCTGCCTCAATTTCCTCACCTTTAAAATGGGGATTAAATGATAATCCCTTGTAGTCTGTGAGCCCCATGTGGGACAGGGACTCTGTCTGCCCTGATTATCTTGTATTTACCCCAGCATTTAGTAGGAGAAGCAGCGTGGCTTAGTGGAAAGAGCACAGGCTTAGGAGTCATAGGACATGAGTTCTAATCCTGGCTCTGCTCCTGGTCGGCTGTGTGACCTTGGGCAAGCCACTTAATTTCTTTTTGCCTGTTACCGCATCTGTAAAATGGGGATTAGGATTGTGAACCCATGTGGGACAACCTGATTACCTTGTATCTACACCAGTGCTTAGAACAGTGCTTGGCACATAGTAGGCACTTAACAAATACCATAATTATTATCATTATTATTACAAAGGTTGACATATAGTAAGTGCTCAACAAATACCGTAAGAAAAAAATGCTTTAAAACAGTAAAAATGACCCAGTGATGACATCATCATGGTGAACAACAACAGTGGCTTTTTCCT
The DNA here is from genome assembly GCF_004115215.2 of Ornithorhynchus anatinus. Lineage (NCBI taxonomy): Eukaryota > Metazoa > Chordata > Mammalia > Monotremata > Ornithorhynchidae > Ornithorhynchus > Ornithorhynchus anatinus. Next base: position 90,081,036 of record NC_041728.1, read on the forward strand.
TCCTGGAAGAAGCCTTTTCCCATTAATTCACAACATCCCAGTCACCTCCACCCAACACTGAGCTACGGTACTTATGTATTCAATCCCCATCCTTGGTCTACAATCACTCCTTCAGATAGTTCATCTACTCATATAGCTTCAGTTATCACCTCTAAGGAGATGATTCTCAATCTACCATTCTTCTAGTTTACAGTCTTCCTGTCCTGCATCCAGGATATCTCCATTTGGATGTTCTGCTGATACCTCAAACTCAAGATCTAAAACTAAACTACTCATTTCCTCCTCCTAAACCCACTTCTAAATTTTCCATCTCCACTGGTAATGCCAGAAAGCATTAATAAACAGTGTTGCTATTAATTGGGAAGCTGGTTGATCGATGGTATTCAGTGAGCATATTACTGTGTGCACAACACTATATTAAGCACAATACAATACTGATGGTATTTTTAAAGTGCTTACTGTGTATCAAGCACCAGTATCAGTGCTGGGATAGATACAAGTTAATCACATTGGAGACCGTCACCATCCCACCTGGGACTCACAGTCTAAGTAGGAGGGAGGATAAGTATTGAATCCCCATTTTACGGATGAGGAAACGAGTCATAAAGAAGTTAAATGACTGGCCCAAAGTCACACAGCAGACAAGTGGAATCCAGGCCCAGGGAAGAATGTGGACAAGGGGTTAGTGGCAAAATAGATGAACTTGAGATACAGAGAGTAGGTGAGTGCTAGAAGAGTGAATTGTGTGGCCTGGGTTGAAATAGAAGGTCAGTGAGGTAAGGTAGGAGGGGGAGAGCTGGATGAGTGCCTAAAAGCTACTGTTAAGGAGTTTGATGTGGAAAGCTAACTATAACAACCCCAGTTATTTCACTCATGTCCCAACAGACTACCACTATTTCAGGTTTAATCAAATCCCAATACAACCTAATAACAACTCAGAAAAGGACCAAAGAAATAAAGGAAACAAATCATGAGAGTCACTTATCCAAAAGGTTAACTAGATTCTCCCAATTTACAAATCCACATAAATGGTCTATGCTATTAGTTATATAAGACAGCAATGTCACAACAGGGAGGATAATTACAGGGAAGGCAGTAGAAGCAGTCTCTCCTGCATTAACCCCCACAGAAATGGTGGAGCATTTTGGGAGATCTTCTGCTTATTTTGCTTTATATTTCACACAGTTCCTTCCTTCAGCCACACATATGAAGAATTTCATGTGGTGATGCATTCTCTCTTCAAACTGTACTTGAGGCAAAAGGGGAGCTGGTGTATACTAATTTTGCTCAGAATGCTTTTTCCATCCACTTCCCAAGAAAAAATTTCAGGTAGTTTAGACTACCATCTGTGAGCCCATCATTGAGCAGGGATTGTCTCTGTCTGTTGCGAACTGTACATTCCAAGTGCTTACTACAGTGCTCTACACATAGTAAACGCTCAATAAATACTATTGAATGAAGACAGTCCTGTGGATGATCACTTGATAACTCCTTTCTGGTAATAATAATTCAAAAGGTATTTGATAAATGATCACTATATGCCAAGAAATGTTCTAAACAGTAGGGTAGATGCAATACAGTCAGATTGTATCCACATGGGACTCACAGGCTAAGCAGAAGGACCCTATGTCTAGAATATAACTTACTGTGGGCAGGGAATGTGACTACCAACTCTGTTGTATTGTTATATTGTACTCTCCCAATAGCTTAGTATAGTACTCTGAACACAGTAAGCACTCAAATTTGATTGATTTATTGTTGAAAACAGGTTGTTGTTTTTTAATCCCCATTTTATAGAAGGAAAAACTGAGGCATAGAGAATTTAAGTACCTTGCCCAAGGTCATACACCAGTCAAGTGGTGGAGCTGGAATTAAAACCCAGATCTTTAACTGATCATCAGGGAATCAAGTTTGACATGAAGTTTTTCAGTGACAGTGATTTAAAGACTCATTTTGTAAACCTCTCCTTTTGCATTTTGTGATGCTACTTTTTCCACATTTGTAGTGCTGATTAAATCTCAGTGATGATAAACAATCAATCAGTAGTATTTATTGAGTGCCTAATGTCTTCAGACTGCAGTATTAAGCACTTGGGAGAGTACAATAATAATAATGATGATATTTGTTAAGTGCTTACTATGTGCAAAGCACTGTTCTAACCACTGGGGGAGATACAAGATGATCAGGTTGTCCTACGTGGGGGTCACAGTATTAATCCCCATTTTACAGATGAGGAAACCAAAACACAGAGAAATTAAGTGACTTGCCCAAAGTTACACAACTGACAAGTGAGGAGCCGAGATTAGAACCCATGACCTCTGACTTCCACACCATGCTACTCCAATACAAGAGAGTTGGTAGATGTGTTCCTTGCCCACAAGGAATTTACAATCTAGAAGTCATTACTTTAGAACTCTGGTCTGGCCATAATTACTTCAAACATCATTAGCTCCCAGCTGGGTTATATCCAGAGTTTTTCATTGTATTTCTTTATTGGATTGCTCTAAGGATAACTAAATTTGGTGTTATATAAAACATTACATGGTATATAGTAAGCACTTAACACCATTAAAAAACACATATATATGTGACCCCTAATTCCAAACTCCTGAACCAAAACTTCAGAGTCTAAAGATTGATGGAGGCTATGAGGTCCTAATAGGCAAGAAACATGTTTATCAGCTCTAGTGCTGTATTTCCCCAAACAATTAGTACAGTGCTTGGCGCACAGTAAGCACTTAATAAATACCACACTGATTGTTTGGACCAAAACATTTTTATCCCCTGAATTTTTTTTAATGAAAGAGATATATTTTACAATGTATTCATATTAAAATATTAAGATTTCTAATTATTAAATGTTTGTAAAATGTATGATGGGTGCATACATCTACAAAGTCACACAGGTGTTGAGACTGATGACAAAATCAAGAGGGAGAGAGGGAGAAACCTCTCGAAGTGGGCAGTGTTCAATAGGATGAAATACCAGAATTTTTATTTTTAGCTCATCTCCTGCTTGCGGTCTAGGACTGCAGAGGCAGCTTGAGTCCACCCCAGAATCAGAAACAAGTTCCAGGTGTCCACTCAGTTTTCATGCTAGCCTAGAGTCCAAGAGTGAGAGAAAATTAACAAAAGAGTTCCATAACCAGACTTCTAAAAACTCCCAGGTCGAGCAGTTTATTTATAAATGAATAGATAGTTCCTTCATGTTCAAAAATGGTGCTCCTAAAAGCATGGTTTTATACTTGTGCAATAAGGTGGATACCTGAGTGACAGGTTATTCCATACTGGGCCCAGGCAAAAGAATTCTTTGCTCTTCTGCAAAGGCAAAGCTGTAAATAGAATCCAACCCCATATTTGCTTGTAATGAACATCTTTCTTCAGGTTTATTATGAAAATGAATGCTAAGGATGATTGTTGTAAGCTCCATGTTGGCAGGAATCTTGTCTACCAATTCTATGGTATTTTACTCTCCAAAGTATTAGTGCAGTGCTCTGCGCCCAATAAGTGTTCAATAAATACTACTGATTGATGGATTAGTCTGACATAGAGAATTCAGGGAGCCTGAATTCAGTGGGTATCCAGACCCCATGACTATGACCCAAGAGGGTGAGTCTGTTTCAGTAGGCTGGAGAGGCTGAAGAGGTTATTTGCCAATTTTGTTGGCCTCTGATCTAGGTCCAAAATTGGATTTCAATCATAACCAATGAATTGGAGGATTTATATTAAGCCACATATCCTTCAAATAACTATATTCTAGGGATTTTTATGGTATTTTTTAAAAATTTACTATGGGTCAAACACAAATGAGAGCTAAGGTAAATACAGGTTAATCAGGCCAGATATATCTCTGTACCACATGGGACTCACAGTCTAAGTGGGAGGGAGAACAGGAACCAAAAACCATTTTTCAGCTGAAGAAGCTGAGACACAGAGAAGGTAAGTGACTTGGCCAAGCTCACAAAGCAGACAAATGGCAGAGCCTGGAATTAGAACCCAGGTCCTATGGCTCCAAACCTGGTGCTTTATCCACTGACATCCACTGGATCCTGTTCCAGTGGTTGGAGATGAGCTTCAATCATGTGTAAGACAAGAAGTATATAATTAAAAGAAATTAACCCCTGTACTTAAAAGGATAAGACTTCTCTCCCTTGTCACCACAGCTTTTATCATCTTTTAGTCAGACATAATTAGACTATGCGGCAAACACTGTATGACAAATCCTTTGGGGCCATTTAACCATAAAACCATTAAATCATTCCAAGATACTGTCTTCCTGCCATGCCCCCCCAAACACACACAGAATGTTACCCTCTGAAATTCATAATGCCAAGACCCCCGCCAAAATCATAATTAGATTTAAATTGAAAAATAATCCAATTCCAGATCACTGTTAGTGGGTCAAAGCACACAATCCCAAGAGCCATTTAATTACTTTTTGGGATATAATTTTGGCAAAATGTTGCACTAAAGAGAACAAATTAGTATAACGGAGACACTGACTACACATTGCAGAATATAGTTGTCCTTCAGTTTGAAGGCCATGCTGTTGATGGTGAGATTGTATCTTTTCTCCTTGATTTTAGACTCTCTTCTGGCTAGATTGTAAGCTCCTCAAGGGCAGAGATTGTGTCTATCAGCTGCACTGTACTCTCCCAAGCACTTAGTATAGTGTGCTGCACAAAGTACTTATGGGAAGCAGCGTGGCTCAGTGGAAAGAGCCCGGACTTCGGAGTCTGAGGTCATGGGTTTGACTCCTGGCTCTGCCACTTGTCAGCTGTGTGACTGTGGGCAAGTCACTTAGCTTCTCTGTACCTCAGTTACCTCATCTGTAAAATGGAGATTAACTGTGAGCCTCACGTGGGACAACCTAATGACCCCGTATCTACCCCAGCGCTTAGAACAGTGCTCTGCACATAGTAAGAGCTTAACAAATACCAACATTATTATTAAACACTCAATAAATGCCATTGATTGATTGACTGTTGAGATGAAGGATCACAGAGAGGATGGTGTTTAAAGCAGCATGGCATAGTGGATAGACGTCGGGCCTGAGAGTCAGAAGGTCATGGATTCTAATATCAGCTCCTCCATTTGTCTTCTGTGTGACCTTGGGCAAGTCACTAAACTTCTCTGTGCCTCAGTTACCTCATCTGTAAAATGGGGATTGAGATTCAACTCCACGTGGGACAGGGACTGTGTCAAACCCTATTTGTTTCCACCCCAGCGCTTAGTACAGTGCCTGACATATAGTAGGCACTTAACAAATACCACAATTATTATTATTGTCTTTGACATATCACTCCCTGCCCATAAAAACACAGAAATGCATATTTTTTTGTCCCTTGATAGTCAGGGTGAGAATTGCTATGCCTCTACAGGGGAAGAGGGGAAAGACATGGTCTAACACCATCAGGATATAAGGTTGTTGTGTTTGCTGATCCAGTACACTCTCTCACCCAATCCCCTTACAGTCAACAGCACACATTGCCTGATGACAGGCAGGAAAGATGGTATCTGTCTGTAATCCTGAAACAGAACGCCTCTGAAATCTGATCAGCAGCAGCACTGCTGTGCTCTCACCCATTTCATTCATTCGTTCATTCAATCATATTTATTGAATGCTTAATCATATTTATTGAATGTTTACTGGGTGCAGAGCACTGAAGTGCTTGGGAGAGTATAACAACAGACATTTCCTGGTCACATTGAGCATACACTCTAGAGGGGGAGACAGGCAGACATTAATATAAATAAATTACAGATATATATGTAAGTGCTGTGGGGCTGGGAACGCGGGTGAATAGAGGAAGCAAGACAGGGTGACACAGAAGGGAGTGGGAGAAGAGGAACAGAGTGCTTAGTTAGGGAAGGTCTTTTGGAGGAGATGTGCCTTCAGTAAGGCTTTGAATTACTTGGAAGAGTAATTGTCCATCGGTTTTGAGGAGGAAGGGCATTCCAGGCCAGAGGTAGGACATGGGCGAGGGGTCAATGGTGTACCATTTGGTATGCAATTGTTCAATGTGACACTCAAAGGGACTTAGAAAGAATTAGAGCCTCTTTTCCACTTTTTTGATTAAAGCAGGAAAGAAGCAGAAACAAGTAATTGTTCATAGGAAGATTCAGGCATCCAAGGGAGTAGATCTGAGGAGTCCTGGGTTCTGGCAGGCCTAGCAGGGTGGGAGTCCCCAGTGGCTGGACACTGGGTCCTGACTTAGCTTCTTTGGCACCTTGGACCAGAGAGCCATAGATCAACCCCCAGGGCAAGATTCTGGCCAGAACCAGAGTCAGTCAATCGGTCATATATTAAGCCCTTACTGTGTGCAGAGCACTGTACTATTACTTGGGAGAGTACAATATGACAATATAACAAGCACATTCCCTGCCCACAAAGAGCTTATATCTAGAGGATGAGCTTACAGTCTAGAGGACTTACAGTCTAGAATATCAAAGCTGCCACACAGACAATGCCAGGCTATAGGTGGGTCTGGGGACAGAAACTGTCCCTGATGCTCTCAAAGACATCTTGTAATGAAGCCCAGAACACTCCAGTGTCCCTGCTTCCAGTAGAATGAACAGTCTTGTCACCATGGAGACTGATGGCGGTGCTTACCCCGAGTTGCCAGCAGGAATTAGGCGATTTGCAGTGGTTGCCAGAGGATCGGAGAACTGGGGACTGGAACTCCTACAGCAGCCCTAGCAAGACACTGGGAAAACAGGGGCATGGATAGGGCAGCCAGTGGTGGCTAGCAGCAAGATCCTGTTCCAGAGCTTGGAGAACAACTGCAGGTTCAGAGGGGGCATCCAGCATCATCTGCCTGAATCACCCTGGAACAGAGGGACCTATTGAGCCCTAAAAGGTTGAGCTCTGGGAGGTATCAGAATATAAGCAGGCAGAGGTAGAACAAAGGAAGAGAATAAAGAGGTCACTATAGGAAAATAAACAGCAAGTGAGGGGTTTCCCACTGGTCATCTTCCCCCTTAAGATGGTCTGTCCTTGCTCTTACTTTGATTGTGAGCTTCATATGGGACCTGATTATCTTGTGTCTACCCCAGCATTTAAAAAAGTGTTTGGCATGTAGTAAGTACTTAACAAATCACCCTGCCCCTTCCTACTACAACCCAGCCCAGTACTTTGCTCTTCTAATGTTAACCTTCTCACTGTGCCTCGATTTCATCTATCTCACCACCAACCCCTCGCCCACATCCTGCCTCTGGCCTGGAACGCCCACCCTCCTCAAATCCACCAGACAGGTACTGTCCCCTCCCTTCAAAGCTTATGGAGGGCACATCTCCAAGAGGCCTACCCTAAGCCCCCCTTTCTTCTCCCACTCCCTTCTCCATCACCTTGACTTGTTCCCTTTGTTCATCCCCCCTCCCAGCCCTACAGCACTTATGTACATATCTTTATATTAATGTTCACCTCCCCACTTCTAGACTGTAAGCTCATTGTGGGCAGGGAACATATGTGTTTACTATATTGAACTTTCCTAAGTGCTTAGAAGAGTGGTCTGCACACAGTGAGTGCTCAATAAATATGATTGAATGAATGAAATACTATCAATAATAATAATAAAATATTCTTGAGAGCCTCTACAAGATATAGTCAAGGAGGGTGTAGAAAACAAGGCTAGGACAATCCTAGGACAATTAAATTAATCAAATCAATTCAATTAAACTCAGGACAATCAAAAAACCTCCTGTGCATGTGCTGACATTAGACCAATGGGCTGCCCTTCCTATTGAGAGAGTGAGAATTAAGAGAATTAATTAAGAACTCAGGTCTGTTTCTTGTAGTTGTGACCTCTTTCGTTGGAACCTGAGCTGGCTGAACAGCCACCACATAGGAATGGCTGCAAAAGCTGAAAACAAAACAAAGAAAACAGCAAAAATATGTAGCTGTCCTCTGCCCAATTAGAAAGACCTGAGACAAAAACAACAGGAAGTTTTATATATCAAGATAGGGCTTATGAAGTCAAAAGTGAATATTTCAGGAGGTAGCACAGAGTTGCTGCTCAGTATCTCACCTGAGGACTTTCCAGTACTCTACCAGTCTCGGCTACAGAAGGGAGAGTGAAGCAGAGTCCTACCCATTCCATTCCTAGTTTGGGCAGGACCTAGCGAGTGGAAGGCAATCTGCTACAAGCCAAAACTCATCTGTGTTGGGCAGCAGTGGCACGGGAGAAAGTCGAGAACGGAGACTCAAGTTTACTGCACGGAAGGAGGCAGTGGTAAACCACTTCCATATTTTTACCAGAAAAACTCTATGGATACACTACCAGAACGATTGCAGATGGAGGTGGGGTGCTCTGGGAGACATGTGTCCATGGTGTCACTATGGGTTAGAGATGACTTGACAGCATAAGACAAGACAAGCACAGATTCGCAGTCCTTGGGTTCCCAACCTCTGCTACTTGCTAGCTCTTTGATTTGGGGCAAACCACTTAACTACTCTAAACCTCACTTTCCACATCTATAAAATGGAGATTAAATGCCTGTATTCCCTCCCTTAAGATTGTGAGCTGCTTGTGGGACAGTGGATGTGTTCAACTGTATTATCCTCCAGTTTTCCTAGCATTAAACAGTAAATTGCTTACCAAACAGTAAGTGCTTAACAAATACAATTATTATTAGCATTATTTTATTGGTCATAAGATAGTCACTTTTACATCTGGAGAATTTTATAAGGTCTCATCCCAGCAAATTAATCAATCAATGCTATTAACTGTTTGCAGACACTGTTTTAAGAGCTTGAGAAAATAAAATCGAGTTGATAATAATAATAATGTTGGTATTTGTTAAGCACTTACTATGTGTCAAGCACTGTTCTAAGCGCTGGGATAGATAGAAGGTAATTAGGTTGTCCCACGTAGGGCTCACAGTCTCCATCACCATTTTACAGATGAGGTCACTGAGGCACAGAGAAGTGAAGTGACTTGCCCAAGGTCACAGCTGACAACGCGGCCAAGTCAGGATTAGAACCCATGACCTCTGACTCCCAAGCCCAGGATCTTTCCACTAAGCCATGCTGCTTCTCTATAGTTGATAGATATGATCCTTGCTCACAAGGAAATTACAGTCAATCAATGGTATTTATGGAGTGATTACTATGTGCAGAGCACTGTACTAAGATTTTGGGAAAATATAACGAAAGAGAGTTGGTAGACCCATCCATTGCATACAAGGAGTTTACAGTCTCAAGGGGGAGACAGACATTATTATAAAGTAATAAATTTTAAATATATACATAAGTGCTGTGAGACTGAGGGTGGGGCTAATATCAAGTACTTAGAGCATACAGTTCTAAGTACATGGGGGAAGGAGAAGGGATATTGTGGAGGGGGAAAGAGGGCTTAATTGGGGAAGACTTCTTGGAAGACATGGGATTTTAATAATAAATTTCAATAAGGCTTTGAAGGTGGGAAGAATGATGGTCTATCATAAGGAAGGGGCAAGGGTCCAACTTCCTCTTAGGGTCATACCTGGAGAGATCCTAGTACTCTACCAGTCTCTACTGTGGGAGGGAGAATCAAGCAGAGGCATACCCATTCCATTCCTAGTTTGGGCAGTGGCAAGCGAGTAGAAGGCAATCTGCTACAAGTCAAAACTCACCTGTCCTGGGCAGCAGCGGCATGGGAGAGTCAAGGACAGAGACTCAAGTTTACTGCATGGAAGGAGGCAATGGTAAACCACTTCCATATTTGTACCAGGAAAACTCTATGGATACACTACCAGAACGATTGATGTGTCCATGATGTTGTTACGGGTCGGAGATGACTTGAAGCATAAGACAAGACAAGGTTCCAAGCTAGAGAGAGGATGTGGGCAAGGGTTCAACAGTGAGATAGAGGACATCTAAGTACAGTGAGTATATTGGCGTTAGAGGCGTGAAATGTGTGAACTGAGTTGTAGTAGGAAATCAGTAAAGTAACACAGGAGGGGGTGAAATGATTGAGTTCTCTAGAGTGGGAGATAGACTATAAAATAAATTACAAATAGGGGAAATGTCAGTATATAAGGGTATACCATGAGGCTGGGAGCTGGATGAATATCAAGTGCTTAAAGGGCATAGAACCAAGTGCATAATTATCAGAGATGGGAGGGCAAATAGAAGAAATGAGGGCTTAATCTTACCCACCATGAGTAGCCACCAATCTGATGAGGAAAGACCTCTTCAATAGAAAGTACATCCGGCCCCACCTCTGTGAGCCTCTCCCAGGGCAGAAACACCAACCCTTCACGTACTCTGCTTGGGTGCTGCAAGCACATCACTCTTCTGGACCAAGAACTGATCCCATTGTCCACCAGTGTCCCAAACAGAAAGGGTGTGATAAGGATGTGGCACAGATTGGGAAGGAGTAGGATCAAAATAGATAAGAACTCAGTAGTCAGTTAATCATATTTATTGAGTGCTTATTGTGAGCAGAGAACTCTAAGCGTTGGGAGAGTACACTACAGTATAACAGACATACTCCCTGCCCACAATGACTTCTCACTCTAGAGACTTCAATAGTTAATAAAAATACATCTTGAATCAAATCAGCCAAGAATCCATGACCAGAGAACCACACTTGTGGTATTCATTTGTTAAGCGCTTACTATGTGCCAAATCTGTTTTAAGCACTGGGGTAGCTACAAGGTTAACTGGTTGGACAAAGTCCCTGTCCCATTTGGGGCTCACAGTCTTAATGCCCATTTACAGATGAAGTTACTGAGATACAGAGAAGTTTATTGACTTGCCCAAAATCACACAGCAGATATGTAGCATGCTGGGATTAGAACCTTCATTCTCTGACTCCCAGACCCATGCTCTTTCAACTAGGTCATACAGCACACTTCTTCAGAAGCTCTCTTTGCTTAGACCAGGCTACATACACATATCCGTAATCTATTTACATGCCTGTAGGTCTATCTCCCCTTCCAGGCTGTATGTTCCTTGCAGTCAGGGATCATATCTACCAACTCTTTAAATTGGCATAATGGATAGAGCACATGCCTGAGACTCAGAACGTCACTGATTCTAATCCTGGCTCTGCTACTTGTCTGCTGTGTGGCCTTGGGATAATCACTTCACTTCTCTGTACTCAGTTACTTCACCTGTAAAATGGGGATTAATACTGTGAGCCCTATGCAGGACAGGGGCTATGTCCAACTGATATGATTGTATCCATCCCAGCACTCCAGTAGAGTGCCTGGTACGTAATAAATGCTTAACAAATGCCATAATTATCATTATTACTCTCCCAGTGCTTAATACAGTGCTCTGCACACAGTAAGTACTCAATAAATATGACTGATTGATTCAATGGAAGGACAAATGGAGCAAATGGCTTACCCTGCTTACCACTCATCAAACACATATCAAATATTATTGTAAATCTCAACAACAATCCACTTGTAGAGGAATGAAGAGAATGTCCTCACTCCTCAAATCTGACAGACAATTACTTCCCTCCCACTTCAAAGCCTCCTCCAAGAGGCCTTCTCAAACTAAGTCCCTCCTTTCCTCTTCTCCTAGTCCCTTCTGCATAGCCCAGGCTTGCCCTCTTTGTTTTTCCAGCCCTACAGTGCTTATGTATGTCTTCAATTTATTTATTTGTATTGTTTGTCTCTCCACCTCTAAACTGTGAGCTTGCTGTGTGAAGGGAATGTGTCTGTTGTTCTACTGTACTCTCCCAAGTGCTTAGTACAATGCTCTGCACAGAGTAAGCACTCAAATATGATTGAATGAAGTTACATTTAAGTTGTTTATGGTCACTGTCAACTTGAACACACACAGTACCTTCTCTCATATTGAAATGCCAAAAGATATTCTTTTTTAGAAAAGAATAAACTTCTTGACAAAGTATTCCACTATAGGCCCGAGTCAATATATTGGGCAAAACTCCCTGTCATTGCTTCAAAAGAAATAGAAAATGTGAAATTTTAAATCACATCTAAAATAGCAAAAACATCTCTTTTGATGTGCCATGGAAATCAGCAAATCAGCAGCATCTAATTCTAAGGCACAATTAATGAAAGACCATAAATATGTTAAAAAGATTTCTCCCTTTTGAGATGAGACCTAGTCACCCCAAAATTAAATTTTACATTGCCTCATTCAGTTAAATTAAAATTAATAAACACTTCAAAATTATAAAAATAATCCACAAACAGGGACAGAGTTATTTTATTTTAAAAAGCTATATAGTTCTCCTAGTCATGTTTCATCAATCACTTAATAATGCTCTCCTAAATCGCTACTTACAAAATTAAAACCTTCTGTTGAAGGAAAACTTTTATACACTTGCAAATGTATTAAACATGTTGGATATAGGTACCGAAAGGGAATTTTGAGGACTCAACTTTCACCAAATGGTTGCCATCTAAATTTAGCTTATAAAAGCCATTATCTCTACATGATTTGGTTCAAATTGACGCTCCTACCTTCCTTTCTGCAATCTCTTCTGATTCTGCATTCACCATCTGCCTCCGATGTCAATCACTCCTTGATTTTGAAGGGATTTATAATTGCTTTCCTTCCAATACTTCCTGCATCCTCGCCTACATTTTGGCTCCTCCACAAAAGAATGTGGGGCTTAAATTCAAGTGATTCCTTAATTTATCTTTGCATATACCTTTACAATATCGCCAAGATCCGCCCTTTCCTCTCCACCCAAACGGCTACCTTACTATTACGGGCTCTCGTTATATCCCGGCTAGACTACTGTGTCAGCCTTCTCTCTGACCTCCCTTCCTCCTCTCTCGCCCCGCTCCGGTCTATTCTTCACTCCGCTGCCCGGCTCATCTTCCTGCAGAAACGATCTGGGCATGTCACTCCCCTTCTTAAACACCTCCAGTGGTTGCCTATCCACCTCCGCTCCAAACAAAAACTCCTCACTCTAGGCTTCAAGGCTCTCCATCACCTTGCCCCTTCCTACCTCTCCTCCCTTCTCTTTTTCTACCGCCCACCCCACACGCTCCGCTCCTCCGCCGCCCACCTCCTCACCGTCCCTCGGTCTCGCCTATCCCACCGTCGACCCCTGGGCCACGTCCTCACGCGGTCCTGGAATGCCCTCCCTCCTCACCTCCGCCAAACTCATTCTCTTCCCTTCTTCAAAACCCTACTTAAAGCTCACCTCCTCCAAGAGGCCTTCCCAGTCTGAGGTCCTCTTCTCCCTCTACTCCCTTTACCACCCCCCCTTCACCTCTCCGCAGCTAAACCCTCTTTTCTCCCTTTTCCTCTGCTCCTCCCCCTCTCCCTTCCCATCCCCTCAGCACTGTACTCGTCCGCTCAACTGTATATATTTTCATTACCCTATTTATTTTGTTAATGAAATGTACATCGCCTTGATTCTATTTAGTTGCCATTGTTTTTACGATATGTTCTTCCCCTTGACTCTATTTATTGCCATTGTTCTTGTCTGTCCGTCTCCCCCGATTAGACTGTAAGCCCGTCAAATGGCAGGGACTGTCTCTATCTGTTGCTGACTTGTTCATTCCAAGCGCTTAGTACAGTGCTCTGCACATAGTAAGTGCTCAATAAATACTATTGAATGAATGAATGAATATACATATATGTGTATGTATACATATTAGCCTACATACATGCAAAGATGAATTAGGAAGTCATTTGGCAATATGTAAGCTTTGTATACATATATATATACACATATACATACACACAGATGAATTAGGAAGTCATTTGGCAATATGTAAGCTTTGTGTACATATATATATACATATACATACACACACACACACACACACACACACACACACACTTATAGCTCCTAGACTAAGTTCCTTATAGACAGGAAATGTGTCTACCAATTCTATTATATTGTACTCTCCCAAGCACTTACTATAGTAAACACTCAATAAATACAATTGGTTTCAACAGGAAAAAATTAGCAAGTACATATTTTGCTTTATGCACAGTGAGCTGTCATCACTTTTAGCCACATTATTAGGACTCACTTTGGAGGTCAGGGAGATGCCTCAGTTTGTTTTCTCTAATATAAGAGTACTATTTATCCTATTTGTGAGAAACAGCATGGCTAAGTGGATATAGCACGAGGCTGGGAGTCAGAAGGACCTGGGTTCTAGTCCCAGATCTACCACTTATCTGATATGTAACCATAGACAAGTCACTTTACTTCTCTGTGCCTCAGTTCCCTCATCTGTAAAATGAGGATTAAGAATGTAAGCCCCACGTGGGACAGGGACTGTGTCCAGCCTGATTAACTTTATGTACCCCAGCACTCAGAACAGTGTTTGACACATAGTAAGAACTTAGCACATACCATCATTATTATTATACATTCAAATACATAGCTCTCTGTTTTATCAGATGCTGCAACAGTGAAATTCTATCCATGCAGCCTGGAGAGGTTGAAAGTATTGACATGTGACCAACACATTTCCATGTCCTTTGTATGGAAAGTATAGATCCTTGCTGCATTTACACACCATCTGTTACAAAGCAGTAACCAGTATCTGTTTCCAAGCTGCCCCTCGCCATCCAAATCTTCAGCAAGTCACTCTTGAAGGAGAGAAACCTCATGTCATCTGATCTTCCTACATCTCACTGCTCTACCATGTTGCTTGGGAAGGTGCTCCACTAATTCTTCAGAACACTCAAATCCTGGCTCTGCCACTTGTCTGCTGTGTGATGTTTGGTAAGTCACATAACTTCTCTGTGCCTCTGTTTCCTCAAATGCATAATGGGGATTCGATGTCGGCTTTCCCTCCTACTTGGGGCAGGGATTGCAACTGGACGGATTATCTTGTATCAATCCCGGTGCTTAGGACAGTGTTTGACACATAGTAAATGCTTAAGGACTATAAAAATATTCTTTCTTCCTGCTCATATGGGCCCCTCCCAAGTGTTTAGTACGGTGTTCTGCTCATAGTAAGTGGTCAATAAATACCATTGATTGATTCAGCAACGTACTGCAGATGTTTGGGCATCTATTATCATTCATACTTGCTGTGAGCCCTTCTAATAAATATAAACTCTTCAAATAAACTCTAACCTCATTGAGGGACAGGGATTGTGCTCTGCCTCATAGGTGCTTAATAATAATATTGACTAATTGTATGTACTATCAGCAAGATTCTTCAGTCTCCAATAATGATAAATTCATTCTCAGGAAGTTACGCTAGTAACAGTATGAGGCTCCACTCAGTAATAGAGTAAACTCGACTCAACTCAGCCTAAGTAGATCTCATTTCACATTTCAAAAGGTACACTTAACATTCAGTAAGTAGCACTCTTCCTTCCAAGGGGTAGTGAATCAATAAGACAACACACAGAGCACATATTCTCCTTGCCTTGAAGAGTTGAGAATCTACTGATGGATGGATGGATACTTCAACAGCAAGAGCAGTGACAAAATGATGCATTATTAGGTTGGCATTTCCCTCTAGTTCTAGTTTTGAGAAGGACCAAAAAGAATAATGTCAGTACTTCTTTAACGGGTGTTTTTTCTGTGCAGTTTGGACAGACACTGTTAGGGAATTGAGATACTTTTGAGTAAGAACATCTGGCAAGAATGTAGTGAAATGTCAGAAATAATGGTCATGATCATGCTCGTTGTATAAGCTATGGAGACTTCTTTTTCCTTAACGGACAGGTTAGAGGGAGCAGAGTAAAAATCATTACTATTGTGTTATAGAGTGAAGAGTATTTTCCTACCTAATAAGAATTCCAAAGACTTAATTTATTAATTCTCAAGGAAGCTTGTTCCTACAGTTTAAGAAGTTTAATTGAAATGCTAAGGACCCATATTAGTTTCATCAAAGTAACCTGAATTGAAAGTATAAGTTTGGGGTGTGATGAATTGTCATTGTGGCCATCTCTAAATTCACAGGTAAAAACTGGATAAAGCAAATTGAACTGTTAATGCCAACATCACAAAGTCTCAAAATATCCATTGGAATATTTTTTCCATGAGAAATTTGAATTCTTTAAAAGCACTGAAAATTGCTGGATACTTTTTTATAGTATTTATTAAGTGCTTATTATGTGCAAGGCACTATTCTAAGTGCTGGTGTAGATACAAGGTAATCAGGTTATTGGACACAGTTTATGTCCCACCCAGGGCTCACAGTCTGAAGTAACTGAGGCACAGAAAAGTTAAGCGACTTACCCAAGGTCACATAGCAGACAGGTGGCAGAGTCAGAATTAGAACCCAAGTCCTTCTGACTCCCAGACCTGCGTTCTATTCACTAGGCCATATTGCTAGGTAGTAAAATCTCTAGGAATTCAAAAATATTTTCCCAGCCTATTTGCAATACATATGTTGAATATGTTTTTCAAAATATGTAGTTACCACAGCAACATCTACATTATGTGGTTTAGAATGGTCCTTAAGACCAAAACACTTTCTTTAAAAATCAAATTAACGATATGCTACAGATGCTGTCAACTTAAATTTTAATATTTGAAAATTTAAACCTCCTGGGTACTTCATTTTTATAATTTGGCATCAACTTGCAATAATCTAAACCTAAAATAATGTGAGTGCACATGATGAATGAATGTTCAGGTTTCTCTTGGGAACTGTATCTGCACACCCTGCCCAAATCATTTTTTGTTCATACCAGTAACAAAAAGCGAAGAAAAAATGAATATTAAGCATCTGGAAAAGCTAGGTGCCTTTGGAGGTAGCAGCCAGCTGGAGTTTCTTTCTACATATGTGCTGATTTGGCTGCATGAGACCTGTCTATGTCTAAGAAACTTCAGCATAATAATCTGATGTTGCATCTCCATTTTGGTCTTTAGTTGGAAGTACACTTAGGTGAATTTCACTATCAGTGTTTCTTGAACTGTGCTATTTGTTAAAAATGTATTTGCTTAGCACTATATTAAGCACTGAGGTAGACACAGGATAATCAGCTTGGAAACACTCCCTCTCCCAACATGGAGCTCTCAGTCTTTTAGGAGGAAGAGGAGATGGTGAATTCCCATTTTACAGGTGAGGAAACTGAGATACAGAGAAGTTAAGTGGATTGCCCAAAGCCACATAGCAGCTAGTGATGGAGCTGATATTCACTGTATTTCCACTATCTACTTAGATAGATAGGTATATGTGCATATGTGTGTGCGTGCATGTAAATAGGTATGTGTTTATGGACATATATAGATTGTTCCATGCCTTAAATCAATCAACCCAAGGGAGAACAAATGACAGCCTGTGTCATCTCTCCTTGAGTATTTTCAAGAGTGACTTCAAGAGTCTGGAAGCAAGAAGGAAAGAAATGTATTTTCAGTTAATAACCCCACCAATTTAGGTTAGAAACTCCTTTAAGAACAGACACAATCTAAGAGTGAACTCTGGCTAGAGAGAGAATGTTTCAGATTCTTTGACAAAGGTGTGATATTCCAGATATTATCTTATAGATTTATACATACCTGTAGACTTCATAGTATAAATTATTTATTTATATTAGTGCTTGTCTCCCCCTCTAGACTGTAAATTTGTTGTGGGCAGAGATTGTGTCAACCAACTCTGTTATGTTGCACTCTCCCAAGTGCTTAATACAGTGCTCTACCCCCAGTAAGGACTCAATAAACACCACTGATTAATTCCAAAAAGGAATCTGAGTTAGCAGGAGATCCATCTCGTGGCTCTCCTCTTTACGGGAAGACTGACTAACCTATTCATTCATTCAATAGTATTTATTGAGCGCTTACTATGTGCAGAGCACTGTACTAAGCGCTTGGGATGAACAAGTCGGCAACAGATAGAGACAGTCCCTGCCGTTTGACGGGCTTACAGTCTAATCGGGGGAGACGGACAGATGAGAACAATGGCAATAAACAGAGTCAAGGGGAAGAACATCTCGTAAAAACAATGGCAACTAAATAGAATCAAGGCGATGTACAATTCATTAACAAAATAAATAGGGTAACGAAAATATATACAGTTGAGCGGACGAGTACAGTGCTGTGGGGATGGGAAGGGAGAGGTGGAGGAGCAGAGGGAAAAGGGGAAAATGAGGCTTTAGCTGCGGAGAGGTAAAGGGGGGATGGCAGAGGGAGTAGAGGGAGAAGAGGAGCTCAGTCTGGGAAGGCTTCTTGGAGGAGGTGAGTTTTAAGTAGGGTTTTGAAGAGGGAAAGAGAATCAGTTTGGCGGAGGAGAGGAGGGAGGGCGTTCCAGGACCGCGTGAGGACGTGGCCCAGGGGTCGACGGCGGGATAGGCGAGACCGAGGAACAGTGAGGAGGTGGGCGGCAGAGGAGCGGAGCGTGCGGGGTGGGCGGTAGAAAGAGAGATGGGAGGAGAGGTAGGAAGGGGCAAGGTGATGGAGAGCCTTGAAGCCTAGAGTGAGGAGTTTTTGTTTGGAGCGGAGGTCGATAGGCAACCACTGGAGTTGTTTAAGAAGGGGAGTGACATGCCCAGATCGTTTCTGCAGGAAGATGAGCCGGGCGGCGGAGTGAAGAATAGACTGGAGCGGGGCGAGAGAGGAGGAAGGGAGGTCAGAGAGAAGGCTGACACAGTAGTCTAGCCGGGATATAACGAGAGCCCGTAATAGTAAGGTAGCCGTTTGGGTGGAGAGGAAAGGGCGGATCTTGGCGATATTGTAGAGGTGAAACCGGCAGGTCTTGGTAACGGATAGGACGTGTGGGGTGAACGAGAGGGACAAGTCAAGGATGACACCGAGATTGCGGGCCTGAGAGACGGGAAGGATGGTCGTGCCATCCACGGTGATAGAGAAGTCTGGGAGAGGACCGGGTTTGGGAGGGAATATGAGGAGCTCAGTCTTGCTCATGTTGAGTTTTAGGTGGCGGGCCGACATCCAGGTGGAGACGTCCCGGAGGCAGGAGGAGATGCGAGCCTGAAGGGAGGGGGAGAGGACGGGGCGGAGATGTAGATCTGCATGTCATCTGCGTAGAGATGGTAGTCAAAGCCGTGAGAGCGAATGAGTTCACCGAGGGAGTGAGTGTAAATGGAGAACAGAAGAGGGCCAAGAACTGACCCTTGAGGAACTCCAACAGTTAAAGGATGGGAGGGGGAGGAGGCTCCAGCGAAGGAGACCGAGAATGACCGGCCAGAGAGGTTAGAGGAGAACCAGGAGAGGACGGAGTCCGTGAAGCCAAGGTGAGATAAGGTATGGAGGAGGAGGGGATGGTCGACAGTGTCAAAGGCAGCAGAGAGGTCAAGGAGGATTAGAATGGAGTAGGAGCCATTGGATTTGGCAAGAAGGAGGTCACGGGTGACCTTAGAGAGAGCAGTCTCGGTAGAGTGGAGGGGACGGAAGCCAGATTGGAGGGGGTCTAGGAGAGAATGGGAGTTAAGGAATTCTAAGCATCGATTGTAGACGACTCGTTCTAGGATTTTGGAAAGGAAGGGTAGTAGGGAGATAGGGCGATAACTGGAGGGGGCAGTGGGGTCAAGAGCGGGTTTTTTTAGGATGGGGGAGACGTGGGCATGTCCCCCACCTAGAGGACACTGGCTAAGCTTGGAAGGAAGGCTTTAAACAAGCTTTAAGAGGGAGAGATTTACAGAGTCCAAAGATAAGGAAATATCCACTGATCTGGTAAGAAGCCAGAAATCTAGAAGTGAAATGTTATTTTTCATCAAAAGAGGAGGCACCACCCATGGCTGTGTTTGTTGTTTGCTAAATGAAAGGAACATGGGAAACAAACAGATAACCTAGACGTGTTAGCCCAGGGCCACAGTTGATGTAATTGGAACCATGACAGAGCAGAATTTATGAATAGAGGCTTGACTTAGAAGGGTATCAGTTGTTATGGGAAGGTACACAAGGAATGAAACTGGAAGCCCAAAGATAGCAAATGCCTGGATTAAACTGAAAAGGCAAAGAATAAAGGCAATATTGTGTCAAATCAATCAGTGGTATTCGAGTGCTTACTGAGTGCAGAACATTGTATAAAGTGCTTGAGAAAGTACAATATGATAGAGTTGGCAGATATGATCCCTGCCCAGTTGAGAGGGGAGGCAGACACAAAAATAAATTGCAGATAAGGGAAGTTGAATAATATTAGATTAGGTTGTTTTAGACTAGAGTATCAGATCAGGTTCATAACATCTCTAAAATTCACCCTTTCCATTCAAACTGCTACCAGACTGATACAAGCACTTTTCATATCCCACTTTGGCTATTGCATCAGCCTCCTTGCTGACCTCCCGGCCTCTTGTTTCTCCCCCACCCCAGGCCTTACTTCAGTTTGCTGCCAGGATCATTTTTCTAGAAAAAAAAAGAAACAGCATTTATCCCACCTCTCCCCACTCCTCAAAAATCTCTAGTGGTTGCCCTTTCACCTCCGCATCTAAACTCCTAACCATCCGTTTAAAAGCAGTCAACTCTCCTACTCCTACTTCACTAATTTCCTATTACAACCCAGCCAGTATAATTCACTACTCTAATATTAACCTGCTTGTTTTATGCTGTCAAGTCACCTCTGACCCATAGCAACTCCATGGACACGTCTCTCCTAGAAAGCACCAACTCCATCTGCAATCATTCTGGTAGTGTAACCATAGAGTTTTCTTGGTAAAAATATGGAAGGGGTTTACCACTGCCTCCTTCCATCTAGTAAACTTGAATATCCACCCTTGACTCTCTCCCATGCCACTGCTGCCCAGCACAGGTGGGTTTTGACTTGTAGCATATTGCCTTTCACTTGCTAGCCACTGCCCAAGCTAGGAATAGAATGGGCAGGCCTTTGCTTGACTCTCCCTCCCATAGTCAAGAATGGTAGAATACTGCAAACTCTTCAGGTGCAACCCTGAGAGAGGTATTAACCTGCTCACTTTATCTCAATTTTGTCAGTCTCATCAGTAACCCCTTGCCACATTCTCCCTGTGGCCTGGAGCTGCCTACTTCCTCATATCAGAAAAACCTCCACGCTCCCCTCTTTCAAAGTGGTATTGGAATCACATATCCTCCAAGAGGTCTTCCCTAAGTCCTCATTTCCCCTACTCCCTCTCTTTTGCATCAACTACACACTAAGATTTGTACCTTTTAAGCACTTAATATTTGCTCCACAGTACGTATGTACATATTTATAATTTATGGTAATATCTATCTCCCCCACAAACTGTATGCTTCTTGTATGCAGGATACATGTCTACCAACCCTGTTGTATTATACACTCCCAAGTGCTTAGTACAGTGTTCTGCACACAGTAAGTTCTCAATGAATACCACCGAATAGACTTCCTTCTTGTGAACTCATCAAAGTGAGTTTATATATGTTTTTCTCCCCCATTACAGTGTAAGCTCTCTGTAGGCAGGGAACAAGCTACTGTTATCCCGAATTTCCAAGCTTGTAGCACAGTGCACAGCAGCAACTGGGGACTCAACCAAAGCTACTACGTCTGCTATAACAACTATGGCTATCATATGAAAGCAGCTTCAGATGAGAAGCTGTTAAGAATGATGATGAGAGATTAGCTGGATATCCTCTGGAAAAGCAGTTCAGTGACTGTGTCATTACAGGTCTTTTGGATTAAATGGAAGCTTAGATAGAAAGCAGAAGAATCAACGAGGGTGGGGATCTGTTTGGTCTGATACTGTCGAAGGAAATTCATGGACTCTGTGTTGTGTGTAAGCGGGAATGTCAGAGACAAGTTTATTTCTTCTAGCACTAGCAGGGAGTGGTGGCTGACAAGGAGAGTGTCCTCTACTAGTCAAGGCCAACAACTCCACGCAATACAGAGTTTCTTTATGTGGTTGGTATTGTACTCTCCCAAGTGCTTAGTACAGTGCTCTGAACACAGTAAGCACTCAATAAATACAATTGACTGACTATAGCATCTCAACTTCACACACAACAGAAGAGATATATACAAGGTATATACTCTTAAGAACAAGCAACAGTATTCTTCTCATTCAGACATCCTTATTGGTCAGTGATAACAGAGGATAGGTTCACAGAATCTTTAACAACTGATTCTGAAGGCTTTGGCAGTTGGATTAGCATACAGTGTTCATGGAATGTTCTAAGATGTAGCTACTATTTGTCACAAAAAAGTTAGGGAAGTTTGCATGCTCAGAAGTTCTTGTGGTTTCCTTGTTATGAGGCAATCAAGTGTGACTACATCAAACCAGCCTGAGAGGGAATGGTCCAAGAGAAGAGGGAAAATGCAAAGCCTTAACTGCTGTGCTTCCACAGTACCAATTAATAAAGAAGAGCTAACTGATGAACTAAAGGTGGATACATGCCATGAAGGAAGAAATTACAGAATAATAGATTTCGAACCTCTAAGGGAAGGGAGGAAAGAAATCAGCAAGATAAATACTAAAAGAATTTCCTTTACCAAAATTCAATCCTCACATAATAATAATAATAGCATTTGTTCAGTGCTTACTATGTGATCGAGCACTTTAAGAAGTGCTGGGGAAGATAGAGGAGAATCAGGTTGGGCACAGTCCCTGCCTTAAATAGGGCTCACAGTCTGATCGGAAAGGAGAATAGGTAATGAACCCCCATTTTACAGATGAGGAAGCTGAGATGCAGAGAAGTTAAGTTACTTGCCCAAGGTCATATAACAGGTAAGTGGCAGACCTGAGAAACATCCTCTGTCTCTCAGGCCTGTGTTCTTTCTTTTAGACCACACTGCTTCCTTGGCGGGAAGGACCTGAGTTATGAAAATTCATTCAATCATATTTACTGAGCATTTACTGTGTGCAGAGGGATATGTCAAAGAGAGCTGGCTATTCTTCTAAAGGACAGATCCTGATTCAGAAACAAATTATATTAGCACTGAGGGAGGAAAGGGGCACCACGTTGGCTAACCCAAGAACTCTTAAGGGATCTGAAGAGCAAATAAGGGAAGCTACAGAGAAAGTGGAAATATAATGTAATTTTAATTAAAGAGATAGGCCCACTGAAAGCAGGAAGGCAAGGAGGAAAGTAGAAGACATCTTTAACAGACGACTCCGAAAAGACAGAGGCTTTTAGTGTTTGCTCTCACCTCTTTACCAAAATGAGATATGAAAATAGTTGATGAGGATATGCCCAATTGAAAGCTGGAAGGGGAGATATCCTGGAGTTAGTCACATTCATTAGGGTTTCTAAACTTACCTGCAAGGCCTTGAGCAGAACAAAATAAATAACAACTATGGTGTGCATTAAGTGCTTACTACCGGCTAAGCACTGGGGTAGCTATGAGATAATAGGGTTGGGCATAGTCCCTGTTACTACTTGGGTGACCCAGTATATGGAGAGACAGGTGTTTAACTACCATTTTACAGAAGAGAAAACAGAGGCATACATTAGTTAAGTTACTTGCCCAAAGTCTCACAGCAGACAAGTGGCAGAACCTAGGCCTCCTCACTCCCAGGTCCCTACTCTTTTCACTAGGTAACACTGATTCAAGCTCTGTTTTTGTCTGGGGACGGTGGGGGAAAAGAGGAAAAGAGGTGTTATGTACTGTACTATGAGCTTGGGATATACAGGGTAACAAAGTGTCATGTTTCCTGCCTACAGAGAGTTTACACTTTAATGGGGGAGAAAAATATAAAAATATAAACTCACTTTGGTGAATTCACCAAAGAAGGAACTCTAGTCAATGGTATTCATCTTGTTTAAGTGAACAAAGAATAACTAGATCTTAGAGCACACGAACATTGTATACTGTTTCAACTGCCAAGGCTTTTGGAATCAGTTGAAAAGGGTGTTGTGCCCCAAGCCTCTGTTATCAGTGACCACAAAGGATCCCCTTGTCTAAAGCCACTGCCACTTTTGCCTTTCCTCTGCTGAAAAAATGTCACTGATTGATTGATGGAACCCAACCTGCACACTCCGCTCCTCTATCAACCTACTCACTGTTCCTTATTCTTGTCTGACTTGCCACAGACCCCTTGCCTATGTCCTCCCTCTGGTCTTGAACTCTCCGCCCCTTCATATTCAACAGACTACCACTCTTTCCACCTTCAAAGTCCTCCTAAAATCACATTTTCTCAAAGAGGTCTTCCCTGTGAATCCTCATTTCTCCTATGCATCCTCCCCTCAGCGTCACCTAAGTACTCCTTAATCACTTGATAGTCACCCCACCCTCAGCCCAACAGCACTTCCTTATTCTCTCCCATTTCCCCTATCTGTAATTTATTTCAATGTCTTCCCCTCTAGACTGTAAAATCCTTGTGGGCAGGGATTGGGTCTATCAAGTCCCTTTTCTTGTAGCTTCCCAAGCAGTTAGTACAGTGTCCTGTACACAGTAAGAACTTAAATACCATCATCAGTCAATGGTATTGACTAAGTGCTTATTATGTGCATGCACTGTTCTAAATGCAGGTGTAGATACATGGTAGGCTGTCCCATGTGGGGCTCACAGTCCTAATCCCCATTTTACAGATGAGGTAATTTAGGCACAGAGAAGTGAAATGACTTGCCCAAAGTCACACATCTGACAAGTGGCAAAGCCCAAATCCCACAACTTCTCTCAAGCCTGTGCTCTTTCTACTATGCCATGCTGCTTCTTCAGCTTGATACTGTGTCCAATTTTGGTCCCTGCACATTCATATTAGCCAGGTGATTCAATCCAGATCTCCTCCTATTCCTATAAAGTTGATGAAATATTCTGGAAGGGACTGGGTTTTGGCCAATAGGGTGAAAATCTGCACCTCCACCCCCACCTGGAGCAGGGCTAAATTCTGGTTGGGTGTTTAGCAGAAGCAGCTTGGCTTCTTTTGAAGTTGGCAGAGAATGAAGCAGAAGCTTGGCTCCTGTCCTTGGAAACATAGCCAGAACAATTTTTCTGTGGCAATTCATTTCTTTCTAAGATACATCTCATATAAAATAAAGTTTATTGTGGGATAACTGGGTCTTGATCATAATTTGTGGATAATTTCAGCTTGGCTCCCACTGCATGATCTGGTAATCAACCATAAAAATCTTCAGGAGCTGGAAATAGTTACCTTGCAAACATCTCCTGTGCTGGTGTTACAATCTCGTTGTTTGGGTTCCTAATTAAAGCCCTGTATATCTTCCTTGTTTGGAAATCAGTCATGGCCAATAGGGTCTATAGAGCCAGACCAATGAGATTTGGGGTGGAGTTCCTAAATCTACTCCTTTCCTTGATACTTTGAAATATAGGATGACTGTTCTTGATCCTGGTTAATGGGTAATTAGCAATGCAACCCCAGATTTAATCTAGAGAGGAGTACCTTACTTTCATGGATTCCAATAATTAGAATGAACTGATCAATAGTATTTATTGAGCACTTGTACTATGCACTTGTAAAATTACAATGTGAACTGGTAGAAAAAGTGTAGACTTACAGAGGTAGGAAACAATTCTGAAAGCACTGGAAAATGTCTTTTGAAGAAAAGTTAAAAGGTTTGGGATTTTTTAGCCTGGAGAAGGCTATAACAGGACAATCAGTCCATGGTATTTTTTTAATCTTACTGGGTGCAGAGCACTATACTAAGCACTTGGTAGAGTACAATGCAGTTAGTAGATACAATTTCTGCCCTCAAGAAGCATGTATGGCTTGGGAATCAGAGCACTTGACTTCTAATTCCAGCTCCATCAAGTGCCTGCTGTGCAACTTTGGGCAAGTCACTTAACTTCTCTTTGTCTCAGTTCCTCTTAACTGGAAAATGGGAATCCAATACCTGTACTTCCTCCTACTTAGACTGTGAACTCCATATGGGATCTGATTATCTCATAACTACCCAAGCACTTGGTAAAGTGCTTGGCACATGTTAAGTGCTTAACAAATATCACAATTATTATTAAAGTCTAATTTCAAGAAGGGTTTTCCTGGGGAGAATGTTGCTGAACTGTTTTTCATGTCCCCTGGTGACCAAACAAGGAAAAATGCATTTTATCAAAACCAGGAGCGAAATTTGGTTGGTTATATGAAATAACTTAGCTACTCTCAGAGATAGAAAACACTGGAGTGGACTACAAAGGGAGACTGTAGTGTTTCCACTTGTTTTTTAGAGATCCTTAAGATAAGAACAGCTAGATAATTCTCCCTCTGAAAAGGGCTGGCCAGGTGAGCTGTTAAAGTCCCTTCCTGATCTTATGATTTTATAATTCTTTTGTTGGAGATTTTATTAGAATGAAGACCCTCAAAATGCAAAACTAAGCTACTTAAAATATTCCATTTCACTCTAAAGGACAAAGCATATGCTTACAGGATCACTATGAGTATAATCATTCCCGAATATTTCCCCAAATCAAGTTCTTTTTCCTTTTAATGGGCCTCACCCTTACTTCACTTTGCCGCCCAAATCATTTTTCTAAGAAAGTATTCAGACCATGTTTGCCCATTCCACACGAACCTTCAGTGACTGTCCATCCACCTCTGCATCGAACAGAAATTCCGTACCATTGTTTTTAAATCATTCAGTGAGTTTGCCAGTTCCTACCCTACACCTCCCCGATAACTGACTTCAACCCAGTACGTTCACTTCACTCCTCAAACACCAATCATTCAGTGTACCTCTAGCTCCTCTACCTCACTATGAACCCCTTGCACACATGCTCTCTCTGGCCTAGAACTCCCTCCCATTCATATATCACAGACCACCACTCTCGCCACCTTAAAACCTTACTTAAATCACATTGCCAAGAGGCCCAACTAAGCCCTCATTTCCTCCCCCATCACCTTACCCTTGGATTTATACCTGTTATTCACCCTTACCTTCATCTTGGCAGCAATTATGTACATATCCCATAATTTACTTCAACATCTTTCTCTCCCGCTATACTATAAGCTCTTTGTGGGCAGGGAATATGTGTGCTAACTCTGTGGTACTATACCTTTGCAAGTGCTTAGTACAGTTGTCTGCACACGGTAAGTGCTGAAATACCATTAACTGATGAAATCACAACGTAACAGTTGATCTCTTGGTTAGAAGCAGCAGACATTTTTCTCAGCTCATTAACTAACTTCTATTAACATAGTAGGTTTAGAGCCTTACCGTAGAAGAACCGGAATGAAGATTTATCCAGTTACTCAATTAAAGTGGAAAACCTAGGTTCTAATCTGGGCTCTGCCACTTGGCCGCTGTGTGATCTTGGGCAAGTCACTTAACTTCTCTGTACCTCAGTTCCCTCAACTGTTAATTGGAGATGAAATACCTGTTCTCCCTCCTACTTCAGAGTGTGAACTATCACCATGTGGGACAGAGATTGTGTCCAATCTGTTTACCAGGTATCTTAGCCAATGCCCAGAAGAATGCTTGACACATGGTAAGATTTTAACAAATTTCATGATAACTACTGAAGCAGTGTGGCCTAATGGAAAGAGCACAAGCCTGGGAGTAAGAGAGGATTTGGGTTCTAATCCCAGCTCTGCCACTTGTCCACTGTGTGACCTTGGGCAAGTAACAATTTCACTGTGCTTCAGTTACCTCATCTATAAAATGGGGTTTAACACTGTGAGCTCCATATGGGACTTGGACTGTTTCCAATCTGATTACCATGCATCTACCTCAGCACTTAGTACAGTGTCTAGCACATAGTGAATACACAGGGGGCCTTCCCTAAGCACCCCCTTTCCTCTTATCCCACTCCCTTCTGCATCACCCTGACTTGCTTCCTTCATTCCCCTCACATCCAGCCCCACAGCACTTATGCACTTATCGGTAATTCATTTTTTTATATTCATGTCTGTCTCCCCCATCTAAATGGTAAAGTTGTTGTGGTCAGGTAATGTGTCCATTTGTTGTTGTACTCTCCCAAGCCAGAAAATCTTTACAAATATCAAATCAATTCTACTTAACACTGTGTGCAGAGGAGTACTAAGCACACCTTTTCTCTAGGCTGCAAACTCATTGTGGGTAGGGAATGTATCTGCTAATTCTCACTGATTCTCTCCTAGTCAAGGAGAGAATAAGGGAAAAAAACTGTTGTACATAAACCTGTAAAAGCACTTAGTAAATATAACTGATTGATTGACAGGTAGATGTCATTACCTTGTATGTGCCCAGTGAGGCATGTATAAAAAGGGTCTGACTTGTCTAGCTTCTCACACTTTCCTCTCCAGGTAAACATTATCACATTCTTGACTGCAGCTTGATATAATTCCCATTAGCCATTTTAACCTTCAAAATTAAATTTTTAAAATTTACAATTAAGGTAATTAAGCCTTAAGGTATATGATTTAGTTAACATACCCTAAGGCTTAATTACCTTAATTGTAGTAAATCAAACATGAATACATATTTTTTGTATGTGAACTCTATATGGAAATCCATTATTAAATGATCTGTATTCTGCAGCAGCCCAAAACATATTTTCTTCAAAAATACCTAAATAAGTCCTGCCAATTCTTGTCATACATTTAATTTTTTTCCAATGATCAGAAAATCTCTCCAACCCTCTAAAGTGTTTTTCAACTCTAAATCTTTAAATTCTGCATCTGTATATTTTTCTATGTCATTAATTCATAAAGTAACAATGCATTTGAAACGAACAATCAATTTCATGGGTTCTATGTGGCCAAATTATCAATCCTACATGGAATTTCTAATTAGTAGAAAAACTTCTAGTGAGAAAACTAAGTTTAAAATATAATTCCTCACTGGTGAAAGTAATTATTTCTTCAATTTTTTTAGAAGTGCTAAATTTAAATATATTAATTTGAGGTGACCTAATTGAGTTGAACCCATAGCAATATGCTGAATATGAGAACCATAGATTTAATCCAAAATACAACTGAAATATTACCAGGTTTTAAAATCTCCATCTCTGGAGATCTTTATAAAAAGGATTAGGCCATAGGTTTGGAAAACTTTATACATTCATCTATCAGGGGTCTGGGGGAGAGGATAAAAACCAAGATCATTTCTAGTTCTGCGTACAGTAAGTGCTCGATAAATACCATTGATTGATTGATTGTTCTAAGATTCTAGTACGTTAAGTAAAGAACTAAATACCAGATTCAAAAGTCATGATGATTTTTCTGAAACGTTGTTCCACTTACATTTCTGTCCTCATCCACAACCTCCATATTTGTCTCCGCATAAAGCAAAACGACCTGGTATGGCTCTACAGTAGCTTTCTTATTTCTTTATCTGTTTTGCCTCAGTCCATACTCTACATCCCTCACTCTAGCCTCTCCCCCCTCTAGCCCTAAGATTCTGCACTCTCCCTATCAGATCAAGGAAGGAAAAGGCTCTAGCAGCTGCTATGCATGCTGTGGGGTCTTCCACACCACTTGACAACCCTGTCTCACTGGTAAACAGCCTGAAAATGATTCCTTCAATCATAAAGTTCTTGTGGCTTTTATTATGTTCATCATTGTCCTTATATTATGATGATGATTGGTGATGATGGTATCTGTTAAGTGCTTACCATATGTCAAGCCCTGTTCTAAACTCTGGGGTGGGTACAAGCTAATCAGGTTGAACACAGTCCTTGTCCCACCCTGGGCTCACAGTTTTAATCCCCATTTTAAAGATGAGGGAATTGAGGCGCAGAGAAGTGACGTGACTTGCTCAAGGTCACACAGCAGAAAGTGGATTAGAACTCTGGCGCTTCTGACTCGCAGGCCTGGGCTGTATCCACTATGCCAAGCTATGTTTCTGTATGCTTCTGGGCATGTCACTCCCCTCCTCAAAAACCTCCAGTGGTTGCCTATCAACCTTTGCATGAAACAAAAACTTCTCATTATTGGCTTCAAAGCTCTCCATCACCTTGCCCCCTCCTACCTCACTTCCCTTCTCTCCTTCTACTGCCCACCCCATAAACTCCATTCCTCTGCCGCTCACCTCCTCATGGTGCCTCGTTCTCGCCTGTCCCGCCGCCGACCCCTGGCCCACGTCCTCCTGCTGTCCTGGAATGCCCTCCCTACTCACCTCTGCCAAACTAACTCTCTTCCCCTCTTCAAAGCCCTACTGAGAGCTCACCACCTCCAGGAGGCCTTTCCAGACTGAGCCCCCCCTTTCCCTCTTCGTCTCCTCCCCTCCCCATTCCCGCTTCTCCCACCCTAAGCTCTTCCCCCTTCCCCTCTCCACAGCACTTGTGCATATTTGTATATATTATTTATTACTCTAGTTTATTAATGATGTGTATATATCTATGATTCTATTTATCTTGATGATATTTATGCCAGACTAGTTGTTTTGTTTTGCTCTGTTTTGTTTTGCTCTCTCTCTCCCCCATTTTAGACTGTGACCCCTTTATTGGGCAGAGATTGTTTCTGATTTCTGATGTCAAATTGTGCATTGCAAGCACTCAGTACAGTGCTCTGCACATATTAAGCCGTCAATAAATACGATTGAATGAATGAATATATCATGCATTGAAGTTTTCCACATGTGCTTAATCCCTATCTTCCCAAACCTCCTTTTAGAATGAGCCCTCGGCTTGCACATCCTGTATTGTAACTGCCCCAGAGTTTAGTACACATTAGGCTCGCAGTAAATGCCAGTAGATGAACTTCCTCCTACTTCAAATCCACCAGACCACAGCGCTCCCCACCTTCAAAGCTCTCCTGAAACCTCCTCCAGGCATTTCCCAATTAATTCTATGGTCCACCTTCCTACTCAGCACTTCTGTACTCACAGCCACCTGTAGCACTGATGTACATATCAATTATTTAAGCTATTTAAGCACTTATTCACTTCTTCTTTCCATTCTCTAATGGTAATTTTGTGTCCCGTTAGCTTGAGGGCAGAGATTGTTTTTTTTTTTTTTACTTCTACTGTACACACTCTAGTGCTTAGTATAATATTCTACATCCAGTAGCCACTCAATAAATTGATTCATTAATACCAAACATACATCAGTCAGGGATCACCAGAGGCACAGTGATGGTAGTTTATTAATAATAAAAATAATAATAATTTGATATTTGTTATGCTCTTACTATGTGCCAAAGCTTTGGGGCAAATGCAATTCAATTAGATCAGACCCAATCCCTATCCCACCTGACGCTCACAGTGTAGGGGAGAGGTAGAATATGTGTTTAATACCCATTTTACAGATGGAGAATTGAGGAAAAGAAAAGTGTCATGCCAAAATCACACCGCAGGCAAGTGGAAGAGCCAGATTTAGAAGCCAGGACTCCTGACCCCCAGTTTTGTGATCTTTCCACTATTTCCACTAGACCACACTGCATCTCTAAGGCAAGTGTGAATATTGTCACTCTTCCCATACATATCTTATAAAATGGTATTATAGGGAGGTAACTGCTGCAGAGTCCAGCCTCAGATGCAATAATAAGGGGTTGCTCTTCAAGAGAAGCAGCATGGCCTAGTGAATGGAACATGGCCCTGGGAGTCAGAAGAACCTGAGTTCTAATCTTAGTTCTATCACTTGCTACTGTGTGACCTTGGGGAAGTCACTTAACTTCTCTGTGCCTCAGTTACTTCATTGATAAAATAGGGATTAAGACTGTGAGCCCCACGTGGGACAAGGATTGTTTCCAATCCAATATGCTTGTATCGACACCCAGGGCCTGGCACGTAGTAAGCACTTAACCAATACCATACATATTTATAGGTATGTAAAATTCCAAATATATATATATATAATTGGAATTGTTTATAATGCAGAAGCTAGAGACACTGTAATTTAAATAAAGATCAATGAAGGCAAGTTGGAAATACAGGAGAACCTCATCATCCCACTGATCATACAAGCATTTTTTTTTAATGTCTTTTCAATACAATACTGCAGATGCATGACTGTGTTTTGTGTATGTCTGTGGGTGTTTGTGAGTGTTTGTGGGTGTGTGCGTGCATGTGTCAATCTCAGAGTTTATGTTCAATTTATATTACCACTTCCTGGTATATTAATGATTTGTCTTTCTCTAATAGATATATAAAGACAATCTGGAAGCTAGAAAAGGTGCTTTTGTATATTTTTCTTACAGGTGTGTTAGTGATCTGAGATCTTATTAACTACAGTGAAATTAATAGCTTCCTTGTTTAGATCAAATCTTGCCTAGCTTTGGCAGCAAAAGAGACTTTCAAGAGCAGAAGTTGGGGATTAGTATATCTAAATATCACACATTTGAGATTCATTAAAACTTAATACTGCTCCTGAATGAAGTCAAAATAGCTTAAATAGAAGGAATTTTGAAAGTGTAACTAGAAAAATATGCTGATTTTATAGTCTAAATATCTACTTTGACCGTGGGAAATTTAAATGAATTTGCCAAGCTTTAATTCATTTACCTTTCATCTCCGGAATATATAGTTTATTGCCATTATCGAGGTTACACTCAAAACAATAGCTTTTCAAGAAGGACTCAGGACAATCTCCTTTCCATAATTTCAAGTTCCTACTGGCTTGATGCTCCCACCTCACTACAAAACTTGGGAACTTAAACAGTGTCAAAGGTTAGCATTGCTATTAGAAATATTTAATATAGGAAAAGCTTTATTAAAACTTTTAAATATTACAACTTCTCATTTTTCACCCTCTTCCCCTACTCTACCCCTATTATTTGGAAAAATCCTTTACCCATAAAGCAGAGGATTTTTTTGTTGTTGTTTACCCTGAATTAGTGGGGAAATACAGGATAAAGTAATATTTTTAGAAATTCTGAATTACAACTGGGAACCTTCACTTAAGGTCACTTGAGAAGCAGCGTGGCTCAGTGAGAAGCAGCGTGGCTCAGTGGAAAGAGCATGGGCTTTGGAGTCAGAGGTCATGGGTTCAAATCCCGACTCGGCCATTTGTCAGCTGTGTGACTTTGGGCAAGTCACTTAACTTCTCGGTGCCTCAGTTACCTCATCTGTAAAATGGGGATTAAGACTGTAAGCCCCACGTGGGACAACCTGATTCCCTTGTGTCTACCCCAGCACTTAGAACAGTGCTCAGCACATAGTAAGCGCTTAACAAATACCAACATTATTGTCTCAGAACAATCCTACAGATTAAACTAACTAAATTAATTTAATAGTAATGAACTGCATTACTAAGACAAATAAGTCAATATACCTTTATCCCATACAAGCTGATTGCTTTAGATAGATGTTTACATTGCAAAAATATCTAAGAGTAGATTAGAGAAATGTTTGGCTAGACACTGATGCAGAGAGGCTGGGAACAAAACAAATCAAACTGATCCCATAAAAAGTTACAAACTGCAGGCACTATGCTGTTTTAGTGATGTAAACATCATCAGAATTCAGTCCAAAAAGATTTCAAATAGCTTACTTGCTCAGGAAAATGAAAAAAAAAAATAATAAAACACAACAGCTCAAGAATGGCAGGCAAAGATTCTGACTGGGTAAACAAAACCAGTTGATAGGTTATTAAATACAGTTTACATACTCATCAGTAGCTGTGCCATGGAGAAGTCTAAATGGAAATTTTCCAAGAGTCAATAAAATAGGCACCAAACGACTTTATTTTAGGAAAACAATATAGCCCATAACATTTCTAGACATATTAGTTTAACTCTTGGCTCTTTAGAGAGTTCTTTGGCTGCAGAGTGCTGCACTAAGTATTTATCATTTGCATATATTAAGCATCCTACTAGGTGGTTTAAAAATCCGATTTGAAGCACAACTCCAATCTTCAAAAACTAAGCCAGAGCCTCTAAAAGATCACACAGTTGCCAAAGACGATTCATTTTTTGGGCAGACCCAAAGACTTTGTTTCCTGACACCAACGTGGGGCCAGCTTTAACTTTAATATTCCTCGCCATCAATGTATTCAATGAAGGACAAGGAATGATCTTAATCCACTCCTAAATATATTACATTCTAATTAGAACTTTAGGGAGAATGTTTTTATTTATTTTAATCATCCCATATCGTTGAATTATATATTTATTTCAGTTAATGTCTTTCTCCCCCACTAGACTGTAAGCTCACTGTGGGCAGAGAATACTGTGACCAACTTTATTGTATTGTACTTTCCCAAGGACTTAGCACATAGTAAGTGCTCAAAAGACACCATTGATAATGATGATGTGATGGTCTTGCTTTCGTTGTAAATCCTGTAACATGTGGTTTGTACAAGTACCTAATAATACTACTAATAATAGTGGTATTTGTTAAGTCCTTACTATGTGCCAAGCAAGCACTGAACTAAGTTCTGGGGTAGAAAAAGGTAATCGGGTCCCACTGGGGCTCACATTTGAAGCAGGAGGGAGAACAGGTACTGAATACCCATTTTGCTGACAAGGGAACTGAGGCACAGGGAAGTGAGAAGACTTGCCCATGGTCACACAGTAGACAAGTGGTGGAGCCAGGATTAGAACACAGATCCTTTGACTCCCAGGACCATGCTCAGGATGATACTCAGCACTAGGCAATGCTGCTTAAGTGTCCATCCATACATTTGGTTATTAAACAATTTCATGTTTGAATGTATGTTACTGTGGATTGCTCCTTAGCTGACATATGAAAGATCTTGGATATGATGGGATTGAGGCAGGACATTGAAGAAAGCAGGGGTAATTCCTTTCCATGGCTCTGTCCTACTTGATATAGCCCTAACCCTATTGCTTTGGAGATTCTAGGTAGCATCACCTAAAAATGCAGAGAAGAGATGAGTATTTCAGGGGTGAGACAAGATTAAAAAAAATAAATCTGGGCTGTGGTACCCAGTCCCACTCCCAGCTCTTGTTTTCTTGGTTACCCTCATCCAGAGCAGGAACCGGAAAGAGTGACGTAGAAAAACCTGCTCCACTTCTTGCCGGCCACTGGCAGTGTTTGGTCCCTGGCCTAGCCTGTGAATTTTGGGGAGCTAACTGGACCTTTTCCCCCAACCCCTCATGCTATCACCCTTTCACTGTCTCTTGCCACTACCCTGATGAGAATTTTTACTTTCAACTCCATGATGGGAATGTGGAATGGTGCAGATAAGAGGGCAGAGGAACAACTAAGAGGTTTGAAAGGGTTGTGGGAAGACTGAGGCAAGTAGATATAGGGCCAGGTAGTCAACAGGAGGCATAAACCTCAGGTTGGGAAGCCACATCCAAAAAGCTTCATTGGAAAGTAAAATTCACCACTCTCTCACACAGCTTGAGTGAACAAGAGATCCCCCTTCTAAAATAAAAAGATCTCCCTAATTTGATGATGCATCTCTCCTAGAAGGTGCTGGAAATATAGGCCCCTGCATCATGTAGAGCCCAGACAATAGGTGTTGAAAATAATAATTTTGACATTTAAAATAGCTAATGAGAAGTGAAATCATTTAGAAAAAGCAGGAATGGAATTGGAGAACTCAGAAAGTGGACATATGTTAAAACCCAGATTAACAATGACCTACTGGAAAGCGCTAAAGGAAAGTTCCCTTTTAACTGTAAACTCAACTATAGACCATAAACTTTTTGTGGATGGGAAACACTCCACCAACTCTGTTGTGTGGTACTCTCCCAAGCATTTAGTACAGTGCTCGCCACACAGTAAGCATTCACTAAATTTCATTGATTGATTCCCATTGACTAGCCCCAATCTAACCTGTATTTCGTATGGCTACTGAACAAGAATGTGAACACTAGGTGAATAGCGCTGTGTTTGGTGGAGACTATATCCCAGCAAGAAACAAATCACAACCAGAATTATTTTGATAATAATTAGAGACTTTACAAGGAAAGCAAGAACATCATATCATCATTATCAATGGTGTCTTTTGAGCACTTACTATGTGCTAAGTCTTTGGGAAAGTACAATACAATAAAATTGGTCAAAGCATTCTCTGCCCACAATGAGCTTACAGTCTAGTGGGGGAGAAAGACATTAACTGAAGGGGTAAATATGCAATAAGAAGTGTAAAGTGAGATCATCATAACTTTTTCATGAGAAGAAATTAGTTCTGTTTCCTTAGATAAGAAATAGGAGTTTGTGAAAGTTTTGATTTTTTTTCCTCAGCTCCCTTTTGAGATTTGTGAAAAGAAATCTTTGTTTCTTCATATTTCATTTTTTCTTTAAAATTTAGTTTTGTACAAAAGATCACAAAATATTTCAACTTTGCCTATATCACGGCTAATGATACGCATGTCCACTTCACTGGCAAAATGCTAGTAAGTCTCTTATCCCTATTTCATTACTTTAAAAATTTCAGTAAATTAGTATTCTGAAAAATGTTCTAGTTAAGTCTTATAATGGCAATTAATTTAATTAAGATAATACCAATGCATTATTTATATGGAACATAAAAATGAATTTTACTGTAAAATTTAGGAATTTAAATGTATTAGCACTTGCTTGTTCATTCACGATTCCTCAGAAATGTATGTGCCGAAAAACCCTAGAGCCAAATTCTTTAGACTTATTTCAAAAGGAATCACCAGTATGGGAAAGAAATCATTAGTAGCAATTATCTTTTAAAATTGAGGTCTGTTTTGTTGAATTCCACACACTTTTCCACTTCTCTGCTTTAGTGAATTCTTTCCCTGAAGATTTTATTTTAAAGGAAAGGAAAAATCTGAACTGGCTACATTGCAATAAAGATGTTACAGTTAATTTAAGCATTCTTGTGTCGTTACCAGTTGCAATTCAATATTGAGTTTCTGGGCTGCAAAAAGCTAGGTATACCAGGAAAATTAATTGGGATTCTAGAAAGACTAAATCAGTAGAGATTTCTTCACAGTCAGGTTGGCATCTTCAGACATGAGAATTAAGCTATTTTCATCTATCTTTATTTGACTAGTCAGTCCACTGGACACCAAAGATGCATCTTGTTTTTAGACTCCTTAGGGGTTGTAAATGTATATCTTTTTGGAGATGTTGAAAAGTCACCATTGTGCTTCTTCACCAAGAAATGAGTGATTATAAAATATTAAAACATCTATTTTATACGGCAAAAATGTAGTGTATTTTCCTCTCTAAGATACAAAAAACATTCAACAAAACGTTTGTTTCTCCAAGCCATTAATTGTAACATTTTTCTTTCTTAAACACTCCCTTCTTCAAGAAACGTTGCCTTGGAAAACTCTAGAGAGATTTTAATGAAATATTGATTGTTCCTTTTCTAGTTCCTATCACATTCCAGTTGTAGTACTTCTCATTTGTTTTTAGCATTCAGGCAAAATGCCTTCCTATTTATAATTTCAAGATTGATTGCAACTGAGAAAAAAATGATAGATCAGGCACCACTGAGTACTGATAAACAGCATGGACTAGAGAAAAGAGCACAGGCTTGGAAGTCTGGGGATGAGATTGAAAGCCCAGGCTGGCTACTTGCTTGCTACATGTCCTTGGGCATGTCGATTAACTTCTTTGTGCCTCAGTTTCCTCATCTGCAAAATGGAGATTCAATGCCTATTTTCCCTCCTTAGACTGAACTCTAGGTGACCGATGAATTGTGTCCAGCCAATCTGTGTCTACCTCAGCATTTCATCCATTGTTTGGCACATAAGTGCATAAAGTATTAGTAGTAGTAATAATAGACTTTATGGTTGTGACTGCACCAGGCAAATCTGACACAGGTTGAAAAAACATCACTACACTAAAACTGCAAGAAAGTCTCATTACTGGGGACTGCTTTAGGGCAGTAGATTGTACAGTCTTCAAGGGTAGAGACTATATCAATCAATTGTATTGGAGTGCTTACTGTGTGCAGAGTATTATACCACATGCTTGGCCATCTCTCT
Organism: Ornithorhynchus anatinus; assembly: GCF_004115215.2. NCBI lineage: Eukaryota > Metazoa > Chordata > Mammalia > Monotremata > Ornithorhynchidae > Ornithorhynchus > Ornithorhynchus anatinus. The sequence goes on from NC_041728.1 coordinate 90,118,510, forward strand.
CAAACATCCTCCACCTGGGCCTCTGACACCCATTCCATCACGCCTTAACCAGACGCTTGCCCCCTGCTTTTTTGCTTCCCTGACTTTCTTCACCATTCACTTTCCCATGGCTTCTACCCTCATTGAAGACACACCTCCTCCAAGAGGCCTTTCCTAAGCCCTTCTTTCCTCTCCTCCCACTCTCTTCTGCATCACCCTGACTTGCTCCCTTTATTCACGTCCCCAGAACTTATGTACATATCTGTAATTTTATTTATTTATATTAATATCCATCTCCCTCTCTAGACTGTAAGCTCACTATGGGCAGAGAATGTGTCTGTTATATTGCACTCTCCCAAGTGCTTACTATAGTGTTCTTCATGGTATAAGCACTCAGTAAATTTTATTGCCTGACTGACCTCTCTCCTCTTCAGTCTCACATTTTCTCTTGTCTTCAGCTCATCTACCTGAATGTCTCAATGACACAAACTCAGTATGTCCAAAACAGAACTCATTTTCCTCATCTTCTTCTACTCAAACTCTATCCTCCCTTTGACTTGTTCCACCACTAGTAGATAACACCACTACTAAAAAACTATTCAGTTTTTGATTTCCCATTCCTCAAGATCTTCCAGTGATTGTCCATCCACCTCCACATCAAACAGAAACGTCTTACCATTGGCTTTAAAGAACTCAATCAACTTGGTCTTTCCTACCTGGACTTGTTGATTTCCTACTACAACCAAGTCCTCACACTTTACTCCTCTATCACCAACTTATTCACTGTAGCTCAATCTTGTCCATCTCACCACTGACTCCTTCCCCATATTGTCCTCTGGCCTGGAATTCTCTCCCCCTAAATATCTGACAAATCAATGTTCTCCCCATCCCCAAACCTTCATCACATCTCCTGCAAGAGCCTTCCCCAACTAAGTCCTCATTTCACCCACTCCCTCTCCCTATGCATAGCCTATGCACTTGTTTTGAACCCCTTTAATCATTTAATATTCACCCCACCCTCAGTCCCACAGCACTTAAGAAACATAGTTATAATTTATTTTGATATCTGTGTCTGCCTCTGGACTGTAAGCTCCATGTGGGCAGAGATCATATATACTCTGTTAGTCCGTACTCTTCCAAGTGCTTAGTAAAGCACTCAGCACTCAAACAATGAATACCACTGACTGATTGGAAGAGTATTGTACAGCAAAATTGTTAGCCATGATTGCTGCTTTCAAGGAGATTAAAAGTTCAGTGCATAAAGAACATTTATTCATTCAAAAGTATTTATTGAACGCTTACTATGTGCAGAGCACTGTACTAAGCGCTTGGAATGTACAATTCGGCAACAGATAGAGACAATCCCTGCCCACTGACGAGCTTATAGTCTAATGGGGGGAGACAGGCAAAAACAATAGCAGTAAATAGAATCAAGGTGATGTACATCTCATTAACAAAATAAATAGGGTAATAAAAATATATACAAATGAGCAGATGAGCACAGTGCTGAGGGGAGGGGAAGGGAGAGGGGGAAGAGCAGAGGAAAAGGAGGGGGAAAGGGGGGCTTAGCTGAGAGGAAGTGTGGGGGGCAGAGAGGGAGCAGAGGGAAAAGGGGAAGCTCAGTCTGGGAAGGCCTCCTGGAGGAGGTGAGCTCTCAGTAGGGCTTTGAAGAGGGGAAGAGAGTTAGTTTGGCAGAGGTGAGGAGGCAGGGCATTCCAGGAAAGCGGGAGGACATGGGTCAGGGGTCGATGGCGGGACAGGCGAGAACGGGGGACAATGAGGAGGTGGGAGGCAGAGGAGCAGAGTGTGTGGGGTAGACAGTAGAAAGAGAGAAGGCAGGAGAGGTGGGAGGGGGCAAGGTGATGGAGAGTCTTGTAGCCTAGAGTGAGAAGTTTTTGTTTCATGCGGAGGTCGATAGGCAACCACTGGAGGTTTTTAAGAAGGGGAGTGACATGCCCAGAGCGTTTCTGCAGGAAGATGAGCTGGGCAGTGGAATGAAGAATCAACTGGAGTGGGGAGAGACAAGAGGAAGGGAGATCAGAGAGAAGGCTGACACAATAATCCAGCAGGGAAATTATGAGAGCCTGCACCATTAAGATAGCCTTTGGGCTGGAGAGGAAAGGGTGGATCTTGGCGATTTATAAAGGTGAGACTGTCAGGTTTTGGTGACGGATTGGATGTGTGGGGTGACTGAGAGAGCCGAGTCAAGGATGACACCAAGATTGCGGGCCTGAGAGATGGGAAGGATGGTCGTACCAACCACAGTGAGAGGGAAGTCAGGAAGAGGACAGGGCTTGGGAGGGAAGATGAGGAGCTCCGTTTTGGACATGTTGAGTTTTAGATGGCGGGCAGACATTCAGGTAGAGATGTCTTGGAGGCAGGAGGAGATACGAGCCTGCAGGGAGAGGGAGAGGACAGGGGCAGAGATGTACATTTGAGTGTCACTGATTAAATGATCAGTATGGCAGTGGGATGCAGGGAGTATGACTCGAGGGTGGAAAAGCCTGAAACACAACTGTCAATCAGGCTGACATGATGACCTCAGGCTTTCTGGGTCAGGAAGGCAGGACTCAAATTTGGCTAACCTTGAAGGAAAGGCACACTTCCTGTTGATGTTAGTTGGATTTTTTCTGGGTAACAAAAGTGGATTCTTTAACTGCAGAATGTATCACAGATTTTTCTCGGTATGGATTCATCCCGATTATATTCCCCCGATTAGACTGTGAGCCTGTCACTGGGCAGGGATTGTCTCTATCTGTTGCCGAATTGTATATTCCAAGCGCTTACTACAGTTCTCTGCACATAGTAAGCACTCAATAAATACTACTGAATGAATCCCCTCTTTTGGATCCATTTCTTTCCAAATGATTTTCTAAAATTAAGACAGGCCTGAGGTTTGGAATAGCCAGAATAAAAATGGTAGCTCTGGATTCACAGGAGAAACATGGGTGGGCCTGTTGGAAGCATTTATCCATTTGTACTGGGAAATTAATATAATTTTTATCTTTTTTAAAAAGTTACTTCCTGTGCCTTTTAAAAATACTTCAAAATGCTTCTTCAAAACAAAACAAAAATCAGTAGGATATCTTCAAGGAAAATAGAACAGAATACCGTAAATACCATAAAAGTTCAATTCTGATTTCATTTCAGTAAATAAGCAACAATTTCAATAATTCATTCAATTCAGCAAGGGTTGTTATGCCACCCTTTATTAAAGTCTCTTATTGCTTCTTTTGTCGTAAGAGCATGGGCTTGGGAGTCAGAGGTCACGGGTTCTAATCCCGGCTCCACCGCTAGTCAGCTGTGTGACCTTGGGCAAGTCATTTAACTTCTCTGTGCCTCAGTTACCTCATCTGTCAAGTGGGGATTAAAACTGTGAGCCCCATCTGGGACAACCTGATCACCTTGTATCCCCCAGTGCTTAGAACAGTGCTTTGCACATAGTAAGCGTTTAACAAATACCACAATTTATTTTATTTTTGTTCCTACTTCAAATACCTCATTTTCAAAAGCCCTGCTAAAATTTCACCCAACACTCAACTGCTTTCTTCTTTTCTTCTACAGTGTCTTGGGTAATGCTTCTCTCTAGATCAAGATCACCCCAACATAAATCTGTTAATAAAAGATCACAGTGCAATTTTAATACCTCTACGTGCCCAAAGGTCTAGCCAAATCATCATTCAACCTAATCCCTAGAGTTCTATTTTTTTAAAAAAAGTTGGGGGGTGGTGGGGACTATGAGCAGCTCCATAGTTTCAATCCTAAAAATCGTGAAAGAAAGCATTAAACTTCTTCGATGAAAAATAACTTGCAGAGGGAAATATATGGTACATTTTAAAATTAAATCAAATGGTATCCAACATTAACATCCATCAGGACCTGTACTTTTTATATCCTTGAATAGTTTGTGTCTCTGAATATTTCACTCTACATTTATAAAAGTCAGTAGAACTTCAAAAAAGTTGATAAAAGATGTTATGTGGTGAACTGTTGAAATTATTACATTCTAACAAAAAGAATTTCCCATTGTATTAGCATCAAAACTGTCAGCATGAGAGCTGGACTGCCAACTGTTCATATTTTAATTTTGGTGAAAGGTAGGAAAAATATGTGCTGCAATTTTTCCCCAATTTTTGTTGTGTCATTTTTAATGTAGATTTAAAAAATATATGTCTGAGTGCTAGTACTTTGTAACTGCTAAAAATTCAAGTTTACTCTCCTGTCTGATTAAAATGACATTTCTGTATACAGCAGATTAATCTGAAAGAGTAAACGTAAGCAAACCAAGTTAAAGAAGCAAATGGCTTAGCAGAAACACTACACATCCATCTCCACATCAAGCAGTAATCCTCACCCCTAGCTTTAAGGCATTCAGTCTTTCTCTCCTAACCATCCTCGTAACTCTGCCACTCTGTAGTGGCAGAAGGGCCCACACACTTGGCTTCTATAATATCAACTACCTCACAATGCCCGATCTCATCTACTGATGAAGCAGGGAAGCAGTGCGACTCAGTGGAAAGAGCCCAGCCTTGGGAGTCAGGGGTCATGGGTTCTAATCCCTGCTCTGCCACTTATGAGCTGTGTGACTTTGGGCAAGTCATTTAACTTCTCTGTGCCTCAGTTCCCTCATCTGTAAAATGGGGATCAAGACTGTGAGCCCCACGTGGAACAACCTGATCACCTTGGTAGTGAGATGATCAAGATCAAGGTATATTGAGTAGGTTGGCATTAGAGTAGTGAAGTGAGTGTGCTGTTCAGTTGCAGTAGAGTTAGTAGACATGACTCCTGCTTTCAAGGATCTTGTAATGGTAATAATAATGTTGTCATTTGTAAATTGTTTACTATGTGCAGAGCACTGTTCTAAGCGCTGGGGTAGATACAGGGTAATCAGGTTGTCCCACATGAGGCTCACAGTCTTAATCCCCATTTTACAGATGAGGTAACTGAGGCACAGAGAAGTTAAGTGACTTGCCCAAAATCACACAGCTGAGAAGTGGCAGAGCCAGGATTCAAACCCATGACCTCTGACTCCCAATCCTGTGCTCTTTCCACTGAGCCATGCTGCTTCTCTAATCTTGCCTTAAGCAAGATATGGCCTATCAGGGCATGCTGAAGCATTAATAATAATTATTATGGCATTTGTTAAGCGCTTGCTACATGTCAAGCACTGTTCTAAGCTCTGGGTTAGATACATGGTAATCAGGTTATTCATTCAATAGTATTTATTGAGCGCTTACTATGTGCAGAGCACTGTACTAAGCGCTTGGGATGAACAAGTCGGCAACAGATAGAGACAGTCCCTGCCGTTTGACGGGCTTACAGTCTAATCGGGGGAGACGGACAGACAAGAACAATGGCAATAAATAGAGTCAAGGGGAAGAACATCTCGTAAAAACAATGGCAACTAAATAGAATCGAGGCGATGTACATTTCATTAACAAAATAAATAGGGTAATGAAAATATATACAGTTGAGCGGACGAGTACAGTGCTGAGGGGATGGGAAGGGAGAGGGGGAGGAGCAGAGGAAAAGGCGGAAAAGAGGGTTTAGCTAGGAGAGGTGAAGGGGGTGTGGTAGAGGGAGTAGAGGGAGAAGAGGAGCTCAGTCTGGGAAGGCCTCTTGGAGGAGGTGAGTTTTAAGTAGGGTTTTGAAGAGGGGAAGAGAATCAGTTTGGCGGAGGTGAGGAGGCCTCACAGTCTTAATCCCCATTTTACAGATAAGGTAACAGGCACAGAGAAGTTAAGTGGCTTGCCCAAGGTCCACAGTGGACAAGTTGTGGAGCTGGGATTAGAAGCCAAATCCCTCTAGTGCCAGATAGTTCCTGCCCGCTGAGAAGTGACAATTGGGCTGGGCTAAAGGTATGCTCACTCAAGAACTCTGCAACAAGGGTGAGATTTACATAAGAGGATTTTGGTTGACTTACAGGTTATCTGGGCCTGTTGTCAATTCTACCAATGTCGAGAAGAAAGGGATGAACCTTGGCCCAACATGGTTCCACCTCAACCCACCCTTCCCATTCACATGATGCAATCTGATGCTAGCCTTGGTCCTGAGTCCCACATGAGGCCCCTGTGGGTCGAAGCACTGGCCACGGTGCTCTCTTCACCTTTGCCTCGGATCACTGCTGGCCCGAGGTGGGGGTTTTTTTGTGATTTTTAATAAAAGGGAAAAAACCCAAGCCTTCATGTTCCATCTCCTCAGCCCGCCCCATGGGGAGATGAAGCCCAGGTAGCACCAACATTTGCAAGCTCTCCATGCCTCTCTGAGAAACCCCTCCCCCACTGCACAGGGCAAAATTACCAAATTTTCTGAAGCATTGGCTGGGCAGTGCCAGGGAAGAGGGAGATGGGACTTTCTGTAAAGCTCAGGAGAAACACAGTTTGATCGGCAGGGACATGTCTCATTTCTTCAGCCGTCTTGGCTCATTTTCCCAGGCTGCTCTTCCCCACAGTGGAGGCAAAGGATACAAACAAGATACCCAAGGTTTGCTTTCTTATTACTTAAAAACAGATAATATAACAAATCCACCCAAGGACAAGACAGAGGCATGAGGAACCTTTGGGCACTGCATGGCCAACTGGGGCTACTTGGGATTCAGGGACTAAGCCAGCATCAGATTGTATCATATGATAGTGCCATATTGGACCATAGTTCAATCCCTTCACCTCGGAATTGGTGGACTTGGGTTGACAAGTCAATTTCATAAAATAACCAAACACTTCTTATGCAAATCACATCCCTATTATGAGCTTTCATTATATCTATTATATCTTTACTAGTGTGTCCCTTCAATACTTCAAACTTGACATGTCCATAACATAACATCTTCCCACTCAAATCCTGTCCCCACCCCGACTCTCCTATTACAGTGGACCGTCCATCCTATCTCACAAGCCTATAACTTGGGAATTACCTTCCCTTTCTCTCTCACATTCAATCTGTCATCAGATCCTGCCTGTTTCTACCTTTGCAACATCTCTAGAATCTTCCCTTCCCTCTTCATCCAAACTACTATCACGCTGGTCCAAGTACGCTGGTCCATTTCCTGTCTTGTCTACTCTGTCAACCTGCTCACTGACCTTGCTGCTTCCTGTCTCTCACCTCCAGTCCATACTTCACTCCGTTACCCAGATGAATTTTCTGAAAAAACATTTGGTCCAAAATCTCCCCACTCCTCGGAAACCTCCAGTGGGTTGCCCATCCACCTTCACATCATAGAGAAACTCCTTATCATAGGTTTTAATGTACACAATCACATCACTCTCTCCTATATAATTTTGCTTCTTCTACAACCCAACCGGCACATTCCATTCCTCTAACATTAACCTAATCTCTGTGTCTTGATCTTGCTTATAACAATAATAATGATGGTATTTGTCAAGTGCTTACCGTGTGTCAAACACTGTTCTAGGTTCTGCGATAGATACAAACTAAGCCGGTTGGACACAGTCCCTATCCCACCTAGGACTCACAATCTTAATCCCCATTTTACAAATGTGGTAACTGAGGCACAGAGAAGTTAAGTGACTTGCCCAAGGTCACATAGGTGGCAGAGCCAGTATTAGACCCCAGGTTCCTTTGACTCCTAGGCCCATGCTCCCTCCACTAGAGCATGTTGCTTATCCCACCACTATTCACCCTGAGGATTGGAACTCCCTCCCTCCTTCATATCAGGAAGTTCACTATCTTCAAATCCCTCTTAAAATCACATCTCTTCCAAGAGGCCTTCCCAGACTAAGCCTATTATTCCCCCATCTGCGGCCCCACTTCCGCATCTACTTCAATATCTACTCACCTCAGCCCTACTGAAGTAAATATTCTTATACTTTACTTTTTCCCCTATCGCTAATCCATTTCAATGTTTTACTTCCCCCGCAGAACATAAACTCCTTTGGGCAGGGATCACATTTGCCAAGTGTGTTGAATTGTATTTTCCCAAACGGTTACTATGGTACTCTGCATGCAGTAAGTGCTCAGTAAATACTAGTGATTGATTGAATACTCCCCCAAGCGCTTAGTAAAGTATGTTGCATTCAGAAACTCAGCCAAAACCTTTAATCGTAATTGGGAGATCAAATAGCAATCTACTTGGTGTATGGATTATTGTTTTTAGAATCCTGGTATTTGCATGAATTTATATTTAATGTATGTCACACTCTTCCCAGTCACAGAGGAAGCAAATTAAAACAATTGTAATCTGAATTATCATTCAGTGAATGGGGTTTTCAAAAATGGTTTGAATTATGAAAAGGGTAAAGTTTTTGTTGGTGCCACAAACAAACCAAAGAAAGCATAGTTGGAATGTTTGAGTTCAAAAACTACAATTTTAAGAATTTTTTAAAAATGAGTATTGTGAAGAAACATGAAATCTAAGCATATGGAGGCAGTCTTTTCCTGAGGGAAAAATTAAAGCAAGGCAGCTCAGATTTCTTCTAAAATGAAAAAATAAAAGGAAAAAAGAGAAATATAGGAAGCAATAACTGCTGCTTCAGAGAAAAGATAGCCAAACTGTGATAGGCAAAAATATAGAATGGATCAGAGGTAAAAAGCCAATTTTATGAAGCTCAGCTAAAATCAAAACTGAAAGACTCAGGTAATAAAAGAGAAGAATGAGTTCATTGCACTCTATGGTCTAAGATGAATTTTTATAAATATGCTGGAGGAAAAAGATGAACTAGATGAAAAAATAGCTCTGCTAATAAATGAGATGGAATGAACAACTAATGGTAAATACAAATGGCATAAATTCATCTTTGACAGCTGCCTTTTCAAAGAATAAATACTGTACTGGTAGTAATTAATACAGACCTTGAATGTAGTCATAAAAAGAAAAACTCAATTAAGAAAAGGGAATGAATATATTTTCAAAAGATAGTCCGAGCACTCACCAGCCCGAAATGTGAGTCTCAAAGCAATCATATATTGGTGAATGGTGGGAAAAGGGGCAATTAGCTATTTGTTTCAAATCAGCTGAGTAGCTGGAAGTGAGACCTCTCTCCACCCCACCAGCATAATAATTATAGTATTTATTAAGCACTTACTATGTGCCAAGCACTGGGGTAGATACAAGGTAATCAATTGTCCCACATGGGGCTCAAAGTCTTAATCCCCATTTTACAGATGAGGTAACTGAGGCACAGAGAAGTGAAGTGACTTGCCCAAGGTCAAACAGCAGACAAGTGGCAGAGCAGGGACTAGAACTCACTCCCTCTGACTCCCAAATCCGTGCTCTTGCCACTAGGCCAAGCTGCTTCTCCTATGAGAGGAGACCAGGACTAGGATGACTGTCAGGTGTTTGTTGTTATGAGCAGACCAAGGCTGGATATTAGCCTTTATGATGCTGCAGGCAGGGATATTCAGACCCTCCTGAAAGCTACTGCTCACCCCAAGACTCAGAGGTAAAACAGGAAGTCACAGTAGCCTCTACAATTAATCAATGGTATTTTCCAAGCTCTTATTGCATGCAGAACATTGTACTAAGCACTTGGGAGACTTCCTTCCTACGTAGATTGTAAACTCCACCAGGGACAGGGATTGGATCTGTGTACCTACCCCTGCCCTTATAACAGCGTTTAACACACAGTAAGCGCTTAACAAATATAACATATGAACAATAATACAATACAGAGTGGATAGATGTGTTCCCTGCCAACAAGTTTACAGTCTGGGGTGGGGGCGGAGGGATGGATATTAAAATCAATTACAGTTTTGTGTACAGAAAGTTTTGTGAGGCTAAGGGTAGGATTAATACGGAGTGCTTAAAGGGTGTAGAGAGGGAGTCAGCAATGCAGAGGGAGAGGAAATAGGGGAAATGAGGGGCTGTCAGGAAATGACTTTTGGAAGAGAACTGATTTTAATGAGGCTTTGGAGGTGGGAAGAGTAATGGTTTGTCCATGTGAAGTGAGAGGGAATTCCAGGCAAGAGGGAAAATGTGGACATGGGGATAGCAGTGAGATAGAGGAGATCAAGGTTCAGTGAGTAGGATGACAGAGGAGGCAACTGAGTGCTTTAAAGCCCGTGGTAATAGGTTTCTGTTTGATGTTCAGATGGATTGGCAACCACCAGAGGTTCATAAAGAGAGGGAAGACATGTAATCTACCAGTAATTTGTACTCTCCCAAGAGCTGAGTACAGTGCTCTGCACATAGTAAGCACTCAAAAGGACTGATTGATTAAAGCCACAAGCCAGAGAACATTGTTTTCATGTGATTCTTTTCACCAGAGCCTTGCAATAGCTTTAACTGTCAATAGTGGCTTCTTTCAAAATGAGGGTTCATTTTATACTGAAGTAATTCTTAATAGCCATGGATTTTACACTTGAACAACAAATGTCAGTAATAGCCAGTAAACTAGTAATAACCAACAACTTCTAGCTAACTGGTTAATTATCTACATTGGCAGAAGTCCTAAATGAATTTCACTCATTCAAAATCAAACTAAAAACAATCCCTACTTCACAGAAGTTATTCCTATCATCATCACCAGTTTTTATTGAGCACTTACTAGGTGCAGAGAACTGTACTAAGAGCTTGGAGAAAAACAAACAGGATTTTTTTTGTTTTGTTTAGTTTTTAATAGTATTTGTTATGTGCTTTCTATGTGCCAGGCACTGTACTAAGGCCTGGGGTAGATACTAGCTAACCAGGTTGAACACAGGCTCTGTCCCACAAGAGGCTCACAGTCCTAATCCCCATTATACGGATGAGGTAACTGAGGCCCAGAGAAGTAAAGTGACATCCAAGATCACACAACAGACAAGTGGCAGAGACGGAATTAGAACCCAGATCCTTCTGACTCCTTGGACTGTGCTCTACTATCCACTAGGCCGTGCTGCTTCTCAGAGATGTCAGACATATTCCCTGCCCACAGTGAGTTTATGGTCTAGAGGACCTGAAATCTAGTGGTCAGAAATCCATATGTCATTAATAATACATGTTATCAGATGTGTTAGGCAGTTGAACTGGATAAGCAGAGTGGTCTAGGTGAAATAATGATAATAATAATAATTTGGGTATTTGTTAAGTGCTTACTATGTGCTGACCACTGTTCTAAGTGCTGGGGTAGATACAGGGTAATCAGGTTGTCCCACGTGAAGCTCACAGTCTTAATACCCATTTTACAGATGAGGTAACTGAGGCACTGAGAAGTGAAGTGACTTGCCCAAATTCACATAGCTGACAAGTGGTGGAGCCGGCATTAGAACCCACAACCTCTGATTCCTAAACCCGTGCTCTTACCATTGAGCCACACTGCTTGCTTCTCTAAGCAGCTCTGAAAGACCTCTGGCCTGGGAGTCAAGAGACCTGGGTTCTAATTCCAGCTCAGCCACTTGCTTGCTCTGTGGCCTTGGGCAAGTCACTTCTCTGTGCCTTCCTTTCATCATCAGCAAAATAGGGATTCAATACCTGTTCTCCCTCCCTAGACTGAGGAATGTGTCCATCCTGATTTTCTTGTATCTACCTCAGCACGAAGTATATTTAACACATAGTAAGTGCTTAGAAAATGTCAATTGTTATTACTGAACTATGATCCTGTTTACATGGTAAACCCCATGTGCAATAAGGACCATGTTTAATCTAGTTATCTTGTTACCTCAGTGCTTAGCACAATATATAGAATTTAGTAAGATATTAACAAATACCACCCTTATATTGTGAAAGTGTCTGCTAATTCTGTTATATTCTTCCAAGCATTTAGTACCATGCTCTGTACATAGTAAGCACTCAATAAATACCATTGATTGATTGATAACGCAATAGAGCCAGTTAATATGAGAACAAACATGAATACCATTGAGTGTTTTAACCCTACTCACAGGTAATAGATGTTCATGGTTTTGGCAGCCAGTTGCTAAATGTGAATGATGCTACCTTGGCTGTATAGTTCCTGGATTCAGTCTTCCTGAACACAAATGTAAGTCTGAGCAAAAGGAGAAACTGATCATCTCCTCCTACAGCTTTAAACAAGGGATTGCATTTATGTAACTGTCTGCAACTGGCAAAAATCCACTGTGAAAGGTGCTGCTGAAACTTCTTTACTTCCCCAGCCCCCAAGTGCTCTGGAATGTGTAAGAAAATACATCCCATACCCTGTAATTGTACTTGGAAAATTCCTTGGGTCTGTATCTCACTTTCTGCCACTTCATCTCACTTCACCACCATCAATAAATAGCATATATTAAGCACCCGTGGTGTATAGAGCTCTGTCCCTGGTACCCACTGTTATAAAGCACTATATTAAGTGCTTGGGGATATACAATAGGAGTAAAAGACAGCACCCTTGAGGAACAGACCTAACCATCTTTACATTTCATGTAACAATTTATTTTCTGCATTCTGTGGGATCTTCAATCTAGAGGCTAAAATTGTCCAACAATCATTATCACTGAGTAATATTGGAAATCCTATGCTTGTCAGGAGAGTAGTTTTGGCTCATTTTTTGGGGGGGGGTGTTCCTTGATTGTTAAATATTATTTAATCTATTTTCATCCCTATATGTTTTTGTTATGTATATTGAGATGCTTGACTGCAGCTTTCATTTAGGAAATTTAAATACAATGTCAGGGAAACATCAAAAGTTGTTTCTACTATGTGGAAAGAAAAGGAAATAACCGTGGTACTTGTTAGGGGCTTACTGTGGGTTAAGCCCATGGTAAGGAGGAAGCAGCATGACCTCGGGCTTGGGAGTCAGAGGTCGTGGGTTCAAATCCCAGCTCTGCAACTTGTCAGCTGTGTGACTGTGGGCAAGTCACAACTTCTCTTTGCCTCAGTTACCCCATCTCTAAAATGGAGATTAACTGTGAGCCTCACGTGGAACAACCTGATTACCCTGTGTCTCCCCCAGCACTTAGAACAGTGCTCTGCACATAGTAAGTGCTTAACAAATACCAACATTATTATTATTATTAGTGGAAAGAGTGTGGTTCTGGGAGTCAGAGGACATGGGTTCTAATCCTGACTCTGCCACTTGTCTGTTACATGATCTTGGAGAAGTCACTTAACTTCTCTGTTCCTCAATGCCTCATCTGTAAATTGGGGATTAAGAATGTGAGTCCCATGTGGGGCATTGACTGTATCCAATATAATTAGCTTGTAGATACAAGCCCCAGAGCATAGTACAGAATCTGGCACATAGTAAGAACTTAATAAATGGCGTAAAAAATGGAAAATGTATTATAAATATTGTATTATTTTCCCACAACTGAATTAGATGAATACTCAAATTGATACACTATAATCAAAATTGCTCTAACAGAATAGTTAGTAATTTTGAGACAGAGTCATACTTTATCAATCTTTAGAATAAAATGCACAAAAAAGGTAATTGGGAGTGATTTCATCCAACAGGCCATATTTCTCCCTCAGTTCCCCTTTTATAAGCTGTTGAAGTCCTAATATTTCCTTCAAGCTGGTCACCATATTCTTTATATATTGTTCTTTGACATGAACACTTCAACTACAGCACTTCATTGATGAAATGCAAATTGCTGTATAAAAAAGAAGACCAAGCTATGTGGTGCATCATATTTCCTTCGATTATAAAAAGCCAAGCATCTGAACTAAAGCAGAGCAAAGGATTTCACAGAGAGTTGCTCATTTAGGAAAGCCATGAAGATGCAGTGCTCTGCTCAGTAGGATCACAAGGTGAATTCAATGAAGTAGAGAAGTCTGGTGAACTATTTCAACCTTTTCAGTATTCTATAATGACGTGTCCTTGTCATTTCATATTCCATTCCCATCTCAGTTTTTCCTCTCTGTGGTACTGTATTCTGTCTCCCTCAGTAAGTTGGCACATAGCAGAGAACTCTGAAAGGTAAAGTGACATTCACACAGCCAGTCACCCTATTTCACCCAAATGGAACATATAGGGTTGTGGGATTTGTTGCAAATGGGCATTTTACAGCTCCTGCTGTTCATCCATTTCTAGGTTCCAGCTGATCTTTTTTTCTCCCCCAAACCACCTAGATCTAATACAGTCACAACTTCTTAAAGCCAAATCGCACTTTTTTAGAACTCTTTTTCCCAGAATGGCCGCTGAAAATTTTCAAATTGATTTATGGAGTGTTAGTACTCTTTCCACTTATTATTAATGCTTTGGGAGCTAAAAGTGAATGTGTTGATGCTAAAGATTCCTTTGTCTTAGCACTTATGATTTTTAAAAAATTTGCCTTGGCTTTATTAAAGTGCAGGCTGAAGTTGTGGGGTTAATTGCCAAACTCTTCCAAGGATTTAAAGGAATCAAAAAAGTAACCAAGTTCCTCTGTCCCACCTACAAAATAGTGTCATTCCCCTACTGTGGTCTTGCATTCGATCTTGACTGTAAGCTATTTGTGGACAGGGAACATGCCTAAGGACTCTATTGCAGTGCATTCTCCCAAGTGCTTAATTCAGTGATCAGCACACACTGAGTGCTCAATAAATAACTCTGATTGACAAAAGGTTAGGAAGTTCACTCTTTAAGGATGCTCACAGAGTAAAGTTGTGAATGTATGTGTTTATCTTCCCTTGGTTTTCAAAGAGGATACTAAGATCCTACCCAAATGTAAAGTACAGTGCTCTGCACATAGTAAGCAGTCAATAAATACACACTGACTGATTTGTATGAATGGATTTGAGAAGACTGATGTGAGACGAAATGGTGCCAAACACTGCATTTAGGAATAGACTCTTGGGGAAGCAGTATAGTCTAGTAGAAAGAGTGCAGGGGTAAAACTCTAATCCCAGCTCTTCCACTTAACTTGTGTACCCCAGTTTCTATATCTGTTAAACAAAGATTAAAATACTTGTTTTCCTCCTACATAGACTGTGTGCCTTGTGTGGGACAGGAACTGTGTCTGATCTAGCAATCAGTGAGAAGGAGCATGGCCTAGTAGATAGAGCACAGGCCTGAGACAGAAGGATCTGGGTCTCAATCCCAAATCTGGCATTTGTCTGAGTGACCTTGGGCAAGTCACCTTAACTTTTCTGTGCTTCAGTTACTTCATCTGTAAAATGGGGATTAAGAATGTGAGCCCTAAAGTGAAATGGGAATTTAGTACAGTAAAAAGAGAAGCAGTGAGGCTTAGTGGAAAGAACATGGGCTTGGGAGTCAGAGGTATAGGTTCTAATCCTGGCTCTGCCACTTGTCAGCTAAGTGACTTTGGGCAAGTCACTTCACTGTGCTTCAGTTACCTCATTTGCAAAATGGAGATTAAGACTTTGAGCCCCATGTGGGCCAACCTGATACCTTGAATCTACCCCAATGCTTAGAACAGTGCTTGGCACATAGTAAGCACTTAAATACCATTATTATTATTACAGTGCCTGGCACACAGTAAATGCTAAACAAATGCCAAAAAAAAAATCAGTCAATTATCTTTCAATGCTTACTTCGTGCAGTAAACTCTCTCCCCTTTCACACCTGACAGACTAATGTTCTCCCCACCTTCAAGACATTACTGAGTGATATCTCCCTGATTAAGCCCTCTTTGTCCCAGCTCCTTTTTCCTTCTGCATCATCTATGCATTTTGATCTGTGACCTTTGGGCATTTGCTATTTTCCCACCCTTAATCCCATAGCACTTATGAACATATCTTTAAATTCTGTATTAATAAATTATTTCTTTATACTAATGTCTGTCACCCCTAAAGACTGTAGGCTTGGTGTGGGAAGGGAACACGTCTACCAAAAATGTTGCATTGTGTTCTCCCAAGCTCTTAGTACAGTGCTCTTCACATAAATCCTCAGTAAATACCAATGATGACACAGAGCACTATATTAAGCATTTCGGAAAGTACAACAGAATTGGTAGATAAAATCACTGCCCATTGGGGGTTTACAGACTATGGGGGAGGTACATGTTAAAATGGTACGGTATAAGAATATGCACAATATTATAATGGGTCTGGGTGATCCAACCCAGCACATAGAACAGTGCCTGGCAAATAGTAAACACTTAACAAATACCATAATTATTATTAAGGGGTACACATTCAAGTTCTGACTGCATTGTATCCCCCCTTAGTGGATAGAGCATGGGCCTGGGAGTCAGAAGGGCATAGATTGTAATCCTGGCTCTGCCACTTGTCTGCTGTTTGATCTCAGGCAAGTCACTTCAGTTCTCTTTGCTTCAGTTATCTCCTTTGTAAAATGGAGATTGAGACTGTGAGCCCCACGTGGGACAGGAACTGTGTTCAATCCAATTTGCTTGTAACCATCCCAGAGCTTAATAAGTGCCTGATACATAGTAAGTGCTTAACAAATACCACAATTATTATTAGAGAAGCAGCATGGCTTAGTGGAAAGAGTATGGGCTTGAAAAACAGAGGATGGGGATTCTAATCCCAGCTCCGCCACTTGTCAACTGTGTGACCTTGGTCAAGCCACTTCACTTCTCTGTGGCTCAAATGTAAAATGGGGATTAAGACTGTGAGCCTTACTTGGGACAACCTGATTACCTTGTATCTATCCCAGTGCTTAGAACAGAGCTTGGCACATAGTAAGCACTTAAATACTATTATTATTATTATTAAGTGCTTAAGATTAAACTACAATACACCATCCTTGCTGCATTGATGGCCTTGTTCCATGCCAGCTATTCTCTGCCTTTTAATGCCCCCTTTCAATTCACCATACAGCAGCTGAATAAGTTTCCAGCTGTCATCCATTTTGCTCATGTCCTGACTGGTGCTGCTGTGTTGCTATGAGAACTGCTTTGATGCTTGTGACTTGGCTGAATTCCAGACTTTCAATCTTGGCAATTTGATCCTGTCACTTGACAGTGTTTATGGCTCATAGGTTGCCCTGGCAAATCTGCTGTAGAGGCTAGATCTACTTTCTGGCCAAGTATTGCAGTAATATAGAAGCCTAGACTCCACAAAGCCCTTCTTTTGACTTAGTATGGGTTTGATATCCTTTTGTTGCTCCATCTGTCAAAAGTCATACTTACCTATTTTAGTCTGTCTTGCACACCCTTATTTTTCCATGCATTAATGCATGGTGAACTGCCTAGATAGCAGAATAGTATAAGTTCTGTATATTTCTATTCATTAGGCGACATTGAAAATGAACACTGAACAGGTGCTATGGCAATTAAACAGAAACATCTGTCTGTCATCCCAATTTGCATCCTGGCTTTATGCTAGTAGACAGCAATAAGTGATAAAAGTCCAAAAAAGATAAAAGTCCTGTTGATTTCAGAAAAACCTGGTATGGGAAACACCTTGTCAGGGATATTTTATTTTAAAAGAATGACGTTTGATACAAAATAAGGAGAACTATCTCCAGAGTTTGAAAAGGCACCTCAGTTTCACCTCCTGCAACCCTAAAGATAAGGAAAATGTTGGAAACTGAAGGCTAATTGCCAGTGATAGCTGTATTTCTAACACCACAATGTATTTCTTCAAAAGATTTCTGCCTATTTTCCACTTTTTCCCCACCCCTCAGTCATCTCTTTGCCAGACAACAAGATTAAAGCCGCTTTATCCAATGAATTCAAAGCACATCAGACATTCAGATTCGCTGAAAAGGAGGTAGAAGTATTACTTGAGATGTAAAAATGGAGGCCTAATGTGTCTGCTACATAAACCACCACAAAAATCAGGCCCTGACTGAAGAAAGTCTCCCATTAAAAGAAAGAATTGTGATACACATTAAAGCTGTGACAAAGTGAGCATTTAGTACAGTGCTCTGCACGCAGTAAGTGCTCAGCAAATACTGTGATGTTCATTGCCTTAAGGTACTAGGTCACTAAAACATCAGTAAGGGTAGAGATGACCTGTAAAATGGTAGCCACTGTCTCATCTTCCTCCAGCTAGAAAAGCTTCCCTAAACACTCTAAAAAGCTTTGTAATGTCATCCTACCACTGACTGACCTGGAATGCCCTCCCTCCTCACTCTGATAAACCCTCTTCCCCTCTTCAAAGCCCTATTGAGAGCTCACCTCCTCCAGGAAGCCTTCCCAGACTGAGCCCTCCCTTTCCCTCTGCCCCTCCTCTTCTCTCCATTGCCCCTACTCCCTCTCTCTGCTCTTCCCACTTTCCCTCCCCACAGCACTTGTGCGTATTTGTATATATTATTTATTACTCTATTTTATTAATCATGTGTATATATCTATGATTCTATTTATCTTGATGGTATTGATGCCTGACTTGTTTTGTTTTGTTGTCTGTCTCCCCCTTTTAGACTGTGAGCCCTTTGTTGGGCAGGACTTATCTCTATCTGTTGCCAAATTGTAAATTTCAAGCGCTTAGTACAGTGCTCTGTACATAGTAACAGTTCAATAAATGATTGAATGAAGGCCTGAAGCTGGAAAATGCAGTACTCTTGCAGCTCTATCATACTTAACAACTCCTCTATCAGAAATTGTGCCTTACTATCCATTGGGACCATCCTTTTCTGTCCCTACGGGCTTCAACCAAACTTCCAAATAAGAAGGAGTGTGGCCTAATGGAAAAAGCATGTGGCCGGGGAGTCAGAGGATCTGGGTACTAAATCCAGCTTTGCCATTTGTCTGCTGTGTGACCTTGGGCAAATGACTTAACATCTCTGTACCTCAGATACCTCATCTATAAAATGGGGAGTAAGACTGTGTGCCCCATGTGAAACATGGACCTAGTTGGACACAGTGCCTGGCACATAGTAAGCATTTAAATACCATAAAAAACCTAAAATCTGGTGGTTGACACATTTACTGACATCTTGACAATAGATATTAAAGTTGAATTACAACAGATCATATTCAATTGATAAAACAAGTGAAATTAGAGAATTGAATCAAAACCTTCAAGTTAATGTGCTTTGCAGTGTGGCTTAGTGGAAAGAGCAAGGGCTTGGGAGTCAGAGGTCATGGGTTCTAATCCTGGCTCTGCCCCTTGTCAGCTGTGTGACACTGGGCAAGTTACTTCACTTCTCTGTGCCTCAGTTACCTCATCTATAAAATGGAGATTAAGACTGTGAGCCCCACCTGGGACAACCTGATAACCTTGTATCTACCCCAGCATTTAGAACAGTGCTTGGCACATAATTTGCACTTAAAAATATCATTATTATTTTTACTATCATTATTAAGAATCAGAGACTCTCAGGTATCTAGGAGAGGTCAGCCTTGTTGGCAGGGAACATTTCTACCAACTCTGTTGAATTGTACTCACCCAAGCATATAAAGTGCTCAGTACACAGCTTTGATTAGTGTAAGTAACTTAGTTACCTTGATTAACAAATTGTAACAAAAAAAAGCATTGATTGAGAGAGCACTAAAAAAGCAACTCTCTAGACATGCCATTCTTCCATGCCATGAACTGTGAATGGATCTATCTCCATGAACTGTGCAACATCTTTTCGTTCTGCCTTAAATATAGGAAAGAAAAGACACAGAAGAGTCAAAGAAATAACATCTGGACTGGAATAAAAGCTTATACCCAGGAATGAGAAAAGAGAGCAGCTGATTGTGACCAACAGAGGAAAGAAACTCAAAGATTCGGGAAACAGACTCATTCCCAACTGGCAGCAAGTAACTTCAATCTAGGTTTGGAAGAGATTCCCTGTGGGAAAGGGCCAATGACTGTTCAAACTAGAGGCCTCAGTCTATTAAGAATGACTCTCCAGTAATCAGCCAAGTTCACTCATTGTCAGTGGAAAAAGGACACGGTTGGTAGCATTCTTCATTCTGCAAGTATAAAATGGGGGGTGAGGGAGCTGTCTTTCTGCAGCAAACCAAGACGTGTGACTCACAAACCTTTGTTGTGTTTAGCCCAATTAAGACTTAATTGGCTATTCCAAAATAAATGTTTTTAGCTTTTAGGCTGTTGCTGATGGGTTTTATTCCTGCTTATTAAAAACAGGTGTATTTGCCAGAGATTCTGTTGCTTTCCTGGGTCTTGTTGCCTGGAAACAGCCATCTTCATAAGCAGCACATTTAGGACAAATAGGGCCACTTCTCACTTGCAACTGAGAACTTGGGTTTCACCTGGCGAAGTCTAGGAAAAATGAGGAAATTTAAAATAAGCTGTATTCCAAGAGACATCCCAAGTTTGAGTACACTTGTCTCTAGGAAGAAAAGAAAGCAGCCAAGTAGTCTAAAGAGACAAGTTAAAAAGAGAGCACTAAAAAAGCAACTCTCTAGACATGCCATTCTTCCATGCCATAAACTCATTTATCATAGTTGAAGGTAGTGTTCTTTATTAGGTAGAAATTTAAATTCAAGGAACAATGAAGTGGACCCCTGACTTCATTTAAAGAAAGGTTATCTGTGCTTTGATTGTCCAGGTCATCTTGGGAGAAATGCACTGTGGGATAATCCAATTGCACCAAGATTTTCATCTTAAAGTGAGCATAACTGTGGGTTAAACTAATCTTGGCACTCTGGATAGATTTTCTGAACAGTAAAATGACATTAGGCACGTGATTTACAGTGGTGCTCATCCTCAGTCCAAGGATTTAAAATCTGATTTTCTCCTTACTCTCTCATTTACAGTTGTTGAACAAATTAAATTGGATTTCTCCTCTGTGGCCCTTTTGTCTAATACGTTTTGAGAAAGCAGGTTTTCAAAATCTTGAAGCCCTCCTAAATTGCACTGGGGATAGTGAAGAATCAAAACAGTACTCCAATACTTCATCCAAATTTATCATCACAGCAGGTATAGGGACAGTTGAAGGTTTAAATTAGTATTTCTTCTAATTGCAACTAGGTTGTAATTTAGTTTCTCGAAATTTCAATCGGATCATTTATTTTCTTAGTTTTATTATTTTGAGATACTAAAGGATTCTCTTAATGTCTTCTACTTTGCACAAAAGTTGTTAAATCCAACTTAGGCACTTTCCTTCGAAAGCAGTATTAGAACACTGACCATACACTTTCCATCACACATGCAATTTGGCTGCCATCCAATGAAGCAAGTGATACTTTAGTTGAATGAGTCCAAAAATAGGTTCAGGTTTCACCAAAGCCCCTGGTTGTTTCCCGCTGCCCTTCTCCTTTCTCTCCTACAACATCCCAGCTCACTGCACAAAGGTTGAGTAGTATGTCAACTGCAGAGACTTAAGTTATCAAATAAAACTGTCAAATTGAAACTCTACCATAACATTATGAAAATTAAGGAAGGCAAATAAGATCCTGAATTTTAAATAGGAATCCAAGTCTCTTTCAGAATTTTGGGTTTGTGTGTGTCTTTTTCCAAATACTAAAGACCTAATAAGGTTACAGAAAAGTTTACTTGTACAAAAACAAAACATGGACTCTTTAGGAGGAGCGCTGGGTAGCGAGAACTAGGCTATGTAGTTTGTCCCTTCTTTGGGAAACTATGAACCCAGCTTGAAATATTTAGTAGAGAACTTAGAAAACACCAAATGGTGATTTCATTGATATTAAATATGTTCTATTTACTTACATAACTCCACCAAAAAATTGCCCCACCCCAATATGGGGTAAGAATAAAAGGCTATTTTTAACCACCATGTAACTGTATCCATTGATAGTGGTACATTCCAAAGGAGTGAGAAAGTGACAATATATCATGGATGGCAAACTAATTCATTGAGGACAAATTGTAAACAGCACTTGAGGCTATATTTTTACTATTACACTCTTCCAAATGCCTTCTTACCTTCCTTTCCTATTTTCTCCTGCTGCCCTTATTGCTAGATATAATTTTTATATGACCTTCTCTTTGCTCCTCCCCCTTTCCCTTCCCATACCCTCAGCACTGTACTCGTCTGCTCAACTGTATATATTTTCATTACTGTATTTATTTTGTTAATGAAATGTACATCACCTTGATTCCATTTATTTGCTATTGTTTTAATGAGATGTTCTTCCCCTTGATTCTATTTATTGCCATTGTTCTTTTCTGTCCATCTCCCCCGATTAGACTGTAAGCCCGTCAAAGGGCAGGGACTGTATCTGTTGCCAATTTATACATTCCAAGCTCTTAGTACAGTGCTCTGCACATAGTAAGTGCTCAATAAATACTATTGAATGAATGAATGAAAAATTGCGTGACAAGGTGGGACAATTGTGCAATTGTGCAGTAATTGTGGTCTGGCTCCAAGCTTTGGGATAAACTGAAATGATCTCTGACACAAATCTCACTCAGTCTATAATATCCATTCTGGATTGTCCTTTCCGCTTCTTGCAGCTTCTCGCAAGTGTGGCTAAATCTCTCTTTGGAGAGGTAGCTACATCATCAACAAAGTAGTCTAGCTTTAAGACAATTCTAATCACCACTGAATTGGTGTGGTAGCACATTAATATCATTGCCTTTCCATCCCCCTCCTCTACCCTGTGATGGATACCTATTATCTATGCAAATTACTGATAGCTGCATCTAGAATCTTTCAAAACTCAAAATTTCTGAGATAGGCACACACCTCAGCCCTGTAGAGATGAATGATAGTCCCCCACCCCACCTATCTATCCTCCTAGGTGGTCAAAGAATCTACCCAATTTCCCTATAAGTTGTCTATATCCAACAATAATATTTGCCCATAATTGAAAGTTGGCTTTTTTTTTCTTTAATTTCACTAAACCAACAATGTCTCTCTGTAGAGGGACCCTGAATTGTTTTCTTTCTTTTATTCCTCCCTCCCCCATATAGCTTTTTGTTGATTTCATAAATAAATTATGCACTTCTAATGATAGTAGTAATAATACTAAGTGCCTGTTGGGTGCAAACTCAGGTAATAAATCCTAAGAAAGGATACTAAAAGTGAGAGTTAGGTATGGTCCCTAACTTCAGGGGACTTTCAGTTTAAAAATAAAGAGTGCAAATAGGACCCGTGATGAGCATAAGACAACAGATGAAACAATAGAAATAAAAAACCAATATAAAAAAGGACAAGGACAAAGATACATGAAAAAAAGACCAAAAAAAAGAGAAATAGGGTACTGTGGCTAGAGGAGTAGAGATGGGGGCTCATTATGGTTCAGAGTCCAACAGACACAAAGCAGACTTACACAGTTCTTCGAGGCATAGCTGCAGCCTCTGAATTGTATGTTGCTACCCCTATCCTCTGTGCCATTCTGGTGCTCTCCTGTATCTGGTTCTCTCCTCTTCTTTCTGCTCTTTTTCTGCTATCTCCTAAGCAGCACTCTTCCCAACCTATCCTACTAACATCTCGGCTCTGAAAGTACCAAGAT
This sequence comes from Ornithorhynchus anatinus, assembly GCF_004115215.2. Taxonomy (NCBI): domain Eukaryota; kingdom Metazoa; phylum Chordata; class Mammalia; order Monotremata; family Ornithorhynchidae; genus Ornithorhynchus; species Ornithorhynchus anatinus. The sequence continues at coordinate 90,141,601 of NC_041728.1, forward strand.
TGCTTGAATTTGAGTACCATGCCTATATTATTTTCTTGGAAAAGTTGTGGAAAAAAAAAGTATCAGACAAGCTATTTTCCTCACTGTAACTACTCTAACACGGCATGATAATCTTGTCTAGCAGATGGATTACTGTTTGATAGTGAGTGCACTAAGCCTATTTTATCACTTATTGAAATTTGTTTTTCTCAGCATATGTTTGATGCATTCAGCTTTGTGTATCTTCACCATTTCTTAGGTTTAAGGTTATCTGCTGCAAGATAATCCCCCTAAATGAAATATTTTCAAATATGTGTGTTTCTGGTTGGGCTCCCCAGACAATTATATCTCCCCCTCCCTAAGGAGAACCATATTGCAACAACTCCCACTTGCATCTTTCATGAATACCTTTAGTGGGAGGAAGCCCCATGTGTGTTTTTTCTTATTCTGGTGAAGTTCCTTGTCTTTGGGGAATTTTTTTGTTGGCTATGGCTTTCCAACCCCAACTTGCCCTGATGAATTAGTGTTTCTATTTTCCCAGAGATGAATGAGGAGCTAAAAGGCACGGAGGGATGTCACTTTCCAAAAGAGAATCTTCTTCAGGATAATTTATCTTAATCCAAAGCCTTTCTTTCTAAGGAAGTTGGAGTTAAAGGTTTTGAGGATTGAATCTTTGAAGTGAACTTTATTTCTATTCTTGTGATTAATAGCAGGTCCAGTTTATTCAGTCTGATGCTCTCTAGGGTCTCAATGTCTGCCTTAAGTGTGACAGACATGAAGGAGGCACATGAATATTCATAAGCACTTAGTACAGTGCTCTGCTCACAGTAGATGCTCAATAAATACGATTGAATGAATGAATAAATGAATGCTAACTCCTACTCTTCTGTAAGTGCAAGGCTGCTTCAGACATGGGATGACAGTTTGGGTCATGCTTGAGGAGGAAGCATGGCTTTGATGAAAGAGCAGGGGAATGGGAGTCATGAGACCCAACCTCTAGCCCTGACTCAGACGCCTGCTCTGTAACCTTGACCAAGTTAGGTAACTGCTGAGGGCCTCAGTTTCCTCATCTGCAAAATGGGAATAAGCTATCTTTTCTCCCTACCTCAGTAATACAAGCTCTGTATGGGACAGGGACTACATCTGATCTTGGATCTGTACCACTGTACTTAATACAAATAAGTGTTCTATAAATACCATAATTAGTACATACCATGCAATTTTCTGTGTTTCACTGAGGCTTGAGGGAAAGAATTAATGAACATACTTAAGTGTCTAATAACAAGGGGGCCCAAACCCAGTGCTTAATTTGCCCTGAAGGATGCCTGTGCATTGTTAACTGACACCAGTCCAAGTAGCTGAAGTGCCCAGTTAGAAGGCTTGAAAAAATGACATGGGAAGGCAGAGAAGGTATGAATCGAATAGCTCTGTGTTGAGAATGGAAGAAGTCATTTCGCAAGAAGGTACACATGAGCCATTTTAAAAATACAATTTTCTGATTACTATCATTTTTTGTGGTTTAGGATATTTTAAACTTATAGATGGGAATACCAAGCTGCATTCTTTTTGGTGTTTGCCCTGGAATACAGGTCCATGTTACTTTTTTTTTTTTTTAAAAAAAAGCATATATGCCACACCACCAAAACCACTGAACCCAAAACACTTATTTTATTCCCTCTAGAGGCAACTACAACAAAAAGCTCTCAAGTGTACATGAATCCATCAAGAATAACTAAAATAGCCATCAGACCCTAAATGGAAAGTTCAAAGTCATTTAACTTATATGTACTTCAGTTTCCTTATCTTTAAAGTGGGGATTCAATGCCTGTTGTTCTTCCTCCTAAAACTCTGAGCTCCATATGAAACTGGGACTGTGTTCTGACCTGATTATCTTGAATCTACACTAATTCTTAATAGATAGTTTGGCACATAGTAAGCACTTCATAAATCTATTATTATTAAATATTTTGACTCCCTATCCACTCCTCACCGCAGTTTTCTAACAACAAAGATTTTGATTGGCTCTGAACAAATAGACCTTCCTTTGGAAATTAAACTACCTGTTTTTTAAACTCAAGACTGCAATGCATTATAAGAACCTATTCTTCCTATAAAGAACACCTAATTGCAAAACTTCCTTATGGCTTTGAGAGAAGGAGTTCTGTTTAGGGCCAGGAGGTAGGCAAACTAAATTGAAATCTGAGCAGCTAAGCTAACTATCCTATGTCAACTTCTTCAGGGGGAAAGTAAGAATAAGAATGCTTCAGTGGAGTAAGAGTACTTTAGTGTGGAAAGCACTGTGGGAAAAGCATCAACCTTTTCTATCACTTTCATGTTTTAAAGCAGTAGATCCATCAAGAGCAGCCTCTTCAACCACAGGGAAGAAAAGCTCCAGAGAAAATTATTTTTCCCTTTGTCTTCTCCTTTTCATTCACTAGTCTACTCATGTTCTTTCCGCTCGATGTTTTCTCTCATACATTGACCATAATTAATCATGACAATAATTATGTCATAAACATTTACACAAATGCATTTATTTCCCTCTGATTCTTCATCTCCTTAAATTTTGGCTATCATCTCCAGTGACCAAACAGTAACTAAATCACACAAACTCAATCTAAAATATTAGATATCATTCCAAATGTGTATTGGTTGATTTTCTCCTGGAAGGCTCTTTGCACCAAAATATGTCAGCACAGAATCAATAGTCAATTTTGTAGTATTTGGAATCTAGACAGCTTTAAGAATGTTGATTAGATAATACAGGTTAAGGCTATACTTTGAAATCAGCAGCTTTCTCTAAAGGTACAGTTTTCGGTACCATAAAGCTAATCTGACTTTATCAAGAGAGAGCCTCACGTTTGGAAAATTCCCCAAGATTGATAGTTTTAGGGGTAGCTTTAGAAAGTGATTATCCCCTCTTTGCAAGACTAAGACTCAAAGTTGTTGTTCCTAGTAGATACGGGGAGGAGGGGTGAGGGAGAGGAAGCAGAGTGGATCAGGACCCTGCTTAGGTTTTTTTAATGGAGGCTCATGGGCAAACAGGGGAAAAGCTTCCAGAAAGGTTAGAAAGGTTTCCTTAGGCACTGGTGGGTGGGACTAGGGTCCAGCCTCTGTACCCCAACCCCACCCTACTTTCTGAGAAATCACCCATTTACCCTCAATTTTCCTGCAACTGGAAGCCTGGGTATCAACTGTTTGCCTCCCCAATACTGCTAAAAGCAAGGAAGAATGCAGAGTGTTCTTCCTGAGTATTTAAGGGGAAGCTGGGGAAAAAAAAGAATACTTTTTGCTTTCCCTTGCACTTGTTTGTGGTTTGTCAGACTTCAAAAGGTATTGAAACTCCAGCTGGCTTGTAAGGAGGAAAAGACCTTTTTCCCCTTCCATCCCAAACTCCAACAGTCACACCCAAATTGCTCCCCCATCTCACCTCTCACAGTTTCTGATATCTCTTTTCCCAGAGTTTTTGTTTTTCCTATTGAAAGAGTACTGGACTGAGAGTCTGGATTGCTGGGAAATAGAGTGCCTGCTGCCATGAAAAGCAAGACCCAGTGGGGGCAGACTCCTCACTGTTTCCACCTTCCAAGATTCAGAAGGTTTGGAGAAGGTGTCAACAGGCATTCATTCAGTCATATTCACTGAGTGTTTACTGCCCGTAAAACACTGTACTAAGCCCTTGGGAGAGTATAATATAGCAGATCTATTCCCTGCCCATAACGAGCTCACAGATTTGCCCAACAGAGGAAGGGACAAATTATAAATCAATGTTTCCATTTGAAGAATCAGAACAAAAAAGGCTTCCCAGAAGCCTTTATTTTGTGAAAGAGTTGTACCTAAATAAATTACAAACCTATCACCTATCTCAGAATCTGAACTGCATCTCTTAATTTTTCAGTATGGAGAGTTAAACATGAAATTTCCAATGATAGTAAACAAAATTACATGGGTGAATCACCCTATTTTGTCACCTGATTTTACAGATGGATAACCTGAGTCAGAGAGATGCAGATCACTTGAGTTGGTCCCTGTTTCCTTCTTTCATTAATCAGTAATATTCATTGAGCCTTACTGTGTGCTGAACACTGTAGTAAATGCTTGGAAGAGTACAGCATAACCCCTGAATGTCAGCAATAGTTAGGCTTCATGCAATTAGTCTAGTTCTATTTATTGGTGTCAATCTGTATTCAGAAAAACTGTTCTTTTAAATTATCATTAAGCTGCTAAACCAGCTGGCTAAAATCCCAGCAATTAGAGTTTGTTTTCTCTTCTTTTTGTTCTGAGAGATCTTTCAGCAGATTTTGTAAAAGACTCATTACAAAAGATGTTGTTAGATTGGCTTCTACTTCCTATAATAAAAAGGAGTTATTTTGTGAGGCGGAGGTACTGTAGACAAAATATAAAAATATTGTATTGAATGTTCTAAAAAACAGACAGCTACAAAACAGTCTTCATTGAGTAGAGAAAAATGCATATGGAAACAGCTTCTTCTGTGATTCAAAATAGAGGGAACTTAAGAAAACTCATCAGACAGTAGCCCCCTTAATCTATATACTACATACTACAGAGTTTGTAGATGTGAAAACCATCACAGTATGAAGAAATTTTATCCATAATAATGGACAAAATGCCAGCAAAGAGATACTTAAAATGGATAGAGGTTACCATGAAAATTGCAAGGGAAACATGCATTTTGTGTGGGAAACATCTCAGTCTGTATCCTTAGTATTATCCTGTAGATGTGTTTTACTCAAATCAGCTTTAGAGATAAACAATTTTAATATTAAAAATTTCAATAAAATGGATGATAAAGGACTACAAGGTAACAAAACATTAAATGAAACATTAAACAATTAGTTAACTAAGATTAATCTTTCAGTCAGTTTACAAAGTACACAGATAAATCACAGACTATCACTTCATCTGTGTAGATATAGCAGGTGAACACTGCGCTCTTTAAAAGGAATGTCACTTCATCCAGATTGCAAGACTTTTGAAAATCAAAATTAAATACAAAAAAGGGAGGTGGGGGGAATGTAAAGTAAGTGACTGACATAGCAAGGAACTGCAACTTTTTGAAATGTCTGCCAATTACAGATATAATCAGTGCAGCAGCATGCCTAGTGGATAGAGAATGGGCCTGGGAGTCAGGAGGACCTGGGTTTTAATTCTGGTTCTGCCACTTGTTTTCTATGTGAACTTGGGCAAGTCACTTCACTTCTCTGTGCCTCCTTTGTAAAGTGGGGATTAAGACTGTAAGCCCCACAAAGGACATGGATTATGTCCAACCTGATTAGTTTGTACCTACCCCAGTGATTAGTAGTCTGGCACATAGTAAGCACTTAAATTCATTAAAAAAATTAATAAATTGATAAAATCAATTCATAAGTAATGCTGAGTTAAACTATTTGCAACTATTTCTTTAACAAGCATTATTCATAGCTTCCTTTCAGAGAGTTATTTTATTCCCTCACAAAAACAAGTGGGTTTCCTGATCTCTTCCCTTCCTCTTCCCATAAAATTATCCTTGGTGTTTAGATAACCATTTTCCTCAGACATCTGTAACCCAGGTTTCTTCAGTGGTGTGATGTGCCCACCAAATACTGTGAATGGTGGTGAACAGTATCCTGGAAGGTAATTAGCAAAGACCCCCAACATTACTTCCAAAGGAGCGAGTGGTTCACTCAACAACAGTAACCAGAATGGATGAAAATGTTTGGTTCTGCAGAGGACTCACAGAGATATTTTATTCCACTACCACAGACTGTGTGCTTCACCCCATCTAGGTGTCTCATAAGTAGCTCTTAGCTACTCGGGGACTGAGAAAGTGCTATTGCAACTACAGTCTAGAGAACATGCCTACCCAACTAGGTAGCCAAGATCATTAGATTCCTTAACTTTTGGTTCATGAGACTGAGACTCTAATTAGGACTCAAAGTACTGATCACCTGCATGATAAGATGCTGCAGGGAGTATCCAGTAGATAGCACTAAGTCTTTGATAATCATGGCTGAACCAGATTCCCAGTCAGAATAATAGCTAAAGTCAAGATTTAATCAATATTACAAAGTGGAAAGAGCAAGAGAAGATTCCAAACTTAAGATGCATAAAGTGATATATAAGGCCACTAAGGTTTAAACTTGAAAATGCAAAGCTTGATTGCCTGATTACTAGAAACCAATTACCATGTTCTAGACACTCTTGGCAACTCCTAAGGCTTTGTTTGGGAAAAATGGCTGTAAAATGAGTTTTAATAGAAAAATTACCCGTTAGGTCATCTTAGCTTCCTCTTATTACATGGGGATTGTCCTTCTAGACTGTAAGCACGTTGTGGGCAGGGAATATGTTTCAACTGTAAGACTGTATTCTCCCAAGCTCTTAGAATGGGCTTTGCTCACGGTAAATGTGATTGACTGACTGATGGGCGTTTGTGTGGGAATTAATGTGGATTGAAGACCTGGGGGTATATGAGAGGAGATGAATAAAGTTCTTAGGCTGCTAACAAGTTCTTTGCTCTGGGGGACAAAGCAGCATTCAGGGCTTTAGGTGAGTGACTCAGCATCTTAGAGAGCAGAAGAGGTGGGGCCAAGCCAGAGTCAATAGTAGTAATAGTATTTATTAAGTGCTTACTGTGTGCAGAGCAACCTTCTCACTGTGCCTCATTCTCACCTGTCCCAACGACCCCTGGCCCATGTCCTACCTCTGGCCTGGAGCGCCTTCCCTCCTCAAATCTGCCAAACAATCACATTTCCCCCTTCAAAGCCCTACCAAAGGCTCACCTCCTCCAGGAGGCCTTTCCAGACTAAGCCCCCATTTTCCTCTGCTCCCCCATCCCCACCCTATTGCCTTGACTCGCTCCCTTTGCTCTACCCTCCACCACAATACTTGTGTATATATGTACATATTCATAATTCTATTTATTTTTATTAATGATGTGTATATATCTAAAATTTTATTTATTTATATTGTTGCTATAGATTCCTGTTTACTTGTTTTGATGTCTGTCTCCCCTCTAGACAGTGAACCTGTTGTGGGCCGGGATTTTGTCTCTATTTGTTGCTGAATTGTACTTTCCAAGCACTTAATATAGTGCTCTGCACAGAGTAAGCACTCAAATACAATTGAATGAATGAATGACTACTAAAGGATCGGAGGAAATGCACAGCTGGGAATTAGACACAATCCCTGTCCCTATCGGGACTCATAATCTAAGAGACAGGTTCCTCCCAAGAAGGAAGCGAGGAGTCTACTGCTTGGATCTTGCTCCTCCTTTGTTGATTAATAATGTTGGGAGAACATTTAGGTACAATTCATGCCCAGAAGCAGCCAGTAAGTACTTCTACAGAGTCACGAGACAGCTTTAATTAGCCAAATCGTGGCTTTTGAATACTTTAAGACTATCCAGCTAGATTGCAAGAGCAGCACACAAATTCAGGGCCTGTCTCCAATAAACAAGACTGTTTTGTCTGTTTGAACATCAGTCACACTAAGTCATTAACAAGCACTAATTTATTAATTCCCATTTGTTACATTGGCCTTTCAGGGACCACTGCAATCTATTAATTCAACCATGGCACATATTAAGTGTGCAGTATGTACAGAGCACTGTACTAGGTATACTAGGACTCTTCCATGTTATACAGTAGCACAATCCTCCACGTCTCAAACTCATAACCTTGGCATTTTCCTTGACTCATCTCTCATTCAACCTACATATTCAGTCTGTCACCAAATACTTTTAGTGCTTCTTTCAAAACATCTCTAGAATTCACCCTTTCTTCTTCATCCAAACCGTTGCCATGCTCATCCAAGCACTTATCCTCTCCCACCTTGACTCCTGACTTCCCTGCTTCCTGTCTCCCAACTCCGGTTCAGACTTTGTTCTGCTACCCAGATCACTTACATTAAAAAAAAAAAATTAAGCCCTCGTCACCTGACTCCTCAAAACACTCAAATGGTTATTCATCTATCTCCGAATCAATGATGCCTAGTAAAAGGAACACAGACCTGGAAATCAGAGGACCTGGGCTCTAATTATTCAATTCATTCATTCAATAGGTGAGTACTTAGTGTATGTAAAACTCTGTACTAAGCACTTGGGAGAGTACAATACAACAGACACATTCCCTGCCCACAATGAACTCACAGTCTAGAATATATATTTATATGCTGAAGGGATGAATGATGGGAGCCAGTCAGAACGATGCAAAAAAAAGTGGGAGAGGAGAAGAGGAGGTCTTAGTTAGGGAAGGCTTCTTGAGGAGATGTGCCTTCAATAAGACTTTGAAGTGGGGAAGAGCAATTATCTGTTAGATATGAGGAGGGAGGACATTCCAGGCCAGAGGTAGAATGTTGGTGAGAGGTCAGCAGCAAGATAGAAAAAATCGAGGTACAGTGAGAAGGTTAGCATTAGAGGAACAAAATGTGAGGGCTGGGTTGTAGTAGGAGAGTTGTGAGGTGAGCAGGAGGGGGCAAAGTGATTGAGTGCTTTAAAGCCAATGGTGAGTTTTTGTATGATGCAGAAGTGGATGGGCTACCACTGGAAGTTCTTGAGGAGTGGGGAAACATGGACGTTTTTGAAGGAAAATGATTCAGGCAGCAGAGTGGAGTACAGATTGGAGTGGGGAGAGACAGGAGGCAGGGAGGTCAGCAAGAAGGCTGATACGATAATCAAGAAACGGTAGGATAACTGCATGCATTAATGTGGTAGCAGTTTGGATGGAGAAGAAGGGGTGGATTTTAGTGATGCTGTGAAGGTAGAACTGACAGGATTTTATGATGACTTGAATATGTGGGTTGAATGAGAAAGAAAAGAGTCACGGAAAATGCCAAGGTTATGGGCTTGAGAGACAGGAAAGATGATGGTGCTGTCAATAGTAATGGGAAAGTGAGCGGGGGGTTAGGGTTTTGGTAAGAAGAGAAGTTCAGTTTCCTCTATATTAAATTTGAGGTGAAGGGAGAACATCCAAATAGAGATGTCTTGAAATCAGGAGGAAATGTGAGACTGAAGAAAGAGAGAGAGAGATCAGACCTGGAGAGGGAGATTTGGGTGCCTCAGCATAGAGGTGGTTGTTGAAGCAGTGTGAGTGAATGAACCACTTGTCTGCTGGGTAAACTTGGGCAAGTGACTTAACTTCTCCATCCCTCAGTTACCTCATCTACAAAATGGTGATTAAGACTGTGAGGCCCATGTTGGACATGGATGGTGTCCAGTCTGATTATTTTGTATCTACCCCATTGCTCAGTGCAGTGCCCGGCTCATAGTAAGTACTTGAGAAATGCCATTAAAAAAAAAAATTGGGGGAGCAGAGCAAAGAATGAACCGGGGAGGCTGGAAGCAGAGAGGTCAGAGAGGGGCGGGTACAGTATGATATGAGAAAAAAAATTGCACTTAGACCACTTTGGTGGTGATTTGGATGGAGAAGAAGGGGTAAATTCTAGCGGTGTTAGTAAGAACTGACAGGATTTGTTAACGTACAGGTTGAAGGAGAGAGATAAGTCAAGGAAAATTCCAAGTTTGCTGGAATGAGAAAGATGGAGAACGTCAGAGTTGTCAAAAGTGATTTTATGATTCGCTGCTTGATAGAACTTCCAGTTTAGCTTTGGAAGGAAGGACTGTCAGTCAATCATATTTACTGAGCACTTACTGTGAGTTGAACATTATACTAAGCACTTGGGAAAGTACAATATAACAATAAACACATTCCCTGACCTGAATAAGTCATAATTGCTTTAAGGGGAACTTTGGTGAATAAAGAAAAAAAAATAGAGTGCTAGAGAGTTTAATGGAGCCTTCGTTTTTTTCGGAGACCACCACTATAGCTGTTCAGAAACATTCCACCTAGATTTTCTAAGAGTACAATAGGTTAAATAAATACACTTCTCAAATGAATCCTAAGAAATCCCAAGCAATCTGCTAAGGATTTCTATGCCTTTTAGTTGTTTAAATAGTTGTCTACTTTCCAGGAAGAGCAGAAACAAAGCAGATGGATGGTTTGATGACTGATTCAAAATTCTGCCTTCAGCATTTAGAGTGGTGATTGCTTCGAGCCTAGTTTCTGTACAGTATGCTTCCCTGTATATGGTACACAATTAGAATCTCATAAACTCAATCATCAGTGCTGCATAGAATTTCTGCTCATCAACATTTGAGTGCCTATGTCATGTGCAGAAGATACAGTTTCTAAAAGACTTTAGCGCCTTATCAAGGAGCTAAAATTTGCTGACTTTTGCCTTCCACATTTTGCACTTATTTTCAGCTATATTACCATGCTGAGATTTACCATTCCCATCCTACTTTACGCTTTATTCTTCTTTTAATACTATTTTCTCTCTGTTATTTTATAGGTGACAACTAAAATAAAGAGACCTTCATTTTGGAAGCTATCAGGTTTTCCCAGGTTTGAGATGTGACTAATACGGCTGCACTCAGTCAACCTGTTGGCAAATTTCAACTTAGCAAATTCTCAAAGGGTACATCTTAAGCATCAAGAACTCAGATGAGATATTCAAAGTATCCTGAGAAGAAGCTCTCCACATCACTTCACTACTACACAAGCCTACCCTCTAGACTCCTTCCAAGTGAATCTTCGCATTTCCCTTCACTCTGGTCTCTCCCATTCCTGACCCCTTGCTTCACCTGCTGCCTGAAACTATGTCCTCCATTCAAATCCTACAGACCACAGTCTTGTCCATCCTTAAAGTCTTCCTGAAAATTCACCTCCTCCAAGAGACATTTCCCAATTAATTTTCTTCTCCCCAGTTCACTGTTTTATGCACAACTCCTGACTTCTTGAAACCCGAAATGGTAGCCCATTCCTCTCTGCATTAAAGCAGAAACTCCTAAGGCCCTCAATTGTCCCTTAATGTGCATATTTACTCCTCTCCCCACTAATAATAATAATAATGTTGGTATTTGTTAAGTGCTTACTATGTGCCAAGCACTGTTCTAAGCGCTGGGGTAGATACAGGGGAATCAGGTTGTCCCACGTGGGGCTCACAGTCTTAATCCCCATTTTACAGATGAGGTAACTGAGGCACCGAGAAGTTAAGTGACTTGCCCAAAGTCACACAGCGGACAGGTGGCCGAGCCTGGATTCGAACTCATGACCTCTGACTCCAAAGCCCAGGCTCTTTCCACTGAGCCACGCTGCTTCTCTACACCCCAGGTCACATGCTTAACTCCTACTCACTGTGCCTCATTCTCACCTCCGTCTCTACTGGCCTCTTGCCCATACCCTCCAATCAATCGATAGTATTTATTGAATACTTAGTGTGCACAGCAATGTGCTAAGTGGTGAAAGCACAGTACAACAAACTTGTACAACATGTTCCCTGCCCAGAAGGAGCTTATAGTCTAGAGGGAGAGATAGACACTAAAATAAACATGCGCTAAGGGGTTGAGAGTTGGGTGACTATCAGATGTTTAAAGGGTACAGATCCCAAGTGCAAGAGTGTTGTAGAAAGGAAAGGGAGTAGGGGAAATGAGGACTTAGTTGGGAAGGCCCCTTGAAAATGTGATTTTAATCAGGCTGCTTAGGACTCTCTCCCGCTTCACATCTGACAGACCACTGCCCTCCCCATTTTCAAAGCCCTTCTAAAGTCACATCTCTTCCAGGAAGCCTTCCCTGCTTACTCCCTCATTTCCCCCTATTACTGATGTATCAGAATTTCTTCATCACCTAAATACTTGGATCACTCTTGGCTCCCACACTCCCATAGTACTTATGTACGTATCTTTAAACTCTTTTGCTCACTAACTGGAATGCATTTTAATGTCTGTTCACTCTTGCTAAATTGTGTACTTCTTGAGGGCAGGGACTGTTGTCAACTAATTCTCTTACACTTTCCCAAGGGCTTAGTACAGTGATCTGCACTGAGTAAGCCCTCAAATGTTACTAATGGACTGGGAATGTCCTCCCAACTACTGATAATCTGAACATTTACTGCAGGTTTCTGAAACGTTAGTTTACATAGTTGCATGAATTAAATCTTTATACATCACACTGACTCATTTGGTGATCTTTTGTTGTTTATATTCACCCTCTCATGCTTCTTGCACTTCTCGTAGGTATGCTTATCATAAGGGTAATCAATATTAATAGTCTAGAAAGGATAATTTTTCAAATTCCTCAATCTCCTCTGGCTGTGTGTGTATGTTTGTCTATTGGGGTAGGGAGAGAGTGAGGGGGGCATCACATAGAGGTCAGTGGAAGAAGTCGTAACAGCTATTTCATGGCTCAGTAGCAACAACACGGGCTTGGGAGTCAGAGGTCATGGGTTCTAATCATTTGTCTGCTGTGTGACCTTGGGCAAGTCACTTAATTTCTCTGTGCCTCAGTTACCTCACCTGTAAAATGGGGATTAAGACTAAGTCCCACGTGGGGGCAACCTGATCACCTTGTATTCCCCACCCCCCCAAGCGCTTAGAACAGTGCTTTGCACATATTAAGCCTTTAAATGCCATTATTTTTTTACTTAACTTTGCTCATCAACTGCTGGGGCTTCTTCCAAAAGTGATGAGGTGATGGTAGAGAACAGATGACACTGTCTACCAAGACAAATTTTTTTGTCAACCTAATGGGCATGAGAGTGAATGCAATAGTATTTTCTGCAGGGTTATTGAGTACAGAGCAGAAGCTGTGTGGCTTATGGAAAAAGCACGGGCTTAGGAGTCAGAGGACATGGGTTCTAATCCCAGCTCCACCAATTTCCACCAATTGTCTGTTGTGTGACCTTGAACAAGTCACTTAACTTCTCTATAACACAGTTCCCTCTTCTGTAAAATGGGGATTAAAGGTGTGAGCCCCATTTGGGACAGGGACTTTGTCCAACCTGGTTTGCTTGTATCTACCCCAGTGTTTAAACAGTGCCTGGCATATAGTAAGCGCTAAACAAATACCATCATCATCAGAGCACATTTTAAATGTTTGGAAGGGTACGGATTGGATCAGCAATAGGAGAGGGAGAGCTGGGAAAGCTGTTTGCCTTCCTTACAGATCAGGGATGGAAAACCCCAGGTGGGCCAGCCCCTGGGTGGAGAATCATTGGGATGATCTGGCCAGGCTTGTCAGGGAGTTCTGTGAGTGGCAGGAAGCCACTCGGACCAGAAAAGGAAAGGGAAACACCAGCCTCCTCGACCTCCTTGCAATGGCCCTGCCAGCTGCTGCCAGGGGCCGACAGGTGGCAGGAGGAAAAGAAAGCCCTAGACGCGAAACTAAAGGCTTGCCGGATGAAATGCTTTTTGTTGCAGACAGTAGCTGAGGTCAAAGTGCAGCTGGTGGCCATGTTAGAGCAGAAGTTGGCCTTTCGGATGGCTAAGGATTTAGAAAAGCAGAGGAAGCTCCCAGTGAACGAGCAGGAGATTAAGTGGGTCATGTATTCGGGTTATGTGGGGATGATGATTATGAGGAGAAGGAGGACCCCCTTGACCCTTCACAGGAGCATCGACCATCCCCTCCTCCATACCTTATCTCACCTTGGCTTCACGGATTCCGTCCTCTCCTGGTTCTCCTCTAACCTCTCTGGCCGGTCATTCTCGGTCTCCTTCGCTGGAGCCTCCTCCCCCTCCCATCCTTTAACTGTTGGAGTTCCTCAAGGGTCAGTTCTTGGCCCTCTTCTGTTCTCCATTTACACTCACACCCTTGGTGAACTCATTCGCTCTCACGGCTTTGACTACCATCTCTACGCAGATGACACGCAGATCTACATCTCCGCCTTAAGGCTCGCATCTCCTCCCGCCTCCGGGACGTCTCCACCTGGATGTCAGCCCGCCACCTAAAACTCAACATGAGCAAGACTGAGCTCCTCATCTTCCCTCTCAAACCCGGTCCTCTCCCAGACTTTTCTATCACCGTGGATGGCACGACCATCCCTCCCGTCTCTCAGGCCCGCAATCTCGGTGTCATCCTTGACTCGTCTCTCTCGTTCACCCCACACATCCTATCCGTTACCAAGACCTGCCGGTTTCACCTTTACAATATCGCCAAGATCCGCCCTTTCCTCTCCACCCAAATGGCTACTTTACTGCTACAGGCTCTCGTTATATCCCGGCTAGACTACTATGTCAGCCTTCTCTCTGACCTCCCTTTCTCCTCTCTCGCCCCACTCCAATCTATTTTTCACTCCGCTGCCCGGCTCATCTTCCTGCAGAAACGATCTGGGCATGTCACTCCCCTTCTTAAACACCTCCAGTGATTGCCTATCAACCTCCGCTCCAAACAAAAACTCCTCACTCTAGGCTTCAAGGCTCTCCATCACCTTGCCCCTTCCTACCTCTCCTCCCTTCTCTCTTTCCACCGCCCACCTCCTCACCATCCCCTCAGTCTTGCCTATCCCGCCGTCGACCCCTGGGCCACGTCCTCCTGCGGACCTGGAATGCCCTCCCTCCTCACCTCCGCCAAACTGATTCTCTTCTCCTCTTCAAAACCCTACTTAAAACACCTCCTCCAAGAGGCCTTCCCAGACTGAGCCCCCTTCCCATCCCCTCAGCACTGTACTCGTCAGCTCAACTGTATATATTTCCATTACCCTATTTATTTTGTTAATGAAATGTACATCGCCTTGATTCTATTTAGTTGCCATTGTTTTTACGAGATATTCTTCCCCTTGACTCTATTTATTGCCATTGTTCTTGTCTGTCTGTCTCCCCCGATTAGACTGTAAGCCCGTCAAACGGCAGGGACTGTCTCTATCTGTTGCCGACTTGTTCATTCCAAGCGCTTAGTACAGTGTTCTGCACATAGTAAGCACTCAATAAATACTATGGAATAAGGTTCTGTGGACTCCGGATGGCCAGATGGTGCATTGGCTGAGAAGAATTAGCACCCACCGATGTACTAATCCAAAGTATATTAAACAATCACTGACCAAGTTCTTAAATTGCAGATACCAAACCATCCTCACATGAGAGATCAGTTTCTGCTGGAACCTGTTACTTAACACCCCCATGAAGAAAAGTTCCAGATGCTGACCTCAGAACATCTCCGTTTTGTTCTAAAGTACCGGAAAGATGTGTGAATGTGTTGGAAGTGGGTGTACCCTCCTGTGTAAGAGTGTGAATGTTTAGTGTTCTGCTTTAAAAGTTGAAAACATTGCATGAAGGTGTTCGGATTAGGTCCTCCTTGTGTTTGTGTTGAGGAGTAGGGGAAGGCCCTTATATATTGAAATATTCTGACAGAAGAGGCTGGGGTAGTCCTAGAAGGAAAGGGGAAGGAATAAATTGGGCTAAAAACCAAAATTTTGGATTTTGTTTTTGTCCACAAATCCTATGTAGGTAACAGAAGAATCCTTTTAGGGCCTCTCCACTTTGCTTCAGTGGCTTATTGAGTGCACAGCACTGTACTAAATGCTTTGGAGAGTACAGTTCAGCAGGGTTGATAGACACGTTTCCCACCCACAGTCTAGAGAGGGAGACAGACATTAAAAACAAAGACCTAAATTAGGGATATGTACTTGAGTGGTGTGGGGCTGAGAGTGCAGTGAATACCAAAGGCCAAAAAGTAGAGATGCAAGTGCATAGAAAACATAAAAGAGAAAGGAAGTTGGGGAAAAGAGGACTTAAACTGTAAGCCCGTCAAATGGCAGGGACTGTCTCTATCTGTTGCCGACTTGTTCATCCCAAGCGCTTAGTACAGTGCTCTGCACATAGTAAGCGCTCAATAAATACTATTGAATGAAACTGGAAGATCTCCTGGAGAAGATGTGACCTGAATAAGACTTTGAAGCTGGAGAGAGTGGTGGTCTGATGTATTTTGGCCAGAGTGGTGAGGGTAGGGAAATGGAGGATGTGAGCAAGGGGTTGATGTTGTGATAGAAAAGATCAGGGCCCAGTGAGGAAGCTGGCACTAGAGGAGCCACGTGCTCCCTTTCTGGAATTCTACACTTTCCCCAATCCCTTCACTCGATTGTCCTCATCTTGCCCACTTCTGACTTCCTGCTCACACTGTCTTTGTGGTAAGCTCGTTATGGGCAGGGAACGTGTCTGTTAATTGTTTTAATTAACTGTTAAATTGTACTCGCCCAAGCACTTAATACAGTTATTTACACACAGGCCATCACCCCAAGTTCTGCTCTCACTTCAGTCCTTCCTTTCTCTCCTGGTCCACAGATCAGCTGGTCACAGGGCTCCTAAACCCTGGCCCTCCTACCTCTCTGGGCTCACTGCTTTCCCTTCACACCCTATTCCTGTGACAGTAGTGGAGTAGCCAGAGTGGCAGTTCCTCCTTTCCACTCACCTTCCTCTTGACTCTGTCCTCTTCTAGCCTGAGATGGCATGGAATTGCAGGGTAGTGGAAGCTCCCTGCTTTGTTCCTAGTCATCCCTGTTCAGAGAGGAGGAAAGGAGAAGCAGAGAGAAAAGGAAAGTAAGAAAAAGGGTGAGGAGGAAAGAGAAGGATAAAGTAGTAAATTTGGGAAATGGAGAAGAGGGGAGAGAAAGGGGAAATAGGATTCATTCATTTAATTGTATTTATTGAGCACTTACTCCTTTTCCTCAGCTCCCCCCCCCTTCCACGTCACCTCTATTTGCTGCCTTTGCTCTCTCCCCGCCGTCCCCGCAACAGCACTTACGTATTTATATATCTATAATTCTATTTATTTATACTGTTGCTTGTTTACTTGGTTTGATTCAATCTCCTGCCCTCTAGACTGTAAGCCCGCTGTGGGCAGGGATTGTCTCTACTGCTGAATTGTACTTTCCACACACTTAGGACAGTAATCTACACACATTAAGCCCTCAATAAATATGATTGAGTGAATGGATGGGCCACATGTATAAGCATCTCTAAAGACTGGTATGTGACCAAGAATCTATTCTACCCAGAAAGCATAGCACCTGACACCATTTTCATTCTGCTTCAAAATGATCACCCTATAATCAATCTCTATAAATCAACAGGATCCGTCTTCTGTGATTATCCTAGACCTGTCCACAGATCCATTCTCCTACTACAACCCAACCCATAAACTTCACTTCTCTTATGTTAACCTTCTCACTGTACCTATATCTCATCTATCTCGTCACCGATCCCTAGCCCAAATCCTGATGCTTGCCTAGAATGCCCTCCCTCCTCAAATCCAACAGATATTTACTCTCCCCTCCTTTAAAGCCTTATTGACGGCACATCACCTCCAAGAGACCTTTTCTGACTAGCCCCCACTTTCCTCTACTCCCACTCCCTTCTGCATCATCCTGCCTTGCTCCCTTTGTTCTTTCCCACTTCCAGCCCCACATCACTTATGTATATATCTGTAATTTATTTTTATTAATGTATGTCTTCCCCCTCTAGACTGTGAGCACATTTTGGGTGGGGAATAGGCCAGTTTATTGTTGTACTGTACTCTTCTAAGCACTTAGTACAGTTCTCTGAGAACCTGAGAGATCACAAAATGGGTAGATTGTATCTAGCTATTAATCTAGTGTTAAAACTGTTATAATAATGGTATTTGTTAAGCACTTACTATGTGTCAGGTACTTTATTAAGCCCTGGGGTGGATATGAGCAAATCAAGTTGGAGACATTGCCTGTCCCTCGTGGGGCTCACAGTCTCAATCCCCATTTTACAGATGAGGTAACTGTGACTCAGAGATGTGAAGTGATTTGCCCAAGGTCACACAACAGACAAGTGGCGGAGCTTCCCATGCTGCTATAGCCCAGCTAATGGGGCTAGAAGCAGGTGAATATTTGTCACACTTGTACATATGTAAAAGAAGGGGCCTGGATGTTTTTGCTTTGTCTTCACAATCATGTTTCCCTTTAAGGGACTGAGGAACATTTAGGCATCATCCCAAGGATTTAGAGAGTTACAAAAGGAATAATTGGAAATAGATGTTCAATGCTGGAAAGGACTGTTTATCCCTTGTATCTAACTATGTGATGTTGCTAGTCCTTTATCTGCCTACTAATTCTACTGTTAGAATCATATCTTCCCTGACTTTTCGTTGAATATTTTTAAGGAATAATTAAGAAATATTTCAGAATGATTTAAAATTATGAATTATTGAATTAATTGTTAAATGAATATAATCATTTTAAACCTTTATTAATTTTGTCTGATTATATGATGTTGCTGATTGCATTTTCCTAGATTTTTATTGAATATTTTTAAAGAATTAAAAATTATTTAAGAATGTTTTAAAACTACCAATTGTTGAATTAATTGTTGAGTAGAAATAATTGCTATTTCCTAGATTTGTATTTAATATTTTTAAAGAACAGTTATTGAGAATGATTTAAGAATGTTTTAAAATTAATTGTTGAATTCTTTGTTGAGTAAGAATAATTATTTTAAACTTTATTCCTAGATTTACTAGATTTAAAGTGAATTTTTAAAGAATAGTTGTTTTAAATAATTTTTAAATTATTAACTGTTGAATTAGTTGTTAAATAAGAATAATTGTTAAATATTAGAAAGAGCTCTTATTTCTAATAATCATTCAATCATATTTACTGAGCGCTTACTGGGTGCAGAGCACTGGGAATGTACAATTTGGCAACAGATAGAGACAATCCCTGCCCAACAACGGGTTCACATGGTTAAGATTGTATCTTTGTAGGTTTCAGTCTAATAGGACATAATTGGCCTCCAGATAGGCCCAGTGGAAAGATACCATAAGACAATTTGGCTCTGATTGATTATTTTATATAACCAGGACAATGTTTATTGCCAAATTTGGGAAGCATTTGAAAACCCCTATTGAAGGAAGTGGTAATGGTACTGACCATCATTCTGTTCACATGTATATTAATCTGCTATTAAGGTGCATTAAGATCATTTTGTACACGTGACAAGATCGTCCACCAACATCATGTATCTTGATGTGAATTTCCCTTCCAACTTACCCTGGATGAGTGAGAGAATGTTGCTGCTCCATGGAGGTTAAGGAATGGGATGTGGTGAGCAAGAACGACTTCATCTTGAAGCCATTTCCTAAGAGACTATTCTTTAACCCCATGAGCAAAAAGGATAAGGGAGGAATTGGAGAAAAAAGTGAATGATCTTGCTGAGAAGTGTAAAGAAGACTGGAATTGCTGAGGAGAAATGGAATTGTCTTGCCGAAAAGTGTGAGAGGACTTGAATGGCTGAAGTGAAATGAAATTGTTTTGCAGAGGGAAGGAGGAGATAAATTGCTCTGCTGGGCAACAGAAAGACTACCAGATGGGGTTAAGCCTGGGGGGAGAGTTGCCATCCCCTCTGACTTCACCAGTAACAAGCAGAAGACAGCAATCCTGAGCAGTCCCTGCTGTAGCCCCCATCCCTCTGAAACAACTGAAAAAGGGGGAAAAGAACTGGTCCCTCAGTCCATGGAGAAACCACCTAAGCCAAGACATCTACAGTTTGGCCGTGACAAAAGCCACCTAAGCCATGCAGTGAGACACCTACTGCGGCCATGGCCAAACCACCTAGGGCTTGAACCAGATGAATTTTTGGATCTTGCCCCAGGGGATCAGAAATTTAGGTGGGCAAGGATCTCATACCAGGAATCCAGGTGAGGTGCATCCAAGGATCTCATCCAAGGGGAGCAGGAAACTGTGGAGGAGGTGAATCTTTAGCAACCTGGGGGAGACCAGGCAGGACAAGGATCTCAGTTGGGGCTCATGACAGTCAGGATTAGAACCCAGGTCATCTGGCTCCCAGGCCCATGTTCTTTCCACTAGGCCACTGTGTGGTGCCTAGAATAGGGATGATCTTGAAACTGATCAAAAGCCAACACACAGACAACATTTTTGACTCCACAAAGACAGTTCTCCTGTAATATGATGCTGCACTCCTGAAACATCTCGTTACAGAAAACCTGGATCAGCATACATATGCCTTGATCAATGCTAGTGCATACAAAAAAAATTTCTTCAAACATCATATCACATTCTATCCAGAGATATCTGATGTTGGAAGAATAGTCCTTAAGAGTGTACTATCTAAAGCACTCATGGTGGTAAAACAGAAGAAACCATAGCAACTCAGCAGAATGGAGCAGTGGCTACCTCCCTAGAGTTTTCTTGTGTTAATCTGAGATGTGAAGAGCCTGAAATCCAGCTGTTCCTTTTGGGTTGGTCATGTTTGCCTTCTCCTTTCCTTACATGTCACTAACCCCTTCCTCCCTGAACCACTCCTGGATTCTGAGAACCTCCAAAGCCAGGGACTTTATCTCATCTGTGAATTTCCTTCCCAATGCTTAGTATAGTGTTCTGCACACAGAAAGTGCTTACAAAACTATTACTAGGCAACAATGTAAGAATGAACATGAAGGTTAAGAAATAAAATTTAAAAAATGGCCTTTTTTTAAGCTCATAGTGTTCCCTATTTCCTTCGATTTACATTAGTGAGGAATCTCATTCCTTCTCCACACCTTTTCCCAGCCTCAGCCGGGATCAAAACATGGAAATTGGCAGCTCAGACACTGTTTTTGTAGAAATAAGGATTTTGTATCCTTAAGACTGTGAGCCTCACGAGGGACAACCTGATTACCTTGTAACTTCCCCAGTGCTTAAAACAGTGCTTGGCACATAGTAAGCACTTAAATATCATAATAATAATACACATAGATACACAAACAGTAATTTAGCAATTTACCCAGTTATAAAGGATATTAAAAGCAGTGTTCATTAGCAGTTCAATTTATGTTCCAATACCCAAAATCAGGATGTTTTCTAGTTTACATCTAACACAGGGAAAAGTAAATGAGTTTCAGATGTTCAATTAGCCACAAGAGGGAGTTCATGAAAGTTATACATCCCTGCTAATGTAAGTACCATTTTAGTGACGGCAGGAAAGTAGGATAGTGATATGACCATTCAAAACCCTGCCTCTCAGTTGCTAATAATTTCCAATAGTAATTCTGAAACAGGCCTACTACGGGGGAACAATTTTCTTCTTAAACCACATCTAAGGTTGTGAAGCAAGTTACAAACCTTGAATTTGGAGCATGCTTTAAGATGATGGAATCGGGGTGCAGAGATGAGAGATTTTCCCAGGAAGTGACAACTTTGAACAAGTCCCTTTAGACTGTAAGCTTCTTGTGAGCAGGGATCATGTCTCTCAGTTCTGTTACACTGTACTCTCCCAAGTGCTTAGTGCAGTGGTCTGCACAGAGTAAGCACTTGAATGCTATTGACAGAATTCCAAAAAACAACAATGTGCTATTCCAACTGACTTCATTCATTCATTCAACAGTATTTACTGAGCGCTTACTCTGTGCAGAGCACTGTACTAAGCGCTTGGAATGTACAAATCGGTAACAGATAGAGACAGTCCCTGCCCTTTGACGGGCTTACGGTCTAATCGGGGGAGACAGACAAAAACAATAGCAATAAATAGAATCAAGGGGATGAACATCTCATTAAAACAAAAGCAAATAAATAGAATCAGGGTGATGTATATCTCATTAACAAAATAAATAGGGTGATGAAAATATATACAGTTGAGTGGATGAGTACAGTGCTGAGGAGAGGGGAAGGGAGAGGGGGAGGAGCAGAGGGAAAGGGGGGAAAAGAGGGCTTAGCTGAGGGGAGGTGAAAGGGGGGGTAGAGGGGGAGCAGAGGGAGCAGAGGGAAAAGGGGAAGCTCAGTCTGGGAAGGCCTCTTGGAGGAAGTGAGCTGTAAGTAGGGTTTTGAAGAGGGGAAGAGAATTAGTTTGGTGGAGGTGAGGAGGGAGGGCATTCCAGGACCGTGGGAAGACGTGGCCTAGGGGTCAACGGCAGGATAGGCGAGAATGAGGGATGGTGAGGAGGTGGGCGGCAGAGGAGTGGAGCGTGCAGGGTGGGCAGTAGAAAGAGAGAAGGCAGGAGAGGTAGGAGGGTGCAAGGTGATGGAGAGCCTTGAAGCCCAGAGTGAGAAGTTTTTGTTTCTTGCGGAGGTTGATAGGCAACCACTAGAGGTTTTTAAGAAGGGGAGTGACATGCCCAGAGCGTTTCTGCAGGAAGATGAGCCGGGCAGCGGAATGAAGAATAGACTGGAACAGGGAGAGACAGGAGGAAGGGAGATCAGAGAGAAGGCTGAAACAATAATCCAGCCGGGATATTATGAGACCCTGTACCAGTAAGATAGCCGTTTGGGTGGAGAGGAAAGGGCGGATCTTGGCAATATTATAAAGCTGAGACTGGCAGGTTTTGGTGACGGATCGGATGGAGAGCCGAGTCAAAGATGACACCGAAGTTGCGGGCTTGAGAGACGGGAAGGATGGTCGTGCCATCCACAGTGATAGGGAAGTCAGGAAGAGGACAGGGCTTGGGAGGAAAGATGAGGAGCTCAGTTTTGGTCATGTTGAGTTTTAGGTGGCAGGCAGACATCCAGGTAGAGATGTCTTGGAGGCAGGAGGAGATACGAACCTGAAGGGAGGGGGAAAGGACAGTGTGTCATCTGCATAGAGATGATAGTTGAAGCTGTGAGAGTGAATGAGTTCACGGAGGGAGTGAGTGTATATGGAGAACAGAAGAGGGCCAAGAACTGACCCTTGAGGAACCCCAACAGAGGATGGGAGGGGGAGAAGCAGCCCACAAAGGAGACCCAGAATGAACGGCCAAAGAGATGAGGAGAACCAGGAGAGGACGGAGTCCGTGAAGCCGAGGTGAGATAAGTGAGGAGGAGAAGGATATGGTCGACAGTGTCAAAGGCAGCTGAGAGGTCGAGGAGGATAGGAGGTCATGGTTGACCTTAGAGAGAGCAGTCTCAGTAGAGTGGAGGGGACGGAAGCCAGATCGGAGGGGGTCCAGGAAAGAATGGGAGTTAAGGAATTCTAGGCAGCGAGTGTAGACGACTCGTTCTAGGAACTTGCAAAGGAAGGGTAGTAGGGAGATAGGGCAATTACTGGAAGGGGAAATGGGGTTGAGAGAGGGTTTTTTTAGGATAGGGGAGACATACAACATTCCATCTACTGAAGATCTTACCCACTATCATCATAGGAAATACAGTGCATTCAAACCCAGGAGATGGAAGTGAGGTTGGAAAAGAATAGTAAAAACATCATTGTCTTTTTTTTTCTATTTCTATTTTTGTGTTGTACGTGTAGCTTTGGCAAAATGTAGGTGTACCATTTCCTCTCACTGGTGTCTGAGAACAGTTATTACTGAAGAGAGGAGAAATCATTCTGTGGGGCTCCTTGCTGTCAGTGGTGGTTGGCGGCAGTTTATAATAGAATCTTGTATTTGCATAGAACTTTGGTAGACATTTTATCATTTATTCCTCCCATCATTTCTGAGAAGCAATGGGAAAAGGGTGTTATATTACCATTTAACAGATGAGGAAACTAAGAGAGGTTAAAAGACTTGCTCAAGGTCACATAGTAAGTTAGGGGTTCCATTTAATTGCAGAGCCCAAATTCTCCTACTTATAGCTCCTTGTTCTTTCTACTAAATCATGTTGCTTTATCCATTGGACATATTGGGAGAATATTTATTTCTCCACTGGGGAAAATAAGTTGTCCCATCCTGCATAGAGACAGATCCCAAAGAACAGCTTTCCCTACCATGTATTTTTGGTTCCACTAAATCAAAGGCCTCTACAAATATTTCTAGATATTCCTCACACTGGGGGCCCAGAAGGCACAGGTGAGAGTGTGTGGTTCATTGTAAAGAGCTTGTGTTGGGAGTTAGAGCACCTGCGTTCTAATTCTAGCTCCACCAACTGTCTACTATGGTACTTTGGGTGAGTCACAAATTCTCTGTGCCTCAGTTTTTACCTCATCTGGAAAAGGGTGTTATATTACCATTTAACAGATGAGGAAACTAAGAGAGGTTAAAAGACTTGCTCAAGGTCACATAGTAAGTTAGAGGTTCCATTTAATTGCAGAGCCCAAATTCTCCTACTTATAGCTCCTTGTTCTTTCTACTAAATCATGCTGCTTTATCCATTGGACATATTGGGAGAATATTTATTTCTCCACTGGGGAAAATAAGTTGTCCCATCCTGCATAGAGACAGATCCCAAAGAACAGCTTTCCCTACCATGTATTTTTGGTTCCACTAAATCAAAGGCCTCTACAAATATTTCTAGATATTCCTCACACTGGGGGCCCAGAAGGCACAGGTGAGAGTGTGTGGTTCACTGTAAAGAGCTTGTGTTGGGAGTTAGAGCACCTGCGTTCTAATTCTAGCTCCACCAACTGTTCTACTATGGTACTTTGGGTGAGTCACAAATTCTCTGTGCCTCAGTTTTTACCTCATCTGTAAATTGGGGATTAACACTATGAGCCCCATGTGGAACATAGACCGTATCCAACCTGATTATTTTGTATCTAGTGCAGGATTTAATACAGTGCCTGGCACATGTCTTATGCCATCAAGTGGTTTCTGATCCATAGCGACTCCATGGACACATTTCTCCCAGAACATTCTACCTCCATCAGCAATCATTCTGGTAGTATTGCACATAATGAGTGCTTAACAAATACCAACATTATTATTATCCACAGAGTTTTCTTGGTAAAAATACAGAAGTGGTTTACCATTGCTGCCCAGCACAGGTGAATTTTGACTTATAGCAGATTGTCTTCCAGTTGCTAGCCATTGCCCAAGCTAGGAATAGAATGGTTATGCCTTGCCTCTGCTTGACTCTCCCTCCCATTGCCGAGACTAGTAGAGTACTAGAAATTCTCAAGGTGCCATCCTAAGAGGGGAGCCTAGCACTTGGAAGGGTTTAATAAACACCGTTAAAACAAAATAATCTCACAACTGCAAGAGCAAATCAAATGCTAGTGTAAGCCTGTCGTGGGCAGAGATTGTCTCTATACTGCTGTATTGTACTTTCCAAGTGCTTAGTACAGTGCTCTGAACACAGTATATGCTCAATAAATACGATTGAATGAATACAGCACTGTACTCAGGGCTTGGGAAAATACAAGAGAATTAACAGATGTGTTCCTTGTCCATAATGAGCTTAAAGTCTAGAGAATATGATATAAATTTTTCCCTTACGCCAGCCCTAGAATTTGACAAAATTCTGGATTTGCACTGAAAGAGAGATGGCAGTGACATTCAACAACACTCCTGGTAGTTGAGCAGCCTTATTTAAGGATGCAAAGCCAGGGATGAATTTTTTTTTTTTTTTAAGAAAAGCTAAAACCTTTTTAACTGGACATCAACGCCTGCAGGGACAACTGGGTATTGCTCAGAAAAGGGGTAGTGGTTTGATGGTACCAGCAAAAGTAGATCCTTCCTGTATCACAAGCTTCTTAGTGTCGACTACATTTAGTATGTAATGTATCCCTTCTCAGGTTCTGCACGGATCTTTCTGCCTGTAGTCTCTCCACACCAACCTTCACTTTCCAGCCAAGTTCCTTGTGGTCAGCAGTCATGTCCACCAATTCTATTGCATTCAACCATATTTATCAAGCACTTACTGTGTGCAGAGCACTGCACTAAGCCCTTGGGAGAGTGCAACATAATAACAAACACGTTCCTGCCCACGATGAGCTATTGCATTATTTTTTTCCCAAGTTCTTTGTACACTGTTCTTCAGTGTGAAGAACACAAAGTAAGGACTTAATATTCTTGACTGATTAAAAAAAAATTCTACACATTTCCACTCCTCAAATAATAATGATGGTATGTGTTAAGAACTTACTATGTGCCAAGCCCTGTTTTAAGCACTGGAGCAGATACAAGGTAATCAGGTTATCCCACATAGGACTCACAGACTCAATCTCCATTTTACAGATGAGGTAACTGAGGCAGAGAGATGTTAAGTGACTTTCCCAAGGTCACACTGCTGACAAGTGACAGAGCCAGAATTAGAACCCATGACCTCTGACTCCCAAGCCCGTGCTCTTTCCACCAAGCCACGCTGCTCCTCAAATGGCTTCCTTGATGTCCAACCATCTCCACATCAAACAGAAACTCTTCAAATCCCTCAATCAGCATTCTCTCCACTACTTATCCTCACTCATCTCCCACTACAACCCAATCCACATACTTCTGTCCTCTAATATCAACCTTTCAATGTTCTTCACCGTCTCATCTTCATCTGTGGAACCCTTGCTCACACCCTTTCTCTTTCCTGGACTTCTTTCCAATACATATTAGAACTCTCCCCTTGTTTAAGCCCTTCTGAAATACTATCTCTTCCAGAAAGCCTTCCCAGACTAATCTCTCAGCCCCCACTACTAATTGAAGTATTTAAGTGCTTACTTTGTGCCAAGCACTGTATTAAGTGCGGGATAGATGCAAGACAAACAAGCCAGAAATAGTCCCTGTTCCACACAAGGAACCCAGTCTAAGTAGGAAGGAGAATAGATACTGAACCTCCATTTACAGATGAGGAAACAGGCTCAGTAGTGAAGCAACTTCCCCATCACAAAAAAATCACACAGCATGCAAGTGAGGAGAATTAGAACCCAGGGCCTGTAACTTCAGGCCTCTACTCTTTCCATTAGGCCACAGTACTTTTTTTAAAAAAAATCACCTAACCTATGCCCTAGGTCCCACCCTGTAAGCAGTTAAATACTCCCGCTGCCTACCAAACCCCAACCCCACTTATAAGAGGATACTTCCAATCAATTGTTTTTGAGTACTTACTGTGTGCAGAGCACTGTACTAACCACCTAGGAGAGCTTGTAACAGAGTTAGTAGACACGTTCCCTGCACCACCCTTACCTGTATTTTGATGTTCATCTCCTCCAATAGATTATAAACTCCTAGAAGACAGGAATGGTGTCTACCTACTCTATTGCACCCTCACAAGGGCTTAGTACACTGCTCTGCACACAGTAAGCACTCAAATGCTATTGATTGATCCGAGGGTCAGGGGAAGAATGTGGGCATGTGGTCAGTCCAACACCAGGGGAAGGGCCTGGATCACATTTTCCAGAGAGGGAACTGCTTCCAGCTAGCCAATCTAAAGGAGAGGGTGAAAAAGAAGCTAAGAGGAATGGGGAAAAAATGCAATCCATTAAAAAGAAACAAAAGTAGAACACTTTTCCCTTTGTTTCCCCTTATAGTGCTGCCTTGATGAGACTTTTAAGCTTCCCACTGATCGTCATCACTACCAGCCATTTGCTCCCCTCCCTCTCCCGCTGCACCTCTCTCAAGCTCTGCTTCAAGTAGCAGTCACTGATTCCTCCAGAGAACTGCAGGGTACTGGCCATTCTGCAAATACCTGCTCAATTTATTATTCATGCATTAATTCAATCAGATTTATTAAGCCCTTACTTCAGAGGAGTGTACTAACACTTGGAAGAATAAGGGAAGCAGTGTGGAATAGCAGATAAAGCACAGGCATGGGAGTCAGAAGGTCATGGGTTTTAAGCCCAGCTCTGCCACTTGCCTGCTGTGTGGACTTGAGAAAGTCACTTCACTTCTCTGTGCCTCAATTACCTCATCTGTAAAATGGGGATTAAGACTGTGAGCCCTATGCGGAACAGAAGCTGTGCCTCACCTGATTTCCTTGTATCCACCCCAGTGCTTAGTACAGTGCCTAGCACATAGTAAGCACTTAAATATCATTATTATTATACAACAATAAACAGACACATTACCTGCCCCAAATGAGCCTACAGTCTAGAAGATGAGCTAAGGTCTAGAGGGGTGCTCCAGGTGGTAATTCCCTTGGGGATGAAAGTAGGTGAGAAGGGGAGCAGGAGGAAAGGGGGAAGCCCAAGCCCACCCAGCCTGCCCAGATGCTTGGACTCGAACGAATAGATGACAGCAGCAGGTGATACTGGCCGGAAATAAAACCTGTGTCTGTCCACATGCTGTCAGGTTTGCCCACCCCGATGAGACTTTGAGCCTATTTTGTGTTTTAATGTTGCATCACTCCTGATGTCTCTAATCCCTTCTTCCCATTTTAACCCGGATTGTTTGAGCCAAGGGACAGTGACTCTGTCCAACTTCCACCTGTGTATTCTTTCCCAGTGCTTAGTTTGGTGCTCTGTACACAGTAAGTGCTTAATGAATACTATAATAATATTGGTATTTGTTAAGTGCTTACTATGTGCAGAGCACTGTTCTAAGCGCTGGGGTAGATACAGGGTCATCAGGTTGTCCCACATAAGGCTCACAGTTAATTCCCATTTTACAGATGAGGTAACTGAGGCATAGAGAAGTGAAGTGACTTGCCCACAGTCACACAGCTGACAAGTGGCAGAGCTGGGATTCGAACCCATGGGCTCTGACTCCCAAGCCCAGGCTTTTTCCACTGAGCCACGCTGCTTATCTGAGTCATGCTGCTTCTCTATGAATACTATGGCTACTAAAGCTGAGGGAAAGGAATGGAGGATAGTGGCGGGGAGGTGATGAGGGCAGTGCATGGGGAAACTCCTCGGAGAAGAGACACCAGTGCTAGGAGAAAGCCTATTGGGGGCCCAGCTAGGTGGAGGCGCAGAGAGTATTGCACAATCCTCCCCCACTACAAGTGACTCCCCCAGGCTCCCTCCCTCTTCCACAATCGAATGCTTTCCTTCCCTCCCCAACCCTATAGATAAAGCTTCCAGCCTACAGTCTATGAACTGGCCAAGCAGGAGCTACAGAAATGGCAGCATTCAAGAAGACAAGTAGAACAGGCCCCTCCATTTGAACTTATAAGGCAGCAAGTGCGGGCCTCACTTCTGCCCAATTGAGAATGGGGTGGAGAAGCTGTTACAACCACTCTTGGCAGCAGCCGCACCAGCAAACAGTACAGGGAAGGTGGAGCTGGTCCCAAGTTAAAGGACAACTGACTCTGGTTTCCCTGTCCAGGGCCATGGGAGCCAGATTGCTGCTCCCTGCTAGTCTCACAGGGGCCTGCCTGCATGGCAGACCAGCTTTAATCTTAGAGCAGCATTTCTGTGACTTTTTCTCCTACCAGAGTTGAGTTACAGCCCGTTCCAGATTCTTTCAGCCCTGTGCACTGCTCACTCGCTCCAAATGGTCAGAAGCCAGGAAAGGACTCCCTACATTATAATTGCACAAAATATGGCTTTGCAATCACACAGGCAGGGGACACAACCTCTCCGCTATCAGCAGCAGTGACGGCAGCAGTGACGTCCAGTGCAGCTGGATGGATATAATGACGACCAGGAAGGAAGGGTGGAGTTGGCAAAATAATTCACTATGATTAGGCTAGGGAAGTGAATATTAAAGAGTAGGAGATTGCATACTTTGGAAATGTTATCCCCATGGAAGAGTTACAGTCAGGGAATGACATAAGGAGAGAAGTATTTTACTGGATAGAGGTTTCCCAACAAGGTGAAAAACAAGCATGTTGTAGTGGAAAAATATGACCAGTGTCATCACTCAATATAATGTTCTTTCCAACTTCATTATAGCTCCCTTTCTAGAGCATCTTGATGGTTTCTGCTATTTTTACAGACCTCAAAGTAGCTCTCACTTCATTAGGGTGACCCCAGCAAGATTCTGCATGTCATTATTTCATCATTTGATTACTAACTGTAATTTTAGTTGAGGGTAGCTCTGAATTCATTGGAAGAGTGGCCAGAAGCATCCCTCAGATTAATAGTCTTTTACTGATAAATTCTTAGAAATTATTCTGAAACATTTTGACCAGTCTCCAGTGACAGAGTTCGTGTAACAAAAGCATTTCCTTACATTGCCAAGAGGTTCCTCTCAACCTGTATGTCCTCTTTAAATTGTCAAGGTTTGCCAACAAAGAAACTCCTGCACTGTGTTTCTAAACCTCATATAATCACAAATCCCTTTGTGAATCCTCTGGGAATCATTCATATTAACCTTTCAAAACCTCATGCCAACAGATACAGTTTATAAAGCAGTTTCCTTAGTACCCGCAATATTCCAAGTGAAAGCATCAGAACGCTGGGTTTACAGAGGGACTAGTCTCCCATTCATAGCTTTTCCTGTGAATAAATTAGTGAACATAAGCTGCAAAATGACAACACCAAGTGCCAGCAAAGAGAGAGAGAAGGTGAAACACCAAATAAAGGCATTATGGAGGTTGGTTCTTATTCAGGGACACACAAACACACACATATGCATACACACTAGATTGTATATTGGAATTTCTTGTATCCCAAGAATAACAGCAGCAACAACAATAATAATAGCAGTATTTGCTTAGTGCTTATCTTCTGTCAAGCACTGGGGTTGGTACAACAATCAGCTCAGGCAATCCTTGTCCCAAATAGGGCTCATAGTCTGAGGAGGAAGGAATCTCCATTTCACAGTTCAGAAAACTGAGGCTTAGAGAAAGGAAATGACTTGCCGAGGGTCACAGAAGACAAACGGCAGAGCTGGGACTAGAACCCAGGTCTTATGACCCTCAAGCCCATGTACTTTCAGCTAGGCCACAATGCTGCATTTGTTATTGAGTAGGATCGGCAAGTAGTATTAGTATTTATTGTGTGCCTATTGGTGCAGTACAGTGTGTTAGACACTTCAGAGAAAGTGAGGTAATGGAATAAAATAATTTTGAAAGAGAGGTTGGAGGGGAGTAATGGGACCAAGACTTCTCTGTTTTCTCCCTCCTGTTTAGTCTATGAGCATAATGTACTATGTTCAACCAGTGGTTAGAACAGTGTTTTCATGTAACTTTAAAAAAAAAAAGAAAAAGAAAAATAAGAGGTTGAGATAATATGGGCAGGTCTGATTCAAAGATTTTTGTAAGAAAATCCATGTCTCCTCCCCCTCACACCCGACCCCCTTCATTCTCACCCACTCCCCAAATCTTCCAAAGTAGAGCTATGACAAACCCAAGTTTCCTTTGGGCAGGGATCATGACTACCAACTCTGTTGTATTGTACTTTTCCTAAGTGCTTAGTACAGTGCTCCACACATAGTAAGTACTCAATAAGTACCACTGATTGGTGTTTTGTGTGATATTCATTCCCACTGGTCTGAGCAAAGATTGAAAGACATGCTGTTATCTACCAATATTCATTCAATCTTGTGAGTGTCATTGTCAACCACAGCCTCAAAAACATTTATGAGTCCAACAGTTTCTGCTAGTAAGGAAGTGCCACAGATTTTATGTGTTTTCTCTATACTCCATAGCATCCATATTAGCCTCTTCTGGCACCCTGTGAACTAACTTTTGACTGGGAGGAAGAGTATGGATGACTTAGTGCAACCCATCCCCAATTCTAGTGAAAAAAAAAAAAAGCAAGTATATAACTTGCTGACAGCAGGCTATCCCACTGCTCCTACACCTTAAACTGGAGAAGCTGGAGAAGCTGGAGAAGCAGCGTGGCTCAGTGGAAAGAGCACAGGCTTTGGAGTCAGGGCTCATGAGTTCGAATCCCAGCTCTGCCACTTGTCAGCTGTGTGACTGTGGGCAAGTCACTTCACTTCTCTGGGCCTCAGTTCCCTCATCTGTAAAATGGGGATGAAGATTGTGAGCCCCACGTGGGACATCCTGATTCCCCTGTGTCTACCCCAGCACTTAGAACAGTGCTTGGCACATAGTAAGCGCTTAACAAATACCAACATTATTATTATTATTAAACTGTTTAGAAAGAAGTTCAAGTTTGGCCTCTCAGCTGCTCAGAAACAGTACCCTCATTTTCTGGGCAGCCTTATTTAGGACTAGGAGAGTTTCTCCAAAGATTTCCCATATTCATTCAACAGTATTTATTGAGCGCTTTCTATGTGCAGAGCACTGTCCTAAGCACTTGGAATGTACAATTCAGCAACAGATGAGACAATCCCTTCCCATTGATGGGCTTACAGTCTAATCAGGGGAGATGGATGGACAAAAACAAGACAACTTAATCACAATAAATAGAATCAAGGAGATGTACATCTCATTAACAAAATAAATAGGGTATTAAAAATATATACAAATGAGCATAGTGCTGAGGGAAGGGAGAGGGGGAGGAGCAGAGGGAAAGGGGAGAAAGGGGGGCTTAGCTGAGAGGAGGTGAAGGGGGAGCAGAGGGAAAAGAGGAAGCTCAGTCTGGGAAGGCCTCTTGGAGGAGGTGAGCTCTCAGTAGGGCTTTGACAAGGGGAAGAGAGTTAGTTGGGCAGAGGTGAGGAGGGAGGGCATTCCAAGAGAGCGGTAGGACATGGGCCAGAGGTGGACAATGGGATAGGAGTGAATGGGGGACGGCGAGGAGGTGAGTGACAGAGAAGCGGAGTGTGCGGGGTGGGCAGTAGAAAGAGAGAGAGGAGGAGAGGTAGGAGGGGGCAAGGTGATGGAGAGCCTTGAAGCCCAGAGTGAGAAGTTTTTGTTTCGTGAGGAGGTTGATAGGCAACCACTGGAGGATTTTAAGGAGGGGAGTGACATGCCCAGAGTGTTTCTGCAGGAAGATGATCCGGGCAGCGGAATGAAGAATAGACTGCAGCGGGGAGAGGCAGGAGGAAGGGAGATCCATATTCATCATGTGATCTTGGGGAATATGAAAGGGTAGGTCTTAAAAGAGACTTATTTTGGCTACTTTCACCAACATAGAAGAAACCTCAACATCATAGAATATGAACAGAGGTGTGTGTTTAAAAATATTGTACCTCACATTACTAGCAGCTCACACAGAATGTCTTAGAAAAAATATCTTTAGACACTGCTAGAAAAGTCAAACTGTGGAACTAAAGGAGTTAACAAGGATGAGAAAATTCCTGGGGAAATGATCTCAGAGAGCTTTAAAGGCACAAATATAGATTCTGTGCTCTGAGTGATGTTTGTCTGAAAATACACACCTCTTGGTTGCTGGGTGTTTTCTGAATTAGCTGGGGACCTGCTTTCCAGCTTCTCCTTGAAAGCTCTTCGGGGGCCTGGGTGAGCAGCTGGGGTTTGGTAAGTAATTGCTAATGAGAGAATGGAGTCAAGCCAGGTAGAACAGCTGTGGTTCTGCAAACCTAGTTGAGCAATGAACGGGTGAGAGGAAATGGAAGCCCCTGAGGGAGTTACCCAGGGAGTTTACAGAAACAACTTGATTCTGGGCTTAGGGATGCTGAACTTCCAATTCTTTCCATGGCTTGACTAAGGAAGACAAGTGAAGGGAAGGTCTCTCTGGGATCCATTCCCCGCTACCCGCAAAACTAGAGCACAACCAATATGATTCCATTATTCCAGATCCTCTATTTCTCCTCATACTTTACACACACACACCCTTGCTCCTTCCCTGTTTTTCCTCTTACCTTTTCTCCAGTTCAGGGATTGGAGTTCTCAGGGGTTTTCCAAAGACTACAGGGACATGAACTCTTTGGGAGAGGCTTCTCTTGCTTTTTTTTTAGTAGTGTTTGTTAAACACTTACTACATGTAAAACTTTAAGATCTGGGGTAGATATAAGTTAATTAGGTCACACACAGTCCCTACCCCTTTTAGGGCTCAAAGTCTAAATAGAAGAGAGTAGGATTCAATCCCCATTTTGCAGATGAGGAAACTGAGGCACCCAGAAATGATTTTCCCAAAGCTGCACAGCAAGCACTTGGTACAAAGGAGATTAGAACCCAGATTCTCTGACTCCCTAGCATATGCTCTTTCCACTAAGCAACACTGCTTCTGTTTCATGGCAGGCTCTTAGATGAGAATCAAGAGAAACCTCTCTACATGGGACTAGTAACTCTTGGGAGGCAAAGGAGGAAACCATTTGGGAAGGATAGCATTATAGGACCAAGGCACACCCACACACTTATTGAAGGAGACTGAAATGTAGCGGGCAGGGATAGAAGTCAAGTGCTGGCAGGTGAGGAGGTGGGTGCTGAGCATGCAACTAGAAAAGCAGCACCTGATTGGGATTGAGAGTGATTGTGAACAGGGCAGCAGAATTTAACTAAGCATCATAACCATAGATCAATCGATATAGTGAGTGCCTACTGTAATCAGAACATTAAGGGCCTGGGAGAGTATAACTGCAAGGCCCCTGCCCTGCCTGCCCTAGAGTAATGATCAGAAACTAATTATGGTTTATCCTTTGCTGAGCATGAATATTTGTGGGAAAAACTATGGTTTGCAGAGTTAGAGACATGCAGTAAGAATAATAGAATGTAAGATAACAATGCTTTTGACCTGAAGATGATTGCTGCTCTGTCCTGTCTTTCCTGGAATCCCAGAGGATTTTCTCTGGGTCAATTTGCAGAGGCAGGGACAAGATGGGATGCAGAATGGTTTATTAATAATAATAATAAATGTGGCATTTGGTAGGTATTTACTCTGTACCAGGCATTATACTTAGCACTGGGGTGAATATAAGCAACAATACAAGTACTGGTCTAAACAGAAGGACACATACAAACACACATGAAGTTCACCATCATTAGTGACAGAAAGCCCCACTATTTACAGTATTCCCTGACATTCATGGTTTTACCTTTCCTTGTTTGGCTAGATCAGCATTCACACTCGTCTTTCTGGTCACCAGCAGCGGCAGTTGTGTCTCAAGTGTCTGGCTGGCGATTTCCCCTCCACACACCCCACCACCCCCAGGAAACCCGGTGGACCCTGACTTGAGGATCGACTTTTCAATGCTTTAAGTGCAGCTGCCATTGAGCACCAATAATATTCACAATTTAGCCTCATAGTGGGGAAGAGTTCATTACCCAGGTTCTGTCAATTTTAACAAAACATGTATTTTGGGTAGGAAGACAAGAATGGCAATCAAACAAAAAAAACCTCAAGAAGCATATAATGTCACCTGTATTACCTTTGCTGGCACACACAGTGTAGCACATTATGATATCAAGCACTTAGGACAGTCCTTGGCACATAGTAAGCGCTTAACAAATAACATAATTATATGCTATTTTCAGCGGGAGCTTGCCCAGACCTAGAGCTTTTCCCCAGGTATCCTGGCTTCTTGACAATAGCTCAGGAACCATGGTTTCCCATCTCTGAACACAGGCACCATTCCAGGTCACAGCACTCTGCAGTAGCAACCACAGCTGAGAGACACCCCATTAATCATTTGCATTTATTGAGCACACTCCCAGCACTGACAATATAAATTCCAGACATAAAGTTGTCCAGTGCCAAATGCATACTAGTCAAGGGACAAACCAGTAAAGATTGAACTACCTAGTAGAAAAATACAGCTAGAATGTCATAGCAGAATTAGTACGTAATTTAGTCAGTTCATGTCCTTTGAAATGTTGTGTACATTGAAACATGGCATCAGAACAGTCAGGCATAGACTTCCCAATAATCATAATATTAATAATGATAATTATGGCATTTGTTAAGCACTTACTATGTGCACAACACTGTTCTAAGGGCTGGGGTAGATACAAGGTAATCAGATTGAATACAGATCCTGTCCCACATGCGGCTCACAGTCTTAATCTCCATTTTACAGATGAGGTAACTGAAGCCCAGAGAAGTGAAGTGACTTGCCCAAGGTCATACAGCAGATAAGTGGCAGAGCGGGGATTAGAACCCATGTCCTCTGATTCCCAAGCCCATATTCTTCATCGATTAGACTGTAAGCTTGTCAATGGGCAGGGATCGTCTCTGTTGCTGAACTGTACATTCCAAGTGCTTAGTACAGTGCTCTGCACATAGTAAGCTCTCAATAAATACTATTGAATGAATATTCTTGCCACCAGACCATGCTGTGTCTCTGTAAACCAAAAATGGTTCCCACCTTATGGAAGATGGGTGAATTTATTCAGATATCCCAACCTTCTTTTGGCTAGTATCTAATGATACTTATTTGTGAAAATTTTCTATGAAAATATTGTTTGCACTTCCATTCTTCACTCTTTGCATAAAAAAAAATGTATTCCCATAAAGACTAATTCAAAACATTCCTTTTTAAAAAACAGTGTTTTAAAATATTTTTTTTCTCAGAACCTGAATTTCTTACACAAAAATCACCTGCATGTAAAAACAAATTCCCATGTTTTTAAGTTAAACAGGCTTTTTTAGAACTCATATTTTCCAAATATTGATGGCTGGTAGGTTCTTTCAAAATAACATTTTTTCTGGCACAAATAAGCCATAATCATGTCAGTAAAGAAAGACAAGAAACAGGTGGAAAAAACATTTTTCAGTGAAACGGGGGCTTTCTTAATTAGCTGGTTTGACTAAGAACCCACATGACATACTTATTGGTAACCAAAGCACTAGGGTTGTCTAGAGACACTATAGTTTTGTATTCAGGAGTCCAAAGCATTGAATTTCAGTTGCTTTTAAAAATACCCACTCTGGTTTGTGTGATGATAGTTGAAAATTTCTTTCCAATGATATCCCTGACCCTCTCTCCCTTCCCCTCATGTCCTTCTGTCATTCTTGCCCCACCAAACCCCATCCCTGGCTCATCTCCACATTTCACATTCTCCACTCCTATGCTCATAGCATGGAGCACTGTTGGTGAAAAGCCAGATATCAGCCTGACCACAACTACTTCAAATTCATCCCCACCTGTTCTCACCTCACCATGCCCTCCCTTCCCTTCAGCAGCCATTTTTTATCATCTCTCAGACTCCCATCCCCTTTGGTCTGAAACTACTCCAGACTTTTGCCTCCTTCCTGAAAACACATGCTCCCACCTTCTCCCCATCTCATCCCTGTTGACATTGCCAATTACTTTGTGGACAAAATATAAACCATCAGGTGAGAGCTCCTCAAATCTCTCCTCATCTGCTTCTTTATCATGTGTACAAGGTTAGAAATCACACCAGAGTGGTGTTGGGAGCTTAACTTGACACAAATCAATATATAAATAAATGATTAACTCAAGCCTATAGTGTAAGGTGCTTGTTTTTACAAGTAGAATTTGGCTATAAAAGATGTATAAGGAATTGTTTAGAATCACCCCTCAGTTGAGCAGTCAGTGCAGTTTTAAGAAATTGAGCTTCAAAAAATTTTCATCAGGTTCAAGTTCCTTTTCAAATGTTTCAATGTCGCATTCCTATGAGGGTCACTGCTAGGTCATCAACCCATATGCATCCAAACTCTTTGCTCTGAAGGATGGAGGTGGTCTCTTTAAGATAATGTACGCAATTTACATTTACTCCAAATGATACAGTAACTCTGCAGAAGTGCCTGTCAATTATTCATAAATGACAAATGATGATTTAAGTCTAGGGCTGTTTAAAGCAACAGTAGACCCACTGCACAGAATGTAATAGATCCGGAACAGGGAAAGCTGCTTCTAAATTACTGCCTACAGAACAGGGGGATGCATAGAACAGCACTGTTTGAATTATTTAAGAATTGGCTGAATTTTTTATATTAAAAATTTAAATTTGAAATTTATTTTAAACTGGAATGTTCCATCAAGCAAAAAAAAAATGCTTTGGAAAGGAGAAATGTCAAAGCAAAAATGTTCTAGTGAAAAAATAAATGTGCGTCATTTGAGGACTGAAATAAAAATACTGAATGTCTGGGACTTTGTTGATAGTGGGTGTCTGTTCTGCAAAATTCAGTAGATAATAACCACTGCAATAGGTGCTTTAAACATAAAGAAAAGAAATGAAGATAAAACTAGCTGGTATTTATTAACTTTAAACACTTTAAATGTTCTGTTTACTACAGTTTATGCTGTTTCTGGAATCCATTCTGCAAGTTTAAAAAAAATGAATTAGTTTGTTACTGTGCACCTGTACAGTTGGTTGCCAATTGTTTTCATAATTTTGGTCACTGTAAGGATGACACTGGGGAGGTAAAATTACATAGTTTAGCTAAAGTCACCTATTTCCCTGTGACCCTGTCCTTTGTTATAGTTTTCTCTCCCTCCTACTTTGTGGTCCTGCAAACTATTGATTGTTTTGTTGATATTTTTTGCTGTGGCTTAAATTTCATCTCTAGTTGATGCAAGAATAATCTCCCATTGGTGTGCCCCAATGGAGCTTCCATTAAATAATACTCCTTTCTGACCTTAACGCTTTGTGACTGACCAGCTCATATTTGATTGCTGTCTATCAGTCCTTGCAGCAAGTACATGCCCATATCATTCACATGCTTCACATGACTGGCTTAAGACATCTAAGCCAGGAGCAGAAGAGTTTCAGTGCCGGCAATGATTGCTCTTCAAAACCTCATTATTTTAGACTTCATTGTGTTACCCAAGGCAAAGAAAACCACGTGGGAACATTTTTAAAAGGTGGAAGCACTGCTCCAGAGAGAGATCAAGCCTGACATTGCAAAGTATACTGCTCAAAATTAACCACTTTGTATAATAATGGATAGTTTTGAAAAATTACTGTTCTCCTAGTAGGACAGCAGCTGCAGCAAATGTAAAGAGAAACATGGACAGTGAGACTGTTTCATATTTTCAAGAACTAAATTGTCAGAGAATTACAAAAAGCACAATATGGATCCCTTACTCAAATAGAAGCAGCCTAATGGATAGAGCCTGGGCCTGGGAGACAGAAGGGCCTCGATTCTAATCCCGGCTCTGCCACTTGTCTGTTGTGTGACCTTGGGCAGTCACTTAACTTCTCTGTGCCTCAGTTACCTATCTGTTAAATGGGGATTAAGACTGTGAGCCCTATGTGGAAAGGAACTGTGTCCAACCTGATTAGCTTGTATGTACCCCAAGGCTTAGTAAAGTGCTTGGCACCTAGTAAGTGTAAGTGCTGAACTAATACCATTAAAGAAAAAAAAAAGATGAAGTTGGGAAGATGGAAATCCATGGTGGGTTCATTCATTCACTCCTATTTATTGAGTGCTTACTGAGGGCAGAGCACTATACTAAGTGCTTGGAAAGTACAATTTGGCAACAGAGAGATACAATCCCTACCCAACAATGGGCTCACAGTCTAGAAGATGGGAAACAGACAGTAAAACAAAACAAGTAGATAGGCAACAATAGCATCAAAATAGCTAAATAGAATTATAGATATATACACATAATTAATAAAATAAAATAAAATAAATAGAATAATAAAATATGCACAAATGTGTTGTGGGGCGTGGAGGGGGGTAGAGCAGAGGGAGGGATTAGGGGCTATGGGCAGGGGAGGAGGAGCAGAGGAAAAGGGGGGTTCAGTCTGGGAAGGCCTCCTGGAGGAAGTGAGCTTTCAGTAGGGCTTTGAAAGGGGGAAGAGAGCTAATTTGGCAGATGTGAGGAGGGAGGGCATTCCAGGCCAGAGGTAAGATGTGGGCCAGGGGTCAACAGCAGGACAGGCATGAAGGAGGCCCAGTGAGGAGGTTAGCAGCAGAGGAGCAGAGTGTGCGGGCTGAGCTGTAGAAAGAGAGAAAGGAAGTGAGGTAGGAGGGGCCAAGGTGATGGAAAGCTTTAAAGCCAACAGTGATAAGTTTTTGCTTCATGCAAAGGTGGATAGTCAACCACTGGAGATTTTTGAGGAGGTGGTGTGACATGCCCAGAGCTTTTCTGTAGAAAGATAATTCGGGCAGCGGAGTGAAGTATAGACTGAAGCAGGGAGAGACAGGATGTTGAGAGATCAGAAAGGATGCTGATGCAGTAATCCAGTCAAAATATGATGAGAGATTGTACCAACATGTTAGTTGGTACAACAGGTTTGGATGGAGAGGAAAGGGTGGATCTTGGTGATGTTGTGAAGGTGAGACAGACAGGTTTTGGTGATGGATTAGATGCTTTGGGTGACTGAGAGAGTGGAGTCAAGGATGGCACCAAGGTTGCAGGCTTGTGACGGGAAGGATGGTAGTGCCGTCCACAGGGAGAGAGTTGGTTGGAAGAGGCTGCCAAAAGGAAGGAAGAGGCAGCGGGAGGAGTGTGTTAGAGTGAGGGAGAAAGGACTGGAGGAGATGGTGAGAGTGGGCGTAGAGAGACATGGTGGTTGTAGAAAGAATGATGGTGGGAGAAGCAGCTGGAGAAACCAGTTTAGGGGGCTTGGGGAAACAGAGTCCAGAAGGTCAGAAGAAGAGACAATAAATGGAGATTATTAGCTCCTCGATATTCCCTGAAACAATCCTCAGTTAGATCGGTCCCTGGCTCCGTAACTCTCCTCCCTGAGACAGTCCTCCTATTCCCAAAGATTTTCTGCAACTTATTGGTGAAACAGTCAGAAGTTGACTCATTGGAAACTCCTACACGTGCACTGGAATTTCTAATAGGCAACTAAAATCCTTGTTACATTACTTTGCTAAAGCTCATTCCTAAATTGAGTCTGGTTAATCGACCAGTGGTATTTATTGAGCACTAACTGTGTGCAGAGCACAGCACTATGTGCTTGGAAGAGGGCAACACATGGGAGTTGATAGACACATTAATATATTTGGATATGTACATAAGGGCTGTGGGCTGAAAGTGGGGCGAATAGCAATCTTGGAAATATTGAATCATATTCCTCTTCAGAAATAAATCTACCCAAAATGTTCTATGATTATTAATTCAAGGATACTCAAATGAAGAGAATTTTGCTTGAGTCAAGGCACACATACCTCACGCCACCACCTGGGGCAGAGGGGAAAGTTGGAGAAAAAAAGAGAAAAAGGGAAACCATTTCAGTCTATATTATCATGTCTATTGCCAGCCTCTGATCATCGACCTCTTCTTACATTTTCTAGGGCTAATTAAAACTCAAAAAAAGAAAGGGGTCATCCTCTCAGTATCTCATACTTTAACCAACAAATAAAACCTATAAGATCCACCAAAGAACCCTTCTATCATATTAACCTAAGATCACTTTTGGGATCCCAAGATTTCCTTCACAATTCCTGGTTCTGAGATAAATCTCAGCCATGTTCATCATGCAGCTTGTCGTGGCTCTACTCTAAGCCCAACAAGCATCTTCATCCTTAAAATGTATTTGAAACATAATTTTTTCAGCTCCTGCTTCTATCCAGGAAACATTCCCCCTCTGTAGCAGTCACTCCAAGAGAAATCCCTTTCTCTTTCACCTGAAAGATCAAACATCCTGTGAGGACTGATTTCAGAGGAAAGTCTCTTGAGATTTAACTTCATACTCTTTTGCCAAGATTCATCAGCCTTTTTATGTAAAAAGTCATAATATTTTCTTCTAGTGCCACTGAGGGGAAGAAAGTTTCCACCCAGACCTATACCCATTATTGACCTTCAACCAACTCTCTATTTCTTCTTTATCATCATTCATGGTAGTTATTGACCACTTATTGTGTGCAGAGCACAGTATTAAGTGCTTAGGAGCACATAACAGAGTTGATAGACACGTTTCCTGCTCACAATGAATTTATAATCTAGAGGGAGTTTATTTCCCTGTTGCTCAATTTTTCCATAATGTGTTTTCATTTTCCATACTGGATACTCTGATGGAATAAGAGAATATTTATCCAATAACATAAACCTATCTGGAAATAACTTATCTGAACAGAACTTTAGAAGCAGTGTGGCCTAGTGGAAAGGGCATTGACCTGGAAATCTGCCTGCTGTGACACTTGGAAAATTTGTTTCTTCATGTGTAGAATGGGGATACAATACCTGTTCTCTCTCTTACTTGAACTGGAAGCCCCATATAAGATAAGGACTGTGTCGGGCCTGATCATCTAGTATCTCCAGAGCTTAGTTCAGTGTTTAGCACTTGGTAAGTGTGCAATATATCTTCTTCTTCTTTGTCTTCTTCTTCCCTGAGAGCCAGAATGACCTGGGCTCTAATCCCAGCTCCTCCACTTGTTTGCTGTACAACCTTGGACAAGTCATTTCACTTCTCTGAGCCTCAGTTACCTTATCTGTAAAATGGGGATTAGAGTGTTAGCCCCTTGTGGAACAGGGACTGTGTCCAACCTATCTTGTATCTATCCCAGCGCTTAGAACAGTGCCTGGCACATAGTAAGTGCTTAACAAATACCTTAAAAAAATGTAACTTCTACACTGTAGGACAACTGAGTGCCTATTCTACCTGGTCAAGCAAACCATTTATTTATGATGCCCCATTCAGTGGGTGGTATAGTGGGTATCATTCTTCTCAAAGCTGGGTCTCATATTCTGTCTCCATCCTTGAAAACCCTAAAACTTACTTTATCCACATAAGTAATGATCTCTAAGTGACTTTAGCTACCTAATCATAGCACTGAATATATCAATGTCCAACAAATTGGAAGAGGTTGAGAGTCCTGAGGACAAGGGTCATTAAAGTGAGATGGACTGTGGTAAGTTGAAAACCTTTAGTGGATTTAACAAAGCTCTCAAGTTATTTTTTTACGGTTTGCTAGCCAGATAACACAAGGAGTTTTGCATTATGTACTAAGGTTCTGACAGCATGTTTTCACTTTTTCACTATGCTTTTCAAATAGAACATATGGCAGAACTAGGGAACATATTTCCAACGCCGTGTCTGGATGCATATACCATTATGGGGTGTCAATCAAACAATCCGTCAATCCATCATATTTATTGAACAATTACTAAGTGCAGAGCACTGTACTAACTGCTTGGGAGCAAATAACAATATAACAGACAAATTCCCTGTCCAAAACGAGCTTACAATCTAAAGGGGGAGACAGTAATATAAATTGCTTGTCTTGCATAGGGCTGTCGAGTCATCTCCGACCCATAGTGACTCCATGGACACCTCTCCCAGAATGCCCCACCTTGATCTGCAACTGTTTTGGTAATGTGTTCATAGAGTTTTCTTGGTAAAAATAAGGAAATGGCTTACCACTGCCTCATTCTGTGCAGTAAACTTGAGTCTCTGCCCTCTACTCTCTCCCAGGCTGCTGCTACCCAGCACAGATGAGTTTGGATTCATAGCCAATTGCCTTCCACTCTCTAGACAGTGCCCAAGCTAGGAAGGGAATGGATATGCCTCTGCTTGACTTTACCTCCCATAGTTGAGACTGGTAGAGGCCTGGAAACTCTCCAGGTGAGACCTTGAGAGGGTAAAATAAATTACAGATATGTACATGAGTGCTGTGGGATGGGGGGTGGGAGAGGAGCAAAGGGAGCAAGTCAGGGTTACACAAAAGGGAGTGGAAAAAAGGAAAAGAGGGTTTAGTCAGGGAAGGTCTCTTGGAGGAGATATACCTTCAATAAGGCTTTAAAGAATGGGAGAGTAACTAACCGTCTGTCTGATATGAAGAGGAACAGCATTCCAGGACAGAGGCAGGACGTTTCTGTTTGATGTGGAGGTGGTTGGGCATTTACTGGAGGTTCTTGAGGAGTGGGGAAACCTGGACTGAACGTTTTTGTTGAAAAATGTTCTGGGCAGCAGAGTGAAATATGGACTAGAGCAGGGAGAGACAGGAGGCAGGGAGGTCAGCAAGGAGGCTGATAGAGTAATCAAGGCAGAATAGGATAAGTGTTTGGATTAACATGCAGCAGTTTGAACAGAGTATAGTGATGTTGTGGAGGTTGGTCCAACAGGATTTAGTGATAGATTGAATATGGTGATTGAAGTAAGCAGTGGACCTCTCTTGGAAACATGTACTCCGAGAGAGAATGGCACCCATTCAAGAAATAGCAGCCTACTTTTGAACA
Organism: Ornithorhynchus anatinus; assembly: GCF_004115215.2. NCBI lineage: Eukaryota > Metazoa > Chordata > Mammalia > Monotremata > Ornithorhynchidae > Ornithorhynchus > Ornithorhynchus anatinus. The sequence continues at coordinate 90,184,770 of NC_041728.1, forward strand.
CAGAATTTTCTCCGTCAGTACCTCTGGTTAGCAGGGAACATTCATACCCACTCTGTCATTCTGTACTCTCCCAAACACTTAGTACAATGTGCTACCCACAGTAAGCGCTCGATAGAGAAGCAGCCTGGCCTCGTGGATAGAGAATGTCCTGGTTATCAGTAGAACCTGTGTTGTAATCCCAGCTCTGCCACTTGTCTGCTGCGTGACCTTGGGCAAGTCACTTTACTTCTCTAGGCCTCAGTTATCCTAGCTGAAAAATGGCAATTAGGGCTTGAGCCCCATGTGGGACATGGGCTGCATCTGACCTGATTAACTTGTATCTACCCCAGCTCTTAGAAAAGTGCCTGACACATAGTTAGCAGTTAACAAATGCTATAAACAAAAAGAATGAGAGAGAAGGGTCAAGGATAATTCCATGGTTATGGGCTTGTGAGTCCCATAGTGATACAAAAGTCAGAAGGGCAGGGTTTGGGTGGACATATTAGGAAATCTGTTTTGGTCATGTTAAATTTGAAGTGTCATCATTACATCCTAGTCTGGAAGGCAGGACGAAATGTGAGATTGCAGAGAGGGACAGAGCTCAGACCTGCATATAGATTTGGGAATCATCCACATAGAGGTAGTAACTGAAGCCATGGGAGTGAATGAGTTCTCCAAGAGAGTGGGTGTAGATGGAGAATAGGAGACCCAGAACTGAACCTTGAAGGATCTCTGCAGTTGGGGGTGGGAGGCATAGGAGGAGCTGGTGAAGGAGACAGAATGAATGGCCAGAGAATAAGAGGAGAACCAGGAGAAGACAGACTCAGTGAGGCCAAAGTTGGCTAATGTTTCCAGGGGAAGGGGGTGGTCCACAGTGTCAAATGCTGCTGGGATGTCAAGGAGGATTAAGGTGGAGAAGAGGCCATTGGATTTGGCAAGAAGTAGATTATTGGTGACCTGAGAGAGTGGTTTCTGTGGAGTGAAGGGGATGGAAACCAGATTGGAGCTGGTCAAGGAGAGAATTGGAGGAGAGGAACTTGGGACAGTGAATGTAGACAACTTGCTCAAGGAGTTTGGAAAGAAATAGTAGGAGGGAGGTGGGGGATAACTGGTGGGAGCTATGGCATCAAGAGAGGGTCAGAATAAACTGTTGAGAGAGGTGGTGTGCAGTGTCAAGCATAGGTTAAGTATTCAGAGGAGAGTTTTCCCTTTGACATTGTTGTAGAAGAGAGCAGCTCCTGTTTTATAAGAGAACTGAGTGTATTCCTGGTATTGATCAGCCCAACAAAACTTTAAGTAGGATTGGAGTAGAGAAGGTCACTTTACTGTGAGATGATACCCTTAATTGGAAAGAATTCCCTTATTTCCTCCTTCACTCACCACCAGATTTCTCCATGCTTCTTCCTCTATTGTACTCTCTCAAGAACTTAGTATGGTGCTCCACATGCAGTAGGTACTCTTTAAATACCATAGATTTATTATTAGATTCTTGAGAATTTCCTCATTGACAACAGCAGAAGGAGGGTAGAAAAGCCCAAATTACTATCTACCACTCAGGTAGATGGATTGACATCAGGGTTTCTGAGAAATGATACAGACTGTAAAATGTTGGAACCATCTGGCTTATGCAGGGCCTTATATTTTGCTGGTGCTTTTGAGAGACTTAATTTCTACCAGTCCTATATAGATTAGAAATGGATGTCTGTCACCCAGGGATGCTGAGGAATTGAAGCTGATAAAATCCTTCAGATAAGCACCTTATTGACTAGAAAGAGTGTCCCCAACACTGCCACTCTTTTTAGCTTTAGATGAAAAAGAGAGCCTAAAGAGAAAAGGCTATTTAGAAGTTATGTTATTTCTTAAGAATTATCATTTCAAATAATGACGTCTTTCTAGTGCCTATGGTATGGAATGTTTATTTCAAATAATGACGTCTTTCTAGTGCCTATGGTGTGAGGGGTGGAGAGAGGAGACAAAGCAGGTAAAGTTGTTGGTTATTCTTGAAAACTTTCATTTCCTTCATTAGAAAAATGTGTATCTAACCTTAGTCTAAATGCTAGAGGCATATTAAGCGCAATGAGAGTGTTGTTCGAAGTATTTTTCTTACTCTTTCACAACATTGAAAAATATTTACAGAGTTCTAACTGAGGTAAACATCACAATACCCAGTGAAGTTTGTGAGGAAATGTTTGAAAGCCTGAAATTACTTGGTCGAGAGAAAAGGTTATAAAAGGGTGAATTAAGTGTCTTTAGGTAATTTTGTTATTATCATAAGGGGGAAGGACATTAGGCTTTCTCCACTGAGAACAGAAAAGGAAATGGGTTTAAATTGCAGCATGAGAGGTTTAGTGAGCTAAGGAAATCCTGACAGTGAGGGTGATTATGTTTGGGAGTAGTTATGGGGGTTATGAAATCTTCTCTGGAGTGCTTTAAACACAGAAATGAGTCCAGTCTGACATGGATTAAATGTAGTACTGACCAAAGACAGGAGATTGTGCAAAATTTCAATGAAATTTGTAGCATTCTAAATATAGCACAATTTCTCTATTATCTTTGAAACAAGGGATCCAGTTGGAGAAGATATGGTTTTAAGACATTCAGGGACTATTTTAACTGGGGCAAATCAAAGATTCAGTGATGATTCTGTTGAAAACAATAATACTGATTTGACACTAAACCACCCCCTTCTCCTAGAAACACCCCCTGCTCCTAGATACTGTCCTCTCCTGATTCTCCTCCTACCTCTTTGGCCACTTCTTTCCACGGTTTTTCACCAGGTTCTCCTCTGCCTCCCAGCCCAAGCAGCTTGGCTCAGTGGAAAGAGCCCAGGCTTGGGAGTCAGAGGTCATGGGTTCGAACCTCGGCTCTGCAATTTGTCAGCTGTGTGACTGTGGGCAAGTCACTTAACTTCTCTGTGCCTCAGTTACCTCATCTGTAAAATGGGGATTAAGACTGTGAGCCCCAAGTGGGACAAGTTGATTCCCCTGTGTCTACCCCAGCGCTTAGAACAGTGCTCTGCACATAGTAAGCGCTTAACAAATACCAACATTATTATTATTATTATTATTAAATGTGGGAGCCCCTCAAGGCTCATTTCTGGGTCTCCCTCTATTCTCCATCTACACCCACTCTCTTTGTGAATGCATTTACTTCCACAGCTTCAATTACCATCTCTATGAAGATGATTCCCAAATCTGCCTCTCCAGCCCTGACCTCTCTCCTTCTCTGCATTTCCTCCTACCAATTTCCCAGGCCACCTTTCATTCAATAGTATTTATTGAGTGCTTACTATGTGCAGAGCACTGTACTAAGCGCTTGGAATGAAAAAGTCGGCAACAGTTAGAGACAGTCCCTGCCGTTTGACGGGCTTACAGTCTAATCGGGGGAGATGGACAGACAAGAACAATGGCAATAAATAGAGTCAAGGGGAAGCACATCTGGTAAAACAATGGCAACTAAATAGAATCAAGGCGATGTACATTTCATTAACAAAATAAATAGGGTAATGAAAATATATACAGTTGAGCAGACGAGTACAGTGCTGAGGAGATGGGAAGGGAGAGGGGGAGGAGCAGAGGGAAATGGGGGGAAAAGAGGGTTAAGCTGTGGAGAGGTGAAGGGGGGGTGGTAGAGGGAGTAGAGGGAGAAGGGGAGCTCAGTCTGGGAAGGCCTCTTGGAGGAGGTGAGTTTTAAGTAGGGTTTTGAAGAGGGGAAGAGAATCAGTTTGGCGGAGGTGAGGAGGGAGGGCATTCCAGGACCGCGGGAGGACGTGGCCCAGGGGTCGACGGCGGGATAGGCGAGACCGAGGGACGGTGAGGAGGTGGGCGGCGGAGGAGCGGAGCGTGCGGGGTGGGCGGTAGAAAGAGAGAAGGGAGAAGAGGTAGGAAGGGGCAAGGGGATGGAGAGCCTTGAAGCCTAGAGTGAGGAGTCTTTGTTTGGAGCGGAGGTCGATAGGCAACCACTGGAGGTGTTTAAGAAGGGGAGTGACATGCCCAGATCGTTTCTGCAGGAAGATGAGCCGGGCAGCAGAATGAAGAATAGACTGGAGCGGGGCGAGAGAGGAGGAAGGGAGATCGGAGAGAAGGCTGACACAGTAGTCTAGCCGGGATATAACAAGAGCTTGTAGCAGTAAGGTAGTCATTTGGGTGGAGAGGAAAGGGCGGATCTTGGCGATATTGTAGAGGTGAAACCGGCAGGTCTTGGTAACGGATAGGATGCGTGGGGTGAACGAGAGAGACGAGTCAAGGATCACACCGAGATTGCAGGCCTGAGAGACAGGAAGGATGGTCGTGCCATCCACCATGATAGGGAAGTCTGGGAGAGGACCAGGCTTGGGAGGGAAGATGAGGAACTCAGTCTTGCTCGTGTTGAGTTTTAGGTGGCGGGCTGACATCCAGGTGGAGACATCCTGGAGGCAGGAGGAGATGCGAGCCTTAAGGGAGGGGGAGAGGACAGGGGAGGAGATGTAGATCTACGTGTCATCTGCGTAGAGATGGTAGTCAAAGCTGTGAGAGCGAATGAGTTCACCAAGGGAGTGAGTGTAAATGGAGAACAGAAGAGGGCCAAGAACTGACCTTTGAGGAACTCCAACAGTTAAAGGATCGGAGGGGGAGGGGGCGCCTGCGAAGAAGACCGAGAATGACCGGCCAGAGAGATAAGAGGAGAACCAGGAGAGGACGGAGTCCGTGAAGCCAAGGTGAGATAAGGTATGGAGCAGGAGGGGATGGTCAACAGTGTCAACTTAACATGTCCAAAACAGAACTCCTCATCTTACCACCAAAACCCTGTCCTTCCAAAACATCCTCATCACTGTAGACAACATCACCATCCTCACTGCCTCCCAGGCCCATAAAGATTCCCAGCCCCTATACCTATTGTTTTAATTGAGCAAGCCCAGTTTGACCTGTTCTGGCTCCAACATATGGGGAAATCTGTGAAGAAATCTTCTGAGTACTATTTTACAGGATTGCCCAGAGACATTTTCAAGCATGAACTTTTCATGCCGAAATGTAAGGACTACATTCCCAGATGATATCAAACATTCTGGACATCAAATGGACTGAGGCATGCAGACCTCCTGGGTTCACGCAGGATCTTAGTAGGCAGGGTTCATTTATAATAAGGTTGTAAAGAAACAACTCTTTTGAGAGCCTTGCTTTTTAGTATCTGGAAAGGAACAGAAACAAAGGTAACTACTATTTGTAAAGTCAGTCCTCAAATTTAGGATAAAATCTATTCTTGTCAACGGAGTCATAAGTCAAAAAGTTGTAAGTTCTTATAGGGACAATATTATCCATGAGGATTAGTTCCTGGACTAACTTTGGATTCCCTATTTCCTCCCCGATTAACCAGAATCTGAAAGGCCAAAGTGGGAATGGAGTTTTGAAGGGACAAAGATTTAAAGAGAGAAAAGGAGAAATAGAATGGAGGAGGGAGGATAACAGGCATATGTCCAATGCAATTTGCTTGTGGCTTAGTGGAAAGAGCATGGGCTTGGGAGTCAGAGGAAGGGGAGTAGAACAGGAAAGCACAGATGTCAGGCACAGGCACTTCAAGTGATCCATAGACTTGCTTCACCCTGACTAACTGAAGCAGACCAATGCTCCACAGGACCACATAAGCACCATCATTCTTTGTCCAGGAACCACCCTCCAGGTCCTGCCAGGTACATCTGTGGATGCTACTGCTGCTGCTGTTGCGGCCGCAGAACAAGCCAACTTTGTTGCCATGACAATCTATCCGGACTCTGCCCTCCCCCTCCATCCACTCCTCTGCAGTGACTGTGTTATCTGTGGAGCACATGCTGTTTCTACAGTTCTGACTTATGACCCTGTCCGTGACATAAAGACTCCCGCTCATCCCAGCCCTGTTTAGCTCCAACACTGTCAGTATTTTCCTTCTCCTGCTGACTAGGTTCAAGAGATGGAGTCACCATTTTGGCTACACCTCTGGTCCTTTTCCAACTTGAAGAGATGGAGTGGGCTACCTCTGGCTGACTCCCTGCCCCCAAAAGCTGTGGGGATGAAGTTAATGGTGACAGCACCCCTCCACAGTGCCAACTCTAGGGATCAATGGGGCCATTGACAATTGGATAATTATTCCTATAATCATGTGCTTATCAGTTCTATATATGTGTGTGTTTTGCAATATAGTCAACTTTTACTTTATCAGAAGTAAAATCTGTAGACTGTAAGCTCCTTGTGGGCAGAGGTCATCTATAAACCCTGTTCTCTTGTCCTACTCCAAGTGTATAGTCCAAATAAGTGTTCACACAATACCAGTAAAATGGACATGTCATTCATTCATTCAATAGTATTTATTGAGAGCTTACTATGTGAAAGCACTGTACTAAGTGCTTGGAATGTACAATTCAGCAACAGATAGAGATAATCCCTGCCTCACAGTCTAAATGGGGGAGACAGACAGCAAAGCAGAACAGAACAAAACAAAAAAGATATCATCATCAATATAAACAGAATATTCCAAGGGGATGTACAGCTCATTAACCAAATAAATAGGGTAATAAATAATATATACAAATGAGCACAGTGCTAAAGGGAGGAGAAGGGGGAAGAACAGAGGGTTGGGGGGGGAGGGAGGGGAGGGAGAGCAGAGGGAAGGGGGGGCTCAGTCTGGGAAGGCCTCCTGGAGGAGATGACCTCTCAGTAGGACTTTGAAGAGGGGAAGAGAGTTGTTTGGCAGATGTGAGGAGGGAGGGCATACCAGGACAGCAGTAGGACATGGGCCAGGGGTTGGCAGCGGGATAGGCGTGAATGGGGGACAGTGAGGAGGTGATCAGCACAGGAGCAGAGTGTAAGAGTTGGGTAGTAGAAAGATAGAAAGGAGATGAGGTAAGAGGGGGCAAGGTGATGGAGAGATTTGAAGCCAAGAATGAGGAGCTTTTGTTTCGTGCGAAGGTTGATAGGCAACCACTGAAGGCTTTTGAGGAGGGGAGTGACATGTCCAGAGTGTTTCTGCAGGAAGATGATCCGGGCAGAAGAATGAAGAATAGACTGAAGTGGAGAGAGACAGGAGGGAGATCAGAGAGGAGGCTGGAACAATAGTAGAGTCGGGATATAATGAGAGCTTGTACTAGCACGATAGTCATTTGGATGGAGAGGAAGCGGCAGATCTTGGCAATGTTGTAAAGGTGAGACCGGCAGGTGTTGGTGACAGATTGGATGTGCGGATGTTCATCCACCTTGGCCCCCTCTGGTCATCAAGTAACCACCCCCTTCCCATTTGGCCTCCTCTCCCACATTTCCCTCCACCTCATCTCTTTGAACTTTCTTTAGTCTCAACTATGGCTTTTGAAATTGTTTCTCCATTTCCCCAGAGAGGGGAGGAAGTCCTTGCTTCCTCACTCCTACCTCCTGTTCCCTGTAACTAGAATCATAAGGGGACTAGCTAGGGTGAGGCTAGGGTGAAGTAAAAGCCAATGTTTGTAAAGGTGAAATTTAGAACCATTCTAAGTGCCCTGCTTCATCTCAAAATGTCTTGAATTGAGAATTACCTGTGGCTAAAATTACCTCATTTCCAGGCTCTTCTATGATCTCTCCCATTCTGGATAGAAATGAGTAAGGACCTCTCTTACATCCCCAATGCCAGGAAACACTGGTACATAGCTCCTCCCCATCCCTTGTCTGCCCTGAGCAATTCCTCCCAAACATTAGTATTTTGCCATCTGTTCAAGAGATTCATCTTTGGTGGCTTTCTGACTCCATGGGTTCTCTCTACCACTTTTCCACTTTCTTGACTCACAATACCCCAGTTCATACTCTTTGTTCCTCTAAATCTGATTTATTCACAGTGCCTTGTTTTCATCTTTCCCACTTTTGATCTTTTGTTCTGCATGCCCTCTCTCCTGCATGGAATTCTCTCCCCCTTCAAAAGCACCAGACTACAAGCTCTCCCGATCTTCAAGAAAGCTCTTCTAAAATCTTCTCCCTCCAAAAAGGATCTCCCCAGGCAACTTTCTGTCCTTCCCAGGTTATAGCATCCTATGCCTTCAGCACTGCTGGAACAACTACACACTGTTTTATCAACTACACACTTCTGTATGTGTCAGTTACATACCCTATCACACAAGCATTCACTTTTCTACCTCTCAACTTTTCCTTTCTCCTCCTATCTGCAAATTATTTTTGTGTGCTTTCCCCACTAGGCTGTAGGCTCCCTGATGATGTAGAACTCTTCTGTACTCTCTCAAGTGCTGAATATACTGCTATATTGCACTGACTTCTGATAATTTTTATGGTATTTGTTAAGCGCTTATAGAAGCATCAGCATGGCATAATGTACAGAGCATGGGCCTGGAAGTCAGAAGGTATTGAGTTCTAATCCCAGCTCTGCCACTTGTCTGCTGTGTGACTTTGAGCAAGTCTCTTCACTTCTCTGTCCCTCAGTTACCTCATCTGTAAAATGGGGATTGAGACTGTGAGCCCCACCTGGGACAGGGACTGTGTCCAACACAATTTGCTTGTGGCTTAGTGGAAAGAGCATGGGCTTGGGAGTCAGAGGTTGTGGGTTTTAATCCCTGTTCTGCCACTTGTCATCTGTTTGACTTTGGGCAAGTCACTTAACTTCTCTGTGCCCCAGTTACCTCATCTGTAAAATGGGGATTAAGACTGTGAGCCAAATATGGGATAACCTGATTACCTTGTATCTACCCCAGTGCTTACAACAATGCTTGGCACATAGTAAGTGCTTAACAAATATCATCATTATTATTACTATTACCCCAGCATGTAGTACAGTGCCTGGCACATAATAAGCTCTTAGCAAAATAATAATTTTTATTATTATTATGTAACTGTCTTAGTGTAAACAGTCTATTTCCCACATAGGACTCACGGTCTTAATCCCTATTTTACAGTTGAGGTAATTTAGACACTGAGAAGTTAATTTACTTGCCCAAGGTCATGCAGCAGACAAGTGGCAGAGACAGGATTAGAACCCACATCCTGCTCATTCCCAGGCCCATGCTCCATCCACTAGGCCACGCTGCTTCTCAGTTGTCTGTCACTTTAAAAATGAAACTGCTGAAATTGAGACTGTATCCATGAACATGAGGGTCTTTGAAAAAGACTCTCTTACACATTTTGTTTACGATCCAAATAACAGTCTTGTCTTATGCTGTCGAGTCATTTCCGACCTATAACCACACCCTGATACATCTTTCCAGAATGCCCTGCTCTCCAACTGCAATCATTCTGGTAGTGTATCCATGGAGTTTTCTTGGTAAAAATATGGAAGTGGTTTACCATTGCCTCCTTCCGCACAGTAAACTCAAGTCTCCACCTCAACTCTCTCCCATCCTGCTGCTGCCCAGCACAGGTGAGTTTTGACTTGTAGCAGATTGCGTTCCACTTGCTAGCCACTACCCAAGCCAGGAAAGGAATGGGTATGCCTCTGCTTGACTCTCCCTCCCATAGCCGAGACTGGGAGAGTACTGGAAACTCTCCAGGTGTGACCCTGAGAGGAACCACATAACAGTAGTGCTCAATAAATACTACTGATTGATTGATTGATAGGTGGAGTAGTCCACATATGCTTCTCCATTAGCCAGGAAGAACTGGGCTGAGAACCATGGTTTCGCAGAATCCACCATACCTCCATGGGTAAGCCAGCGTAGGCATGTGGAGAACAAGAGAAAATGAACAGAGAGGGGATTTACCTTTCTTGCTGTCCTTTAGCTGCTTAATCCTGGGTCTGTACGTGTACATGCCATTAGATACTATTGACTGATGTTTGGAGGACCACTGTACTATTTTACAGCAACTTAGATTTCTCTTTTGGGTTCAGTTTGGAATATTGAAAATTATAGGTTTAATAAAATGATTCCAAATAATGATAATAATTATGGCTTTTGTTAACATTTACTATGTGCCAGGTGCTGGTGAGGCTATAAAGTTCTGGGGTGGATGGAAGCAAATAGAGTTGGACACAGTCCCTGTTCCATTTGGATCTCACAGCCTCAATCCCCATTTTACAGATGAGATAACTGAGACACAGAGAAGTGAAGTAACTTGTCCAAGGTCACAAAGCAGACAAATGGTGGAGCCGGAATTAGAACTCATGACCTTCTTATTCCCAGGTTTGTGCTCTACTACACCATGCTGCTTCTCTAGCTGACCCGAAACAGAATGAAATATATTATGGCAGGTAATTATAAGGGAATAAACTTTTTTTTAAGTCACATCCTTGGGAAATAATTCAGGAAATCTAAAACAAAGAGCATGATATGATTCATCTAATTTCAGTGAGTACTCACCTTGGAAAGCTGACGAGTCTCTATCTTGGAGGAAGGGCCTGGGAATCAGAAGGATTTGGGTTCTAACCCTGGCTCTGCCACTTGTCTGTTGTGTGACTTTGGGCAAGTCAATTATCTTCTCAGCCCCTAAATTAGCTCAATTGTAAAATAGGGATTAAGACTGTGAGCCCCATGTGAGACAGAGAATGTTTAGTATGTCTCCACCCCAGGGCTTAGTACAGTGTCTGGTACCTAGTAAGTGCTTAAACAAAATAGTTCAAAAAAAAACTTCCATGAACAATCCCAAATAGACAATTGGGGCAATTTAAATCCATTGGCTTTGCTCCCATCTGATTTAATAAAGCAAATAATTAATAATGGTGTTTTACTATCATCTCAATTGATAAAATTAGTGTACACTTTATGATTTGTAAATGCTTAATATTTTGTTAGTGGGATTAAATAGTAGTTTTGGGTGTTTTTTTTGTTTCTATGAGTTATTTTATAAATATTACAGAGAAGTAGTAGTAGTAGCATTGGCATTTACTGAGCAACCACTTAATGCCACGCAGTATACCAGGTAATTGGAAAATTCAGAATAAAGAAGTGACAAGTCCCCTGCTATAAGGAGCTTCCACTCTAACACCAGACAAACTTAAAAAAATTTACAATTCTATCAAGAGAAGGTTAGAATCGACCACATTGACAATTTAAATTCTTCACAGGAATTTCATTGGTATAATTGAGGAAAAGGGCAATTTTCAATCTCTCCAAAAGATTTGGATTGGAATGTCCCATTTTAATTCCTACTCCCTTATTGCCTACCTACTCCTAGGATGGTCTATTAAGTCCACTACAGTAGAGAGGATGCATCCCTTTAGCACAACCAACCAGAACACTTTTGAAAAATTATTCTAACACATTGAGCATCTTTGCTCCTGAGAATAGTGTATAAACTGCTTCACAGTATAACATGTTCAACTAATGGAAAAATATGCATTTCACACATAGTCCATTGAACAACACTTAAATGGTCCACTGTGAGGGGCTGGCTCTTCACTGTCTTATAGAGTATTCCAAAAAGAGTTCATATCTGAATTGTTCTTTATACTTCACATTAAAAGTCCTCCTGCACATCTGCAGAGATAGTACTATAACCTGCTTCATTTGCAGAAATTGCACCATAAATTATGCCTAAAAGGCAATTTCACCCAATATAGAAATGAGATACATTCAGAGTTCAAGGAACTGATGTTAGGATTTCTTTCTTTAATACTGTAATTGGAAAAAGTTTCTCGTTTTCCGTGGACAAAAACAGAAATTGAATTATTTCCCAGAATTGGTGCTTTTCGTTTAACTTAAGTCTAGGGCAAACACCAATAGACCTATGAGACAAATACAAATTGATGAGTTTTCTATTTCTTTAGTATGTTAAAGAGGTTGAGCCTTTCTCCAATTCTTATGAATTGGAAATTTGAAATGCCTCGGGATTCCCCCCCCCCCAAACATTTTACTCTTCAAACGAGATCATAGAATACTTTGGTCTAGATGTGTCCTAAAGATGTCATCTTGTCATCAGTCCTGGTGCCCTCCCACCAATTCCAGAAAGCTCCTGCTGGTAAAGGAGATGGAGACTCCGTTATTAGTGAGACCACTAATGATATCTATCTATCTATATATATATGCCACCAGAGTGAGATGGTATTCATCTCATACAGGTAGTGCTCTTTTCATCCCTCTCCACATACAAATGGACCTCAAAAAGCATTAATTTTAGCTAACAAAAAAATAAAATAAATCCCCTCTGCAACAGGTGGAAAATGTTTTATTTGCGATGTTTTTAATACATAAAATTAGGCTAAGGGGAGCTGATATCCCAGTTTAAATGGAGTAGTCCTGAGGTTTTTTGTTTGTTTGTTTTTAATGGTATTTGTTAAGTGCTATGAGCCTGTCACTGTTTTAAGCACTGGGGTATATACAGGATGATCAAGTTGGACACAGTCCCTACCGCACAGTCCCAATCGAGTCCCAAGTGGAGAGGAGGGTCTCACAGTCTCAATCTCCATTCTACAGATGAGGTAACTAAGGAACAGAGACATTAAGCGACATGTCCTAAGTCACACAACAGACAAGTGGTGAATCTGGGTCTAGAAACCAGGTCCTTCCGACTCCCAGGCCCTTGCTCTAGGAGGATCTGGGTCTTGCCTGCTACTTTAGGCTTTGGGGGACAAATAAAAACTAAAGGAAAAGACACCCAGTTGAGAAGAGTGCACTCACTAGCCAATTAGCCCAATTTGGTAGTCATTTCCCTCACTGTGTAGTGGAGAGAAAGTGTTGGCAGTGAAAATGGGATGGACAGCATCACAACTGCCTGAGCCCCACACCGTGAGATTGAAGCCGGAGCGGATGCTCAAAATTCCACCTAAATGGAAGGGGACTATAGTTTGGGAGCTGGCTCATCCCAGGAAACCCCTCAATCAATCACCAATCAATCAGTGCTATTTACTGAGCACTAACTGGGTGCCAAGAGCTGTGCTAAGTGCTTGGGAGAGTATGATAAAGTCAGTCAGTAGATATGTATGATCTCTGCCCTCAAGTGGAAACTGGGTGGGTGGAAACTGTATCACCTGGACTGTGGTGGGAAAGTGTCTGCCTCCTGGAGCGTGCTGATGAGAGCACTGATACTGCTTGGATGGTAGAGGACATTGGGTGGAATGCCCTCCCTCCTCACATCTGCCAAAACTTTCTTCCCCTCTTCAAAGCCCTGAGAGCTCACCTCCTCCAGGAGGCCTTCTCAGATTGAGCCCTCCCTTTCCCTCTGCCCCTCCTCCCCTCCTCATTGCCACTACGCCCTCCCTCTGCTCTACCCCCTTCCCCTCCCCAGAGCACTTGTGTATATTTGTACATATTAATTATTACTCTATTTTATTAATGATGTGTACATATCTATGATTCTATTTAAATATTTTGATGGCACTGATGCCTGACTACTTGTTTTGTTTTTGCTGTCTATCTTCCCCATTTAGACTGTGAGCCCGTTGTTGGGCAGGGATTGTCTCTATCTGTTGCTGAATTGTACATTCCAAGCACTTAGTACAATGCTCTGCACACAGTAAGCGCTCAATAAATACAATTAAATGAATGAATGAAAGTACCTTTCTCCTTCCCTTCCTTGTTTTTGCCCATCTTCCCTCATGTTTTCCTTCTTTCTTTTCATATTTATTTTTCTCATTTCTCCTTTCATTATTCCCTCTTTCCTTCCATGTTCTCTCCTCCTTTTCTCTCTTGACCCTAACCCTCTTGGAACTGCCGGCATCCCACATAATGTAGTACTAATAGTGATAATAGTTGCAGCAGTAGTAATAATAATAATTAGTAATAATTGGGTATTTGTTAAGGGTGGACTCTGCCAAGGTTGGACACAGTCTCTGTCTCTCAGGAGCCTCACAATCTTTTATTTTTTAATGGTATTTCTTAAGCACTTTCTCTAAGTCAGGAACTTTTCTAAGTGCTGGGGCAGATACAGAGTAGTCAGTTGGGTTGAATCCATGTCCCACATAGGGCTCACAGTCTTAATCTTCATCTTACAGATAAGGTAACAGACACAGAGAAGTATGAGGGAGAAAAGGAGCTACCCATTTTACAGTTGGGGAAATTGAGGCACAGAGAAGTTAAATAACTTGCCCGAGGTCACACAGCAGAGGTGTGATAGAGCTGGGATTAGAACTCATGTTCTCTGACTCTCAGGCTCATGCTCTTTCCACTAGGCCAAGCTGCTTCTCCATCAGTAGAAGTAGCATTAACTGAACACCTATGTGGTACATGGTACTAGACAATAGAGAAGTACAGAATAAAGAAGCAACACACTTCCTGTCCTAAAAGAAGCTTATGCTCTAATAGGAACTGACATTCTAAGAGGAAACACATAGAAATGGTGGCAACTAGACCGGTCAAAATAATTGAGTACACAAATACACATGAGTTTTAGGGAAGCAGCATGGCTCAATGGAACGAGCACGGGCTTGAGAGGCAGAGGTCATGGGTTCTAATCCCAGCTCCACCACTTGTCAGCTGTGTGACTTTGGGCAAGTCACTTAACTTCTCTGTGCCTCAGTTACCTCATCTGGAAAATGGGAATTAAGACTGTGAGCCCCACGTGGGACAACCTGATCACCTTCTATCCCCCCCAATGCTTAGAACAGTGCTTGGCACATAGTAAGTGCTTAACAAATGCCATCATCATTATTTTTATTATGAGTGTTGAGAAAGGAGATGTGCTTAGAGAAGCAGCGTGGCTCAGTGAAAAGAGCCTGGGCTTGGGAATCAGAGGTGGTGGGTTCTAATACTGGGCTCCACCACGTGTCAGCTGTGTGACTTTGGGCAAGTCACTTAACTTCTCTGGGCCTCAGTTATCTCATCTGGAAAATGGGGATTTTAAGACTGTGAGCCCCACGTGGGACAACCTGATGACCTTGTATCAACCCCAGCGCTTAGAACAGTGCTTTGCACATAGCAAGCACTTTACAAATACCAACATTATTATTATTATATGTTCTAAAGTTCGCTGAAGAGATGATGTGGCTCATGGTGCTGGGAAATTAATCGGGAAAGACTTGTTGGAGAAGGTGTTGGAGAAACAATGTTTAAGAACATTGCTAAAATCTGCCCTTCTCCCCTTAATCCAAACTGCTACCATGCTGATCCAAGCACTTATCCTAGGGGATCACTTTGACTAAAAATCATAATTATCATGGTATTCATTAAGCATTTACTATGTGCCAGGAACTGTACTGTACTAAGTACTGGGGCGGATACAAGCAAATCAGGTTGGACACAGTCCCTGTCCCACATAGGGCTCGCAGTCTCAATCTCCATTTTACAGATGAGCTGAGGCACAGAGAAGTGAGTGACTTCCCCAAGGTAACACAGCAGACAAATGGAGGAGCCAGGATTAGAACCCATTACCTTCTGACTCCCAGGCCTCCTCAGTGACCTCCTAATGTCCTTGTCTCTCCTCACTCCAGTCCATACCAATCCCAGTTCTGCCACACATCTGCTGTGTGATCATGGGCCAGTCACTTCATGTCTTTGTGCTTCAGTTACCTCATCTGTAAAATAGGGATTGAGAATGTGAGTCTCATGTGGGACAGGGATGTGTTCAACCCAATTTGCTTGTATCCACTCCAGGGCTTAGTACAATGCTTGGCATATATTAAGCACCTAACAAATACCATTATTATTACTTCACCCTGCTGCATGAATAATTTATCAAAAAAAAGTTCAGTTCATGTCTCTCCACTCCTCAAGAACCCCCAGTGGCTGCCCAACCACCTCCACATCACACAGAAGCTCCTTTCCATGGGCTTTAAAGCACTCATTCAGTTCTCCCCCTGCTACCTCACCTCGCTAAGCTCCTCCTACAGCCCAGACTGCACACACACCACTCCCCTAGCTATGGCTTTGTCACTGTGCCCTGATCTCCTCTATCTCTATCGTCTATCTCATCTATCTTGCTGCCAACCCCTTTCCCACATCCTCCCCCTAGCCTGGAACTCCCTCTCCCTCCATATATTCCCAACCACCACTCTTTCCACCTTCAAAGTGTTACTAAGGTCACATTTCCTCCTGCCTTGAAGCCTTCCCTGATTAAGTCTTCTTTTCCCTTTCCTCTTTTCTCGCTTCTACATCATCTATGCACTTCAATCTGTGACCTTTGGACACTTGATATGTGCTCTACTCCCAACCCCACAGCACTGACGTGCATATCTTTAAATTACATATTATAAATCACTTATTCATATTAATGTCTGCCTCCCCTTTTAGACTATAAGCTTACTATGGCAGGCAATGTTTCAGCTAATTTGGTTATATCGTACTCCCCCAAGCGCTTAGTACAGTGCTCTGCACACAGTAAGCCCTCAGCATTTATGATTGAATGAAAAAGTGGGAGTGAGAAGATCTTTGAATGGAGGGAGAGCTGTGGTCTACCTGATATGAGGAAGGAGGGAGTTCTAAGCCAGGGAAACAACAAGAGGTTGGAGGTGGAATATCCCAACAAGAGGTTGGGATAGGTACATATAGAAGATTGGCATGGGAAGAGTGAAGAAGACCATGAGTTGGGGAATAGAGGGTGAAGAGAGTATATAGTTAACATGGGGCCAGATTGGAGTGAGCTGATATGACCCAATCTCTGGTCACTTTAAATAAATCACAATATTTATCTTTGTTCATTAAGTGTTCAATAAGCTTATATGAAATAAATTCACCTTTTTTAAAATAGTTCTTGTTAAGCTTTTACTATGTGCTGGCCACTGTACTAAACACTGATGTAGAAAAAAGATAATTGGGTTGGACACAGTCCCTGTCCCATGTGAGGCTCATAGTCTATGTCAGAGGGAGAATAATTTATCCCCATTTTACAGATAAGTTAACTGGGGCACAGAGAAGTTAAGCGTCTTGCTCAAGGGTACACAGCAAATAAGTGGCAGAGCTAATAATAATAATAATAATGTTGGTATTTGTTAAGCGCTTACTATGTGCCGAGCATTGTTCTAAGCGCTGGGGTAGACATAGGGGAATCAGGTTGTCCCACTTGGGGCTCACAGTCTTAATCCCCATTTTACAGATGAGGGAACTGAGGCACAGAGAAGTTAAGTGACTTGCCCACAGTCACACAGCCGACAAGTGGCAGAGCTGGGATTCGAACTCATGAGCCCTGACTCCAAAGCCCGTGCTCTTTCCACTGAGCCACGCTGCTTCTCAGAGCTGAAAATGGAACCCAGGTCTTCTGACTCCCGGGCCCATATTCATTCCACTGTCATGCTGCTTCCCAATATGGAGTAAGAAGGGAAGAAAAATGAAGACTGTAGGGCAAATAAAAATAGAATGAATATAAATTCTCATATTGAAGCATCTCATTTAAGTAGCTCTTTTAAAACAGCATGGTCTAGTGGAAGATCACAGACTTGGGAGTCAGAACACCTAGGTTCTAATCCCAGCTTTGACACTTGCCTGCCATGTGACCTTGGGTATGTCATCTAACCTTGTATCTCAGTATCCTCATCTGTAAAATGGAGAGTAAATATCTGTTTTCCCTCCTACTTTACAGATAGATGAAGGACAGGGACTGTGTCCAACTTAATTATCTTTTATGTACCCCAATGCTTAGTTCAGTGCTTGCATATAGTAACCGTTTCACAAATATTATTCTTATTATTGTTATTGTTCTTATTAGGAAAGTTTCCCTTTAGAGATCCAAACAGCTTTGCCTGAATTTAAGTTTTCATGATATTTATTAAGCACTTACTATGTGTCCATCACTGTAATAAGCACTGGGGTATGTACAAGCTAATCAGATTGGACACAGTCCATGTCCCATATAGGGCTCACAGTCTTAATTCCCATTTTATAAATGAGCTAACTGAGGCACAGAGAAGTTAAGGGACTTGCCTATTAAGCCAGTTAAGTGGATAAGCCAATTTCTTAGAAATGAATTTTACCTAAGAAATGCATAATTCATTTGGCAAATCCAGGTGCCAAAATGTTTAAATGGTTTGGACATTTTGGAGAATATAAATCCTGTGTTCTGTTGTTCCTCACTCAGGATTAGAGCAGTGGGGCATAGTGGATAGAGCATGGGCCTGAGAGTCAGAGGACCTGAGTTCTGATCCCCAATTCTTCTCTTTTCTGCTGTGTGACCTTGGGCAAGTCATTTAACTTCTCTGTGCCTCAGTTTCTCCATCTTCAAAATGAGAATTCAATGACTGTTCTCGCTCCTCCTAAGACTGTGAGCCCCATGTGGGACAGGGACTTTGTTCCAACTTGATTAACTTGTCTCTACCCCAGTTCTTAGAACCGTGCTTCACAAATGTCATGTCTTGTCTTATGCCGTCGAGTTGTTCCCGACCCATAACACCACCACGGACACATCTCTCCCAGAACGCCTGGCTCTCCATCTGCAATCATTCTGGTAGTGTATCCATAAAGTTTTCTTGGTAAAATACGGAAATGGTTTATCACTGCTTCCTTCTGCGCAGTAAACCTGAGTCTCTGCCCTCGACTCTCTCCTGTGCATCTGCTGCCCAGCACAGGTGAGTTTTGACTTGTAGCAGATTGCCTTCCACTCACTAGCCACTGCCCAATCTAGAAATGGAATGTGTAGGCCACTGCTTCACTCTCCCTCACATAGCCAAGACTGCTAGAGTACTGGAAACTCTCCAGGTGCGACCCTGAGAGGGGGCTTCACACGTAGTAAGCACTTAATATAAAAAGAAGAAGAAGAATTAGATCTTCACTGACTCACACTACGTTTCAGACATTTAGTAGCATTGGCAGAGTTCCCAAATGATATGGTGCCTTTGTAGTCAGAATTGCTAGGGAGAAGAGTGCATGCATACTCCCTACAGCAGCATCTGAACTACATTATGTCTGTCAGACTCTTTTCCCTACATTTTAAAAAAGTCAGATTATTAAGGAGCAAACCTGTTGGTCCTCATTCTCCAGGAAGCCAAGCAAGAGTCTAGTCCCTTCGTATGCCTTCATTAAAGTCTTCAGTCCCTCTCAGAGACAACACTGAATGCCTGTAATGTCTCATGTTTACATCAATTCTGCACACTCTGGGCAGAATGCATGTTCCACCCAGGTCCCTTTATACCTGTAAGACCTCATTTAGATATCGCAGAGGTTCCTGTTTCATTGGTGTGCAGGTGGTGAGCCATGTTAAAGACTTCATTAATGATCATCTACCTAACTATCCAGAGCAAGCCAATGACTCCTGCATTTTCAGATGTTGCCCTTTAGCCATGGAATGAGTTAATGATCCTGGTTCCACATCTCCAAATTCCATCAGAGGAAACATTGTTGCTCATCGAATCGCAAAGACGGTCATCAAAAGAATATTGGGCTTTTGTATTTAAGAAGTTATACCTGTGGCCTTTTCTGGAATGTGTCCCAGGTGATCAGGTGGCTATCAAAATGTCATCAGATATTTCTATTTTAAATGTCCCCAAGATACTTAGAGGGGCAGGATTAAACATGCATCATATGTTGAATCTTTTGGCAGGTGTGTCATACAAATGCGTTTGATTTGTGCCCAAATGATAGCCTCTGATCTAATCTGGCTTTTTCCATTTCACTTTTGTGGACTTGATTTTTTGCTAGGGGAAATGGTTCACACAGTCCTCTCCAGAAATTCATATTACCTCATTTAGTCCTGGCCCTGTTGTGGGTCCAGTGGATTGAGTCCCATTAGAGTGGAAGCTCCTTATGGGCAGGGAACATATCCTTTCTATAATCTGTACTTCCCAAACACCTATAACAGTGGTTGGCACCAAGTGAGTGTTCAATAAATGCTATTACTGTGATTACTTCATCTCTGGAAGTCATGAGACCTGGTTTCTAGTCCTGGCTTTGCTTGTAGCTAACTAATATGAGCCAAGTTAACACATATAAGCTCAATGAGGAATAGTATGTCTTACTACTGTATTACTCATCAGCATTTAGAATGTTAATAATAATAATGGTAATTGTTAAGCACTTACTATGTGCTAATCACTGTTCTAAGCGCTGGGGTAGATACAAGGTAATCAGATTGTCCCACATGGGGCACACAGTCTTTATCCCCATTTTAAGATGAGGTAACTGAGGTACATAGAAGTTAAGTAGCTTGCCCCAGATCACAAGTGGTGGAGTCAGGATTAGAACCCATGTCCTTTGACTCCCAAGCCTGTGTTATTTCCACTAAGTCACCCTGAATGATGCTTTGCTCTCAGTGGGTGGTGCTCAGAAAATACCTGTGACTAACTCAGGGTACTGTCATAATAGTCCTCGACTCTTATCAATCATATTTATTGAGCACTTACTGTGTGCAGAGCAATGTACTAAGCTCTTGGGAGTGTACAGTATAACATAACAGACACATTCCCTCCCCACAACGAGTTTACAGTCTAGAGAACAAGCTTGGAGTCTAGAGGACTCTTGAATCTGTGACCTAATCCCGGCTCTGCCATTTATCAGCTATGTAACTGTGGGCAATTCACTTCTCTTCTCTGTGCCTCAGTTCCCTCATCTGACAAATGGGGATTAACTGTGAGCCTCATGTGGAACAACCTGATTACCCTGTATCTACCCCAGCGCTTAGAACAGTGCT
The DNA here is from genome assembly GCF_004115215.2 of Ornithorhynchus anatinus. Lineage (NCBI taxonomy): Eukaryota > Metazoa > Chordata > Mammalia > Monotremata > Ornithorhynchidae > Ornithorhynchus > Ornithorhynchus anatinus. The sequence continues at coordinate 90,205,148 of NC_041728.1, forward strand.
CTGCACATAGTAAGTGCTTAACAAATACCAACATTATCTTTGGACATTCCTTATTCACCCTACCCCCAGTACTTATGTACACATCTTTGAATTACTTATTATAAATTACTTATTCATTCTTGTTACTGTGTGTCTCACCTCCTAGAATTTAAGCTCAGTATGGATTGGGAACATGTCTGCTAATTTGGTTATATTGTACTCTCCCAAGAGTTTAGAATAGTGCTCTGTACACAGTAAACACTCAATAAATAAAGTGATTGATTGATTGCCTCCTCTTCTTCCCCTTTCTTGTTCTTGTTTTGAGTCAGGCCTGGTGTAGATTTGCTTCCAGGAGAAGTGACAAGTTTACTGGGGAGGAGTCGGGCTGGCAGTTTCCAGCAGAGAATTGCTCTCTGGGTGGTAGCTGCCTGTCTTGCCATCTAGTCTACTCCTGTCTACTGAGCTTCTTTGGGACATATTTAGGCGGAACATAGGAAACATGCATCTGAACCATAGCCCAGGTTCTCCATACAGTAAGTGCTCAATTGATACAGTTGATAATAACAGTAATAATAATAATGGTATTTGTTAAGCACTTATATGTGCCAAGCATTGTTCTAAGTGCTGGGGTAGATACAGGGTAATCAGGTTGTCCCATGTAGGACCCATACTTTTAATCCCCATTTTACAGCTGAGGTAACTGAGGCACAGAGAAGTTAAGTGACTTGCCCAAGGTCACACAGAAGACAAATGGTGGAGGTAGGCTTAGAATCCACATCCTCTGAATCCCAAGTCCATGCTCTAATCCAAATAACAATAATAATGGCATTTGTTAAATGCTCACTATGTGTCAGGCACTGTACTAAGCATTGGGGTGGGTACAAGCAAATGTGGCTGGACAGAGTCCTTGTCCCACGTGGGGCTCACAGTGTCAATCCCCATTTTACAGATGAGGTAACTGAGGCAAAGAAGTGAAGTGTTTTGCCCAAAGTCACACAGCAGACAAGTGGCAGAGCCAGAATTAGAAACCAGGTCCTTCTGACTCCCAGGCCCATGCTCTATCCATTATGTCATGCTGCCATTCTTAAGAGCTTTCTCTAGCGCACACACACACAAAGACACCCTTGGTAGAATTTGAGCAACTCCAAATCTTTCGTTACCAATCCTTACTTTAGGGTCCCAGAACTAGTCCACGTCCTGAGTCACTCATGGATGAATGATGGGAAAATTCATAGTTGTTTCTGACATTCTTGTTTACCCAGGGAAGCCATGGGCCTGAGAAATTTGGATTTGAATCAGAGAAAGCAAAAGGGAAAGGAGAAGCAAAGTTCCCATTTCTTACAATATAATAATTAAATAACTTTTCTGAGCATGAAGCGCAGTTGATTGCTCCTTAGATCAACAGTGCACAGGAGGCTGATCCAAACAATAGAGGCAAGCTAAGTCTCACCTCTCAGATCATTATTATTATTACCAATAGTAGTAGCTGTTGTAATAATGTTGGTATTAATAATGTTGGTATTTAAGTGCTTACTATATGCAGAGAACTGTTCTAAGTGCTGGGGTAGATACAGGGTAATCAGGTTGTCCCACGTGAGGGTCACAGTTTTAATCCCCATTTTACAGATGAGGTAACTGAAGCACCGAGAAGTTAAGTGACTTGCCCACATTCACACAGCTGACAAGTGGCAGAGCCGGAATTCAAACCCATGACCTCTGACTCCCAAGCCTGGGGTCTTTCCACTGAGCCATGCTGCTTCTCTGTAGTAGCTGTTGTCGTCTTATGCTGTTGAGTCATGTCCAACACATAGCGACAATAGAGACACATCTCTCTCAGAATGTCCCACCTCCATCTGTAATCGTCCTGGTAGTGGATCCATAGACTTTTCTTGGTAAAAATATGGAAGCGGTTTACCATTTCCTCCTTCTGCTCAGTAAATGAGTCTCTGCCCTCGACTCTCTCCCATGCCACTGCTGCCCAGCACAGGTGAGTTTTGTCTTGTAGCAGATTGCCTACCACTCACTAGCCATTGCCCAAGCTCACAATGGGAATGGGTATGCCTCTGAATGACTCTTCCTCCTCTAGTCATGACTGGTAGAGTACTGGAAACTCTCCAGGTACGACCCTGAGAGTAGTAGTAGTAGTAAGTGCTTATTATATGTCAAATACTGCTATAAGCACTGGGGTAGATACAATTTAATCAGGATGGACAAAGTCTCCGCCGCACACTGGGCTCACAGTCTTAGTAAAAGAGAGAACAGTCATTGAATCACCATTTTAAACATGAGGAAATTGAGGCCCAGAGAATTTAAGTGGCTTCCCAACTTCACACAGCAGGCAAATGGCAGAGCCATAATTAGAACCTATGACCTTCTGACTCCCAGACCCATGTTCTTTCCATTACACCACATTATTCCTGTTTTCTCAGACTGAAAGCTCAGCCTAACTCACTGAGTAGCTTTGTTTTCCTCTGACTTCTACTGACCTAGATCCACCTTCCCGGCTCTGCCACATGTCAGCTGTGTGACTGGGCAAGTCACTTAACTTCTCTGTGCTTCAGTTCCCTCATCTGTAAAATGGGGATTAAGACTGTGAGCCTCATGGTGGGACAACCTGATTACCCTGTATCTACCCCAGCGATTAGAACAGTGCTGTGCACAGAGTAAGCACTTAAATACCAACATCGTTATTATTATTATTATTTTCCCCCTTAATCTTCCAGAAAATTCTGGGAGAATAGCCCAGAAAGATTCTGGGAAATGTAGTTCTCAGGAAAGAGGGTTCAAAAACAAGCTTCCTTCTCTTCAATCCCCTGTGCACACAGTTATATATCCAACATGTGACTGAATACTTGTAAACTTATCATTCTTGTACTGTACGGGGGAAATAAGAAAACATATTTTAGTCTGTATAGGTGACCCAAAGTGATCTGAAGGATTCCTAATCTCCCTTCTACATAGGGGACAAAATCAGACTGAATATACTGATTCCCCAGTGCACCAAAGATAAAATCCTTGCATATAATTAAGGTCCTTTTTAAATATTTACTCTGTGTCAAGCACTGCAATAAACTCTGGGGTAGATACAAGATGATTAGGCCAAACACAGTCCCTATCCCACATGCAGCTCACAGCCTAAGTAAGAGAGAGTTGGATTTAAGCCTCATTTTTCAGATGAGGAAATTGAGGCACAGATGTGTTAAGAAAGCGTGGCTCAGTGGAAAGAGCACGGACTTTGGAGTCAGGGCTCATGAGTTCGAATCCCAGCTCTGCCACTTGTCAGCTGTGTGACTGTGGGCAAGTCACTTAACTTCTCTGTGCCTCAGTTACCTCATCTGTAAAATGGGGATTAAGACTGTGAGCCCCACGTGGGACAACCTGATTCCCCTATGTCTACCCCAGCGCTTAGAACAGTGCTCGGCACATAGTAAGTGCTTAACAAATACCAACATTATTATTATTATTAATTTAACCGAGATTACACAACAAGCAATTTAACCGAGATTATACAACAGGCAAATGGCAGAGTCATGATTGGAACCCAGGTCCATTGACTCCCAGTTCTGTGCTCTTTCCTTTAGGTCTTACTGTTTCCAGATTATGTTTTATTCCCAAACCTCAGTAGTCATAAATATCTATTAGCATTGTTGGCATCAAATATTTCTTTTCACAGTCCAAACCCCTTGAATGTGTTTGGTTCCCAGTTCCTAGCTTAGAGTGAATTAAGAAAAAATTCTAATCAAAATTTTACACAGTTCTGTTCCTGAGGCAAATATCTACTAATTTCAGTTTACTTGTCTGGAAAATATTTTTTTTTAAAAAAAGTTGTCTTTCAGACCAGATCTATTTGCTTGCTTTTAAAGGAAAAATAAAAAGTTGCTCAGATGCTCAAAACCGGTTTTATAAGCTTGAAGTAAGAGGACTAAACTTGATAGTGTCAAAAAGGCCAATCTATCTGTGGGATCAGAAATCCAGTTAATTCCTTTCAATATCTATTGAAGGTAGGGAGAGTGGAAGCTGATTCGTTTTTAACTGAGTTTGCTTCAAATCAAAAGATTGCATAATCAAAGACTTCTTATTGATTCTCCTCTGCAGCAAAGCTCAACTTGTTTTTCAGTTGTCTGAGGGACACCTTTAACAGTGCAACTTGTAAAGGGAGAAATTGTTCTTGATGAAGTGCAATATGTTAAAAGAGAAAAACAGAAGTTCCATTTCAGCCAAACAAGTGATGTCATTTCGTATACAAAACTCAGGAGAATTAGTAAGTGTTGGAATTGTAATTCTCTCAGGATCCTTAATTTCCTTTCCCTGCTCAGGCACATATATTAAAATGCATAACATGGCATAGCCTATTTCTGCACTAATGCCTATACTTGCTGAAATGCATATATTAAAAAAATCAAGGTACAGTTGCTATAGGAACCCTATCTCCGAATTTCCTGACTTTTATTCAATGAAAATCTCAAGCTCAACATGTCAACACATTTGGCATTTCATTTTATTGGAATGAAACTTTAACTTGTTTAACGGGAGATAAACGAGTCCAATTTGATTGATTTCACTTCAAATAAATTAGCCCTGTAATATGCCCTTACACATTTCCAAAGTTCGTAATGTGTTTATTTTTATTTGCAATCTCTTCATTAGAGATGATGAGGTGAGAAAGGGGTACTTAGTTGATTCAAGTAGGCACCATTAGAGTTGGGGGAGGATAAGAAATACAAGGACTGAAAATTGAAATTACAGTCCTCCCCTTTCCATTATTTGAATAGTATTTGTTAAGCACTTACTATGTGCCAGGTACTGACTAGGTGCTGGGGTGGATGCAAGCAAATAGTGCTCGACACAGTCGTTGTACCAAGTGGGGCTCACATTCTCCATGCCCATTTTACAGAGGAGGTAACTGAGGCCCAGAGAAGTGAAGTGACTTGCCCAAGATCACAAGCAGACAAGTCTAAATCAGGATTAGAACCAACTACCTTCTGAATCCCAGGCCTGTGCTCTACCCACTACTCCATGCCACTTCAAAGTAGCATAGCTCAATGGAAAGAGCATGGGCTTGGGAGTCAGAGGTCATGGGTTTGAATCCCCGCTCTGCCACTTGTCAGCTGTGACTCTGGGCAAGTCACTTAACTTATCTGTGCCTCAGTTACCTCATCTGTAAAATAGGGATTAAAACTGTGAGCCTCACATGGGACAACCTGATTACCCTGTATCTACCCCAGCACTTAGAACAGTGCTCTGCACACAGTAAGCACTTAACAAATACCAACATTATTACTATTATTTAAACCTGGGTCTTGAACCAAGTCCAATTTTCCTATCTGAATCTTTGATGCCCCATTTGTGAAGGGCAAATGGAACATCAAACCTGCTTATGGAGTTTAGTATTATGACTTTGTTGTATTGTACGCTCCCAAGCCCTGTGCACAGTAAGCATTCAGTCAATAGCACTGATTAATTGATTGATTATAAGAAGTCTCTGGACCCAGTGAATGGGTACAGGCCTGTGAGAGTGAGAAGGACATAAATGACCCAAAGCCTGTAGAGCCAGCTAGGCCAAGATGGCTTCTGGGAGTTTGGAGGTCATTTGGTTACAAGGACTTGGAGCCACTCTGTCATGGTTTCAACTCATCTCCCCAAGACAGGTTTCTCCCCAGGGCACCCCCTTCATTCCTAGAAGCACCCCCAGACCAGCTTTTTTCCCGGCCTTCTTCCAGTCTTTGGGGAAACAGTGGGATAGTCATTGATTGATCAGAAGATCCTGAAATAGCCAGGCTTTCTGAAATCTTTCATTCTTGCTGCATTAGCAGAGTAGGTCACTATTTATCACACCCATGTCACCAGGAGAAAACTAGCCTAGTGGATAGGGGATGGTCATGGGAGCCAAAAGGACCTGGGTTCTAATCCCAGCTCTACCACTTATCTGCTGTGAGAACTTGCTTGTGTAAGTCACTTCACTGTGCCTCAGTTATCTCATCTGTAAAATGGGTATTACATTTTATTTTATGACAGGCAAGCCCTGTCACAAGCCCCTCCCATACCCCCCATTTGTACCAACCAGGACCTTCCTGGACCCCTCCCATCCCCCCCATTTGTACCAACCAGGACCTTCCTGGACTGGGGGAGCCTCAGTGACACTTAATAGAAGTCAAACTACACCTCTGATCAGCAAGGTTATTGTGGAAAATTTTTTACTTAGTTTTACACATGTGCAAGGGAGTGACACATAGATACATACCACACCTCCCAAGGGACTGTGGTTAAAGGAGCCCATTCTGCCAAAGCTTCTTCTTTCTGCTTTCAAGTGCTGCTCTCCTGCTCTGCATATGCTTTCTTCTTGTTCCTCTACATGCTACCTCCAAGTGCCCGCCTGGTAGTCAACACAAACACCTTTAATCTTCTTTAGGTGAGGCAGGTGGGTCGAAGAGGGAGAAAAATCCCCACCTCCCTCCATGCTCCACCCCCACAGGTCCACAATCACCTGTGCTCAAGTAGAGGCCATCACTGCCTTGGCCAGTCTCTTCCTTGTTGTTGTTTGTGGAATCACAAACAGTCATTAACAAGGCAGCTTGTTGTAGGCTCACCACAAGCCCCAAGTGGGACATGGACTGTGTCCAACCTGATTATCTTGTATCTACCCCAGTGCTTATACAGGGCTTGGCACAAAGTAAGTGCTTAACAAATATCATAACACTTCCCCCCACTATCAACCCTCTCCAAAAAAAAAAAATCAAAGATCATGTTTGTCACCACATCACAAAGGTCAGGAACATTGCTGTAGCTTTAGCTGACTGCCTCCATGCCATGAGGGCTCCTCCTCAATTTGGATTTAGAATTCAATTTAGTAACATGGCATAGTAGATAGAGCAAGGGCCTGGAAGTCAGAAGGTCATGGGTTCTAATCCTAGATCTGTCGGTTGTATGACCTTAGGCAAGTCAATTCACTTCTCTGGGCCTCAGTTACCTCATCTGTACAATGGGGATGGAGACCGTGAGCCCCATTTGGGACAGGGACTATGTCCAACCCGATGTGCTTGTATCTAGCCCAGTGCTTAGTACAGTGCCTGGCACAAACACCATGATTATTGATATACCTTAAAAAAATCTATTAGTAGTATTTCCTGAGTGACTTCTGGTAGTGAGAACTGTACTAAGCACATTGGGCAATATACAAGAAACAAAAGATATGTTCCCTCAAGGAGTTTACAACCTATTGAGAGAGACCAACTGACACAAATTATTTACAAATAGAGGGAATAAGAGGAAGAACAAGGATGTGGAGTAGTAGCATGTTTATTTCAGGTAAAATAGCAGAATAAATAATTGATATAGCATTGATTATTCATGAATACAAAAGTCCTGAGGGTGGGAATAAGTATCTAGGTACTAAGGGAGGCTGCTGGGGTGTTCTGACTTTATAAAAAAGTCATTGTTTGGATGGCAAGTGACTAGGAATTCTTTCCACAGAAATAATAGTGATTTTTTTCATAAGAAACATATTTTAAAAACCAGCTGCAAAAACTAGTATTTGTCATGTCATTTTTCTGTGAATTAATGCTCAGTCATTGTATTGCTTCAAAATAAAAACCAACATACTATTTATCAGAATTTAAGAGCAACCATTTGTCTTCATATTGGCTAATGGTATAAAATAATTCACACCTCTTCGTCATGTCAACTGAACAGTCACCCTTAGAACAAACATACGTATGCATATTTTTATTTCTATATATATATTCACTTTTTCTGCTACTTCATCCTGATATGCTTGTTGTCAATAGTTTTTATGTGCTCCCTCACCCATAAGACTGTGAGCTCACTGAGGGCAGGGAGCATATATCTTGCTTCTTCTTTTTTGTTCCAAGTACTTAGAGAAACACCATGGCCTAGTGAATAGAGCATGGACCTGAGAGTCAGAAAAATCTAGATTCTATTCCCGGCTATGCCACTTGTCTGCTGTGTGACATTGGGCAAATCACTTCACTTCTCTGTGCCTCAGTTTTATGTCTTATGCTGTCGAGTCATGTCCAACCCATAGCCACACCATGGACACATCTTTCCCAGAACGCCCCACCTCCATCTGCAATGGTTCTGCTAGTGTATCCATAGAGCTTTCTTGGTAAGAAATGGAAGTGGTTTACCATTGCCTCCTTCCGTGCAGTAAACCTGAGTCTCTGCCCTCAACTCTCTCCCGTGGCACTGCTGACCAGCACAGGTGAGTTTTGATTTGTAGCAGATTGCCTTCCACTCACTAGCCACTGCCTAAGCAAGGAATGGAATGGGTAGGCCTCTGCTTGACTCTACCTCCCAAAGTTGAGACCAGTAGAGTCCTGGAAACTCTCCAGGTATGACCCTGAGAGGTGGTGTCTCTGTTACCTCATCTGTAAATGGGGATTGATTGTAAGCCGCATGTGGGACGGAGATTGTGTCCAATCTAATTAGCTTGTATCTATCCCAGTGCTTAGATCAGTGCTTGACACACAGTAAGTGCTTAGCAAATACAATTATTATTATTATTATCAGTAGTTCAGTGCTTCATGTTGGGATGACCAAATCAGTGTCGAGTCAAAGGCTGAATCTCTGGAGCACAATAACCATTTGTTGAGGCCTCTATTGCTGGGTCGCTGGGTCCCCACAGACAATGCTGCTTTACTCAAACAAGCACAGCCAATGCCCTCAGTGGTGTGTCACTTTGCCCAAAGGGATAACACACACATCCAGCACAACCAATGCCTCACATCACAGCAATGGTGCAGCCAGCCGCCACCAGCAAAACGACCCTCTTTCATTCCATGTTCTGCTTTCTATTCTGTGTTTGCTCTCCCCCTAGATAATGCAGCATCCAAAACACCTCCCTTTCCCTGCCCCAGGTGCCGCCCTACTTCTGCCCCAATCCACACTGCCCCTATTCTCACCTTGGCTACCTGGATGCTGATAAGGACCTTAAAGGGACTGAATAACTGCATTCTAGGTTGGCTTATCTCGTGTGATCATCTTTTAGCTTGCTGCTTAGTGCTTGTCTTCTCTCTGTGAAACCTGCCCATCGGAATGCATCGCATAGTGGATAGAGCACAGGCCTGGGAGTCAGAAGGAAGTGGGTTCTAATCTCTGTTCTGCCACTTGTCTGCTATGTGACCTGGGGCAAGTCATTTAACTTCTCTGTGCCTCATTTAGCTCATGTGTAAAATGGACATTGAGACTGTGAGTGCCTTGTAGGACAGGGACTGTGTCCAACCTATTTGCTTGTATCTACCCCAGTGCTTAGTACAGTGCCTGGCACACAATAAATACCTAAAAAATGACAATTATTATTATTATTATCATTATTGTCCAGGCCACAGTTTGCGCTGCCAGGGAGACCTGAATTTCATAAGATGTGTAGCTACAGGTCTTCCCGTTAAGACACAGGCAACCCTGAGGGGCTTGGATTTTTCAAGATGTGTCTGAGTTATAAATTTTGCCATGAGAAACAGGAAGCCCCTGAGGGAAACAATGGACTCCCAAAAGAACAAAACCAGGAGTCCCCTCCAAACAATGGAACCTCTTATCCTTTACCACCAACACTTCATATTCAATCATTCAATCAATCAGCGGTATTTACTGAGCTCTTACTGGGAAGCAGCATGGCAAGTGGATAGAGACCGAGCCTCGGAATCAGAAGGTCATGAGTTCTAATCCCAGCTCCGTCACTTGTCTGTTATGTGACTTTGAGCAAGCCACTTCACTTGCCTGGGCCTCAATTCCCTCATCTGTAAAATGGTGATTTAGACTTTGAGCCCCATGTGGGACAGAGAATGTACCTAACCCGATTTGCTATATCCATCCCAGTGCTTAGTACAGTGTCTGGAACATAGTAGTGCTTAACAAATACCATAATTTATTTTTATTGATGTGCAGAGGACTGTTTTAAGGACTTGATGGAGTACAATACAACAGAAAAAGCAAATTTGTTCCCTGCCCATAAGGAACTTAAAGTCTAGGCATTTAGTAAATTCCACTGGTTAATGGGATTGAACTGTAAATGAATTGATTTATCCTTTTATTCCCCTTCAATATTTTGTGCTGTTCCCATTCAGCACAGTGAAAGGGATTTCTCTCAAGAAAACATTAGTCTCCATGTTTATAAACAACTTAATATTTCATTTGGGGTGATTCCAATTACTAAAATAAAAATTTCAAATTATAACCTTCAAGTCTGCCCATATTACTCAACTCTAGACTGCAAACTCATTGTGGGCAGGGAAGGTGTCTATTACCTGCTCCACCACTTGTCTACTATGTGACCTTGGGCAAGTCATTTCACTTCTCCAGGTCTCAGTTACCTCATCTGTCAAAGTAAAATGGGGATTGAGACTGTGAGGCTGAGCGGCAAGGACTGTGTCCAACCCGATTTGCTTGTATCCACCCCAGTGCTTAGTACTGTGCCTGGCAAGCACTTAACAAATACCATGATAACAATAATAATATTGTATATTGCACTCTCCCAAACACATATACAGTGCTCTGCACACAGTAAGCACTCATTGAATATGATTGATTCATTAATTGATCAATTAGTGGTATTTACTGAGTGACTACTGAGTGAAATACACCGTAGTAGATACTTGGCAGACATCAATACTATAATGTTCGTAGTCACATTTCCTACCCACAGAAGCTTACAGTCTAGAGGGAGAGTTTAGTATTAATATTAATAATGGTATTTGTTTAGCACTTACTATCTGCCAAACACTGTACTAAGCACTGGGATGGATATGCTGAAAGACATCAGAATTGCCAACCCACCAAGGTGTTCTACCCACCAAAAAGAGATTCACTCTCTGTCTTCAGGACAGGATAAAGGATGAACCCCCACCCCTCCTAAATAAATTCTTAATCCCCCATAAGTCTTTATAACTCTTCCCTTCCCCAAGGGTCTTAACACCGTCATCATCATCATTATCATCGTCATTAGTATTTAGTGAATGCCCACTGTGTACAGAAAACTGTACTAAGAATTCAGGGAACATAAATCAAAGGGATAGACGAGGTCACTGCCTCCAGGAGTTTATGATCTAATGGAGAAAATAAGTGGCCGTAAATTACCAAACACACAAAAGGGGAAAAAAATTAAGAGCAGAAATGTTAGTGATAAAATCTAAGTCTTGGGACTCAATATTCCAAGGACATTGCCAGAATTACACTCAAATCTCCTGCCAATTGCTCAAAGAAATATCTCCAGACTGACATTTCTTGTGTGCTTACCTCCTTTAAGAAACAAGGCCTAGCCACTGTGATACAATATTCCATTCCCCTATTGGAGCTAGAAGCAGAGATCTTCAAAGGAGAAGCAGGAAGAAGCAAATTTAGAGTGAGAGTTACATGGGAGTTGGGGTTGAGGGGGAAGCAGAGCTACTCCCTAGGATATTTGAAGCCACAGAGCAAGGGACAGTGGCAAGTTCTTAGGACAGCTAGAAGGAGCGAATAAAATAGGGAAAGAAAACTTAGCTAAGTTCTCTCTCCTGCTGTTTTTTCTCTATTCCTCCCTCATTCTCCTTTTCTCCCCTCTTCTCCTCCTTTCCTTCCCCTCCCCATTGCTCTTGCTTTCACAATGAGAAGGGAGGAGGATGAAGAGGATAAGAGGAAGACATTTTTTCCTATCAATCACCCATTCTCTTTGAAGTACTCTTGTTTGGTGGGCTTCATTGGGAAATCCCCTGGTTCACCTAGTTAAAATTACCAGTTCCCCTGAGGGTTTCAGTAAAGTCTTTTCTTACTCGTATGTCTGGTCAATCTTTCCCCAATCTATGCTCAAGCATTTAGTACAGTGCTCTGTAAAGAGTAAGTGCTTAATAAATACTTTTGATTGATTGATGGATTGTTGCCCATTTGACATCCCTGTGTCAACCTTGTATTTCTCCCTATTTATTCCTTTTTGTAGGACCATTTTCCAATATAACTATATAATTTAGAACTTTACCCCTGTTATCAAAAGGGTAGGCATCATCTCTTTTAAGAAGTCAGCTTTCTTGTGCTTCTTTTAATAAATCTTTCCTTACAGTACTCAGAGTCAGCTCAAATATGCTTTCTTAAAGTTAATTTTGCTCTTCTCCTAGATCTTGATCATACAGTGTTCACTTTAAATGATATGTCCATTCCTTATTGACCAATTTTTCCATTAAATCGAATCAAAAAAGGCATCTCTCCAAGTTGATTCCTCTACAGTCCCTCTTAGAAGCTCTAAAAAACCCTTGATTCTTGGGAATGTACAAAATGACAGATCTTGAGTCAAACAATCAATCCATCAATCAATGGGACTTATTGAGCACTTATTGAGATAACCATATTCGTGAAACTCCTTGCACTTCCTCATCCATTGTTTTTGGTTGGTATAAATACAGGTAATAATAATAGTAAAAATAATAATAATTGCATTTATTAAGCACACTCTAATAAGTCAATCAATGGGACTTATTGAGCACTGTACTAAGCACTTGAACAGACTGAAATGTTTCTGTACTATTTGTGCTGTAGTGAATAGTATGGAAACATTTTGTATTCTATTCATTTGAAAATGGAGACCAAATGCAGGTGTTCTGCATTAGAAAATTTATGGAAAAGAAGGCTTTAAATTTCAGATCTACATCATCATCGGACACTGTCAGTATAGTTACGTTTCTGTGCCTATCCACATTGCAATTGCCCCCTTATGCGTGACACCTTTAAAGATTCCTTAATGTGTCACTTTTTTGGCCTTCCCATCTAAGAGGCTAAGTAGGAACGTTCTTCACAAGGAAGGTTAATTTAAAATGCCCAGGCAATGGCTAAATCATAATTGGAGTTAATAGCAGCTATTATTTTAAATGCAGAGTTTGCAAATGGCTTAGAATAGATCCTCACATTGAGTATTATTCACATTCAAGTACAGCCGATTTTTAATATTAGAATGTACTGGATCTTCCCACTAAAATGTTTTCCGCACCTGAAATGTGATAGAAAGTTTTGATCTGGAAGGAGAAAATACCAAATATTGAATACATTTGTACCAAATGGCTTTTGAATGGATTTGGGATCTGAGCCAATTGGAACTTTTATTTTAGACTTGAATTCATTCTGGAACCACTGGAAAAATCATTCTTGACCAGCTCTCCATGTTCCTGAAACTCCCTGCACTTCCCTATCCACTGTTTTGGTTGGTGTAAATAGAGGTAATAATAACAGTAAAAATAATAATAATGGCATTTATTAACCACACTCTATGTACCAAATTTCTAGGGTAGATACCAGGTCATCAGGTAAGACATGCTCTGTCCCATACGGGGCACACAGGCTAAGAGCTAACCAATTCAGAGTCTACCAACTCTTTCAAACTGTAATAATAATGTTGGTATTTGTTAAGTGCTTACTATGTGCAGAGCAACTGTTCTAAGCGCTGCGGTAGATACAGGGTCATCAGGTTGTCCCACGTGAGGCTCACAGTTAACCCCCATTTTACAGATGAGGGAACTGAGGCACAGAGAAGTGAAGTGACTTGCCCACAGTCACACAGCTGACAAGCGGCAGAGCTGGGATTCGAACTCATGACCTCTGACTCCCAAGCCCAGGCTCTTTCCACTAAGCTACGCTGCTTCTCTATACTGTACTCTCCGAAGGGCTTCGTATAGTGCTATGCACACAGTAACTGCTCAATAAATAGCACTGATTAACTGAGTGATTGATAAGAGGGAGAATTCTCAGGTGATGAAGTTCAGTGACTTCCCCAAAGTCAAACATAACAGACTAGTGACAGGGCCGGAATTAGAACCCAGGTCTCCTGACTCCCAAATCAGTGCTCTTTGCACAAGGCCACACAGACTCTCATTCCTGGATGATGGAATTATTTTCCATGGCTTTCCCTCCCCTCTCCCGCCCTAGAACCTCACTTTACCAGCGCTACCCCTCTTCCCCCTCCCCCTACTCTTCCCCCCACCAAACCCCCTCTTCATCCCCTCCCCCCTTCTCTCTTCCCCACCCATGCCCCATCCCAGTCCTCTTGTCCCACCGCCACCCCTCATCCCCCTCTCCCCGTCCAGGGCCCCGCCACGTCCTTCCCATCCAAACCCTCCCCTCCCCCCGCCCTTCCCCCCCTCCTCCCCTTGCACCCACAGCTACTTTCAAGTGTGGCCTCTGGAACCCCCGCTCTATTACAGGCAAGCTACCTTTCATCCATGACCTTTTCCTCTCCCGCTCTCTCCTCCTCCTCGCCCTTTCGGAAACGTGGCTCTCTCCCGAAGACACGGTCTCCGCCGCCGCTCTCTCCGGTGGAGGCCTCTCCTTCTCCCACTCCCCCAGACTCACCGGTAAGGGAGGAGGCGTCGGCTTCCTCCTCTCGCCCCGATGCCGCTTCCGCACTATCCCTCCTCCCCCCTCCCTCTCCTTCCCCTCCTTCCAAGCCCATATCATTCGCCTCTACCACCCACTCCAGTTACTTGTCGCCGTCATCTACCGCCCTCCCGGTCCCACCTCCGACTTCTTCAACCACCTTGACCCCTTTCTCACCTTCCTCCTCTCCTTCTCTCTGCCCACTCTGATCCTTGGAGACTTCAACATCCATACGGATGTACCCGACGACTCCTCTGCCGCCCGCCTGCTATCCCTCCTCGACTCTGCCGACCTCCTCCTCCACCATACCGCGCCCACTCACCGACTCGGTCACACCCTCGATCTCGTCATCTCCTACCACTGCACTATCTCATCCCTCACCAACTCTGAAATCCCTCTCTCTGACCATAACCTTCTCACCTGCCTCATCTCTCACACTCCCTCCCCCTGCAAATCTTCACTACTGCCCCACAGAGACCTCCGCTCTCTCAATCCCATCCGTCTTTCCAAAAGCATCTCTCCTCACCTTGCCGCCCTGTCCTCACTTCCCACTCTCGACGATCAGGTCTCCGCTCTCAACTCCACCCTCTCTACTCATCTCGACTCTCTCGCCCCCCTTTCCCTCCGCCGCTCTCACTCCACTAACCCACAGCCCTGGATCACCTCCTCTGTCCACCTCCTACGCTCCTATGCTCGAGCTGCTGAGCGCCGCTGGCGAAAGTCCAAGCACCAAGCCGACCTCACACACTTCAAATTTATCCTTTCCTGCCTTAACTCTGCCCTCTCCTCCGCCAGGCAAAGCTTCTTCTCCTCCCTCATCGACACCCATGCCCGTCACCCCCGCCGATTGTTC
Organism: Ornithorhynchus anatinus; assembly: GCF_004115215.2. Taxonomy (NCBI): domain Eukaryota; kingdom Metazoa; phylum Chordata; class Mammalia; order Monotremata; family Ornithorhynchidae; genus Ornithorhynchus; species Ornithorhynchus anatinus. The sequence goes on from NC_041728.1 coordinate 90,220,323, forward strand.
CGGACCTTTAACTCTCTCCTTAGGCCCCCTGTTCCTCCCCCTCCCTCATCTCTCACCCCCAATGATCTGGCCACCTATTTCCTCACGAAAATCAACACGATCAGGTCTGAGCTCCCCAAAGTCACCCCTCCGCTTCTCCCCTCCCCCCCAACAACCCCCTCCCCTACTTTCCCATCCTTCCCTGCAGTATCCTCAGAGGAGAAATCCTCCCTCCTCGCAAGTGCCACCCCCTCCACCTGCGCCTCGGACCCCATTCCCTCTCACCTTCTTAAAACCATCGCCCCTGCCCTCCTCCCTTCCTTAACTTCTATTTTTAACCACTCAATCTCCAAGGGCTCCTTCCCCTCTGCCTTCAAACACGCCCACGTCTCCCCCATCCTAAAAAAACCCGCTCTTGACCCCACTTCCCCCTCCAGTTATCGCCCTATCTCCCTACTACCCTTCCTTTCCAAAATCCTAGAACGAGTCGTCTACAATCGCTGCTTAGAATTCCTTAACTCCCATTCTCTCCTAGACTCCCTCCAATCTGGCTTCTGTCCCCTCCACTCTACCGAGACTGCTCTCTCTAAGGTCACCCATGACCTCCTTCTTGCCAAATCCAATGGCTCCTACTCCATTCTAATCCTCCTTGACCTCTCTGCTGCCTTTGACACTGTCGACCATCCCCTCCTCCTCCATACCTTATCTCACCTTGGCTTCACGGACTCTGTCCTCTCCTGGTTCTCCTCTTACCTCTCTGGCCGATCATTCTCGGTCTCCTTCGCTGGAGCCTCCTCCCCCTCCCATCCTTTAACTGTTGGAGTTCCTCAAGGGTCAGTTCTTGGCCCTCTTCTGTTCTCCATTTACACTCACTCCCTCGGTGAACTCATTCGCTCTCACGGCTTTGACTACCATCTCTACGCAGATGACACACAGATCTACATCTCCGCCCCTGTCCTCTCCCCCTCCCTTCAGGCTCGCATCTCCTCCCGCCTCCGGGACGTCTCCACCTGGATGTCGGCCCGCCACCTAAAACTCAACATGAGCAAGACTGAGCTCCTCATCTTCCCTCCCAAACCCGGTCCTCTCCCAGACTTCTCTATCACCGTGGATGGCACGACCATCCTTCCCGTCTCTCAGGCCCACGATCTCGGTGTCATCCTTGACTCGTCCCTCTCGTTCACCCCACACATCCTATCCGTTACCGAGACCTGCCGGTTTCACCTCTACAATATCGCCAAGATCCGCCCTTTCCTCTCCACCCAAACGGCTACCTTACTGTTACGGGCTCTCGTTATATCCCGGCTAGACTACTGTGTCAGCCTTCTCTCTGACCTCCCTTCCTCCTCTCTCGCCCCGCTCCGGTCTATTCTTCACTCCGCTGCCCGGCTCATCTTCCTGCAGAAACGATCTGGGCATGTCACTCCCCTTCTTAAACAACTCCAGTGGTTGCCTATCGACCTCCGCTCCAAACAAAAACTCCTCACTCTAGGCTTCAAGGCTCTCCATCACCTTGCCCCTTCCTACCTCTCCTCCCTTCTCTCTTTCTACCGCCCACCCCGCACGCTCCGCTCCTCTGCCGCCCACCTCCTCACCGTCCCTCGGTCTCGCCTATCCCGCCATCGACCCCTGGGTCACGTCCTCCCGCGGTCCTGGAACGCCCTCCCTCCTCACCTCCGCCAAACTGATTCTCTTTCCCTCTTCAAAACCCTACTTAAAACTCACCTCCTCCAAGAGGCCTTCCCAGACTGAGCTCCTCTTCTCCCTCTACTCCCTCTGCCATCCCCCCTTTACCTCTCCGCAGCTAAAGCCTCATTTTCCCCTTTTCCCTCTGCTCCTCCACCTCTCCCTTCCCATCCCCAAAGCACCGTACTCGTCCGCTCAACTATATATATTTTCGTTACCTTATTTATTTTGTTAATGAATTGTACATCGCCTTGATTCTATTTAGTTGCCATTGTTTTTACGAGATGTTCTTCCCCTTGACGCTGTTTATTGCCATTGTTCTTGTCTGTCCGTCTCCCCCGATTAGACTGTAAGCCCGTCAAATGGCAGGGACTGTCTCTATCTGTTACCAACTTGTTCATCCCAAGCGCTTAGTACAGTGCTCTGCACATAGTGAATGAAAAGATATCAGTGAACAAAGGTAAGAGGGGTTGGTTGATTGAATGCTTTAAAGCCCATGGAAATGTGTTTCTCTTTGTTGCTGATATGGATGGGAAACTATTGGAGATTCTTGAGGAATGGGGAGACATGAACTGAGCATTTTTTTAGAAGAATGATCCAGGGAATAGAGTGAAGTATAGACTAGAGTATGGAGAAACAAGAGGGAAGGAGATCAGTGAGGGGGCTGTGCAGTAGTCAACTGGGATATGGTAAGTGCTTGAATCAATGTAGCAGCAGTTTAGCTGGAAAGAAAAAGGCACATTTTAGTGATGTTGTGTAAGTAGACCAGACAGGTTTTGGTGACAGATTGAAGATGTGGATTGAGTGAGAGAGATAAATTGAGAATAATGTCAAGGTTACAGCTGATGAAACAGGGAGGATTAGTGTTCTATCTATAGTGAAGAGAAAGACAAGGGGAGGACAAGGTTGGATGGGAAGAGAAGAAGTTCTGTTTTCGACATGTTCAGTTTGACATATCGATGGGACATCCAGGTATAAATTCCTTGAAGGCAGTAGGAATTTCAAGACTTCAGTAAAGGAGAGAGAGCAGGGCTGGAGAGGTAAGAATTGAGAATCATCTGCATATAGTTGGTAGTGGAAGGGAGTCCATGTGGATGGAGAGTAGAATAGAAGGGAACCCAGAAAATAAAATTAGAAACCTGGGATTGTTAAAGTCACATTAAGTGGGAGGGGGAAAGCACTTTTAGAGACCCAGCTATTACAAGATTGATTAATTTTACATTTAAATATTCCAAGATGGTATTTATACCTATACTATAGAAGACAATTTCTCTAAATCAATATAACTGAAAAGGACCTGTTAGTTTATATTAGATATTTTTGTAGAATTCCAAATTAAACTTCATTCATTCTTCATGCAAATATTGTTAGTTATCATGCTCCATTACTAATTAGCTCAGTAAAAACAACGTTTCCTCAGAAATAATTGCCTTAATTTTCTTTCCCAAGCACATAGTACAGTGTTCTGCATAGCCATTGTTTGAGCATGGAGAAGATGGTGCCCTTTTTGTATGGGTCACTACAAGGCATTTCGTGGTGGCACTTAAGGGGAACACTGCCCTTCAAATTGTGGTGTTAGAACAGCAAAATAGGGGAACCTAAATGACCCCAGGAGTTCATATGGGGAACTGAGTGTGCTCCTTTACAATCCACAAGCTACCTCAGTCTCCCCTTCCTTCTCGGTCCTCATCCCGCGAGGGTAGTGAGTAACACATGTAGATGCTACCCACTGTCCTGCCCCCTAGCTCTTCAACTCATTGCTCCCAGGAGGAATTTCACTGATTTCTAGGATAATAAGAAGATAGGGGAAAACTGGATGTGGTGTTCAGGGCAGTTTAGGGATGAGGTGAAATGGAAAGTTAAATATGTCTGCAGATCAGAGGTGGGGTATTTGTGTGTGTGTGTGTATATGTGTGCGCACGCACTCTTACTCATCAGGGTGCCTTCTGCTGAGTTGTGGAGTGTCACTGTGACTGGAGGAAAAAGGGGACACCAACTACCCCCTTCTTCCTCCAACCTCACACCTCACCACCCCTCTTCTCCCCCTACCCTCCTGTCCCCAGCCAATTTTGCTTTCAGAAGAGCAAACCACCAGGTGCAACATGGAGAGAGATGGGATGAGGCAAGAGAAGCATGATGAGGCAAGAGGAGCCCTCGAGGGCTCTCCCAATTGAAAAGGCCTCCCATCCCTTGGCTTCAAGGACTGGCTATGGATGGTTTCTCCCATCCTGTCCTGGACACCCACTGCCCAGGAGCAAAATTCAGGGTCCGAGGAGCCAAGGTGGCAATAAGTTGTGCATGCATGTATGCCTGGGGTGTGTGGGGTGTGTGTGTGTATGTATGTGTTTGTGTGTGTGTGGGAGGGGGACCTCCTAAGGATGCAGCCACTCTGCATGTCAAAGTGTCATTATGACTGACAAGGGGGACTTCAACTTGGGGAGGTGGGGAATGAGAGAGTACCTTTACTGTCCCTCTACCTCTCCAAACCCCTCACCCTGCAGCTGTCTTCGCTTTCAGAAAAGGAAACCACAGGGTGAAGAAAAGAATGGGACTTGATCAGAGTTGGGGGCTCCTCCCCTCCCACCCCTATCCGCCCCACCCTTCAGATGGAAGACCACCCAACCCTGTAGCCAAGCCCACCCACAGCAGCTTCTTCTTATCTGTGCTGCTACTTCTACTCGTGATGCTGAAATGACACCATCACGCAGCCACACACATAATGTCATCTGTGTCGAGGATCACTTGGGAGAAACCCTGCTAAACAATTCGGGCCTGGGTTTCTATTAATGTGGGCCTGACCAGGTTAAGGCTGCCTTGGCAAAAACAAAGCCAGATGCTGTTTCAAGGAAGAAGGAAGGGGCTGGTCATTCATTCATTCATTCAATTGTATTTATTGAGCACTTACTGTGTGGAGAGCACTGTATTAAGCACTTGGGAGAACACAATATAATAATAAGCAGACACATTCCCTGGTCCAAAGTGTCAAAAAATGTCTGAAAGATCAAGAAAGATTAGAACTGAGGAGAATCCATTGGTCTTAGCTATTAGACAAGTCTTTGGAGAACTTGGAGTGTGTAATTTCCGTGGGATGAATGTAGAGGAAGTGGCAGGAAGATCAGTGGAGCTTTGTAGAAAGAACACAGGATTGGGAGCCAGGAAACCCCAACTCTGTTACTGTCCTGCTGGGTGACTTTGGGCTAAGGACTTAACCTCTTGGTGCCTCAATTTCCTCATGTGTAAAGTAGGTTCGATACCTTCTTTCCTCACCCCACTTGCTAGGCTGTAAGACCCATGTCAGGTAAGGATCTTGTCAGATCTGATGATCTTGAGTATACCCCACTGTAATGGACACAATACTTAGTAGGTATTCAGACAATATTAGTATTGCCTTTGTTCTTATTGCTGTAGTTAAAATAATTCCTGCCCGATATTACTTCTCACTTGGGAACTTTATAATCTCTGAAAATCGACAGCCATGAATACTCTATTGTATTGTACTTTCCCAAGTATTTAGTACAGTGCTCTGCATACAAGAAGTGTTCAATAAATACCATTGATTAAGTGCTCCATAAATACAACTGATCAATTGATTTTTTTCTTAATTTTCTCGATTTCACCCAATGATGCAAATTTTCAATATGAGTATATGAAATAGACAATATCAACCTATAGCAATTCTATTGTTGTAATGGAAAATAGAGAAACTCTGTGGTCTAGTGGAGAGGCTCTGGGTGTGCCTAGGACTCTGCCTGACATTCTGTTCCCCTACTCAGCCACAGCACCTTACGGATTTTTGTTTTTAATTTGAGGGATTTTTTGGAGTTGTGTATATTAATAGCGGTATGTTTTGTAATTTCTGATGTGTCTGTCCCTAGTTCCTTCTCCCTAATTATGGTCTTAGATGTGAGCCCTCCCAGAAAAAGAGATTGTGGCTAATTCCCACCTGTGTATTCTTTCTCAGAGCTTAATATAATTATCTGTGCACAGTAAGTGCTTAATAATAATTATGATAAAATAATAACAGTAATTACTAACAATCAATCAATGGTATTTATTGAGCACTTACTGTTTGCGGTACACTTCAGTAAGCATTTGGGAGAGTACAATACAATAGATTTGGTAGACATGATCCCTGCTTTTAGTCAAACAATCAATACTATTTCTTGAAAGCTTAATGTGGGCAGAGCACTGTACTAAACCTTCAGAGAATGCAATGTAATGGAGTTGGTAGACACGTTCCCTGCCCACAGTGAGCACACAGTCTAGACGGGGAGACAAACATTAATGTAAGCAAATAATGGCTATGTACATAAGTGCTGTGGGGCGGAGAGAAGGGTGAACAAAGGAAGCAGATCAGGGTGGTGCAAAAGGGAGTGGGAGCAGAGGAAATGAGTGCTTAGTCAGGGAAGGAGCTTAGGGTTTAAAAGGGGAAACAGACATTAAAATAAATTTCAGGTAGGGGAAGTGTTGAAGTGTAAGTGCATGTACATAAGTGCTGTGGAGCTGAGGTAGGGAAAGTATCAAGTCGTTAGAGGGAGCAGGCTTTGCCACTTGCCCATTCTGTGACCATAAGTAATTATTTCACTTTTCAGTAGTTCTGTTTCCTCATTAATTAATTAATTAATTAATTCATTCATTCATTCAATCACATTTATTGAGCGCTTACCATGTGCAAAGCACTGTACTAGGTGCTTATCTGTGAGGAGATGAGGCATGGAGAAGCAACATGGAGCATTGGAGAAGCAGCATGGCATAGTGGATAGAGCAAAGGCTGTAAGTCAGAAGGTCATGGGTTCTAATCCAGACTCTGCCACTTGTCTGCTGCATGACCTTGGGCAAATCACTTCACTTCTCTGGGCCTCAGTTCCCACATCTATAAAATAGGGATTGAGACTGTGAGCCCCACATGGGACAGGGACTGTGTCCAACCCAGTTTGCTTGTATCCACCCCAGCGCTTAGTACAGTGCGTGGCACATAGTAAACACTTAACAAATGGGGATTAAACATTTGTTCTCCACCCTATATAAATTCAGTGCCCCATGTGGGACAGGGACTGTGACTGAGCTGGTTATCTTGCATCTGACCCAGCATAGTACAGCGCTTCACACATATCAAGTGTTTAACTAATACAATAATTATGATGGTTTGATCATTAATATCAATATTAGTATTATTTTATTCATTGTCAGGCACTATGTCTTTGACATTTACATTGTCAGCTAAGCCTAATATGACACTTACAGCTGGTCAACTTCAAATTCTCGAGAAACCAAATTTACATAGTAGCCACATGAGCTTGGTTAGCAGACAACTTTAAGGCTTTTGTGAGGTAAGTAAAGATAACATGCAAGTCCTTGAGAGGTTGTATATATTCTTTATAGCTGCCTTTTTATTATGTCATCTTTGCTCCAATTTATTAGATTGCATTTTTCCAACTCAAATCTCACTTTGGGTGATGGGGCAGAGAGCCTCCCTTAAATTGATTGATTTTATCTGTCTTCTCAGGTGTTTGCCTTTTTTTCTAGTTAATTTTAACTTGAAACAAAGTCAAGTGCTGCTCAGAACTACCTCATTGTGGGCAGGGGATGTGTATACCAACTCTTTTAAATTGTACTCTCTCAAGCACTTAGTACAGGCTCCTGCACCTAATAAATGCTAATAAATACCCACTCCAGTGGAGTTCTTGTGACCGGTATCAGAAAATGACCACAATTTCCATTTACTACTGCTCTTTTATTATCATTTCCTACTGTTCTTCAAGGTGTGCATTAATGTTCATATTCAAGACCATTTGAATAATTTTGAAAAACGTTTCAGGATGTTTTGATGAAATTCTCACCAACCACTAAATGTGAAGTGTTTTCATAAATCACCACTGAATTGATCATTCTACTTAAAAGTTATTTATATTTGTATTCTTTGCCTTTTAAAAGCATGCTCTTCAAATGTTTTTTCGTTTTAATGGTTGCTCCATTTCACTCCAGTGTTTCTTATTCCCACTTACTCCAGTCTTTTCAACTCAAATTGCCCTTTTTTAATGGTGTTTGTTGAGCATTTACTATGTACCAGGCACTGAACTAATTTAATCAGATTTGACACAGTCCATGTCCCACATGGGGCTCACAGCATTAATCCCATTTTACAAATGAGGTAACTGAGGCACAGAAAACTACAGTGATTTGCTCAAGGTCACACAGTAGACAAGTGGAGGAGGAAGGATTAGAACCCAGGTCTTTCTGACTCCCAGATCTGTGCTCTATCTGCTAGATCACCTCCTTATCTCTTCCCCTTTAGGTTCTCCAACCATAACTAAGAAAGGAAAAAAATGACTGTTATCTCCCTGTTACCTTTACTTTTTACCTTTAGTCTGAGGCCCAAGGGAGTTTGGGCCTCAAAACAGAGACACCCAGGCTCCTTAAGGTATGCTATTATGAGCCTAAAATGAAAAACCATCAGAGGGATTAAAGTACTGCCTGAGCCAATCATTAATGGCTGTTGTTGACCATTGCAAATGCCCAAGAGTAACCAACTAGCCCTAAAGTCCTAGAAATTTGGCAAGGAATGATAGAGTAAGCAATCATTTCCTCTAATTCCCTGTGTTCAGCATGTGAAGACCTTCAATCGCTGTGAATTGGTTGTCCATATTATTTTTAAAGTTGCAGTAGTTGAGAGTTCACAATCTCTCTTGGGACTCAATTTAGTCACCTTTACTCTCAATAAGTCCTTCCTCACATGTCTACCCGATGTTCTCCTTTCATATCCAGAGGCAAGAGTCCATTTTGACACAACTTCTCAAGATTGATAATTCCTCTACAGAACAAGAAGGCTCTTAACTCTTTTTTAAATGATCTCACGCCAAATCCCTGACACTGTAGCTGAGATAAGTCTGCCAAGATTTTAATTGTTACTCCCAGTAACGTTTGAATGCAAATTGAAACTCAGGATCCCAGCTACCATTCTTCCCTTGTCACCATGCCAAGACACACTTTTACTCTACTGTGTCTAAGGTGGGGTAGATTTCCGGGGTTCAGACCTCCTGGGAGGACTTTATTCCCTGAAGGCATTTCTCAATCTATATTTAAATAAAAAAATGTATATAAGGGTGGGCTGTCAGTAATTTCATCTGAGGCAGTAGTCCTTAAAGTTCCACAAAGGAGTAGCCTCATTTTCAACTAAGATTCATTTATCTGGCCAAGTCTTCCAAGGCAACCATTTAAGCTTTGCAGTTTCTCAACTCCTCATTCATTTTTTAAGTGGTTTAAACTATGTAGTCACTAGGCTAGCGACAAAGGGGAGAAGGAGGGAAGAGGGAGGTGGGACATTTGGTGGGACATTTCCAGGGCCCCCTCTACACTCTTTTCTATCCCCCTCTTTGGCTTTGCACCCCTCAGAGCTGCAGAAGGGGCAGTCCTATCTCTCCTGTAGCAGGGGAAGTGGGCTGGGGAAGGACACTAGCTTTAATTTTTCAAAAACATTCTCTCTACCTCTCTGTCTCTGTGTCTCACTATGATCTCTCTATTACCTGGGAAGCCCTCCCAGCACCCCCTCCCCTCTCTGTCCCCCTCCCGAGATACTGAGGTGTCTAGGGACCCAGGAATGTGTCAGCCTCATCTCCCATTCCTCCCACAGCAAGGGGCAGTGGAGCTGGGGACAGGGAGGGATATTGATTTTGATTTTTAGACACATTCTCTCCATCTCACAGGGGTGGTTTTAATAAAGTTTCAGAACCCAGGAATCAATCAAAGGACATGGCTAATAACCGTGTTGTAAATTAACCCCTTCAACTGAGAGAAGGAAGATCACACAGGGGTGCCCAGGGACGGCAGTAATCCAATCAGACATAGTTTAAGCAGTTTACATCCGTATCATGTAGTCATCCTTAGCACAGAAGTTGATGAAAGCCTAACTTTATCCTGGTCTTATGTCACCTGTTTTAAATTTGCTTCCTAAACAGTCAGGTTTTTTTTTTCCCCTCATCCTTATTTTACTGGCATGATTTTTTTTTTAATCAAAAAGACAGATTGCTTAAGAGATTCAACCACTGCCATCATATCTCTATTCCTACATATTCAGAGACACTTTTCATCAAAGAACAGAACCATGAATGCCTTAAGGCTTGTCAATCAATAGTGATTATGAACCTAAGAGAATATCCTTCCTGAATTTCAATAAACCAGCAATCAGTTCATCCTGAGATAGGCACTTTAAAGGAATGATTATGGTTTTCTTAATAACTAAAATCATATCTAAATGATTTTAGAGTAATTTAGGACAATTTACTTTGAATTGGAAACCACAGTAAACAAAGTATGTGGATGGTAATGATTTAAATGAATTCTAAATTATTAATTCAGATATGGTACTATTGCATAATCATTAGAGATAATTGTTCAAAAAAGTTATTGAGGTATGGTAGTCAAATAATGAGAAATTGGAGCTTCCCCTGTAACACTATTAATTATGTATTAAACAAGTAATTAAATTGCAATATAAGTATCCATTCATCAAAAATGTGGCTTCACAACTGTTAATCTGACCCCTCACTGATGTCTCAAGGATTTCCCATCAGGTCCTGTATCCTAAAGATTTGGGAAGGACCTTAGTCTAAGTGCCATATTAGGTTTAACGTAAGATTTAATTTTCCCTTTGTGATACATTTAAGAAGTGACTGTCTTCTGAAAAACCTTCAAATATCTTGACACGCATTTTGAACCCAACTCCACAAACCTTTGAATCTAAGTTACTGTGAGAGCTTAAATGTTTATTCATCTAGTGATCACCTCGGATGTCATGAGTCCAGATTGTTGAGGGACACCTGCTGTTTGAAATCTTATTATCGTTAATGTAATCTTTGCTAATTTATTTCAGTGCAATTCCACGAAGACCCTCTCTCTCCCTTAGAAAGGTCAAGACCAAATTAAATGCATCCAGGGTGCATTCAGCTAAACAGAATGAACAGGAGAATTAAACAAACAAATTAACAAGTTAAAACTGTCAAACTCACACATTAATGGAATTCAAACATAAGGCACCCTTATCCTCCTAACCTCATTAGGTCAGTTAACATTTGTGTCTGAAACCTCAAAAGCAAACAGAAGGGAACTGTTGCTTCATTTCCATAAACTCACCACTTTGTCATATGGATATCAGTAAATATTTGACTTTATCTGACAATCTAATGCAAACAGTTCAGTTTACAGCTGAGAAAATTGCAGGAAATGGATGCTTCTTTTTGCTTTGAGATAACTCTCTAGCTAATTAAAAGATGTGAGTATCTAGTTGGTGATGTGCTCCAGAGACAGGCATGCTTCCAGGCTCATTCTTCTGCAATGTTTACAGCTCAGCAAGGAGGCCAAGAGGCCTTCCCAGAATAACCCCCACTTTTCCTCAGCTCCTCTCCCTTCCATGTCACCCTGACTAGCTCCCTTTCCTCTTCCCCCCTTCTCCGCCCAACAGTACTTATGTGCATATGTATATGTCTATAATTCCATTTATTTATATTGATGCCTCTTTGCTTGTATTGATGTATGTCTCCCCCACCCCTCTAGACTATGAGCTCTTTGTGGGCAGGGATTTTCTCTCTCTATTGCTGTATTGCTGTATGTCTCTCTTTATTGCTATATTGTAGTTTCCAAGCTCTTAGTACAGTGCTCTGAACACAGTATGCTCTCAATTAGTACAATTGAATGAATGAATAAAGCACTGTGGGAGTCCCATATAAACCGGGGGCATCAGAACATAGGGCCTGAACTAAAATTTTGCAAGTGGAAATCAGTATCTATTTCATTCAGTATTTATGTACATATCCTTAAATTGACCCCAAGGTCCCCTCCAGTTATCACCCCATCTCCCTCCTACTATTCCTTTCCAAAATCTTTGAGCGAGTTGTCTACACCTGCTGTCTCAAACTCCAATTCTATCCTTGACCTTCTCCAATCTGGCTTCCATCCTCTCTATTCCACAGAAATCACCTTCTCAAAAGTCACCAATGAACTTCTTCTTGCCAAATCCAATGACCTATAATAATGATAATAATAATAATAATGGTGTTTGTAAAGCTCTTACTATGTGAAGAGCACTGTTCTAAGTGCTGGGGTAGACACAGGGTAATCAGACTGTCCCACGTGGGGCTCACATTTTTTTTTTAATCCCTATTTTTACAGATGAGGTAACTGAGGCACAGAGAAGTTAAGTGACTTGCCCAAGGTCACACAGCATACAAGTGTTGGAGCCGGGATTAGAACCCACGACCTCCGACTCCCGAGCCCAGGCTCTTTGCACTGAGCCACGCTGCTTCTCTACACCATCATAAACCTTCTCAGCCTCTCAGCTGCCTTCGACACTGTCAACTACCCGCTTCTCCTGGAAACATCATCTAACCTTGATTCCACTGACCCCGTCCTCTTCTGGTTCTTCTCCTATTTCTCTGGCCACTCATTCTCAGTCTCTTTTGTGGGTTTCTCCTCTGCTTCCCACCCCCTAACTGTGGCTCAATTCTGGGTCCCCTTCTATTCTCCATCTACACCAACTCCCTTGAAGAACTCGTTTGCTCCCATGGCTTCAACTACCATCTCTATACGATAATACCCAAATCTACATCTTCAGCCCTGATCTCTCTCCCCCTCTGCAGTCTCACATTTCCTCCTGGCTTCAAGACATCTATACTTGGATGTCCTTCTGTCACCTCAGGCTTAACATGTTCGCAACAGAACTCCTTATCTTTCTGCACAAATCTATCCTCCCCTGACTTTCCCATCTCTGTTGACCAACCTTCTTATCTCATAAGTCCGTAACCTTGGCATTGTCCTTTACTTCTCTGTCTAAATCCTGTCAGTTTCACCTTCACAACATCACTAAAATCCACCATTTCCTCTCCATCTAAACTTCTATCATGGTAATACAATCACTTAACCTATCCCTCCTTCATTACTGTAACAGCCTCCTTGCTGATCTCTCACCCTCCTGTCTCTCCCCACTCCAGTCCATTCTTCACCCTGCTGCCCGGACCATTTTGCTATGAAAATGTTCAGGTCGTGTTTCCCCCATTCTCAAAAACCTCCAGTGGTTGCCCATATATCTCCGCATCGAACAAAAATTCCTTACCATTGGCTTCAAAACACTCATTCACCCTGCCCCTTCTACCTCACCTCACTACTCTCCTGCTACAACTCAGCCCACACACTTTGCTCCTCTAATCCTCACTTTCTTGATGTACCTTGATTTTGTCTATCTTACCACCAATCCCTCACCCAAGTCTTGCCTCTCTTTCCCTCCTCAAATCTGACAATTACTCTATCCCCCTTCAAAACTTTACTGAAGCACGTCTCCTCCAAGAGGCTTTCCCTGAGTGAACTCCCCTTTCCTTTTTTCCCACTCCTTTCTACGTCACTCTGACTTGTTCCCTTTATTCATCCCCCATCACAGTGCCACAGCATATGTATCAATATCAATATCGATCAATCAATTGTATTCATTCAGTGTTTACCGAATGCAGAGCACTGTACAAACACTGGGGAGAGTACACCACAGCAATATAGCAAACACAGTCCCTGTTCACAGTGAGCTTACAGTCTACAGGGCAAGGCAAACTGTGCATTGTAAGCTCCTCGAGGGCAGGACTGGGTTCTTTCAACTCTCCCCAAATGGCATATTTGAATTTAAACAAGGTTTTTTGTGTAGATTCAATAAGTACACTAATGAAATCTCCAGAATTTTAAGTGAAGATTAAATGACACCTTATTTCCATAGTTCATATCTCTAGACTGTAAACTTGTTGTCTTTAGACTGCAAACTTGTTGTGAGCAGGAATGTGTCTGTTTATTTTTATATTGTACTCTCCCAAGTGCTTAATATAGTGCTTTCCACACAGTAAGCGGTCAATAAATACTATTGAATTAATTGACTGGTGAAAAACAAGGAGTCATCTCTGACAAAACCCAAATCCAAAGAAATTATTATTAAGTGCCAGCGAGTCATTTTCATTTCATAGCGACTCTATGGATATGCTTTCCCAGAACGTCCTGTTCTCTGCCATAATCTGTAACGTTTCTAATGGTTCCTCCATTATCATTGTTATGGTCTCTATCCATCTAGCTGCTGGTCTGCCTTGTCCTCATTTTCCCTGGACTTTTCCTACCATTAGTGTCTTCTCCAGAGAATTAGTCCTCTTGATTATGTGTCCAAAATGGAAATGGAAATGGAAGCCAAGTTTAAATATCATTTCAACTGCTTAGGGGTTGGAAGGTGTCTGATACTGTTGCTAACTTCACAAAGTTGCTTTTCAACTTTTGGCTTTCTTTCCAGTGGTTTTAAAATTTGCCAGGAAATAAATGGCCAAAATGCAAACTTATTGTTCAAGTCAAATTTAGCTCCCAGATATTTATATTCTGCTGCCCAGATTACCTTTCTAAAAAAAAAAGTCAGTCCATGTTTCTCTACTCCTCAAGAACCTCTAGTGGTTGCCCATCCACTTTCACATAAAACAGAAACTCCTAACCAACATCTTTAAAACATTCATTCATCTTGCTCCCTCCTACCTTACCTCAATTTCCTACTACAAACTAGCCCACACCTTTGCTCCTCTAATGCCGAACAACTCATTCTCCTTCAATCTCATTTATCTCACTTCTGACCCTATGCCTACATCCTCCCCTTGAGCAGGAACTCCCTCTCCCTTCATATATGACAGACCACATACTCTCCACACCTTCAAAACCACATCTCCTTCTAGTGGCCTTCCCCTACTATGCCCACTTTCCTCCCTTTTACATCACCTGGGCACTTTTGATAATAATACTTATGGTACTTGTTAAGCACTTACTATGTGCCAAGGACTGTTCTAAGTGCTGGGAAAGTTACAAGTTAATCAGGTTGGACATAGACCATGTCCCACATGGGGTACACAGTCTTCATCCTCATTTCAGAGATGAGGTAAGTGAGGCCCAGAGAAGTTAAGTGACTTGCTCAAGTTCTTACAGCAGGTGTGTAGAATCCAGGTCCTTCTGACTCCCAAACCTGTGCACTATCCACTAAGCTACTACACACCTTTAATCACTTGATGTTCACCCAGCCCTCAGCCCCAAACACTTATATGCATATCTGTAATTTACTTTAATGTGTGTCTCTCCCTCCAGACTGTAAATTCCTTTTGGGCAGGAAATGTATCTTCCAAATCTGTTGTATTCTCCCAAGTGCTTAGTGTAGTGTACGTTATAAGTGGTCAATAATTCCATTGATTGATTGATCTAGTAATGCATGCTGCACATCAATTTTAACAGAAACAGCTGCAAGTGACCCACTGGGGGTCGCTGACATCTTTCCTCCTACTTCTTGAGTATATGAGTGCAGTAACCATTTTGGTGCAGGACTTTTGTTGAAGATTAACAACAGTTCAAAGCTAGCAACCTGGTGATGCATCAGGACACCAGGATTTCCCCAGCTGATCATTTTCCCCAAAGAGACCCTGTGCTTCTATGTCTTAATTAGAACTCATGAGTTTTCCTCTTTGTAGTGTTCTCCTCAGTGAGGGTCGTGAAGCTCAACTTGTTATTGTTCAAAAGGATCCCAGCTTCAAAAGCTGTAAATAATTTAGATCCTCTTGAAAGACTCTCTTTCTGGAAATTGCTCAGTCTCACAGATCTCCTCTTCTTGTTGGCATAAGAATTCCTCTTTGTGCTTCCTCCTCTCTCTTAATTGTGTCTGCTTCCTGGGCAAGCATTGGCCTCTTGAAGACCTTCTGGGATAATATCATTTTCAAATTTGCCGCATCTTAAAACAATTCCTGGGGAAGTTTTTTTAATAATTTCATCTTGTAAGAAGTCACTAGAATATTCATTTTTTTAAAGATGTCCTGCCTCTTTCTTATTACAGTTGTAAGAGCTTTGTTCAATGACTCCAATCATGCTGGTCAAATCGTTGAGTTAATCAATGTTATTTATTGAGCACTTCCTGCCCTTAGAACACTATACTAAGCTCCTGGAAGAGTACACTACAACTGTTGTATTACCCGCCCTCAACGAGCTGATAGTCTAGAGGGAAAGCTTAAGGCCGCAAATAGGAGTAAATACTGCAAATATTTTATCTGGGCTAAAAAAGTCATTCTGGAGTAGTCAAGCTTCATTACCATCAGTTACAAGCATTATCTATATTGCACTAGAAGCAGACGGTTGACTTTCAAAACAGAGAATTTACTGCATAACAAAGCTGAACTGAGTAAAAGACTTCACCAGCACAGTAGTTGATGAGTAGTTGATTGAATTACATACGGTAATTGAAGGTCTATTGCATTTCAGTATTTATAGAGTCCCAAATGTGAGCAGATCTTTCTACTAGTCTCAGAGGAGAGTTACAGTGGAGAGAACAAAACACGGTCCCTGTCCTTGGGGAACTAACTAATAGGATGGAGAAAAACAGGATAGAGCATAAAGGCAAAAAATCCCCAAGAAAGAGGTCTGGAACGTAAATTAAACTCTAAATCCGAATTGAACAGGAGGTCTCTTGGCATGGAGGCAGTGAGCTAAAGGTACAGAAATGTTCTTGCTCTTTGTGATGTGGTGGCAAACATGGTTTTTTACTATTTTTGTTTTTGTGGTATTTTTTAAGTGCTTATTCTGAGCCAGATACTGTTCTAAGCCCTGAGGTAGATGCAAGGTAATCAGATTGGACACAGTCTATGTCCCACATAGGGCTCAGGGTTGTAATCCCCATTTTACAGATGAGGTAACTGAGGCATAGAGAAGTGAAGTGACTTGCCCAAGGTCACACAGCAAACTAGTGTCAGAGCTGGGATTAGAATCTCGGTCCTTCTGACTCCCAGGCCTGTGCTCTATCCACTAGGTCACACTGCTCCTCCAGCTGAGAAGTGATTGACTACTTAGGAGAATTCCCAACAGAAATTGATTTTTAACATCTTTTGGGGTGGTTTTTTTGTTAGTGGGTTTATTTTACCCCATCTCCATCTTCATTTACCCTTCAAAAATTTCCTTATTTCCCAGTCAACTGACTTTAGCCTTCTTAGGCCTTCTTGAACCATTTATGTCTGAAGATATACCCACTAACCAAGAAGCTTCTATGAGGATATCCTCTTTGATATCAGCCATTTGGTAGCAAAGATTACAATGTAACCCACTCAACAAGATGTAATGGGGAGGTCAAAGTCAGAGTAAGTGTCTGCTGCTGCAGAGGACTCACAGTTATTTTGCTTCACAGCCGTAAATTGTACCCAGAACCTTCCCAGACATCTTGCAGTGCATGCTAGATACAGGGGGACTGGGAAGGAAAGTGTGGATGGCGCAGTGCAAACCATCTCCAACCCTGGAAAATTTTTTGACAATGGGCTAGCCCCTCTCCTGTTTCTGGGGAAATGGCCAGAAGTAGAGGGATTGCCCACTGGCGCTGTAGCAGGAATATTGAAAATGTCTGACCGAAGAGTAGGAATCCTGAAAAAAAATGACTGAAATGGGCTGTGAAAGCTACAGCAGCTACTGAGACAGCAGGCCTGCCATCACATACTGTTCTATTACACTAAAGCCACAAGACAGTATGTGTGATGCTGCACAAACCTTTCAAGCTGCAGTCGGGGCCTTTGTTCATTCAATTCAATCGAATTTATTGAGCGCTTACTGTATGCATAGCTGTGTACTAAGCACTTGGGAGAGTACAATACAACAGTAAACAGACACATTCTCTGCCCACAGAGAGTTTACAGTCTAGAGGAGCTTACAGTATAGGTTCCCAGTTCTGAAGTCTTTGTCACTGGCCTGTGGCTCATTCATTTTTGTTTTGCCTTAAACAAAAGTCATATGCAAATAAATATGTAGCTCAGGATATTGGTCATTTGATTCCTGAAGATAGATAAATCCTGATTGCCTATAATGCAGAAGTTGTCAGGAAGACATACATTGGTTTGCTCATCATCTCTGAAATCACATGTAGGCGCACATGTATATGTGCACAAGCTGTTTCCCCTTTATACCATGTCGTGCTATTTCCAAACAGGCTCAGGCCATTAGAAGAAGATTCCTTGATTTGTAACAGTGTTCTAGTCAAAGAGCATAGTGAAAATATATTCATTTAGCAGAACAGAGCACATATGGAAATGCAAGTAACATAAATATAAACATGAATTATAGAGTAAACAAATGGTTGGGAAAACTAAAGATTATAAAGTGATCAGAGTCAGGTGGGGTAAATCTGACAGTCTCTTGAAGCGTAATGGGTCTTTAATAGAGTGAAGAGTAGAAGCAGTGTGGCCTAGTAGAAAAGGCATGGGTCTGGGAGTCAAAAGGATCTGGGTCCTAATCCCACCTCCAGCACTTGTCTGTTGTGTGACCTTAAGCAAGTCACTTCACTTCTCTGTGCCTCAGTTACCTCATCTGTAAAATGGGGATTAAGACTGTGAGCCTCATGAGATGCTTGGACCGTGTCCATCCTGACTAGCTTATATCTACCCCAGCACTTTGTACAGTGACTGGCCCATAGTAAGAACTCCCCCTCTAGACTGTAAGCTCTTTGTGGACAGGGAACGTTTCTGCTAATTTTGTGTTGTGCTCTCCCAAGCGCTTAGGACAGTGCTCTGCACTTTGATTAACAAATACCATAAAAAATAAGGGAAAGGTCAGAGCTATGCTATTTCTGTCAAGAGAAAAAACATAAAGTTCAATTGGAAAATGAAAAATAACAGACCTCAGAGCCTTAACAATTTATTGAACTGGGACTGTCCTTCCATGATTTTCCTCTTTTCATTCAATAGTATTTATTGAGTGCTTACTATGTGCAGAGCACTGTACTAAGTGCTTGGAATGAACAAGTCGGCAACAGATAGAGACAGTCCCTGCCGTTTGACGGGCTTACAGTCTAATCACGGGCTTACAGTCTAATCACGGGCTTACAGTCTAATCACTTTTCTGGTCACTTCTTTTCGGGCACCTCCTCTGCCTCTAATTCCCAAACTGTAAGATTCCCTCAAGGTTCAGTTCTGGATCCCCTTGTATTCTCCATCTACACCCACTCCCTTAGAGAACTCATTCACTCCCATGGCTTCCACTGCCATCTCCCTTCAGATGATTCCCAAAACTACCACTTCAGCTGTGACCTCTCATCTTCTCTGCAGTCTTGTACTTCCTCCTGCCTTCCGGAAATCTCTCTACTCAAATGTCCCATCAACCTCTCAAACTTAACACATCCAGAACATAACTCCTCATCCTCCCACTCAAGCTCTGACCTCCCAGTTTGTATCCAATTACCATAGAAAGCACCACTATCCTCTCTGTTCACAGGTCTGTAACTTTGGCATTATCCTCGGCTCATCTCTCTCATTCAACCTGCATGAGAGACATCACTAAAATGAGCCTTTTCCTCTCCAAACAAACTGCTACCACGTTGGCATTTATGTCCCACTTTCACTTCCGCATCATCTAAGTCACTGACCTCCCTGCCTCCTGTATCTCCCTACTCCAAATCATTTTTCTAAAAAACATTCAGTCCTCATCTTCCTACCTTTTAAGAATCTCCAGTGGTTGCCCATCCACTTTCTCATCAAACAGAAACTCCCTACCATCAGCTTTAAAGCACTCAATCAGCTCATCTGCCTCCTACCTTATCTAGTTGACTAAAGCACTCTAACATTATTTTTTTTTCAATTCCATGCCTACAACATACCTATGAGACAGACAGGGAGAGGTTGACATTATCAGCACATTTTTCAGATGAGAAAGCCAAGACCCATTGAGGCTAAGACTTACCCAAGATCACACAGCATGTGGGTAGCTGAGTCAGGCTGTAACCCTAGTCCTTTGAATCCCAAGACCCCTAACTCTTCCATTAGAATACAGGAAATTAAAGGGGAAAGGGGAGGGACTTTACATTTTGCTGGAAATGGAATTTTTCTTTCCTGGAATTTTGCCTTTGGATATTTCCCAAGGTTGTGCCTCTGCAAAGAAAATCCCTGTAGCTATTTTAGCCTTATTTTTGGGAAATGTAAAATCAGCTTTCCCCCTATGAGTTCACCACCTACAGGAGCAAGCAGGTCATCTCTCATTGGGTGCTGAACAGTGAGGGATGCATACAGCTCAGAGTTTTAAACAGAGTTTCTGAAACATTTTTTCTCTAATTTGAAAAGGGATGTAAAACTTTCAAAATGGATGGCTCAAAACCCAACCCAACTCACCATTTTAGAACAAGTAGGACATTAGAATGACAGTCAGAGGAATTGTAGGAGTTACCATACTTTTTAAGGCCCTACTGTGAGTATTGTACTTGAAAATCCAGGGACTGTGTCTACCAACTGTGTTGTATTGTACTCCTCCAAGACTTAGTACAGTGCTCTGCACCCAGAAAGTCCTCAATAAGTACTATTGATTGATGGATTGAAAAGCAAATAACCTAGGGGAAAATTAGACCTCACCTTCAACCTCAAAGAAAGATGAAAACAATAGAAGTACCCAAAAAAGTGAAAGAAAAGACTCGGTGTCCAACATGTCAGATAGTAAAGAAAACCAGTAGGGTCTTCGGTACAGGGACCAGGAGGACATACAGACTCCAATCACAACCAAAGATTTACCAAATTTTCAAATTCAGTGAAGACCTCATTGCCATAGCTTGAGTTCCTCATGGCTCAGCAGACCAAGGGCAGATCAGAGATGGGGTTGGGAAAGGAAAGATCCAGTGGGATTAGAGACCCAGAATGGTTATAGGAAATTATTACTTCCAGGTTGTCAGTAACCAATTCTGTGTGTTTTGTTCATCTTCACTTCTTCAACCATTTTTCTGTGATTGGTTTTGACTCTTTCAGGAACTCCTACTTAAACAGAATCTATGTCACCTTCGAGAGAGCTGACACACAAGCATAAATGTTGGCTTTGTGAGGTAGATCTGTGATTTATACAGAGTAAAGTATTAAGACACTTTCCTTTCCTTCTCCTTCCCCCACTGAATCTTATACTATCAAATGAACTTCAACAGTAGTTTAGTTTAATAAATTAAACTATTAAACAATTTTATCCACTGTCATATAATTTCTGATAGAAAATGATGTAGAACAGATTTTGAAAGAAATCCCTCATACAATTTTCCTTCAATTTATCTTATTCCTCCATGTGGGGGCAAAGGAGATTATGGGATTTTGGAAGTTTTTTTTTGTTTGTTTGTTTGTTTTTTTTGTTTTTTTTTTTGGTATTTGTTAAGCGCTTACTATGTGCCGAGCACTGTTCTAAGCGCTGGGGTAGACACAGGGGAATCAGGTTGTCCCACGTGGGGCTCACAGTCTTAATCCCCATTTTACAGATGAGGGAACTGAGGCACCGAGAAGTTAAGTGACTTGCCCAAAGTCACACAGCTGGCAAGCTGCAGTACAATGGCATCCTGAGGCTCTGCCACCAAAATGGAATTACTTTACATGTGTCTCACGTTGTCAAAGGGAAATGTTGCAGATAGATAGGTTTGGGATAAACAGTACTTGTTTTAGTAAAACAGTGTCGAAGGAGCTGACCCCAGGAGAAGATTTCTTGGGATTATTTATTTTAAAAAATCTAATAAAATCTCTCCATCTTTTCTTGTTAGGTCTGGGTTTTACCAGCAGTGTTAGGACGCTTCAGATTTCTACTCTCTGCACAGCAATCAAGTGTTTTTGCATCCTGCTGAGCTCATTGACATGGATATTTCTATCCCTGCTGAGCAACCTAAGCCCATTTTGAAAACAGTGCTTATGTACTGCTCCACTTCAAAAAATATCTCTTCTGTCTTTAATGTATTTGAAATCTGAAAAAAGGGCCAGGAAAACACACACAGAGAAGTAGCACCCTAACCCTGATTTTCTCTCTTCCTGCCAACTTTTTTTCCCTCCCTTCCACCTCAACAGTCATAAAAGTGCATGAACCTTAACGGAAGATAAATTAAATGACAGTTTAAATCTCCAAGGGGGAGACACTCATATAGTGAAGTGAGTGACTTTTGTTCATCGCTGTGATTCATCTTATTTGTCTCCAGAGAAGAAATGGAGGGAATTGAAGCAGGATTATATTCCAAGCCTGGAGGCTGCTTTACCTTTGCCCTGGCTAAAACAGGTCCAATTTATGCCCAAGAGTATCAGGAGAACCTACTGAGCAAAAGACACAGCCTTACAACCCCTGACCTGTGGCAGCCTCCAGTAGCCATAGAAAACCCAATTGGATGTTGTTATTTAAGGGTGTACATGAAGCCTGAACCTATAGGAAAAAAAATATGGTATACTCTTAATTCTTTTAGTAATTATCATGGGCAGGGAATATGTCTACCAACTCTGTTACATTATACTTTCCCAAGTGCTTAGTACCGGACTCTGTACACAGTAAAAACTCAATAAATGTGATTGATTGATCAATTGATTGAATAATCAAATCACATACCAATCACTTAGTCAATCAATGGTATTTGTTGAGTACTTACTAAGTGCAGAGCACGCTAATAAGCATAGGAGAGAGTATGATACAGTAGAGTTGGAAGACATAATCCTTGCCCTCAAGGAGCTTACAGTCTAGTTGGGAGACAGACATTCAAATATATTATGAATAGGAGACAAGGCAGAATATAAAGATATATACATAGTGCTGTGGGGCTGGGGGCAGAGTGAATATCAAATGCATAAGAGGTACAGACCCAAGTGTGCAAGTAATGCAATATGTGAATAGAGGAAATGAGGGCTTGCTTAATCGGGGAAGGTCACTTGGAGGAGATGTTATTTTAGTAGGACTTCGAAGGAGGGGAGCAAGGTGGTCTCTCTGGAGTGCGTGACACACTTGATCTCTCTCCCTCTCTACACTTTTGCATCTCCTGCCTTCAAGACATCTCTACTTGGATGTCCTCCCATAACCTCAAATTTAACCTGTCCAAATCAGAGCTCCTTATCTTCCCCCTCAAACCCTGTTCTCCACTTGACTTTCCCATCACTATAGACAGCACCACCATCCTCCCTGTCACACAAGCCCATAACTTTGGCTTTATCCTTGACTCCTTTCTGTCATTCAACTCACATATTCAGTCCATCACTAAATCCTGTCAGTCCCACCTTCACAACATCACTAAAATCTGCTCTTTCCTCTCCATCTAAACTGCTACCATATTAGTACAGTCACTCATCCTACCCGGCTTGATTACTGCATCAGCCTCCTTGCTGACCTCACAGCCTCCTACCTCTCCCCACTCCAGTCCATACTTCACTCTGCTACTTGGATCATTTTTCTACAGAAACATTCAGGCCATGTTTTCCCACTCCTCAAGAACCTCCAGTGGCTGTCCATCCACCTCCAAATCAAACAAAAAACTCCTGACCATTGGCTTTAAAGCAGTCCACCACCTTGCCCCCTCCTACCTCACCTCACTTTCCTCCTTCCTCAGCTCAGCCCTTGCACTTCATTACTCTAGTGCTAACCTTCTCACTGTGCGTCCTTCTCACCTGTTTCACCACTGACCCCAAGCTCACATCCTGCCTCTGGTGGAACGCCCTCCCTCCTCAAATCTGAGAGATGATTACTCTCCCGCACTTCAAAGCCTTATTGAAGGCCATCTCCTCCAAAGGCCTTCCCAGACAAAGCCCCACTTTCCCTCACTTCCACTCCCTTCACCCTGACTTGCTCCCTTTTCTCTCCCCCCATCCCAGCCCCAAAGTACTTATGTTCATATTTGTAATTTTATTGATTTGCATTGACATCTCTCTCTCCCTTTCTAGACTATAATCTAGTTGTGTGCTGGGAATGTGATTGTTTATTGTTGTAGTTTTCAAGCACTTAGTACAGGGCTCTGCATGCAGTAAGCACTCAATAAATACAATGGAGTGAATGAATGAATTTGCATAAGAGGAGTCTGGTTGGTTTACTAATCTGTCTGGGTGTCTCATCAATTCTACTGATCCTGAGGTAAAGGGATTAAACTATGGTCCAACATTGCAGTGCTTCCCCCTGCCAGTCATATGACACATTCTGTTGCTGGTTTAGCACCTGCCCCCCAATGCATAACTCCACTGGGCCAGGCAGTGTCCATTTTAATCCCCACTCTGGGCGGTCACCCCATGCTCAGAGCGCTGCTGCCCTTGGGAGATTTATTTTTTGTAGTATTTTTGAAGTATTTTTAAAAGAAAGCAAATGTGAGGCTTCTTGCAGATGCTATCCTGCTTTCCTCACTCAGGGATGATGGAGAGATGGACCTCAGGCAGCACAAACCCTCCCTAGGAGCTGAAACAATAAGGCTGGAGCTCAGGCTGATGAGAGGGGATATATATCCTCCCAGTTCCACCCCTGCTAAAGCAGTGCCTCTGTTTCCTGAAAACCACATGTACACACACCTCCCTTCACCCACACAGCCTGGCAGCAGTAGCCAAGGCAACCCAGCTTGGCTCCCTTCCCTCCTCCCAAAGTGCTGAGTATGGCAGCATTAGCGGCAGCAGTGGCAGCTCCCTGCAATAGTCTGGGAGAGTCCTAGCTGCAAAGGACCAGACTGGGTACCCCCTGCCCCGAACTTAGGAGTCAGCTCCAGGTTCACCCACATATGCTTCGGCTTGGGAGGAAACCCTGAGCTCGACTCCCCAGTGGATAGTCCGTGCCCCTGCGATCCGCTTGGGTTCCTTCCTCCCAACCTCTCCGGAAAGTCTGGGAAAGCCCCTTCTCCAGAATCACTACTTTGCTCAGAAGACAAGGGCAACCCAGTAATTCAAACTATGAGCAGATAGATCAGTAACCATTAAAAAACACTGGTTTGCCACATCATCATAATACTGATGATGATGATGATGGTATTGGTTAAGCGCTTACTATGTGCAAAGCACTGTTCTAAGCTTTCACCTGAAAATCATTTCAAAGAGTAAAATACACTGACCCATCATGGAACCTGTTTTGGATATGAAAGGGGAAAGAGTTGCAGGCCAGGGGAAGACATGGCCAAAAGTTGGTAGCATAAGAGATGAGATCAAAGTACACTGAGTAGGTTGGTACTAGAGGAGGCAAGTGAACATGCTGGTTATAGTAAGGAATCAGCAGGACAAGACAAGAGGAGACAAGGTGATTGAATGCTTTAAATCCAACAGTAAGGACTTTCTGTTGGATGTAGTGGTGAATGGGCCACCACTACAGACTCCTGAGGAGTGGGGAAATATGGACTGAATGATTTCTAAGAAAAATTATGCGGGCAGCATAGTGAAGTTTGGACTGGATTGGAGAGAGACAGAAAATAGGGAGGTTAGTGAGGAGTAGTCAAGTTGGATATGATATGTGCTTCGATCAGCACAGTAGCAGTTTGGAGGAGAGGTAAGGATGGATTGGAGAGATGTTGTGAGTATAGAATTGATGGGATTGGTTACAGATGGAATATGAGGTTCGAATGAGAAAGTTTAGTAGAGCTTAATGCCAAGGTTATGGGCTTGTGAGAGAGGGAGGTGGTGGTGGAGTTGTATTCAGTGATGGGAAAGTGATAGGAAGATGAGGAGATCTGTTTCAAACATGATAATTTAAGATGTTGGTGGGTCATCCAGACAGAGATGTTCTAAAGGCAGGAGGAAATGTGAGACTTCAGAGGAGGAGTCAGGGCTGGAGAATTAGATTGGGAATCATTCCCATAGGAATGATTGTTGAAGCTGTGGAAGCTAATGATTTCCCCAAGGGAGTAGGTAGAAGGAGATGCAGAAATGAACCTTGAGAGACTCCGCAGTTAGAGCAGAAGGAGAGGCCAGTGCAATAGGAGAGTCGGGAGAGGACAGTGTCAGTGAAGTCAAGACAAGATAGTGTTTCCAAGAGAAAGGGTTGATTGGTTGGTCCACAGTCCCAAAGGCAGATGAAGGGTCAAGGAGGATTAGAATGAAATAGAGGTCATTGGATTTGGCAAGAAGAAGGTCACTGGTAAATTTAGAGAGTTATGCTTCCATGGAGTGAAGCAGGAGGAAGCAGGTTAAAGCAAGACAAGAAGACAATTAGAGTAGAGGAAGTGGAGGAAGTGGAATTAAGCAAATCAAGATGTTTGGAAAGAATGGTAAGAGGGAAATGGGGAGATAACTAAAAGGTTGTGTGGAATCAGGGAAAGGTTTTTTTAGGATAGGGAATACATGAGCATATTTGAAAGCAGTGGGGGAGGAGCCATTCGAGAGTGAGCAGTTGAAGATGGCTCTTAGGGAGGGAGAAGAGAGTGGGCAGGGGTTGACATTGGTGCGAAGGGATGGGGTTGAAGGCAAGGTGAAGAGGGTAGATTTTTTGAGTAGAGGCAGGAGATTGTCCCTTGAAATACTTTTGGGAAGAATGGGAGAGTTTAAGAGGGATCAGGAGAAGGGTGGGATTGGAGAGGTATAGGGGAGATTTTAGGAAGACCATACCTGGTGGTTTCTATTTTACTGATGAAATGTTTGGCCAGGTCATTAAGGGCAAGAGATAAGGGCAGTAAGGGGTGCAAGGGGCTTGAGGAAATAGTTAAAAGTATGAAACAGCTGGCATGAGGAATGTGTGAGGGAGTCAGGATAGATGGGGAAGTATTGTTGCCAGACAGAGGAGTGGACAGAGTTAAAGCTGGTATGGATTAATTTGTGATGGACAAGGTAGGCCTGGTGTTTGTATTCTCACCAGAAATGCCCTGCAGAATGAGCACAGAGTGGACAAGTGTACTATGGGTGTGATCCAGGGTTGTGGATTGGTGGTTTGAGAATGACGAATGTATAAGGGACCAAGGAAGTTGAGTTCAGGGGAGAGGGCCATGTCAAGAGCCTGGATTTGATAGATTGATCAGGAGAAGGTAGTTCGAGTATGTAGACCAAATTAAAGGGAATTGGAGGTCCCTATGGGGGGAACAGGATAGATTTGTGGGAAGGGGCTGGGTGGGAAAGAAAGCCGGTATTTCCTCTTTACTTACATAGTTCTGATAGCAACAACATTCACTGTGGGTGACAGCATGGATATAAGATTAGCAGCCTCAGTGGCTGCTAAAGAGTGTGTGTTCTCTGACTAAGTGAGGGGATTTTGTAACATGGACTAATCAGTCAATCAATCAATTGCATTTATTGAGCACTTATTGTGTGTAGAGTACTGTACTAAGCTCTTGGGAGAGTGCAATATAATGGAATTAGGACTAGATTTGACATTCCTAAACTGGAACTGTTCTTGAAGGAATCATATGGCAAAGGTCCACACTCAATCTAGAGAGTCAAATTTGACACCATAACATTCATAATGACTGAATTATTCACTGGCAATTGGCTTTTTCACTGTTCCCAGGACATATGCTGAGCTCTTAGCTTAGATTTTATGTCAAGTTTATGAGTGAATCTTCAGTAATTTGGCAGTCAAGACTGAATGGCCCTGAAGAGGATGGATGCACATCTGGAGTATATTCAAACTCTCTAAATTCCTTAGCTCGGTTATAAGCAACTTCAGAGAATACACAATATGGGTGCAAATTGCCTAACATGTATTTGCTTGGATTAGGGGTGTGCCTGGCCACTCACAGCTAACTGATCTCCACACAGGTGAAGGGGCCGATTAACGACCCGCTAATGAGCAGCTTCCTCTGATTGGTTCCTGCCAACAAGATATGATCGATTGGAACATCATTCCACCCAAACAGAATTTTTCTTTATTTTTCTTTCCCACTGCTGCTTGTCATTACAACTTTTGGGAAGAAATTTCAGGCCAGCAATTTTTATTTAATAATAATAATTTTGATACTTTTTAAGCACTTACTATGTTTGAACACTGTTCTAAGCATTGGGGTAGATACAAGTTAGTGAGGTTGGACACAATTCCTGTAACACTTGAGGTTCACAGTCTAAGTAGGAGGTAGAAGGATTGAATCTTTATTTTACAGATGAGGTCTAACTGAGTCACAGAGAAGTTAAGTGACTTGCCCAGGATCCCACAGCAGACGCAGCACGCTGCTTCTTTTTTTTAACTATAGAACACCTGAGGACCAGCTCCTCAGGGTGAAAATCATCTCCATGAGCCCCACACATTCCCACGGACTTCTCTCTCTATGCTGTGTCCTGGCTTCTTGGAGGTTGTGTCATCCCTTCAATCAATCTATCGGTGGTATTTCTTGAGCATTTAACTATGTTCAAAACACTGTACTGAACCCTCAGGAAAGTACTATAAAATAGAGCAACAGGGCCTTGTGAAAAGAGCCTGGGTTTGGGAGTCAGAGATTCTGGGTTCTAATTCATTCATTCATTCAATCGTATTTATTGAGTGCTTCTGTGTGCAGAGCACTGTACTAAGCGCTTAAAAAGTACAATTCGGTAACACATAGAGACAATCCCTACCCAACAACGGGCTCACAGTTTCCCAACTCCACCACACATTCACTATGTGACATTGGGCAAATCACTTACCTTCTCTGTGCCTCAGTACAGTTTGTAAGCTCACTATGGGCAGAGAATGTATCTATAATTCTGTTGTACTCTCCCAACCACTTAGTACAGTGCTCTGCACATAGTAAGCACTCAATAAATACCATTGGTTGGAGCCATGTATTGATACTCCCTTCTACTTAGACTGTGAACCCCAGGTGGGACAGGGATTGTGTCCAACCTGATTATCTTGTATCTACCTCAGTGTTTAGAACAGTGCGCAACATATTCTAAGTGCTAAATGAGTATCATAATTATTATTATTGTTGTCATTAAGATTAGAGTTGGTAGACATAGTCCCTAAGATTACCTGTCTACAATATACTTCCATGAGCCTCAAGGTGTTGCATCCTGGTTTCTCTGCAGGGGGTGAGGGGGTGTCATGTCTACCGCTGCTCTCTGGGGCTTTCATCACCATAGCTCCTGTCCCTAGAGGCTCTTGCTCTCCTGCCAGAGGATAGAGATGAAGTGGTTAGTCACTGAACTAGAGACAAGGGGGCAGAACCAGGGAAGAGGAATCATCAAATATCCTATCTTCCTCTTCCCCAGTTATGCCCCCTTGTCGCTAGGCCAGTGACTAACATAGTTTAAACCATTTAGATAAAAAGGCCTCTACTCCACCCTAATCCTCCTTGACCTCTCAGCTGCCTTTGACACTGTGGACCACCATCTTCTCCTGGAAGCATTATCCAACCTTGGCTTCACTGACTCTGTACTCTCTTAGTTCTCTTCTTATCTCTCTGACCGTTCTTTCTCAATCTCCTACGAAGGTTCTTCCTCTGCCTCGCACCCCCCAACTGTTGGGGGGGGGGGTGTCCCTCAACGTTCATTTCTGGGTCCCCTTCTATTCTCCATCTACCTCTACTCCCTTGGAGAATTCATTCACTCCCATGGCTTCAGCTACCGCCTCTTTGCAGATGATACCCAAATCTACATCTCCAGCCCTGATCTCTCTTCCTCTCTCCAGTCTTGCATCTGACAGTGAGCTCGTTGTGGGCAGAGAATGCATTTAATGTTATATTGTACTCTCCCAAGCACTTAGTACACTGCTTTGCACACAGTAAGTGCTTAATAAATATGATTAATGATAATAAGAATAATTGTGGTGAGCCCACAACAAGCTGCCTTATTAATGGCTGTTTGTGATCCTGTGAACAATAACAAGGAAGAGACTTTGAGAAGGCACTGAGTGATTGCTGGCCTGCGGGAGAGGATCAAGGAGGAAGGCAGGGTTTTCTCTCTCTCTTCTACCCAGTAACGGGCCTGGAACAATCAGTGACTCCTATGAAGAGCCACAACTGCCATGCCTAAGGCAGATAAAAGGTGGTCATTTTGAATCGCAGAAGGCATGCAAAGGGGCATCTGGAGGCAGCACAGGGACACACAGAAGGAGCAGAGGCATGCAAAGAGGCAGAGGGTAACTCCTGCAGCAGGAGAGCAGCACTTGAAAGCAGCAGAAGGCAGCAGCACTTAGAAGCAGAAAGAAGGAGCATTGGCAGAACAGGCTCCTTTGACCACAGACTGGTATTGGACCCTTGGTGGAGTGGATTGAGTGAGTGTGTGTATGTGTCACTCCCTTGCACACTGGTAAAATGAAGTAAAAAAAACTTTCCTCAGTAACCCTGGTGATCAGAAGTGTGGTTTGCACTCTACTACATGTCACTGAGTCTTCCCGCATCCAGGAAGGTTGGTACGTACTGAGGGCTCATGACAAGTCTCCTCCTGCCTTCCAGACATCTCTACTTAGATATCCTCCCAACACCTCAAACTAAACTTGTCCAAAACAGAGCTCCTTATCTTCCTACCCAAACCCTGTCCTCCCTCTGAGTTTCTCATCACTGTAGACAGCATCACCATCCTACTGGTCTCACATAAGCCCATAATCTAGGTGTTCTCCTTGACTCCTCTTTGTCATTCAACCCACATATTCAATCCTGTTGGTCCCACCTTCACAACATCGCTAAAATGTTAAGTGCTTAGTACAGTGCTCTGCACACAGTAAGTGCTCAGTAAATACAAGTGAATAAAATCCTCCCTTTCCTCTCCATCCAAACTATTACATTAATGTAATCACTCATTCTATACCATGTGGATTACTATCTCAGTCTCCTTGTTGACCTCACAGTCTCCTGTCGCTTCCTACTCCAGTCCATTTTTCACTCTGCTGCCAGGATCATTTTTATACAAAAACCTTCAGGACATGTCACCCTACTCCTCAAAAAACTCCAGTGGTTGCCCATCAACCTCTGAAACAAACAAAAACTCTTCACCTGTGGCTTTAAAGCACTCCATCACCTTGCCTCCTACCTCCTTACTTCTCTCCTTCTACAACCCAGCCCTCACACTTCACTCCTTTAGTGCTAACCTTCTCATTGTGCCTCAATCTCACCTGTCTCATTGCCAGCTCCTAGCCCATGTCCTGCCTCAGGCCTGGAACACCCTCTCTCCTCAAATCCAACAGACATTTATTCTCCCTGGCTTCATCTTCTTATTGAAGGCACATCTCCTCTCAGAGGACTTCCCAGACTAAGCCCCCACTTTTCCTCATCTCCCACTCCTTTCTGCATCACCCTGACTTGCTCCCTTTGCTCTTCCCCCATCCCAGTCCCACAGCACTTATGTACATATCCTTAATTTTATTTATTTGTAATGATGACTGTCTCCTCCCCTCTAGACTGTAAGCTCGTTGTGGGCAGGGAATGTCACTGTTACATTATTGTATTGTAGTCTCCCAAATGCTTAATATAGGTGCTCTGCACCTAGTAAATGCTCAATAAATTTGAATGAATGAATAAATGAATAAGGTAGTGAGAAACTGCTGCCGTTTAACCAATCATCTTGAAGGACTTTGTCTGACAAATGGGTTGTAGTTTAAATTGATGATAATCCTTTGTGGAACCAGGCTTCTACCCAAATCAAGGATCATGTTGCTTCCTTTTGCACTTAATGGATCTATCTTCACCAAACCGTGTTTATATCCCTTCTTACTGGAATGTTAGTGCAATAATCAGCTGCTAATGAAAAACTTACTTTTCCTTTCTTTAAAAGTTGGATTCCATGCTGATTCAGGAGGTGTCTTTTCTAATGACCCAAGAAATTCCAAGAGCTCTCTCTCTGACACCCATTACAGAGTCAGATGTTCTTCTCTAGAGTGCATCTGTTCCTGGGGAAAATATTATTATGTCAATAAAATTTAAAGTTCTATCTTATTTATACTTGATAAGGGGTTTAATCAACACCAACCTCATGGTACTATCCTCTGCTAGACAGTGTTTCAATGGTAAGAGCAATTTCTCTCCAGACTCAGTTGCCCCACACTTTCCACTGGACTCACAAGCAAAGGTAAAGGAAATATGTGTAAAAGTGCTTATGCTCCATAAAAGAAAAATGTTAAATGAAACCAAACCATTATTTATTGATATCAGTAATTCATATTGGCTCTCAATAGTGCCAAATCAATCTTCAAAAATAGTGCATGAAGTAAAGAGAATTTAGCTTTCATATCCCTGCACCTAGTTATAGTAATGTTAAAAAAAAAAAGTGCCGGTTAGAACAAGGCCAAGAACGTAACACACCTTCAAGGCTTTCAGATTTTGAAAGCCACATTCAAAAAATAGATTTCTGAACCAATTTTATTTTAGAAAGTCAGGGCAGGACAGGGCAAGTTGGCTCAGAAATTCTTATTAGGAAATCCTGGCATGAATTCTTGAGTTCTGGATGGCAGTGTGAAGGGTCTGAGGAGTGGGAGTTCTTCTATTTCTTGTGACCCAGAATGTTCCACACAGGTACAGATCCACTGGGATTTTCACTGTATCCTGATAGGCTAGTCAAGCTCTGAATGAAGGTAAATTCCTCTGCTTCAAATATCAAAAATGATTTATCATCATCTTGACAGTTTTCACTAGATTTCTGAAGCAGGGAAATAACATCAGAGGCTAACTTGTAAATGTTTGATCATGTTCAAGATTAACTTCTTTGTAAGATACAAGAATGTCCAATGTTTGCTTTAGGTATCTCCCAGAGCACTCTGCTGAATGCTGAAGAAAGTACACTATAATCAGATCAGATCCTTGTCCCAAACTCCTTAAGCGAGTTGTCTACACCTGCTTTCTCAAGTTCATCTCCTCCAATGCTCTACTGGACCTCCTCCAATCTGGTTTCCATTCCCTTCGCTCCATAGAAACTACCCTCTTGAAGGTCACCAGTGACCTCCTTTTTGACAAATTTAATGGCCTCTACAACGTTCTAATCATCCTCGACCTCTCAGCTGCCTTTGACATGGTCAACCACTCCCTTCTCCTGGAAATATTATCCAACTTTGGTTCACCAATACTGTCTTCTACTGGGTCTCCTCCTGTCTCTTTGGTTGCTCATTCTCAGTCTGTTTTGCAGGCTCCTCCTCTGTCTCCCATCCCCTAACTGTGGGTCTTCCTCAAGGTTCAGTTCTGGCTCCACTTCTATTCTTCATCTACACACACTACCTTGGAGACTGTTACCCAAATCTCCTTCTCCAGCCCTGATCTTTCTCACTCTCCAAAGTCTTGCATTTCCTCCTGCCTTCAAGACAGCTTTACTTGGATGTCCTGCTGTCACCTCAAACTTACCATGTCACAAACAGAACTCTTTATCTTTCCATCCAAACCCTGTCCTCCTGACTCTCCCATCACTGTAGACAGCACCACCATCCTTCCCATCTAATGAGCCCATACCATTGGCATTAATCTTGACTCTTCTCTCTCATTCAGCCCCTTTATTCAATCATGTTGGTTCAACTTTCACAACATCTCTAAAGTCTGATATTTCGTCTCCATCCAAAAAGTTACCACGTTAATCCAAACACTTATCCTTTCCTACCTTGAGTACTGCATCAACCTTCTTGGTAACCTCTCAGCTTCCTATCTCTCCCTACTCCAGTCCATACTTCACTCTACAAAAATGTTAAGTCCTTATTTCCCACTCCTCAAAAACCTCTAATGGTTTCCCATCCACCTCCACATCAAACAGAAACCTCTTATCATTGACTTTAAAGCACTCAATCACCTTGCCCCCTCCTACTTCACCTCAGAACTCTCCTACTCCAACCAGGCGGCCCACTTTGCTCCTCTAATGCCAATTTACTCACTGAACCTCAGTCTCTTCTATACTGCTGCCAACCTCTAGTCCATGCCCTGCCTCTGGCCTGGAATACCCTCCCTTTTCATAGCCAACAGACTATTACTCTCCCCACTTTCAAAGCCTTATTGAAGGCACATCTCTTCCAAGAGACTTTCCCTTACTAATCCCTCATTTCCTGTTCCCATTCCCTTCTGAGTCACACTGACCTGCTCTCTTTACTTACCACTCACCACCCAGCCCTACAGCACTTATGCATATATCCATAATTTATTTATTTATATTAATATCCGTCTCCCGCTCTATATTGTAAGCTCGTTGTGGGCAGGGAATGTGCCTGTTATATTGTTGTGTTGTACTCTACCAAATGCTTAGTACAGAGCTCTGCACACAGTAAGTGCTCAATAAATACAATTAATTGATTGATTGATTTGGAACTCAAAATCTAATAGGCAGGGAGATCGTATATCATCCCCATTTTACAGATGAAGGAAAACTAAGATCCAGAAAAGTTAAATGACTTGCCTGAGGTCACAAAGCATTTCACTGGCAGAAGTGGGGCTACAACTCCATACTCCTGACTCCCAGGACCATGTTCTGACTCTGCTATGGTATAATGAGTCAATAGCAATAGCGTTGAATGAAATATTCTGCAGACTTGAGAGGAACATATTATTGAAAAGAGCCATAACTTAACTTGTCACAATTACTATTATACATTTTGATAATTAATGTTGAAGAAAAAAAGTTTAAAAGGTGACAAGCCAAACTATCCCTTGCAAAAATAGATGGAAGGAAATTAAATGGGAAATTAATTGGTATAGGATAATGGTGAAGGAAGGGCACCAAAGGAAAATGTAAATGTCCTATGAATAAATTAAGTGGGGAAGGCTGTGGGGGTGGGTGGGAAGGAAAGAAAGGCAAAGCGGGTTGCTTAACTGCAGGGATTTATAAATCAACACAGAAAATTGCATTTGTGATTTACATGAATAGAATTGGTGCTGACCTCATTTCTGTTTCTTATGGGAGGTCTACATTGTTCTAATAAACCATCATTCTGAAGCTACATAAACAGCTTCAGAATAGTCCATAGTTAACTGGCACTACTATTTACTCTCCCTAGACACAGGACAAAGGTGTTGCTGGACAATGGAACCTAGCTACACTATCACTAAGACCAGAAATTCTTCCCCACAGAAGGGCAATGCTAGGG
This sequence comes from Ornithorhynchus anatinus, assembly GCF_004115215.2. Classification (NCBI taxonomy): domain Eukaryota; kingdom Metazoa; phylum Chordata; class Mammalia; order Monotremata; family Ornithorhynchidae; genus Ornithorhynchus; species Ornithorhynchus anatinus. The sequence continues at coordinate 90,254,658 of NC_041728.1, forward strand.
AAGTGGGAACATTTTAAGGGATTAGTGGAGAAGACTTAGTTCTCCAGATTCTTTATCTTGCACCTCCAGATCAGGACAGGTATGTCCCACTTTGTATTCAACTTGGAAAGATCACATCTTGGTAAAGAACGCCTGAGACTCTTACCAATATCTTCAACTGCAGCTAAAATACGGAAAAATTATAGTTGCAGTAGGATCTTACTGATGAACATTCCAACTTGGAAATGAATGTTTTGTACCCAAGTTCAGTTTTAAAACAAAAATGCAGGAGAAGGAAAAGTGTATCTGAGTATTCCTGCCATCCAGAAATAGTCAATAAGGTTAAAATACACCTTGAGCTTCATGGGGAAGTTCAGAAGGAATCAAAGGAAACAAAAATGCCAGAGGACAGAAAAGCATTTGGAAGATTGTAGGAAAAAATCATAGAACTAAATTTTAGGAAGAGTAATAAAATGCTGCATGCCAAAAATGAAAACTAAACAGGGAATGCCAAAATTGAAAACTAAACAGGGAATGCCAAAATTGAAAAGGAAATAGCAGATTACTCTGGTGATTAAGCTTCTTTTTAAATGAATAAAAACAATTAATCAGCAGAATAGACAGTAGGTCTTTAAGACCTTTGCTGTAAGCCTTCAAGACAAACTTTAAATAAAGACCAAAACAGTAGTCTTCTATAAATTAAGTTGCTACCAATGAACATGGTTATGGCAATCTGTCTGTTCATCACATAGAGAGGCTACATGCAACTCCAGTCACACTCTTTTAGTCTGTGACCTTACCCCCAGGGATATGGCGCTATTTCAGAAATGGGGTCTTAAATCAAACTGATGTGAGGGCTGAGAGATACTGCAGTGGTCAAGGTTAACCTGGAGCCCTGATCCAAAGTAAAAAGGTAGAAGGTGGGGAAGGCGGGTTGAGGAATTCATGGTTAAAAGTAACTCACCTATTTGTCATCAAGGCTGACTCCCTAATCTCAGCCCTCGAGGAGACTCCAGGAGATTTTTTACCCTTGTACCCAGGATCTTCTTTGGTACATGATATGTTTCCATCTGTTAAAGTCCTAAGGGCCAAAGAAATGATTGCTCACAGGGTCCTTTTTTGATAGTATTCCATCCGTTGATAGGATTGCTTGATGGGATGCTCATGGCCCGTATCCTCTGATTTGTTCCCACAGACAGGTTCTTATTAGTGGACCCTTCTGCCAAACTTCCTGTTGAAACTTCCTCTGACTGGTTCTCCCAGAGAAGATCTGATTGAGGTGAGGTGGAAGGGATAAAGGGGGGAGGAATGTATGTATGGGAAATCATGGTCTGGATCATTTTTCTATAAAAATGTTCAGTCCATGTTTCCACACTCCTCAAAAACCTCCAGTGATTGCCCATCCACTTATGCATCAAAGAGAAACTCCTTACCATCAGCCTTAAATCACCCTGCCCAATCTTACCTCTCCTTGCTGCTCTCCTACTACAACCCGACCTGCACACCTCACTCTTCTAATGCCAACTGACTCACTGTACCTCAATTTGATCTATCTCACTGCCAACCTCTCATCCACAGCCTCCGTTCCAGAACACCCTCCTTCAAACCCCCACTTCAAAGCCTTATTGAAAACACATTGCCTCCAAAAGGCCTTCCCTGACTAATAAGCCCCCAGCCCTCTTCTCCCACTCCCTTCTGCATCACCCTGACTTGTTCCCTTTATTCGCCACCCCCATCCCCAACCTCATAGCACTTATGAATAGATAACATAATTTATTTATTTATATTAATGTTTGTCTCTTGTTCTACACTCTAAGCTCATTATGGGCAGGGACTGTGTCTGTTATATTGTTGTGTTGTACTCTCCAAAGCCCTACCCACAGTTAGCACTCAATAAATACAATTAATTGAATTGAAGTCTGATTGATTAGGACCTCCATAGAAGTCAGTCTTCTATGGGCTGAGATATATTCAGGGAGGCCATGTCAGAGTTCCATGAGGGTGGCCTGAAATTCAGATCAGGCCTACTGGAGGGTCCCAAGGAAATTCTTCAAACCAGTGGCCATGTGCCAGGGGAGTTTGGGCCTATTTTTCTCCTACAAGAAGTCTTCCTTGACTAAGCCTTCCTCTCCTCTTCTCCCACCCCCTTCTGTGCCTCTCTAACTTGCTCCTTCTTTTATCCTCCCTCCCATCTCCATGGCAAATATGTATATATCTGTATATATCTGTATTTATTTATTTATTTGTCTATTGATTGATTGATTGACTGACTGATTTATATTTCCATCTGTCTCCCCCTTTAGAGAAGCAGCATGGCTCAGTGGAAAGAGCACGGGTTTGGGAGTCAGAGGTCATGGAGTAGGTTCTAATCCCTACTCCACCACTTGTCAGCTGTCTGACTTTGGGCAAGTCACTACACTTGTCTGTGTCTTCTTTACCTCATCTGAAGAAAGGGGATTAAAACCGTGAGCCCCACGTGGGACAACCTGATTACCTTGTATCTACCCAGCACTTAGAACAGTGCTTGGCACATAGTAAATGCTTAACAATTGCCAACATTATTATGAGTTCACTGTGTGCAGGACTGTGTCTGTTGTTATTTTGTACTCCCCCAAGTGCTTAGTATAGTACTTTACACACAGTAGGTGCTTAATAAATACGATTGAATTGAATAATAGTAATAATAATAAACATGGTACTCGTTAAGCACTTACTATTTGCCAAACACTGTTCTAAGCACTGGGGTAGATACGAATCATTCAGGTTGGACACAATTCCTGTCCCATATAGATCTGACACTCTTAATCCCCATTTTACAGATGATGTAACTGAGGCCCAGAGAAGCTAAGAGACTTGCCCAAGGTCACAGCAAACCTGTGGCCACACTGCTCCTCTGGAACTCCAGCTAAGGTGCTAAGTGTCAACTCACCCTGCTGGGTAAGTGACCACTAGTGGTCCTCTCTTGGAAACGGTAACTTGTATTCTGTGCCAGGCTCAGGCTCAGACTCGGGTTCACCTTGGCCGGACCCCTGGGACTTTGTCTCTGCTGCGAAGGACTGATTGAGAGACAGACCCCAGGGCTTGAAAGCTGGGGATGGGTAAGGGGAAGAAGAGTTTTGAGGAGGAGAGGTGGAAGGCCTGCTGGAAAAAGCATGGGTTGTCATTGTCCTGACCTTCACTGCCTTGCCTGTGTATGTACGTTTGGGAAGGAGGGGAGTTGAGGTGGAGAAATGGCAGTGTTATTGTCAATGCATTACTGTTTACATTTGCTGAAGCTCTATTAGATTCCATAAGAAAGAAATTGAAAGAGCCCAGTGAACCTCTGAGTTCCCAACTGGTTCACCCTCTTCCAGCCAACTCCAGAAACTGCAGGCCCCGGGTAATAATAATAATTGTGGTGAGTGTTTTATTTATTCAGTGCTTATTACATGCTAAGAGCTGTACTAAGCTTTGAGGTGGATACAACTAGTTGAGAGTGGACAGAGTTCCTGTCCCACATGGGGTTCACAATCTTAATCCCCATTATACAGACGAGGTAACTGAGGCACAGAGCAGTAAAGTGACTTGCCCAAGGTCACACAGCAGACACCTGGCAGAGTTGGGATTAGAACCCAGATCCTTCTGACTCCCATTCCCCTGCTTTATCCACTAGACCATGCTGCTTCGCTCCATTGCTGCCGCTAATACAACTGCCTCTCCAGTCCACCCCCTCAAGTGATACCAAAAACCATAAAGCAATGAGGGTTGTCTGGTAGTCGGAGATCTCCATATGGAGTAGAAAGCATCATAAACCCTGGTGGCTGCTGGGAGGGTTGTTCTCTGTACCAAGGAGAAAGGGCTAACTGGCTGGATAGCATGAATGGAAGCCCGAGCCTACCTCTGCCCCTATGCTTCCCGACCCTCTCTGCAAAACACATGGCAAGTCTGCTTCTAATCAGCTCTAAGAAGGGCCGGGTGGATAAAATAATGTAGTATGTAATCGGATGATCTTAGAGCAGGCTGCCAGGTAGCAGAATCATCATCCATAAAGACAGTTATCTTCAGGACCCAGGGCACCTAACTAAAATATTGCAAGTGTAAGTTCAGTCTGGCATTAAAAATCAGGCCCCAGGAAAAATGACATTCAAAAAGAGTCATTTCTCTGTTCATAACTGTGGTGGTAGAGTGCTGGTACGCCCCTCTCAGAATCACACCTGGAAAGTTTCCAGTATTCTACCAATCGCGGCTATGGGAGGGATAGTCAAGCAGAGGCCTACCCATTCTATTCCTAGCTTGGCCAGTGGCTAGAGAGTGGAAGGCAATCTGCTGCAAGTCTAAACTCACCTGTGCTGGGCAGCAGCAGCATAGGAGAGAGTCAAGGGCAGAGGCTCAAGTTTACTGTGAGGAAGAAGACAATGGTAACCTACTTCCGTATTTTTACCAAGAAAAATCTATGGATCCACTACCAGAACAATTGCAGATGGAGGTGGGCCATTCTGGGAGAGATCTGTCCATGGAATCGCTATGGGTCTAAAATGACTCGGCAGCATAAGAGTGGTGGGACAGCCTAGTATCTGTTGGCAGAGTATGCATTCATTCATTCAATCATATTTATTGAGCACTTACTGGGAGCAAAGCACTGTACTAAGTACTTGGGAGACTACGGTATAACAATAGACACATTCCCAGTCTATATCGAACTTATAGTCTAAAGCACCTGAAGAGCACCTTTTCAGAACATTAACCTGGAGTTTTCTTTATTTCACTCCTTTCACTCTTGTCTTGCCTTATGCCATCGAGTCATTTCCTACCCACAGCAACACCATGGACACATCTCTCCCAGATCGTCCCACCTCCATCTGCAGTCATTCTGATAGTGGATCCCTAGAATTTTCTTGGTAAAAATATGGAAGTGGTTTACCATTGCCTCTTTCTGTGCAGTAAACTCGAGTCTCCACCCTCTACTCTCTGCTCTGCCGCTGTTGCCCAATACAGATGGGTTTTGACTTGTAGCAGATTGCCTTCCACTCGCTAGCCACTGCCCAAGCTAGGAATGGAATGGATATGTCTCTGTTTGACTCTCCCTCCCATAGTCGAGACTGGTAGAGTACTAGAAACTCTCCAGGTGTGACCCTGAGAGGGGTCCCTTCACTCAATTCAACATATTTCCTATTTGGTAAATCAGTGGAATTTATGGAGCATTTACCATGTGTAGAGCACTATACTAGAAGCTTGGGAGAGTACAGTGAAGCACAGTTGGTAGGCACATTCCCTGTCCGCAAAGAACTTGCCTCAACTGTTCACTAGAATTTTTACCTACTATTCACTCAGTGTATCATCACCCTCCCTCCAAGCAGTTTACATGCTTTCTCCCCCTCATTCTTCAAATCTCCCTTTAAAAAGACTTTTGAAAAGGATTTCCTGCACCAGAATTAGGCTGGCTTGACATTCAGTGACAGTGATGAATTCACAGAAGTGTGTTGCAAACCAAACAACAATAAAAGGGTTATAATAGCAAAACCTTTTTTGCTATTAGAAAAAAATGGATTATTTTGCACATCAAAGAGTTACCATTCTATAAGACTGTCTTTATGTGCTGCTTCTACATGGTTTTCGGTCAAGAGAATGAAAATGTGAGCACACAATTGATCTATTACCACTTTAATGAAAAAATCAATACTGTTCTCTATAAAACACAGCTTTGACCCCTAATTTTAAAATATCTCAGTCTAACCTCACTCTAACAAGTTATTTTTATATATAATACAGAGTTCTCCCACTAAAATGGGCTTCATTTAGCATTCTTTCATAATAGGATGAGCACTCTCTCACTGCATGTATTGCTTTGATTTTACATCCTGAGCCAAGTTATCTTTACTCAAGCACCTCCCTCATTTCTACTGTTCCCCACCTTTTCAATCTTGGAAGTACTTTAACTGATTTGAATAGAGAGATTAAAAACCCAAGTCAACAGCTGTTTGTCCTCTGAGGTTAGATTAAGGGTAGCTCTTAATGTGCTTCTGCAGAAAGTGCAGGGCCATTTAGATTGTGGATGTGAATGCTTGCTTGTTTTAGGAATCCAACTTCTCTTTGTCTCAGCGGGCAATAAAGACATAAATTTCTATGAGTTTCACTTCTGCCAGCTAAAGAACTGAAACTCAGCACAAGACACCCAGCATAGTCCCTGGGGAAACCTGAAATGGGCCACTCAGGGAAACTGAGAAGTAAACTCAACAGGAAATGGGAGTCTGTAAGGAATTGGATGGACCAGCCATTTCCGAGAGATTCTGCAAGTAGGGAACATCTGGAGTGGATGGAGACAAGAGGAGCTGAATGACAGGGAGTTTTGGGGGAGGCTCAGAAATTGTAGAGCTAAAGGGGAGTTTCCATCTGATCCAAGGAATCCTGGCTGAACACTGACATGAAAAGGGGAGGACTGGGGATAAAGCCCTGATGGTTGGGAGAGAGTGAGAGTTTGTCCATCTCAAACTCATCCTTGCCTGCTATGATCCAGCACTCCCCTCTACCCAACAACTATGCTTTTCCTCTCCTATTAACTGCCGTGCCCATTGCCCATGCCCACTAAATCTAACTTTTAACACCCTTAACGCCCCCAGCACTCCTGCCTCATTGATAAAATTGAAACCGGTCCTCTAGGAATGTAACCTCCTTGTGGACAGGGAACCTGTGTACCAACTCTGTTGTATGTACTCTCGCAAACCACATAGTATGGTGCTCTGCACACAGTAAGCACTCAATTATTATGATGGATTGATTGACTGATCACATGTGAACTCCCCCAAATCCACCCCTCACTAGTCTGTGCCCTGTAAAACACCCATTTCTGTTTTTTCATAATAACAATAATAATAATAATAATGGTCTTTGTTAAGCACTTAGTATGTGCAAAGCACTGTTCTAAGCACTGGGGAGGACACAAGGTGATCAGGTTGTCCCACGTGGGGATCAGTCTTAATGCCCATTTTACAGACGAGGTAACTGAGGCATAGAGAAGTTAAGTGACGCCCAAAGTCACACAGCTGACAAGCGGCAGAGTGGGGATTCAAGTCCATGACCTCTGACCCCCCAGCCCGTGCTCTTTCCACTGAGCCACGCTGCTTCTCTAATCCTTCCCTGATATTTCTCGATGAATGTTTGAATGAATGAATATGATTGAATGAATGAATCGCTCAAGAACTTTGCCTCTATGAAATCTACCACCTCCACTTATCTCCAGCCCCATCCTTTCTCACTTCATTAAAACACTTACCCCCTTCATTCTTCTCTCCATGACTTATGTCTTTATCTGCTCACTCTCTGAAGGCTTTCTCTCTGCTTTCAAACACATTTATGTATCTTCAATCCTAAACACCCCCCCGCCTTGATCCCATAGCCAACTGTCATCCAATCTCCCTCCTACCATTCCATTTTAAACTCCTTGAATGAGCTCCTTACACCTACTGCATCAATTTCTACTCTGTCTCCTCACCCACATGCAAACTCCACTAAAACTACTCTCTGAGAGGTCACAAATAACCTTTCATTGCCAAATCTAATAAACTCTACCCCAATCTAATCCTCCTAAATTTAGCAGTCTTTGACACTTTGGAAGAGGCACTTCTCCTGGAAACACAATCTTAAATTGGTTTCACAGACACTGTTCTCTCCCAATTCCCCTCAACTTTCAGGTGCTTCTTTTCAGTCTCTTTTGTCTGCTTCTCCTTGGCCTCCTTCCTGCTAAACTGTGTGAGAGGACATCCCTCAAAGGCTCAATTCTAGTTCTTTCTATTCTCCATTTACACCCACTCCCAAGGCTTCAAGTACCATCGATACACGGATGACTCCCAAATCTACATCTCCAGCCCTCATCTCTCTCCTTCTCTGCAGTGCCACATTTCCTCCTGCCTTGAGAACATCTCTGTTTCGATGTCCGGCTGATAACACATAACAGCATAACAAGGATCAGTCTGTGTATGAATGTAATGTGATCGAACTTTGGGTCTCCCATTGGCCTTTAGAGCTACACATGCTCCCATGGGTGAATTTTGACATCAGTGATTTTCTAGAACTATGAAGGACAAGTTTAAATATGGGATTCGTTCCTGAACCAAGGACAGATATCATAGTTTTACCAAAATTACGAGAAGCAGCATGGTCTAGTGGTTAGAGCATAGGCCTGGAAGTCAGAAGGACCTGTGTTCTAATCCCAGCCACTTGTCTTCTGTATGACCTTAGGCAAGTCACAACTTCTCTGGGCCTCAGTTTCCTCATCTGTAAAATAGGGATTTTACAGACTGACTGAGAGCCCCCATGTGAGACATGGGACTGTGCCCAACTTGATTAGCTTGCATCTACCCCAGGGCTTAATACAGTGGTTGGCACATAGTAAGGACTTAAATACCATAAAAAATTACTTAGAATTATGTAATAATAATAATGTTGGTATTTGTTAAGCGCTTACTATGTCAGAGCACTGTTCTAAGCCCTGGGGTAGATACGGGGTGATCAGGTTGTCCCACGTGGGGCTCACAGTTTTTTTAATCCCCATTTTACAGATGAGGTAACTGAGGCACAGAGGAATTAAGTGACTTGCCCACAGTCACACAGCTGATAAGTGGCAGAGCCGGGATTCGAACCCATGACCTCTGACTCCCAAGCCCAGGATCTTTCCACTGAGCCACGCTGCTTCTGAGTACTCTGAAATAATAGTATTCATTAAGCACACACTTGTGTATGGTACTAACAGCATGAGAAGTACAAAATGAAGAAGTGAAATGTTCTCTGCCCACAAGCTTACGTTTAATGAGGGAACAAAGCAGAGTATATTTACAAATAGGCTAATGAAAATGAATAATTGAATGCACAGTTGAGTAAACATATATACAAAAGTCAGAGAATGGACTCAGATAAGTACTCAAGTGCTAGAGATGGCTGATTAGTTTAGACAATTTAGGGCACTGGGATTTAATGAAGAAAGGCTTGGTGACTGAGGGTGGGGTTTCAGGAGAGCTGTGAATATAGGGAGGGCTGTGGTCTGTTGGATTTAGGAAGAGAGCTGACTTTCAATCTGAGGGAGCAGCTTGAACGAGGGACTGAGGCAGAAGAGTAAATACTGAATTACAGATAAAAGATTAAAGGTGAAGTGAGCAGAAGCATAGGGTAGGGTGAGTTTCTGGAGAGCCTTGAAGCCAATAATGAAGTGTTTTGCCTGATATAGAGATGCGCAGAAAACCAGTAGAAGGAGCATGGTCTAATGTATAGAGCACTGGCCTAGGAGTCAGAAGGTTGTGGGTTCTAATTCCGCTCCACCACTTGTCTGCTGTGTGACCTTGGGTATGTCACTTCACACTTCATTCGGTGTCTCAGTTATCTCATCTATAAAATGGGGATATAAACTGGGAAACTCATATGGTACAGGGACTGTGTTCAACCTGATTCGCTTGTATCCACCCCAGTGCTAGTACAGTTCCTGGAACACAGTAAGCACTTAACAAATACCACAGCTATTATTAATATTATACTGAGGAGAGGAGATCTGTAAATCAAATGACTTTTCAAGAAGATGATCAGTGCAGCAGTAGAGAGTATAGAGTGGGGAGAAGCTGGAGGCAATGACACTAGTAATTCTGAATACTCTCAAACCCTTGATGTATATGTCCTGATGAGCCAAATCCTAAAAATCAGGTCTTTGAGACAGCTAGAAAGTCACTGCTGAAAGAGTCCATGAACAAGTACAATCAAACAAGCATACTGGATTTGCATAATGCCAATTTCCTTGGTTCAGCACAGATTGAAGATGAATGATACCATGAATAAATAGTGAACTTCCTTCTCAAGTACGCTGTGCTAATCCAATAAAGCCACAGATGGGACTGCATGTACCGAGGGGGCTTTCAAATTGTCATGTACTCAATTATTTGACTAAAGGTATGGGGCACCGAGGCAGACACCTAAAGAAAATGACAAAAAGAACAAACCCAGAGGAATTATCTCTTGCTGGTTTGTATCAAATAATGTCCCACTCCACTTTGCTTTCTTACAATATAACTGTTTCCGGCCAAATTTCTAGAGACAGTCATGTGACAACATCATACCCATCAGCATGTCATGGACTCTGATAGCTGAACTCGGCTCCCTCACTCCTCTGTTCGTCCAAAGATCTTGCACTCCAAACCTCAGCTCTGGATCACAACTCCCCATTATGCTTTCTCATTCTTGCACTTAAGACCTGGAATGCTGTGGGCGGAAATCTTGACAGCAATCTGACCAACCATTTTAAGATCATCCTCACCTTAAATAATTCTGCCCTCTCTTTCCCTCAGCAATATTGCTTCTCCTCCCTTATCAGCTCTCATGCCCAGTAATTCCACCAATGACTCCAGACCTTTAACCCCCTCCTGAAATGACCAGTGCCTATCCCCAATCCCTCAAGTATGAGCTCCCCCAAATTTCCCATTCACCTCCCCAGCTCTCCTAACCCTACCAGACTCTCATCAACTCTCTGATCCTGCTTGGCCAACAGCTGAGACCAAAAGAGTGACTTTCCCAAAGGCATAACCAAGGGGCCTTGTGAAACCAGATCCCCTAACTCCAAAACCCATGTTCTTTCCATTAGCACACATTGCTGGCATTATCCCTGATTTCTCTCTCTCTTTCAACCCTCTATTCACTCTGTCACCAAATCCCCCAGCTTTCAAGTCCTGTCATTTTTCAGGTACTTAATCCATTTTCTTACTTCTGTCTTCTCTCACTACCACTCAGCTTGTACACTTCATTCTTCTCAAACCAATTTACTCATTCCATCTCCTTCTCCTTTCTCCAACTGCCCTCCCCCTGATTGGAAGTGACCTCCCCACTACTTATGCAACAGACCACTGCTCTCCCCATCTTCAAAGCCTTTAGAAAACCAAATCTTTTCCAGAAGGCCTTTCCCAGTTAATTTTTTTTTCATGGTATTTGTTAAGTGCTTACTATGTGCCAGGCACTGTTCTAAACACTGGGGTAGATACAAGCTAATCAGGTTGCACACAGTCACTGTTCCACATGGGGCTCACAGTTTTAATCTCTATTTTACAGATGAGATAAGGTACAGAGAAGTTAAGTAACTTGCCCAAGGTCACACAGCAGACAAGTAGAGGGTTCAGAATTAGAACCCAGGTCCTTCTGGCTCTCAGATCCATGCTCTAACCATTAGGCCATGTTGCTTCTTTCTCTTTCTCTTCTCCCTACTCTTTATAGCCCCAACTGCTACTTCAGAACTTCTACCTCTCCTAAGCATTTGGAACTCACACACAAACTCATACCCAGTAGCAGTTATGTTGTTACCTCTCCCCATCTGTAATTTATGTTATTGTTCATCCTTCCTGGTAGATGGAAAGATTCTTGAGTATAGGAACAAATCTATTGATCTTTTTGTACTCTTCTAATCAATCAATTAAATGGTATTTGCTGAACCCTTATGACGATGATGATGGTGATAATAATAGTAATAATAATTGTTAAACACTTACCATGTTCCAGGCCCATATTAAGTACAGGGGCAGATGCTAGATAATCAAGTTGGCTATGGTCCTTGTCCCACAGAGGGCTCAGAGTCTGAGTAGGAGGGAGAACAGGTATTTCATCCCCATTTTAGAAATGAAGAAACAGAGGCACAAAGAAGTTAAGTGACTTGCCCAAGATCACACAGCAGGCAGTGGCAGAGCCAGGATTAAAAAACAAATGGTCTGCACACAGCAGGCATGCAATAAATATTCTGGATTGATTTATTGATTATGCTACAGGCTGTAATATTATGCTGCTATATTTTCAGAGCTGGGTAGTAACTTTATTGAAATTACTTTTATAATAAAGTTCAGTCATCCAAAAATATAATAGCTACTCAACATTCAGTGGTTGGGTTGGTAGTCTTTTGAAGACATTCATTCTTACCCAAAAGCAGAGCTGCTCATTCAGCTGTGGCAATGTTTTATTCTAATCAGAGTGAGGCAAAGACAGAAGGTGTGTACTTATCTTTTTCTATCTAGTAGAAAAAGGTTTGGCTCAGTATGGGTTGAACTAAAATTTCATCTTAATAAATAGCTTTTGTTTCTGGTTGTTGTCAGACGTACTTCAGTCTGTAAGTGAATTATTTTAACTACTTCAGATATGGACAGTGAATTCATGTTGCTTTATTCATACATCAACCAGTACAATGCAAAAATAATTTTGAAAAATGTGGAGCACTGATGAAATAATCTCATTTAGATTGACACTTTGTTCACGTGCGCCTATACACACAAACCACAAAGGAAGCATTTCAACAACTGAGAACAGATTGGCAAAAGAATATCGGTCTAGGGTAACACTACCCTGATCTCTAAATCTCCTTAATATTTTGCAACTTTAAAATTAGAGGCAATGAGGTATACAAACAATAACTACCACCCATCCACAGAAGAGATAACCAACTGCTTTCCATGTAACCAAGATGGAAAAGAAATAGAAATTTACCCGTGAAAGTTCATGGCCACTTACCTTCTAATGAGGCTGCCTGCCAACAAATTGGATGCTTTTATTCCTTCTTCATACTGAGGACACACTGGAAAACCAAATGTATTCTTGGTTTGGGATGGCAAGTTCAAATCAGAGATATGGTCACAGCCAACTTGATAGTAGCTGAATTTGATTTATCTGAAATTCCTTATTTAATATTTTAGCCTGTCTCCCTCTGGATCATGATGTAATTGGAAACAATAATTCAGGACATAGCGTTGTTCCATGTAATATGCCATATAGTTTGTACTCATTACACTTCTTGGCAAAACAGTTGTAGAATGGATTTTGCTTAGTGAAGCTTATGTTGAGAGCACCTGATGTTCTAAAAATGAATTTGGAAAACTTCCCAGACTACACATCTGCCTCCGTAACTTCAAAGAGAATGAAGCTGAATAGAGAAGGAGCGAGAACTGGTGAATGTCTACTTTCTTTGCCTGTTTTTCCATCTCTCTCTGTAACTCCCAGCAGCAGCAGCTATGAGGGTGACCTTCCCTCCCTCCATTCCAGAAAACCTATATTCCGCCTGCTAGCTCAGAGAGAATTAAATGCTTGCTCAACATGGAGTGGGTAAGCTAGTCACGTACGATCAGTCCATTGTAAATGGATCCCATGCCCAATGCTTTTCTTAGAGTGATGGAGGAAAGGATTCTGGTTTTGGATTTCAGTGACTTTACTGCCATGATGAGGTAAGGCAAGAGGTCCCAAAGGCCAAATAGCAAGTATCTGCATCCCCTTCTGCCTGTGACTATTCTCAATTGACCTGGTGACAAGCTGCCAGCTATCCTGAAGATGTTTCTTCCATTCCCCTTTTCCCCAATTTACCACAGAGTTGTTTTTTTCCTGCCTCTAGTTTAATCTAAAGTCTCTTCTTGCTGCAACTTTGAGAAGGCACATTTTCCCTCTCTCACATCTTGTTAGTTGCTACTCTGGTAGCAAAAATGCCCTCTGCCACTTTCTCCTTGCCTCAGTAAGCAATGATTGCAAAGCTGTGTGTATTTTACCGGGGTATTCAGTCTCTCCACTTCTAAAACTGGGTTGTGATTGCTGATGCTGTATTTGCTCAGCTTCAATCTGTTTTCACATATTGGGCCCATCTGCAAGATTGACACTTCTGGGAAGAAGTCTATAGCAAATGTGCTTAATATTCCATTGATCTATTCTTTATTGTAAACAGCATTCCAGATTCTTAGAACTAACTGGGCCAATTGCTTTCCATCTTGTTTGTTTGAAACCATCGTTTCCTCTCAGGAGAATCTTATTCAGATGAGCTCATTCCTGGATTATTAATTTCTCCGAAGAATGTTTTCCCCTTCCTCGCTAACTCCTCGTGTGGTCCTATTTGGTTTGCCAGATGGAATGGGATGATTTGAGGATATTTCAAGTCCAGTCAAGGGAACTTAAAAAATAAAATCTGCTTCTTGAGGGAAGAATCCACCCTGACTGGCTGATCTCTCTGATGGTGACATTGGTTATTGGTTGGAGAAGCAGCATGCATGGTCTATTGGAATAAGCACAGCCCTGGGAGTCAAAGGACCTGGATTCTAATCCCAGCACCACTACTTGTTTGCTATGACATTGGGCAAGTGTCTTAGCTTCTCTGTACATCAGTTTCCTCATTAGTAAAATGGAGATTAGATCCCGGCTCTGCCCCTTGTCAGGTGTGTCACTTTGGACAAGTCACTTCACTTCTCTGTGCCTCAGTTACCTCATCTGTAAAATGGGGATTAAGACTGTGAGCCTCACGTGGGACAACCTGATTACCCTGTATCTCCCCTAGCGCTTAGAACATATTAAGCACTTAACAAATACCAACATTATTATTATTATAAGATCAGGGCCAATATTTTGACTTTATATTTGTTTAATGGGTTTCCTCTTTAGAGTTGGAAAAATATTACAGTCTTTTCAATTATAGTTTTATTTCATCCCAGCTTTATTTTTCATTGTATTTCTAGCCCCTATTTTATTGTTGTTGCTGAATTTTAGTGCTTCCCAAATATGTATGAGGGTGGTAGGGTCTCTTTACACAACTTTGGCTTTCTGAGAAAGTGGTGTTTGGAATTCCACGGCATGGAGCCAAGAGAGGTTTTCTCATTGGCAAAAGGTGGATTCAAGGCCTGTTTTTCCTCCTACTTCGACTGTAAGGCCCATATGGGACAGGGACTGTAATCAACCTGGTGAACTTTTACCTATCCAACAGTGCTTGCCATTTATTAAGGGCTTAAATATAATAATAATAATAATATAGAGTCAGTGTTGTGCAGACTAGTTCCTAACAGGTTTTTCCTCTAATTCTTTATATAAAATAAAAGAAATACATTTTGTCATCATCATCATCATCATCATCATCATCATCAGTGTATTTATTGAGCTCTTTCTACATGCAGAGTACTGTACTAAGCACTTGGAGAGTACATTACAAATCATTGGCAGGTACCTTTGCTAGCCACAGGGAGCTTACAGTCCAGAGGGGAAGACAGACAGTAATATAAATAAATAGTTCATACTATATAATTTAAAGATACATACATAAATTTTGTGGGATTAAGAGTGGGGCGAATGTCAAGTGTCCAAAGGTCACAAATCCAAGTACAGACTCACAATCAGTGCAAAAGTATTTCCTCCAATTTTAATGTCTTTGATTGTCCAACTTCTAGTTCCTGATTCTACAAGTTAGCATCTTATAGTTCTACAACATGTGATTCAGATACAAATACTATCAGAGTCAATTCACCTAATTAGTATGGAAATTTATATATTCTTTTATATTCCTATTTATTTATACACTCTTACTATTATCACACTCTTTATACACTCTTCTTCATCTTCAACTTCAGATGCCAATCATACAAATATGAAAGCAATAATACGTTTGCCAGAGACTCCCCTCATCATCTTCAGAAGGCCCTCATGCCTACCTCAAGGTACATAGCCTCTCCCTGATATTTCTAAAGCTATTTTGAACCCAGCTCAGATGCAATGGTGAAGGTAAGATATGCAGGAAGGAGTTTAGTGAGGTGGAGAAGAGGGAGGTAGTATGGGTGGCCATCTGGGTGGGTGGGTAGGAAAAGGGGAAAGAGAGAGGAGTGAGAAGAACATGATGCTAAACCCAGACCAGTCATCCCATCTGCCTAGCTGCTGTGGACTCTGTAAGCTTGTCCTCTAGACTGGAAGGGGAGCAGCATGGTCTAGTAGCTAGAGCACAGGCCTGGGAGTCAGAAGGCCATGGGTTCTAATCCTGGCTCCGCCATCTGTCTGCTCTGTGATGTTGGGCAAATCACTTCAATTTTCTGGACTTCAGTTCCCTCATCTGTAAAATGGGGATGAAGACTGTGATATGGGGATGTGACTGTGTCTATGTGGGACAGGAAGTGTGTCCAACCAAACTAAATTTATCTACACCAGCACTTAGAACAGTGCCTGACACGTAGTAAGCACTTCACAAATACCATCATCATTATTATTATAAGCTTGTTGTGGGTAGGGAATGCATTTGCTGTTAAATTATACTCTCTGAAGTGCTTAGTACAGTGCTCTGCATACAGTAAGTACTCAATAACTACGATTTACTGACTCAAGTATACCTCCACCTAAAAGATAAATTGGATGCCTAACCTGCTCTGTTTAGCAGGGGGATTGTTTGGAGGTTGTGCTACCACCTAGCGACCCAGTTGAGTCCTTAGCTGACTCAAAACTACCTACGGATTTGCATCTCAGTGTCTGGGGGTGTAAAAGCAATTTAGAAAGGGGGTAGGGAGCTCAAGGATCCCCTTGATGGAATAATGAAAATAATATCAGTGATAACAGCAACAACAATCACACCACTTTGCATGCCAATCGCGTGTTTATTTTTCCAAAGAGATTTTACATCAATCATTTCATCCTCGGAACAGCCCCAGAAGTAAAAAGGGGTAGATGTTGTTATCCCCATTTTACAGATTAGGAAACTGAGGTCCAGGGAGGTTAAGCAGCTGCCCCAAGCAAGGTCACATAGCAGGAGGGGCAGATCTGGGTTTAGAACTCAGATTGGGTTGGAAAGCAGCGTGGCTCAGTGGAAAAGAGCCTGGGCTTCGGAGTCAGAGGTCATGAGTTCGACTCCCGGCTCTGCCACTTGTCAGCTGTGTGACTGTGGGCAAGTCACTTAACTTCTCTGTGCCTTAGTTACCTCCTCTGTAAAATGGGGTTAACTGTGAGCCTCATGTAGGACAACCTGATTACCCTGTATCTCCCCCAGCGCTTAGAACAGTGCTCTGCACATAGTAAGCGCTTAACAAATACCAACATTATTAACTCAGGTCTCCTGATGTCTAGTTCTATTTTCCTTTCACTAGAACAGACCACTGTGCCTCTTCTCACCAAACAGATGGATTTACCTATGGCATAAATGCATCTGGTCATTTCCATCCTCAATGATCTCTTCCCAGATGTGATGCTACCAAAGGAAGTAAATAATAAACAGGGATAGGAATGGTAGGTAAACGTTGGAAATAGGACAAGTTTCTCTGGTAAAAGATCACATCCATCTTATAGTTATTTGGGACTTGGGATTCTGGCTTGCTCGTCTGGATTCATCAACTGAGAATATTTTATTTAAATATTAATATTCTAACTGAAAACAGATCCAAAGTGACTGGCATTACCTGGTGCTGAAAAAATAATAGTTCTTTTTAATAGTTAAGATGGCCATTTTTCTATTTCTCTTGTCCAGTCTGCACTGTCTTACCTCATAGATTCTATTTTTCTTTTTTATAAATTACTATTACATCTACTAAACCAAGTTGAAGAAATTGGAATGATTCCCTTTTAATGAGTAAAGAAAGATTAAAACTGATGTACATAAGGTCAGAGAAATAGATGGATGGATTGGTGTATGATGCTAACTGCACCCATTATGTTAGGGAGAGAGCTGAGAAAGATGTATGTGATCAAGGATCCACATATACACATCAGTGGCAATACTGCATATGATATCCTAACCCTCATATACAACTAAACAAGCCTCCCCCGAGTCCCAACCCAGTGACATTTTCAAACTAGGGAGAATTTCAAAAAGGTTCATCACCACCTTCAAGAAGAAAAGCAAAAGATCTGAATGTGGTGGTTATTGAGCTATCTTATATCTGTTATTGAGATATCTCATATCCTCCACTGTGGGCAAGAACATAGGTGGGCTACTCCTAGATTAGCCACTAAAGATCTTAATGAAGACACATTTCCTCCAAGAAGCTCAAGCCCGTCAAACGGCAGGGAGTGTCTCTATCTGTTGCCGACTTGTTCATTCCAAGTGCTTAGTACAGTGCTCTGCACATAGTAAGCTCTCAATAAATACTATTGAATGAATGAATGAATCACTAAGTTCTTTCCTCTTCTCCCACTTCCTTCTTCATCAACCTTCATAGAGAAGCAGCGTGGCTCACTGGAAAGAGCACGGGCTTTGGAGTCAGAGGTCATGGGTTCGAACCCCGGCTCTACCACTTGTCAGCTGTGTGACTTTGGGCAAGTCACTTAACCTCTCGGTGCCTCAGTTACCTCATCTGTAAAATGGGGATTAAGACTGTGAGCCCCACGTGGGACAACCTGATTCCCCTGTGTCTACCCCAGCGCTTAGAACAGTGCTCGGCACATAGTAAGCGCTTAACAAATACCAACATAACCTGACTTGCTTCCTATATTTATCCCTCCCTTCCAGCCCCACAGTCCTTATCAAGTGCTTAGTAAAGTGCTTTGCCCACTGTAAACACTCAATAAATATGATTGAATGAATTGAATGACTGTAATTTTAAAATTTATTTTAATGTCTGTCTTCCCCGCTAGACTGTAAGCTCTAGTGGACAGGGAATATGCCCAAATATTGTTATATTGTACTCTCCCAAGCTCTTAGTACAGTGCTCTGCACACAGTAAGTGCTCAATAAATATGATTGACTGACCAAATGATGTTGATATCTAAGTGTGGCTTCAGACCACGATGTGATCCAGCGGCCATGATCTTTGTAGCACAGCAAATACTGGAAAAATGCAGGTTACAGCACTAGGTCCTCTATATGGTTATCAAAGACGTAATGAAAATTTTTGACATCATCTTTAGATCTGAACTCTGGAAGCAAATGAGGAAACTTGGCTGTCCTGAGAAGTTCATTAAGATCCTAACTCTGCTTTGCGAGGACGTGCCTGGTTGTGTAGAGCCAAATTTTCTAAAAGTGTTCCCAACTTATTGCAAACACCTGGTTCATTTCTTCTTCTCCCCAGTTCCTTTACTCCATTTCCCACCTGCAACCTTTCTGCTCCTTCCTCAATACACAGTCATTTGAGTGGGGTGGCAATTTTTGACAGACTTTTATCTGAACATCATTTTACTTGATGACCATTCCATAGAGTACCTCCCCTTCACCCCCTCCCCTACAAAACAACTTTAGGATTTGTATTTTTCTCTCTCTCGACTGATCATTAGAATATTTTAATTTATTCCAGATATAATGTCCTTTACACTCAGGTTTTATGTTATTTTCACCATGTAATATTCAGCCTATTGAACCATTTTGGTGCATTATTTCACTCAAAAAGGCCTTGTGATAAATTTCAAATGATAACATGATATTAAAAATAGTGTTTTATTGTAGTCATTTTTCATGCAAATATTTGTTGGTTTACAGCTAAGAGATGTTGATTTGACAATATACAAACTTTATATATTATCATTTTGAACAATGGTGCTCTCAAATCAGCCATTTTGGTGTCTGCAAAATGAGTCAAACAACTGGGGGCATTTATTGAGTGTTTACTGTGTGCAGAGCACTGTACTAAGCTCTTGGAAGAGTACAATACAATAGAGTTGGTAGTTGTGACCTCTGTCCTCAAAGAGCTAGCAATTTCTTGGGGAATTTAAATGAATTTAGGCATCAAAATAACTGTGGCCTAGAGGATGGAGCACGGGCCTGGGAGTCAGAAGGATGTGGATTCTATTCCCAGCCCTGCCACTTGTCTTCTCTGTGACCTTGGACAAGTCACTTTTTGTCTCTGTGCCTCAGTTATCTTATCTGTAAAATGGGGATTAAGGCTGTGAGCCTCATGAGAAGCAGTGTGGCTTAGTGAAAAGAGCCCTGGCTTGGGAGTCAGAGGTCTTGGGTTCTAATTTTGGCTCCACCACTTGTCAGCTGTGTGACTTTGGGCAAGTCACTTAACTTCTCTGTGCCTCAGTTCCCTCATCTGTAAAATGGGGATTAAGACTGTGAGCCCCATGTGGGACAAACTGATTACCTTGTATCTACTCCAGCAATTAGAACAGTGCTTGGCACATAGTAAGTGCTTAACAAATGCCATCATTATTATTATTATTAGTATTATGTGGGACATGGATGAAGGAGGACCAACCTGCTTAGTTTGTATCTACCTCAACACTTAGAACACTGGCTGGCACATAGTAAGCACTTTAAAAATACCACAAAAAATTACAGATAGGAGAAGTGGGAAAGTATAAGTGTTTGAGGGGCTGGGTTGAGTATCAAAGTGATTAAGGGTTAAGACCACCCTACTATTCTACTACCCATGTCTCTGGAAGTATCTGTACTAATTAAATGTTAGGAAACAAATTATGTCTTTTTATCATCTATCCTCATTATCATCTAGTTAACATTCCAGTTTCAAACTGTAACAAAGCCTAATAAGATATATTCGAGGATGTTTTTGAAACGTTCTTAAATGGTACACTTAGTCACTAAAATTCCCTCAGATTATGATGAATAACATGGCTTGGTATAAGAAAATAAGTTAAATGGCTTTTAAAAATAGATTATATGTAATGACTTTTATGATTTGTAAACCATAGGCAAGCAAGATGTAGTGACAACTGGAGAATGCAGCACAGGAAGGAAAAAGGGAACAGAGGAAACAGAAAAAGCAGTAGGGAGTGGGAGTGAGAAAGGAAGAAAGTCCTCCTCGAGGGGAAAAATTCCAAGAATCATAGAATACTACAATAAAAGAATCACAACACTGGAACTTCCAGAAAGAGATATACCATTGCCCAAAGAGCTGACAACATGTTTGGGCATGACAGGAATTGAGTAGGGGGTGCTGAAGCCATAAGAAAGGCTATGATGGTTGAGCAGAGTCAGTCAGTCATATTTATCGAGTTCTTAGTGTGTGCACAGCACAGTGCTTGGGAAAGTACAATATAATAATATAACAGGTACATTCCCTGCCCACAATGAGCTGAAAGAGAAAGTATCGAGACCTGTTGCCTGGAGGGGGAACCAAGGGATGAGTACAAACATCCTTAACTACAAACTGTACATTGGTTGACCTGAAGAACTACAGTGCTTATATGGTTCAGTGGGAGGAAAAAAACGAGGATCTGGAGAAGGGCAGATAAACCCACACAGGGTCAGGGGAATGGGGGATATGGACAGTAATGGGATGGGGGAGTTATGATTCATTCATTCATTCAATAGTATTTATTGAGCGCTTACTATGTGCAGAGCACTGTACTAAGCGCTTGGGATGAACAAGTCGGCAACAGATAGAGATAGTCCCTGCCGTTTGACGGGCTTACAGTCTAATCGGGAGAGATGGACAGACAAGAACAATGATCATTTGGAGAAATTGGTAGGGGTTGCATCGATCAATCACTGGTATTTAGTGAGTGCTTACTGTGTGCAGCACTTGGGAGAGTACAATATGACAGAATCTGATAATCACGTTCCCTGCTCACAGTGAGCTTACAGTCTAGAAGGTGAGACAGATATTAAAGTAGTGTCTGTAGAATGTAAAAAAGCAGTGCCTCTTCTGCGATGGGGTTCTGCAAAGCCCTTTTATATGTTAATAGTGAAGTCTGGCAAGTGGGGTCACTCTAAACTGCAATCCTGGGTATGTAGGATTACCTGTAATAATAATGATTATGATATTTGTTAAGCAGTTACTATGTGCCAGGCACTGTACTAAGCACTGGGGTAGATACAAGAAAATCAGGTTGGACACAGTCCCTGTCCCAGGTGGGGCTCACAGTCTCAATCCCCATTTAACAGATGAGGTAACTGAGGCCCAGAGAAGTGAAGTAACTTTGCCCAAGGTCACACAGCACACCAAGACTCCTATTGACCAAGCAGGATGTTTGGTAAAATTTACCAATTAATTGATTGAACAATCAGTCGTACTTACTGAGTACTCACTGTGTGAAGCAGTGTGGCTCAGTGGAAAAGAGCCCGGGCTAAGGAGTCAGAGGTCATGTGTTCGAATCCTGACGCCACCACTCGTCAGCTGGGTCACTTCACTTCTCAATACCTCAGTTCCCTCATCTGCTGTGGGACAACCTAATTACCTTGTAACTAACCCAGCACTTACAACAGTGCTCGGCACATAGTAAGCGCTTAACAAATACCAACATTCACTGTACTAAGCACTTGAGGGAGTACGATACAACCAAGTTGGTAGACATAAGAAACAGCATGGCCTAGTGGCAAGAGCACAGGCTTGGGAGTCAGATGATTTGGGTTCTAAACTCTGGTCTGTCACTTGTCTGCTGTGTGACCTTGAGCAAGTCACTTAACTACTCTGTGCCTCAGTCACCTCATCTATAAAATGGGGATTAAGACCATGAGTCTCATGTGGGACAACCTGATTACCTTGTATCTACCCCAGTGCTCAGAACAGTGCTTGGCACATAGAAGCACTTAACAAATACTATTATTATTAATATTATTATTATTATTCCCTGTCCACAAAAAACTTATAATCTAAAGGGGGAGACAGACATTAATATAAGTAAATAAATTATGGATATGTCCATGAGTACAGTGGGACTGAGAGGGGGTATAAATCCAAATGCAATGGTAATGCAGCAGGGCGTGGGAGAAGGGGAAATAAAGGTTTAATCAAGGAAGGCCTCTGAGGATATGTGAAGCTCATTGTCCACAGGGAATGTGTCTGTTTGGTCTTGTACTCTCCCAGCGTTTAGTACAGTACTTTGCACACAGTAAGTCCTCAATAAATATGATTGACTGAGTAAATGAATTGACTGAAGGTCCCCTAAGAAGCTAAAACTCCTACCAATTTGGCAAGCAGTGGGACGCACTCAGTCGTTAGCTGAGCTTACATATGTTGAGAAGCAGTGTGGCTCAGTGGAAAGAGCCGGGGCTTCAGAGTCAGAGGTCATGGGTTCAAATCCCAGCTCTGCCACTTGTCAACTGTGTGACTGTGGGCAAGTCACTTAACTTATCTGTGCCTCAATTACCGCATCTGTAAAATGGGGATTAACTGCGAGCCTCACATGGGACAACCTGATTACCCTGTATCTACCCCAGAGATTAGAACAGTGCTCTGCACATAGTAAATGCTTAACAAATACCAACATTATTATCATTACTATTATTAAATGTCTTTATCTTTGTCTTCAGCTCAATAATTCAGTCAATCAATCAGTAATATTTATTGAACAATTGCTTATTCAGAGCATTGCATTAAGCATCTGAGAGAGTATAGTAGAGATGGTGAACACGAACCCTGCTCTCAATTCAGGTTGACCCAATTGAGCCACAAAGGTGGGGAGGAGGAGTGGGTAACAGACAGACAAACAACATCTAGGTGGACAGGCTGGGTTATAAGGCACCACCTCTAGTTCTACTACTGAAAGAACTAGAAAGTGAATGCGTTTACCTAAGATTTCTAATGAAATTCATCACCTACAAATCATTTTTGAAAATGCCATGATTGACAAGACTAATATTTGATAATTGCTTTTGACTAACTTTATAATGACTTATGTGCAACTAAAAGTATTGACCATATCTCTGATGTTTCTTTGATGATAATTACTCAGGTGGAACAGAATCCAAAGGCTTGCCAAAACCTTTAACTATTCCCTTTTACTGATGAGGCTATTGCGGTGCTTAACCCACATCTCTTCAAAGTCACATCTTCTCCATGAGACCTTCTTCCCTAACTAAGCCCTCATTTCCTCTACTCTCTCTCCCTTCTGCATCACCCTTGGGCTTGGACTTTTACACTTTTTTTTAACCCCCCCTCACTCCCAAACCTCAGCCCCACAGCACTTAAAATCCATAATTTATTTGAATGTCTGTCTCCCCTTCTGGATTGTAAGCTTCTTGTGGGCAGGGAACATTTCTACCAATTCTGTTGTTTTTACTTTCCCAAGCACGAGTATGGAAGTCAGTGGTCATGGGTTCAAATCACAGCTCCATCACCTGTCTGCTGTGTGATCTTCTTTCATTCATTCATTCACTCATTCAATAGTATTTATTGAGCGCTTACTATGTGCAGAGCACTGTAACTAAGCACTTGGAATGAACAAGTCGGCAACAGATAGAGACAGTTCCTGCCATTTGACGGGCTTACAGTCTAATCGGGGGAAACAGACAGACAAGAACAATGGCAATAAATAGAGTCAAGGGGAAGAACATCTCGTAAAAACAATGGCAACTAAATAGAATCAAGGCAATGTACATTTCATTAACAAAATAAATAGGGTAATGTAAATATATACAGTTGAGCAGACGAGTACAGTGCTGAGGGGATGGGAAGGGAGAGGGGGAGGAGCAGAGGGAAATGGGGGAAAAGAGGGTTAAGCTGTGGAGTGGTGAAGGGGGGCGGCGGTAGAGGGAGTAGAGGGAGAAGGGGAGCTTGGACAAGTCACTTGATTTCTCTCTGCCTCATTTACCTCATCTGTAAAATGGGGATGAAGACTGAGAGCTCCATGTGCGACAGGGACTGTGTCCAAACTGATTACCTTGTATCTCTTCCAGTGCTTAGAACAGTGTTTGGCAATAGTAAGTGCTTAACAAATATTATGATTATTATTACTTGGTGCAATGCTCTGCATACAGTAAGTGCTCAATAAATACCACTGATGGATTGATTAATTACACTGAAATGACTTTCTTTAGTCATAGAGAGCCAGCAGACAATAAGTACTAGAACTCACAGCCATAGAGTTTTTTTTTCCTAAGGATGCTCAAGTTCTTTCTTTTATGGGCACAGCTAAGGAAACTCTCAAATTGCTGGCCAATATTCTGCTCAGAAATCTTGCTTTTTTTTTAGTATGAAACAGAACTCTTTTCATTTCCAATTATTTAGGAAGGGAAAAATGTCAAACAGTTTGATCTTGAATGTCAATCTACTTATTTTCCTAGGCCTGACATCCATTAATTGTCCCAACTCTTCAATGGTTGTCCATCCAGCTACCCGACAGAACAAAAACTCCTTACCTTCGGCTTTAATGCACTCAATCAGCTCTCTTCCTCCTACTTATCCTCACTCCTCTTCCATTGCAACACAGTCTACACACTTTGCTCCTCTAACAGGAACCTAATCGATCTAATTTCTCTAGCTGTTGACCGCTGGCTGATGCCCTCCCTCCTCCTTCATATCAGACACTCTATTAAAGGCATTTATTAAACATTTACTATGTGCTAAGCACTATTCTAAGTACTGGGGTAGGTACAAGTTTACCAGATTGGATACAGTCTCTGACCCACATGGGACTCACAGCCATAATCCTCATTTTACAGATAAGGGAACTGAGACACAAAGAAGTTCAGTGACTTGCCCAAGGTCACACAGCAGACAAGTGGCAGAGCTGGGATTAAAACCCAGGTCCTTCTGATTCCCAGGCCCATGCTCTTTGGTTGTGCTGCTTCAACACTCTCCCCATATTCAAAACCTCACTAAAATCATATCTCCTCCAGGAATGAATGAAGGCTTCCCTGCCTATCATCTCCCCACTCTATTCTCCTTATTTTCTGCATTTCCTGTGTACTTGCTTCCATACTCTCTAAACCCTCTGATATTCATTACTCCAACTCCAAACCTCATTGTAATTATGTACGTAAACTTAATCTCCACTGTTTACCCTATCTAAAATTTATTTTAATGTCTGTCTTCCCTCTGAGATTGTAAACTTCTGTACAGGGACCATATCTACCAATTTGATTATACTCTCCCAGTGCTTAGTACAGTGCTCTTCACACAGAAATCACTCAGTAAGTACCATCAATTGATTTACTTTTCATAGTAGCCCTAAAGTAATTAAAGTGTGGATCATTGGCATGGTCTAATTTCCTTGGGGAAAGTAGATTATCAAACTGATAGCAGTGTTCAGCCTTTGATTTTGTAGAGCTATTGTCATCAGGGTAAAAAATGAAAAACATTCATTTAAAAATCTTTATGTTCATTTCCCAAAATAAACCCTTATCGATGGAAGGTAATATTCAGCAGAGATATGAATTCTGTACTGTGGAGCAACTGAACAGTGTATTCATAGTTTAGCAGAAAATATCCTAAAGAAGATCTGTGAGATTTTGCTAACGGTCCCCAGCAATATTTAAAGTAGAACACTATTATTATCTGTGACAAGTAAATGTAGAAAATGGGAAAATTTGAAAGGTTCCTCTCTCAAAAGACTGCCTGAAGTACTTGAACTATTTGGATGTACCACACTGGGAAGAAATTATATGGAGCTAGATTGTTAAAGTAATTATAGCATTCAAAGTAGACATAACTGTCTCCTAAAGATATCAATAATTATATTTCTTTTATCTGGTGGGAAAAGCACTTTCAACTTCCTATAATGAACTCAGTATCAGTGTAAGGTTCTTTAATCCCACTATTATAGTTCTAAGGGTACAACAATCAAAGTTTATAGCATGCAACTAGCCAGCAGGCACGTAGTGGCTTACACCAGTTTCCTTACCCCAACACCCTCCTCTAAAGTAAAATGTGCAGGTTTCAAGATCAACCCTAGAAGTGAAGGTTCATTCCATTTATGTGCTGATTATTCTAAAGGAGGACCACAATAATGCCTGTTGAATCATTCCTACTATCTCTCTCGCTAATGTAATGAATCAACGATGGAAGAATCCATCTTCCTTCTGTCACGGGTTCCACCCTGAGCACAGTAGCTTCATCTCTCAGGTGTTTGAATGAGTTACTCTTACATAGCTACAATAATAAAAAGAAGAACAATATTAACAATCGTGGCATTTGTTAAATCACTTAAAATAGTACGCTAACTGCTATGGAAGTTACAAGATAAGCAGAATGGTCACGGTCCTTGTCTCACAGGCTAATTAGGAGGGAGAAGCAGCATGGCCTAATAGAAGGAACACAGGCCTGGGAGTCAGAAGAACTCGGTAGTTATATGTGCCACATACCTGCTGTGTGACTTTGGGCAAGCTGCTTAATGTCTCTGGCCTCAGTTACCTCATCTGCAAAATGGGGATTAAGATGGTGAACCCCATGTGGGTCATGAACTGCGTTCAACCTGATTAACTTGGATCTACCCCAGCACTTAGTACAGTGCCTGGAACATAGTAAGCACTTAAATTCCATTTTTTAAAAAAGGCATTGATTCCTCATTTTACAGATGAGGAAACTGTAGCACAGAGAAGTTTAGTGACTTGCCCAAGGTCACACAGCAGGCAAGTGGCAGAGCCCAGGAATAAAACCCAGATCCACCTGTTTCTCCCATAGAAAAGTGACTCTCAGTCTTCACTCTGCATCTCTGTATGAAGGCTCAACCCAGGGCTTCCACATGTGTTCATGCTAACAGTGCAGCTAAGCAAAAAGGTAGGCAAGATGATGCTAACCAATATCTACCATCCTACTTGGTTTTCTTACTCTCACTGATGAAAACTCAGGTATATTCACATACAAAATCCTATTTCCCTATTTTTTTCACTAATATGTCCTATTCCATACTAGAAGGCAGGAATATTCTGTAGATAGCCTGAACCCTTCCATGAAGATCTCCATGATCAAAGTTCCTACATCCTTCCTCAGGAATCCATTTTAATGTTTAATAATTTAATTGACAGAAAAACTTAATGAAATCCTTTCTCATATAATTTTAGTCCATTTAATCACAACCCATCATATAATTCAACTTTGTGAATTGAAAACTAATACACCTCAGGCTTCTCTAGGTTAAGCTCTAATAATAACAATAATAAGAATGGTACTTAAGCACTTATTATGCACCAAACACTATTCTAAACACTGGAGTAGATACAAGTTAATCAGGTTGGACATAGTCCCTATCCCACATGAGGCTCAGAGTCTTAATCATCATTTTATAGTTAAGGCAACTGAGGCACAGACAATTTAAGGGACACAGCAGACATGTGGCAGAGTCAGGATTAGAACCCAGATCTTTCTGACTCCCAGGCCCATGCTCTATCCACTAAGCTACACTGATTCCTCTGCTGCTTAGAAATCAGGCACCATGTCTGCCAACAGTACCACATTGTACTCTCCTGAGAATTTAAAACAGAGTTCTCCACACAGAGCACTCAATAAATACCAATGATTAAGTGATTAATTTTTACTTAGTTCTTATGACCTTCTCTCAAATCTCTTACTGTTCAATCTTTCATCATTTCCTTTTCTACATTGCTTTGCTTGCAATGCAATTCCCTTCATAAAATGTCCAGTTCATGCATTGAGAAATGACATTGCCTCTCAATATGAAACCTATATTCAATTCCAGCCACAGAAACCTACTGCTTTTGCTACTAATTTCAGGCATGGGAAATATCATCATCATCATCATTATCATCAATATTATTTAGTGAGTGCTTACTATGTGCAGAGCACCGTAATGAGCGCATGGGAAAGTACAATGCAACAGAGTTGGCAGGCACATTCCCAATCCACAACAAGGTTACATTCTAAAGGTAGAAACATTAATTGAAATAATTTATAGCATACAATTTAAAGATATGTTCATATCCAATATGGTATCTTTCTTTTGAAAAGTCAGATCTCACCACCATGGAATCTGTTTCGAGAGGGTATTTGGGCCATTTGAGAGAACATTTGATTATTAACCAAGATACTTTCCTAGACTGGCTACTGAGTTGTACAGATGAGACCTGACCTAAGGCAACAGAGTCTGTTTCTGTTTTTATTGTGGTGAATCATTGGCTAACATTGTGCTAATTACACAGAAGGCTTCTATCCCATCTGGGCAGTTATTCCTGTTGCAATTAACTGCTGTGCTATCTGGTGAATGCTTTGTTGGAATGGACCTTGAACCTCCTTCATCCATACCCCTCAGGTCTCCTTAACTCCAACTGGGGCCACATTTGGAAATACCATAGTAATGGCACCAAAATTTCCTTCCCATCCATCCATAGCCACAGGTTTTCCAGTCATTAGAACATGAGTGCTACAATGCCTGATCAACAACTCTCTGGCGATTCTCCAACTTCATATCCGATCGGCAATTTCTCTCCCTCCTTCTAAGTCTTATTGAAGGCACATCTCCTCCAAGAGGCCTTCCCTGATTAAGCCTTCATTTCCTCTTCTCCTACACCCTTCTGTGTTGCCCTTGCACTTGGATTTGCTCCTTTATTCAACTCTCCTTAGTCCCATAGCACTTGGGACATCTCCATAATTTATTTATTTATATTAATGTCTGCCTCCCCCTCTAGACAGATCTGATCATTATGTGTCTACCAATTCTGTGATACTGTACTCTCCCAAGCGCTTAGTATAGTGCTCTGCACACAGTAAGTGCTCAATAAATACAATTGACCAACTATCTACACGTTTGACTGATCTCAGAAGGAGAATGCTGGACTGGGTGGATCCCTTGATCTCTGACCTTGTATGTGATTTCTATCTCCAATTGAGAAATTTGGGGGTAACATTTAATTGCCGATCGATCAAATCAGTAATGATAATTATAGCAACAATTATTGTACTTGTTAATAATATGGTTCTAAAGACTTATTATGTGCTAAACACTATTCTAAGCATTGGGGTAGATATGAGTTAATCAAGCTGGATATAGCTCCAGTCCCGCAAGGGGCTTACAGTTTGAGTAGGAGGGAGTAAACACAGATAAACTTTGACAACTGCCAGCTGAATGCCAGCATGTGTGTATGAGGTGGAAGGGTGGTAGGGCGTTGTCCATCAGTGATTACAAGAGATTTGGGGATCCTGCAGAGCCTCAGTTTACCTCTAATTCTGCTTTACCCCAGGGGAAATGCTGATAATGTATTTGCAACTCCAACCTCCAAATCTAACTCTTCCTTGGATTTTCCACTTTTCTTAGTGGGCCACCGGCCAGTTGCACAAGAAACAAGGAGTCTGTTGGTCAACTGTATTTACTGAGTGCTTACTGTATGCAGACCATTATACTAAGTGCTTGGGAGAATACATCATAACAATAGACAGATTCCCTGCCCACAGTGAGCTTACTGTCCAGAGGAGGTGAAACAAGCAAAATGCAGAGTGTCCTTTGAAAACTGGAAATGTCCCCCAACCAGACATAAACACTGTTTTGGGCTGGGACTCCCACTCTGTCTGGCCAGAGGCCCCATTGTACATGTCCAGCATCCCCAGAGCAGCCGCCTTGGCCGGACGGCTTCCGGGCTTTGAGCTGGGCTTGGGAGACAAGACTGTGACTGTGCAGAGCTCCCTCTTCCTACAACTGGAGCGGGAGGGGAGTTGTCCCATCCAGCCCCTGGGAGTCCCACCAGCCACTCCAGAATGGCAAGGCACTGGGCTTGTGGTTGTTGTTTTTCTGTTTTTTAAATGACATTTGTAAAGCGCTTCCTATTTCTTGCGCATTGTATTAAACACAAGCTAGTCAAGCTGGACGCAGTCTACGTTCAACATGGGGCTCACGGACTAAATGCCCATTTTACAGATGAGGTAACTGAGGCACAGAGAAGTTAAGTGAGTTGCCCAAGGTCAAAAAGCAGACAAATGGTGGAGACAGAATTAGCATCCAAGTCCAGTTGCTTGAGGTGGCATTGGAGGTTGGGGGTTGAGGCGGCGGGGGAGAGGGATGAGCGAGCATCCTGGAAAACCCATTCAGAAAAGCCTGTCTATTGTAGAAACAAAAATGGATAAACTCCCTCCTAGACTAGCACACCACTAGCATTTTTGAATAAGAATAATGATAGTAACAATTGTGATATCTGTTAGTCATCTATTACGCTCCAAGTGCTATACTAAACACTGGAATAGAAAAACGATAATCAGGCTGGACACAGTCCTTATCTCATGTGGCGATCACAGTGTAAGTAGGAGAGTAAACAAGTATTAAATCACCATTTTATAGATGAGGAAACTGAGGTCACACAGCAGGCAAGTGACAGAGGC
Organism: Ornithorhynchus anatinus; assembly: GCF_004115215.2. Lineage (NCBI taxonomy): Eukaryota > Metazoa > Chordata > Mammalia > Monotremata > Ornithorhynchidae > Ornithorhynchus > Ornithorhynchus anatinus. The sequence continues at coordinate 90,285,272 of NC_041728.1, forward strand.
AGGATTAGAACCCAGGCCCACGTTCCACTAGGCCCGGCTGCTTCTCACCCTACTTTCAATACTTAGTTCAGTGCCTGGAACATAGTAAGTGCTTAACAAGTACCATAATTATTTCACACTCTACTACCTTCCAAGCCTGATTTGTACCTTCCAAGCGCTTAGTACAATGCTCTGCACATAGTAAACACTCAATAAATACTATTGAATGAATAAATACTATTGAATGAATATTTTCACAGTACTCTGCTAAAGACTCAGTGACCATTCAATTAAATTTAAGTATGTGAGTCTTGTCCTTAAGGAGTTTTACTCTAATGGGGGAGATGGGGAGATATAAATTAACACATAGGGGAAGCAGAAGGAGAAACATATAAATAATTGCAAGAAGAACACTGTGGATAAATAAATGAATAAATGAATGAATAAGTGGAGTACATAAATTTACATATAACTTAGGAATTTTATATATATATATAATTGCTAAGGGTAGCTTTGCTTCGTCTTCTTGGGCAAGCCATCTCCATCTAGTTCTCCCACCTTGGCCTTCTCAAACACCAAATTCCCTGCTCCTCCTTTCAAGATTACACTAAAGGTGCATGTCCCAAATGATGCCTTTCTGGATGAGCCCCATCTGGCTCCTTCCACTCCAAACTCTGCAGAAAGATGTGTGACACACAGCTGACTCTTCATGAACTCTTGCCCAGCATCAAACAGAGATGAGCCTCGGTTAGATCTGGTTGAAATTTTACCATCTGCAAAGTTGCCATGGCTCCAGTCCCCTCTATTATGGGGTGTTGACAATCCGCATTGGAATAGTAATTGTAGAATTTGTAAAGTGATGACTCTGTGCTAAACACCATACGCAACATTGGGGTAGATACAAATGAATCAAAGAAGGCACACAATCTTTGATTCATGTGGGACTCCAGTCTAAGTTGAAAGGTATTGAATCTCCATTTTATTAATAATAATAATAATAATTGTGGTATTTGTTAAGTACTCACTTTGTTCCAGGCATTGTATTAAGCTCTGGGGTAGAGACAAGGTAATTGGTTTGGACACAGTCCCTATCCCACATGGAGCTTACATTCTTCCCATTTTACAGATGTGACAACTGAGGCACAGAGAAGTGAAGTGACTTGCCTAAGGTCACACAGCCAACAAATGGTAGAGCTGGGATTAGAATCCAGGTCCTCTGACTCTCAGGCCTGTGCTCCTTCCACTAGGCCAGGAGATGTGTTTTGCAGGAGTGGAGGGAGCTTGTCCTCCTGAAGGAGCAAAGTTGAATCTTCGAGGTACAGATGGGAGAGCTGGACCCTAAGCTTGTAACTCAGCAGCACCTATTAGTGCAGTCAATAAATGGTTGTAAAGTGACTGAGCAGTCACTCTATTATCTTCCAGACTGCCCTTTGAACACTCCTCATTAACCTAGATCCATCATTAGACGTTTCCACAGAGCCGTCTGATCCAAAGCCAGTAACATGGGACCTTTATTGTTTGGCTCTGCATGTGAAGTGGGAAAGCTAAACTCACCTTTTCCTCCTTCTTAGGCAAGAGCACAAATGAACCAAACCTCCTTTTCTTTATTATTCAAACAATGTCATTCTGCTTACAAGCAAAACATCAAATTGACCATTTGCTAGATGTAGGCTAGTTTAAACTGACAGCATGCACAGTTTTACTTTAAAAATCTCAAACACTAATTATAGCAATAAAAAAGCTCAGCTGCCACTTTGAATTCAAAAATAGACTTTAGCTAATTAAGAGGGGTTCTGTTGTGATTATGTTCTTTAGGTGTCAAATAGTGTCTGCAAACAGCTTTTTTTTTTTAGCAAATTTTGCAACAAAAATTTAATGAGCCGTGTGTGTGTGTGTTTGTCCAACTCACAGGTAAACAGCCAGAAATAGGAGAATGACAGCTGGGCCTATCAGTGGCGAGGTTTCCTGGCAGACAATGACCCAAGGTGTCTGACACAGTAGACGGGGTCAGCAGGAATTCTGAAAATAGCTGGCTAGTGTAGATGGCCAAGACTTCAGGACTTCAGAGGCTCTGTAGTCTGATAGCTTCTTACTGGTCTGAGGGGATCACTCTGCCCATGAAATGTATTTAGCACAAACGATCCTTCTGTTCACTTAATCTGTGCTGCACCCTTGCCCACCGACTCACCTGCTGAATTCTGGGCTCCTGCAAAGGTAAGACTAGCAGGCTTGACAGTGTGCAAGCCCTTAATCCTGAACTGGTCAAAACTGCCCCAAAGTCCATCCCTCTTTTTCAACTGAAAAACCCCATGATACACACAAACACACACATATACATGGAGTGGGGATTTGTGGTTTCTGTCTCTATTTCTTTATGTAGACGTGTATGAAGATAGATAGATGCTGTTGTTTGACTATATTTGTATATTCACATATTCACACCTGTATATGTATAATTGTGCAGAGTGTTGTATAAAGTGCTTGGGAGAGTACAACAGAGTTGGTAGACATGTTCCCTGCCCATAAACAGCTGAACAACTACAGGAAGGTAAGGTTTTACTGTTGCTCCCTAACCAGGGTTCTGACAACTGCTACCTAAATATGGTTGTCCAGGAAGTTCAACTCCAAAACCATCTGAGAGTCAGAGTTGAAGATGTTTAACCATTTTCCCATATCACTAGAATAAAGCAGAGCTATGTGATCTGAACAACCCACTTCCTCCTGCTTCTTATGGGCAGCTATGGTCCATCCTTGACATCCCCAAATGGCAAAGAAGGCAAGGCAGACAAGGTAGAGAAGAAGCAGTGGAGCATAGTGGGTAGAGCATGGGCATGGTAGTCAGAAGGTCATGGGCTCTAATCCCAGCTCTGCCACTTGTCTGCTGTGTGACCTTGGGCAAGTCACTTCACTTCCCTCATTTACTTCATCTGTAAAATGGGGATTGAGACTTTGAGCTTCATGAGGGACAGGGACTGAGTCTAGCCAATTTGCTCCTATCTACTCTGGCACTTAGTACAGTGCCTGGCACACAGTAAGTGCTTAAGAAATACCATAATTATTATTATTATCTCTAGCTTTGTGAACATAATATGGGAAGGGGAAAATACATATCAGGCCAAATAATTATATTTTCATTTCAGGTAGATGTGACCTTAAAAATTCCTTTAAAAGCCAAGTTTTTTAAAGCTGTTAAATTAAAGCAAGTGGCAATTGCTTGAAAGGAAGAGGCAAGAATCCCAAGCAGATGAAGGAATGCAATTCCTTTCAGAAGAGGGTTACAGGAAAATGCTTAAAGCCGACTCCAGCTTGGATTTTAAATTCCTCACAGGTAGAACCAGTGTATTTTACTTCTATCGTGTTCCCAGATGTCTACTATGCATATGGTAGGAGCTCAATATATGATTATGGTGATGATGTTGGCAAGAGGGTAATTATAAGAGCATTGAGAACATGGGAGCTTGAGTTGTCTTTAGAGAGAATATCACTATTCTGGCTGAAAAGTAAAGCTATCACTCTCCTCTCCATGGTGTTCAAGGTAGCAGGGAAACTGTCAGGAGAGGCTGGGGAGACAAAGCAACTTTGCCTTAAATTCCTCATAAATTTTCCCTTGCCACCTCCATGTTCTAAAGGGCCCATTAGGGATAACAACATTCCCCACATCCACCTTCTCCCCTTTCTTAATAACAGCTGTTCTAAGTCCCCGGGTATAGAAGCTTCAATTAACACCACCATATGGGTATTAAGTGAAATTTCCTTTTAATAAGAGCAGCACAGAGAGGGGTTCTATATTTAATGAACTTAGAGGATTATATTAGGCTGTCTGCATGAAAATCATATTTTATTGAAACAAGGGAGAACTGAAATGGGCTCCTATCTGCTCTGCGTATTCCTGCCTTGAGTCTGTAACAAAAAGCTCCAGCAACTGCTCTATGAAGGGAATGATGGGCCTGGTTTTCTTAGGGAGGGGTGGCTGCTTCATGAATCTGCAGCCAGTGGTCAGCGCTTGGTCACCATCTGGCAATTCTGCCCTCTGGGCCACATACGTGCACCAAGGTCTTGCCCCATGTAACTTGCTATGTTGAATATACACAGAATGCCAGACAAAAGTAAAGCATTCAATCGTATTTTACTGTTTTTACTGTGTATATGGTGTGCAGAGTGCTGTACTAAGTGCTTGGGACAGTACCATATAACAGTACATTGTCACCCCAAGGCAACCTTTCCTACGTGTTCTCTTCCCTTCAGAAAGGAGGATTGGGACCTATACTATCATCATTATAAACAGCTATCTCTGATTGGAATGTTTCCGAGATGGGTACTACAGTGAACATGGTTGCTGCTCAGCAAGTTTATAATATATAAATTTCACTGGAAGGGACCAGGGACAGATATGGGGGGAACATATCACAACAAGAGAAGCAGCATGGCCTTCTGGACAGGTCCATGGCCTGGGAGTCAGAGGACCTACATTCTAATACTGGCTTCTTGGAGGATATCGGATTTTTAGGATGGCATGGATAAGCGATAAGGCAGTTTTTTGTAAGAATGGAAGTTCCAACCCAAAGCTGAAATATTGAGGCATTATGAGAAGGCGAGCTTGGGAACAGAGAAGAGGAAGATCAGGGGAGTCAATATTCCAGATGGAGAAAGCTGATGGAGGGCCTTGTGGCCAATGGTAAGGGGTTGCTACCTGATGCAGAGGGTGATGAGTAGCCATTAGAAGTTTCTGAGGAATGGAGAGATGTGTGCTGAGTGTTGTAAAAAGAGAATCCATGCAGTAGGGTGGCATAGGAACTAGGTAAGGGAGAGGCTGGAGGCAGGGAGAAAAGTGAGGAGGCTGATAGAGTGGTCTAGCCATGACATGACAAAATATTGGATTAGGATGGAGAAGAAGGGCCAGATGGGGGAATGTGTTGGAAGAAAAATTGGCGAGATTTAGCAGTTGATGGATGGTAGGACCTGAAAGATAGTGAGTTGAGGATTATGCCAATATTGCAGATTTCTAGGAAAGGGTGTATTTTTGTATAACTGATGGAGGTGGGAAAATTAAGAGGACTTGAGGGCATAGGAGATAAAATAGCAATTTCATCATGTTTTGTTTGTTGTGTTGAAGGGACAACCAAGTGGAGATGACCTGGGGCAAAAAGTGGCCTTAAATTCAAGATTATCTTGTTTGTAAGGCAATAGGATCAATCAGATGTATTTGTTGAGCACTTATGTGTGCAGAGCTCGGTACTGAGTGCTTGAAAGAGTATAAGAATATAAAAGGGTTGGTAGATACGTTCCCTGCCTACAATCATTTAACAGTAACACTAATGCAAAACATGTATTTCTGGAAGCAAAAGGAGTGCCTTAAATTCAAGATTGCTTTGGTTTTAGAACCATAAAATCATTTGAGGGTAGCGGTAATGCAAAAAGTGTGTTTTAAGAGATTCCCAAAGATGTATTAAAGGAGAGAGAAATTCCATCCCCTAACTAGAAGCTCTTCTGTGTGTTTAAAATTTCCCATTCTCAAACTTGAAAACAGAATATAGTCTTCTCCATTGATTCCACAGTTAATTCTAACCACCCAAATTGCCATGGAAAATTAAAGGAGCAGGTAAGCTGATGGCTTTGAAAAGGATTTGGAAAAATCATTAAATAACAAAATATGTGGGCAAGTTGCAGTGTCATCATAGCAAATGGCTTTGTGCCAGAGAGAAAGCTTTGATTCTCTTCAGGTCCCCAGGAGTTTGGTGAAGCAGATTCAGATGGCTCTTGTTCTGGACACAGCCAGAATCAGCCTGAGGATTTTAACTATCACTGGCAATATGTAACATGGGGCAGATGGTCAGCTCAAAGAAGACTCTACTGTCATTAGGAAACCCAAAAATATAATTACAATATTACTCCCTTGGGCTTTATAATAGCTTCCACCGTGGAGCTCAATGGAGTTGACTGATTGCCATCAGAATTATAATTACAACTGCAAATAGACCTAGGCATTGTTCTAGAAAAATACTGTCCCTTCACTAAGGTCATTTCTACAAGCAAATTTTTGCAAATTTCTCATATAATATTTGGGATTCAAAGTCTTCATTTTGTCCATGGGAAAAAGAAGTTAAATGCTAATTCCAAAATGCTCTTGAATTTGCATTCCAGCAAGTTTCTTATATCATTTCTGATTCTGTTGTGTTGCAGTCCTCTAAACACTTATTACAGTGCTCTGCTTACGATAAGTACTTAATAAATACCACTGATTGAATGAACCTCACTGGGAGCAGTGTATTATTGAGCATGAAGGTTAACTCCAGGAGCATCAGTCAATCATCAGAGTTTGCTGTCAAATGTAAATATATGTCATTCAGTGAACCTCAGAGCAATTAGTTGCATCTCAAATTCCTCAATGGAGGTGAATGTGTGGGTTCTTTACACTTAAAATAACTGATTTTTTAAATGTCTAATGTAATGTGATTGTTTCATATGCAGTTAGCATGAAAAAGTTCCCCCAACCCAAATGAATTGTTCCAAATTCAGTAGGATTTTTCAAATAAAGTATAAAAGATTTTCTTTTCAGTGGCATGAGTTTAAAAAAGGGTCTCTTGCCTAGGAGGAGGATTAATAGAATATACATATGGTTTTGTTCCCAACATGTGCTATTTTTTGTTACTCTAACTAAAACCATTTGTTTTTAGAACTTGCGATTTAGAACTTGTGATTTATAGACACTGTTATAAGTGTGAAGAGAGTTTTTGAAATAATAAAACACAAAAGACAAGGTCTTGCCCCATGTAACTTGCTATGTTGAATATACACAGAATGCCAGACAAAAGTAAAGCATTCAATCGTATTTTACTGTTTTTACTGTGTATATGGTGTGCAGAGTGCTGTACTAAGTGCTTGGGACAGTACCATATAACAGATTTGGTTGACACATTCTCGGCCCAGAATGAAAGGCAAAATATATGGTGTATACTTTCAATGTGACCAGAGAAAATGAGAAATTACAGTAGGTAAGAAGAGATTTTTAAATTAAAGTGAGAGAAAGAAAATTCCTGGGAATTTTAAGGGGAAGGTAGAATTCAGGCCTAGTGTGACAAAGCAAAATGTGAAGGCAAGATTCGAAGGAAGAAGGAGAGGTGTTGGAGGGAAATTTGAAGAGAAATATTTTGAAGCAGAAGGAATCTCTGCCCTCCAACTCACTCAAGGACAGGGGAGCACATTTGCAAAATGCCTCAGGTGTTTAAATTTGGCGAATGAATTTTGTCTCAACAAATATGTCTGTTAATGATAACCATCAGGTGACCTACTGGCCTAAGGCTTGGAGGCTGGGTCCAGCCCACCAACTGACTCACCCGAGGCTGGATCTAGTTTGCCAACTGATTTGAGCCATGTGCTAGTGAGAATGGCATTGAAGGGACTTCTGGCTAAATATGAGGCATATATCTGCCTGGTTTGCCAGAAGTTAGGCTGCTTCCACCTCTTAAATAGTCCTCCCCTTCCTCTGCTCACTCCACTCTTAAGTAGGAGAGCCAGAATATGTTCAAATGAGGTCCTCCGCAGGCAAAAATTTCATTTGTGTATCTGCACTTGGTCACTTCTGAAGCAACAGAATCATTCTTTATCTGGAGAGTTGGAGGAAGCAAGGTGCCTTAATGGAAATATTATGGGACTGGGAGTCAGAAGATCTGAGTTCTAAACCCCGCTCCACCACTTCCCTGCTGTGTGACTTTGGACAAGGCACTTGTCTGTGACTCTGTTTCCTCATATGTAAAATGAGAAATAAATATCTGTTTTCCATCCTACTTAGAGTGTGACCCCAATAGACAGAAATTGTGCCTGACCTGATTGTCTTGTATCTATCCTAGTTCTTAGTACCATGTTGACCTAGTAAGTGCTTAACAAATACCAATATTATTATAATAATTATTCACTCATTCAATCATATTTATTGAGCGCTTACTGTGTGCAGAGCACTGTACTAAGCACTTAGAAAGTACAATCCAGCAATAAAAAGAGACAAGCCCTGCCCACACTGGGGTAACATATTAATAATAATAATAATAATAATAATATTGGTATTTGTTAAGCACTTACTATGTGCTGAGCACTGTTCTAAGCGCTGGGGTAGATACAGGGTAATCAGGTTGTCCCATATGAGGCTCACAGTTAATCCCCATTTTACAGATGAGGTAACTGAGGCACAGAGAAGTTAAGTGACTTGCCCACAGTCACACAGCTGACAAGTGGCAGAGCCGGGAGTTGAACTCATGACCTCTGACTCCGAAACCCAGGCTCTTTTCCACTGAGCCACGCTGCTTCTCTATTGGTATTAGTAGAAATAGAACTAATAGTATTCTTGTCCTAAAGAATTAACTTTTTATACATTAAATGCAGAACAGAATTACTGATATGTAAAGCTAGTTTTCTATTTCCTCATTCAAGCAGAAGTGGGTGAACTTACAATGCCACTCTTTATATTTAATTTATCAGAACACAGCAAGTCAGGAATAATTCCTAAACTAGAATAAAATTACAATGATAAGCAGGAAAACTTTATCTAAAATTGCCAAGTCATCCACAGAAGAGAGATATGCCTTTAATCCATGACAAAAACATCTTTTTCCTATATCAAATCCCTTCATTTATATGCATTTCTTTTGATTTGGAAAAATAAATCTCAATTTTTCATATCACTGTGGTGCTGGGGAACTATTGATCGTAAGCTTTTAGTTTGATAAGGAACTGGATCAGACACTGAAAAGTCAAAAGCAAATGGCACCATTCAAAGACCTTTTCCAAACTGTGAGGCTTTGCAGATGGAGACATCCTTCTTGTCTCTACCTCTTTTTTTCAGACCGTCCAGTTCCAAATGAATATTTCAGTTCTGAGGAGTAGTTTCCACCCATAAAACTTCTAGTTATAATGTGCAGAGAGAGCAAATTCATTCAATTAATCATAATGATCGAGCACTTACTGTGTGCAGAACACTGTACTAAGTGCTTGGGAAAGTATAATGCAACAATAAACAGACACATTCCCTGCCCACAGTGAGCTTACACTCTAGCCTGGGGGAGACAGACATCAGAAAATGTAAACCAATATCAATCTGTGCCACTAATACAATGTGCCTACTTCTGTTTCCATTTTCTTTGGGATCTATCAATTTAATAATAATAATAATTGTGGTATTTCTTATGTGCTGACTATCTGCCAGGCACAGTATTAAGTACTGGGGTAGGTACAAGTAAACTGGGTTGGACATAGTCCCTGTCTCAGGTAAGGCTCACAGTCTCAATCCCCATTTTGCAGATGAGTTAACTGAGGCACAGAGAAGTGAAGTGACTTGCCCAAGGTCACACAGCAGATAAGTGGCAGAGCCATGATTTGAGCCAATGACATCCCAGGGTTGTGCTCTATCCACTATGCCATGTAATAATAATAATAATGATGGTATTTGTTAAGTGCTTACTATGTGCCAAGCACTGTTTTAAGCGCTGAATAATAATGGCATTTGTTAAGCACTTAGTATGTACCAGGCACTGTTCTAAGCACTGGGGTAGATACAAGGTAATCAGGTTGGAAACAGTCCGCGTCCCACGGGGGCTTAATCCCCATTTTACAAATGAGGGAACTGAGGCCCTGAGACGTGAAGTGATTTGTCCAAAGTCACACAGCTGACAAGTGGTGGAGTCAGTATTCGAACCCACGTCCTCTGACTCCCAAGCCCATTCTCTTGCCATTAGGCCTTGCTGCAATTAGGCTGAGCCCTAGCCATATCTGGTTGCTGCAATTGACTTTTACAGGGTAAATAATTTCTGAAATTATCAATGATCAACCATATTAATTGAGTGCTTATTTGTATAGAACACTGTATTAAGCACTTGGGGGGGAAGAATACAACAGACAGAGTTGGCAGGCACATTCCCTGCCTACAAGGACCTTACAGTTTGGAGGGGGAGACAGACATTAAAATAAATTATGGATATGTACCTGGGTGCTGTGGGGTTGAGAGAGGGTGAATGAAGAGGACAAATCAGTTTGCAAAGCCACACTGAGGGATGTAGTTTCCTCTTAAGGCAGTGGGATTGTTATCCTCTGAAGAGGAATTACGTTCATGCCTCCCTCCCAGAAAGATACCACAGAAGATCTATTTTGGGTATCTGACTGCCAACTCTGCAAATGGATTTATTAAAGTCTGGAATCTGTTTTCTTAAACACTACTGGCTAAAGGACACACTAACCTCTAGACCAGTGTTTCAGCATTACCAGTGATATTTAATGCTATTTCAAGTAATACTTGATCTGCCTTGGGTAATCCATTTCTGTGTATGCTTTTTTAGTAATAATAATAATAATAATGCCATTTGTTAAGTGCTTACTATGTGCCAAGCACTGTTCTAAGTGCTGGGGTAGATACATCATTATTATTATTACAAGGTAATCAGGTTGTCCCACATGGAGCTCACAGTCTTAATCCCCATTTTACAGATGAGGTAACTGAGGCACAGAGAATTTAAGTGACTTGCCCAAATTTACACAGCTGACAAGTGGCAGAGCCAGGATTAGAACCCATGACCTCTGACTACTAAGCCCGAGCTCTTTTCACTGAGCTACACTGCTTCCCCAAGATGAGGAGATGAGGGACCTCTTACTTGTGTGTCTTTTATAAACTGGATCTCTATAATTTATAGGAATCTTTACTATTGTAGTTTACTTTCTATCTGTAAATGTAGTTTTAACCATTTATTCATTTAATGGTATTTGTTAAGTGCTTAACATGTGCCAGGCATTGTTCTAAGTACTGGGGTAGATACAAGGCAATCAGGTTAGATGCAATCCATGTCCATGGGGCTCACAGTCTTAATCCCCATTTTACAGATGAGGTAACTGAGGTACAGAGAAGTGAAGTGAATTGTCCAAGGTCACAAAGAAGACAAGTGGTAAAGCTGGGATTAGAACTCAGGTCCTACTGACTCCCAGGCCCATGCTTTATCAGTTAGGCCACGCCGCTTCTCATGTGCTCTGGATGCAGTAACTGATTCCCTGCCACATCCCCCACAAACACATGGCAAATGGCCTCCAGGTACAGGAAGGAGAAGAGGCACCTTCTAGGCATTCCTTAAAAATAAAATGAAATGTCCTAACTGGGATGTAGTAAAATGTTTCCTAGTACATAAACCTTAATAAAGATATTACTTTAGCTGAGACAAAAGTTGTCTATGGTCTGTCTAAGGACCATGATCTAAGGTCCATGAACAAATAAACTAAATCAAAATGTTGATTAAGAAACAGCCTGGGAGTCAGAGGACCTAGGTTCTAATCTTGGCTCTTCCAATTGCTTGCTGGGTAACTTTAAGCAAGTCACAACTTCTCTATACCTCAGTTTTCTCAAGTGTAAATTGGGGATTCAATATCTATTCAGTCAATCGGTCAATCAATATATGGTATTTATTGAGCACTTACTATGTGCAGAACACTGATTGATTGACTGATTGATTGATAAGTGCTTGGGAGAGAACTAATTCAACGTTTTTGGTAGACATGTTCCCTGCCTCCATTGAGCTTACAGTCTCCCTCCTAATTAGACTGTGAACCCCATGTGGGACGGGAACTGTATCCGGCCTGATTAATTTGTATCTACCCAAGTGCTTAGAACAGTACTTGATGTGTAGTAAGTGCTTAAAAAACATAATGATAATGATAATACTAACAATAATAAAAATAATAATTCAAGTAAAAGAGTTATCCTAGAAAGAGAAGACAGATCTTAAAAATCTCCAGAAGTTTCAGGATCTAATTATAAACCTCCAAAATTAAGAGAGCTCACCATTAAGCCTAGGCTTTTTGATCTGTAAAATATAGAATAAAATATGACAACTCCTGTAGAAATTAGCTCCTCACAATAATAAAGCATTTAATCATATCACATAGTAAGGTTTGTAAGGTTAATAGTGCTACCTGTTCTTATGTCTGAAAGCATTGTACGACCTCATGCTGAGGTACTAACACTCTCCATAGGGGTCAGAGAGGACAGCAACTAGTTATTTGACCTGAAGAGGTTTAAAAGAAAACCCAAAAAGCAACGCTTCAACTCATCCAGAATCATCGGACCAAACATCAAACAGTGGTCCCTAATTTTCTCTTTCAGGAGGCCTGCGGTGCTCTCTTGAGGAGGAGTGGTATTCCACTAGGCCCGATTCCCACACCCATGGAGCTACCACCCCTTCTCCAGTTCTGGAACTCAGCAGTGAATAACTGTTGTATTTAAGCCTTTACTATGTGCTGAGAACTGCACTAAGCACTGGGGTAGATGCCATTTAGGCAGACAGGATGCAGTTCCTATTCCACAAAAGTCTCACAGTCTAAGTAGAAGGGAGAACAGGTATTCATTGCCCATTTTACAGATGAGGAAACTGAGGCACAGATAAGTTAAGTGATTTGTCTAAGGTCACCCTACTGGCATGCCGCAGAGTCAGGATTAGAACTCAGGTTCTCTGACTCCCAGACTTGTGTTCTTTCCACTAGGCCACATTGCCTACGTTGGTGATTCAAAAATCAATAGAACCCAACAGTTCCAAAGAGAAAAGTCACCACTAGACATAGGATGTTTCCATTTGCTCATAGCCAACTCCCTCCTTAACTCTTTGCAATCTAGCCTGGTTCTTACTATTCCACTGGAATGACTCTCACAAACTCCTTGCAGGACTCTCCATGCTGAATGCCCCTATGGCGCTCTACTTTGAGTTCATTCCAGATCCCTGAAAACATCAGAGTTGAGCAGGTGGGGGTGAGCAGTATAGCACGTGTACACAAAACAGTGCAACCCTAGTGTCTTCAAGGAGGGTGTTTCTGAGGGTAAGGCTGATGCCCATCCTGGGAAGGAAAAAGCAACCTTAGAGGTTCCCGAGAGACTCAAGGGAAACCAAACAAAGGGACCTTACTTTGGATCTGCAGCTCTACTAGGAGGAGGATCCCAGTCTTGAAGCAGAGAAGCTGGGAGGAGGGGAAGAGAGAAGATTGATTAGCAGGTCTAGCATTGTCTAGAAATTGGAGGGGGACCCAAATAGGCCACCCTCAACCTTAGCCTTATTCCCATCCTCCTTTGGTCTCCCCAGGGTTTGGGCCTGGGGTTGAGAGGGAGTTGGGGAAATCACTCCTAAGATTGCCAGGGAGTCAAAACGGTTCTCTCAGAGGAAAAGAATGACAGATAGGGAAGCCATGCTCTCTGCCATGGGATGATCTGGGAAAGACCCATGTTTGGCCATGGACAAGGAAGCTGGTTTTCTGCTCTCAGTTGCAGCAGGACATGAACAGACTAAAACCAAATACCATGAAGATTTTAAATTAGTTCAAATTCATTTTAGCAGGTATCTTTTAGGGACACAGGGAGTACAGGGATCCCCCACATAAAGCACTTATGTATACATCTTCACACTCAATTGCCTCACCTACCTGTAATTTATCTTAAAGTCTGTCTTCCCCACCAGATTGTAAATTCTTTAAGGGCAGGGATCATGTATACTACTCTAGTTTATTTTCCAAAACACTTATTACAGTGCTCTGCACAAACTAAGCACTCAATAAATACCATTGATTGATTATTTTGATCTAAAACTCTGCTTAAGAAAAAAAGTATTTCTCCTTATCTATAGTTTTCTTAGGAATGGAGTAGTGTGTCTTAGTGGATAGATCATGTGCCTGAGGGTTGGAGTCCTGGGTTCTAATCCTGTCTCTGCCACATGTCAGCAGTGTGACCTTAGACAAGTCACTTAACTTCTGTGTGCCTGTTACCTCATCTGTAACATGAAGATTAAGACTGAGCCCCCTGTGGGACATGGACTGTGTCCAACATGATTAACCTCTATTTCCCAGCATTTAGTACAATCAATCTTAATCAATTAATCAACTGTATTTTTTTTTAGTGCTTACTATGTGCAAAGCACTGTCCAAAGCATTTGGGAGAGTACAATACAACAGAATAAGCAGATACACAGTAAGTGCTTGACAGAAACCATAAAAATTCAATCAATCAATGATAGCATTTAATGAGAGCTTATTGTGTGCACCTTACTGTTCTATGCACTTGGGAAAATACAAAACACTAGAGTTGATAGACATGATCTCTGCCCACAAGCAGCTTACAGTTAACAGAGAAGGCAAACTTTAAAATCAATTTCAGATGGGGGAAATAAAAGAGCATAAGGAAATGGACAGAAGAAAGACCTGACAGTAGATGTGTGTACACACATAAGCAAAGGGCATACCCTGGCCCTCACCAGGCTTGTTTAGCCAGGGAGTAAATAAGAGTTTTCCAAAGAGAGGGCTCTTCTCCGGAGAGCTCTTTCCTCTGGGGTAAAGGGATGGTCAGTTTCCCTTGACCCAGCTGGCGCTTCCCTGGCCTGATTATGGAGGAAGTAATTCCTCCTACATAAAAATATCTTATGACAAGTCAGTCCTTTGCCCAGTAAATACAGCAGTTTAATCTCAAATCATGATCCCTCACAGAGCAGGAACTGAAAATCTTTTATAATAGTCCTCAGAATCACTGACTTGGGGAATGGGATAGTTTTGTGGGGTTAGCCATTTGAACTGGAGAGGACCACCAAAAATTATTCAAAAATGACATGGTCCTAATGATTTTATTTTAGGACCATAGGGGTTTTACTCTCAGAAATGGAACCCAGTATCCAAAGCCAATGGAAAAATATGCTCTCACTTTTTTCAGACAACCTTCATTTCCCCTCTACGCCCTCCTCTATTACATGAATCATTTTCAATTCCACAATCTTGCCCTTCCACGACCATTACTTCAGAAGGAAAAATGTCTTCTTGGAGCTAATGAGGCTCCCATTAGGCATCAGAAGTGGTTCCAGTGGGCTGATGAAAGGAAGCAAACACTCGTTAAACTTAGAAGTACTGAAGCAGGTTGGTAGTGTAGCAAGGCATCCCACTGTGAGAAAGATATTTAAGGCCCTGGACAAATAAGAAATGATTAGAGACTCAAAAAGCATGTTGGACAGGAAGAAAATATGGGGGTTGTTAGCTCACAGCAACAGCTCAAGACAGGCATATTACCCTAAAGAATACTACTTCTTGGAAGAGCTGTGAGTGAATAACCAGAATCTGGCTGCTACCTTTCATTTTCCGTGACATGCATTTCCCTTTGGACTGTTTACAGAATGGGTCTCTGAATCAAAACAGAGTCTATAGAATTCAGAACATTTTGTGAGCATGATACAGTTATTAATAGGGCAATTTAGAAGATTACTACCCACCCTAAAGGTGACGATATCACAACCAACCCATGTAAAAGAAATGTATTGTTCTTATTGAGTGCATGGGTGCAGATATCAGTTGAGTCAAATTCTTGTTTTGATTGAAATTATATGTTGCACAGTTAGAATTTTTTCAAGGATTTTCTCCATTTTCTCAATTACAAATATCAAGGTTCACCTTTTCTTCCTTATACTCTTTTCATTTCCTGGTTTTCTTACAGACTCCACATCATGTGACCTCCAGGAATGAAAATATTGGGTTTCCCTCTTTGTAGACAGTACAAATTACTCCACAATTCCATTCTTCTTTAATCATGCAAGAAAATTTAAGGATGTATTTAGACAGAAGATAATTGGTCTGGATGAAGTAAGTAATCAAACTAACTAAAGTACATAATATTTAAATTGATTAAGAAATGACAAAATATTATAAAAGTTATTTGCTATGATATAGTTTTCTAAACATATGCATGAAAATAATGGATTAGCCTGGGGATCATAAAATTCAACTGTTACCTAAGAAAGGATGCCATATGCCTATGTAATATTTATAAAGTTTTTTCAACCTGTCATTAGATTTACTTAAGCCTAAAATTATGACCAAAAACAGATACTTTAATTTTTATTTGGAGGCCTTTGTTTCTAAATCTTTCATTCATATCATGCATTTGAAAATGATTAGAAAAAGAAAACAAGAGGGGTCAGACACAGAACCCAGTCTTATATATAAATTTTTAAATCATTATTTGAAGATCTCATTTCAAAAGAGATCTGAAATTAAATTATGCTATTGGTTTTCATCACATTTGCCCCTGAATAATACAAAGTCAACTTTATTGGTCTTGCCTGGGTGACAAGACCCCAGCATTCAAAACACATATCAAAACTATGTACACACATTGGGGAGTGATCAAAAGCAGATCTGAAACTCCACTGACAACAGGATGGCTGCATTTACTCTTTCATTTATCCTATAAATTGCTAAGCTATCAAAACCTCCAGGACAAAATGACTAATATAATATATTATTAGGGTTTTTATCAGTCGATTTACAGAAATGACTCCTGTACTTGCAGTGTAACAGGTACAATAAGTAATCAACTATTGGGAAAGATCTAAAGAAAAGGTTTGCAATCCTGATGAAATGTTGATTTATAAGTTTAACCTAGAGTGTGAGCCTCATTATAGGTGGGGAAACTAAAGTTCATAGCATCAAAGAGATTATCTTTGGATTTAACAAATATGCATTGTAATAATTTTTTTCTAAAATTTTATTGACTCCTATTGAGGTTTTACCTACTTTTACTGTGGATGTTTGATAAAAAAATTTGAGCCTGACTCCTAAGAGATTAACAAATCAAGTTATGCTTTGGTAGCAGCAAGAACACACACCAAAGAGGGCTGACATTGTGAAAATCTCTCTCAGGCCCAGGGAACACTGAGGATTGATGATTCAGTCTATTTGCAAGCTTTAGGACATAATCCTGAGACAGGAAGTCAGTTACTTAAGCAAGAAACTGCTGCCTGGCCAGGCTCTTTGTCTCTTTCTGAGGATTCCAGACAATTCATTTCTTTTCAAATATGCTCCAGTCTTCTGCATCCATTTTAACTTCTTAAACTAACTGAAGTGTTCTCCATCAGCAGTTGCATCACAATAGCTGAATCCAAAACCTAAATATTGACATTCTGGGGGAAATAATTGTATTTTCTGTGAGAGAATTGCACTTTGAACCTGCCTCCAGTGACTGTCTGTTTTATGGAGCTGCAGGTGACCTTCTTAATCACTGGCATCAGAGCAACTCTAACCCTAATGGCAAGGGATCAGAAAGGTTTCTGTCTGTAGTTTCATCAGTACAGGGCTCAAAATTCTCACATTCAGGGATGTAGTCTAACCACTGGTGACATCATCTTCAAACTGTAGGATAATTCTACCAAGTTCATTAGGTTGTTAAACTATACTTTTAAGGAGTAGATGGAAAAACACATTTCTTTTATAGGTAACAAAAATCAGTGCTAGGAGGGTTTTGCAGCCTTTGGTTCCTGAGCAAATCTTAGAGCAGGTTGCAGGAGTCATGGTGAAAACTGGGCAGCTTCCCATTCTGCCACTTGGACTGGTAAAGGCCATCGCTGCTCTGCCACTTGTCAGCTGTGTGACTGTGGGCAAGTGACTTAACTTCTCTGTGCCTCAGTTCCCTCATCTGTAAAATGGGGATTAACTGTGAGCCTCACATGGGACAACCTGATGACCCTGTATCTCCCACAGCACTTAGAACAGTGCTTTGCACATAGTAAGCGCTTAACAAATACCAACATTATTATTATCCAACTTGGCGAACCCAATTAATGACCCATCTAAGGAGCTTCCCAAATCAGATTTGATGAGAATAATAATAGTAATAATAATGTTGGTATTTGTTAAGCACTTACTATGTGCAGAGCATTGTTCTAAGCACTGGGGTAGATACAGGGCAATCAGGTTGTCCCACATGAGGTTCACAGTCTTTATCCCCATTTTAGAGATGAGGTAACTGAGGCACAGAGAAGTTAAGTGATGCAGCATGGTCTAGTGGAAAGAGAATGGTCTTGGTTGTCAGGGAACTTGAATTCTAATTCCAGATCTGCCAGTTCTCTGGGCATTACCTTGAGCAAGTCACTTAACTTCTCCATGCTTCAGTTCCCTCATCTGCAAAATGCCGATTCAGTATTTGTTCTCCCTTCTACTTTGATTGTGAGTCCCATGTAGGACCTGATTATCCTTTTCTACCCCTGCACTTAGTACAGTCCTTGACACATTGTAAATGCTTAACAAATACAACAGTTATAGTATACTGAATATACAAAACAGTTTGAGAGCATTAGTCTCAAGAGTAGTGACTTCCACAGTATATATTAGAAAAATTTATCTTTAAACATCACACAAAACTAGCGGCATTAGATGAGTATTTAGCAGATCGAGCCTATGTGATGATTCTCAAAGCATGTTGGTTAGGGACTTTTACCACTGACAAGCTGTTTGACCACAGCAAAGTCACTTAATCTCTTGGTCTCAGTTTCCTCATCTGTAAAATAAGGATACAATTCCGGCTCTCTTCCTCTTAGACTTTGAGGCCCATGTCGGTCAGAGACCAGGCCCAATCTGATTATCTTGTATCTCCCCTATTCAGAGTCATTCATTCATTCAATCATGTTTATTGAGCTCTTCGTGCAGAGCACTGTACTAAGCACTTAGCACTATACTAAGCACTTACACTGAGTTAGAAAGTCAAGGGGCTCACCAAAGGAATAGAAAATTAACAAGGGTTTGAATCCTCATTAGAGCTTATAATATTCCCCTCTTCATCCTTTCCATCTACATTCTACCAGGATGTTTCCTGCCTGAATCAGCGTACCTAATACAAGCTTCCAGTTTCCTACCAGGTGGACTGCCACCTTTTCCATGAAGGATACTATTTCTCCTTATAATCATTCTGCTTTTGATTCATATGCCTTGGAGTTTCCCACATCTAGAGTAAATTGACTTTCCTATCACAGTAGGCAACACCACTATCCTCTCATCTCTAATCCTCCCTCTTATTCACCCCACATATTCAGTCTGACACCAAATCCTTTCAGTTCAACATTCTCAATATCACTAATATCCACCCTTTCTTCTTAGATTAACCTTGTTAATCTAAGCTCTTATTTTACACTTCTTCCCCTCTGCCTTCAAACATTCCCATGTCTCCCCCATCCTAAAAAAACCCTCTCTCGACCCCAATTCCCCTTCCAGTTATCGTCCTATCTCCCTTCTACCCTTCGTTTCCAAACTCCTAGAACAAGTCATTTATACTCGCTGCCTTGAATTCCTCAACTCCAACTCTCTCCTGGACTCCCTCCAATCTGGCTTCCGTCCCCTCTACTCCACCAAGACTGCCCTCTCAAAGGACACCCATGACCTCCTTCTTGCCAAATCCAACGGCTCCTATTCTATCCTAATACTTCTCAACCTCTCAGCTGCCTCTGACACTGTCGACCAACCCCTTCTCCTCCACACCTTATCTCACCTTGGCTTCATGGACTCCGTCCTCTCCTGGTTCTCCTCTTATCTTTCTGGCCGTTCATTCTCGGTCTCCTCCTCCCTCTCCTATCCTCTAACTGTAGGGTTTCCTCAAGGATCAGTTCTTGGCCTTCTTCTGTTCTCCATCTACACTCATTCCCTTGGTGAACTCATTCGCTCCCATGGCTTCAACTGTCATTTCTATACAGATGATGTGCAAATCTACATCTCCTCCCCTGTTCTCTTCCCCTCCCTTCAGGCTCGTATCTCCGCCTGCCTCCAGGACGTCTCTACCTGGATGTCTGCCTGCCACCTAAAACTCAACATGTCTAAGACGGAGCTCCTTATCTTTCCTCCCAAAGCCTGTCTTCTCCCTTGACTTTACTGTCACTGTGGACAGCACAACCATCCTTCTCATCTCACAGGCCCACAACTTTGGTGTCATCCTTGACCCTGCTCTCTCATTTACCCCACACATCCAATCCGTTACCAGCACCTGCCAGTCCCACCTTCACAATATCGCCAAGATCCACCCTGTCTTCTCCATCCAAACTACTATCGTGCTGGTACAAGCTCTCATAAGATCCCCACTGGATTATTGTGTCAGCCTCCTCTCTGATCTCTCATCCTCCTTTCTCTCCCCACTCCAGTCTATTCTTCATTCCGCTGCCCAGACCATCTTCCTACAGCAATGCTCTGGGCATGTCACTCCCCTCCTCAAAATCCTCCAGTGTTTGCCTATAAACCTTCACACGAAACAAAAACTCCTCACTGTTGGCTTCAAAGCTCTTCATTACCTTGCCCCCTCCTACCTCACCTCCCTTCTCTGTTTCTACTTCTCACCCTGTACACTCCGCTCCTCTGCCGTTCAGCTCCTCATGTTCTCCCCTGAACCGCCGTTGACCCCTGGCCCACGTCCTACCGCTGTCCTGGAATGCCCTCCCTCCTCACATCCACCAAACTAACTCTCTTCTCCTCTTCAAAGACCTACTGAGAGCTCACCTCCTCCAGGAGGCCTTCCCAGACTGAGTCCCCCTTTCCCTCTGCTCCCCTCCCTTTCCCCCCCTTCACCCTCTGCTCTTCCCCCTTCCCCTCCCTTCAGCACTGTGCTTATTTGCATATATTATTTATTACCCTATTTATTTTGTTAATGAGGTGTATATCTCCATGATTCTATTTATCTTGATGATGTTGTCTTGTTTTGTTCTGTTTAGCTTTGCTGTCTGACTCTCCGGTGTAGACTATGAGTCCTTATTGGGCAGGGATTGTCTCTATCTGTTGCCAAATTGTACATTCCAAGCTCTTAGTACAGTGCTCTGCACATAGTAGCGCTCAATAAATACTAATGAATAAATGAATGAATTAATCATATTTATTGAGTACTTACTATGTGTATAACACTGTACTAAGCACTTTGGAGAGAATGGCATAGTGGATAGAGCCCGGGCCTGGAAATCAGAAAGTCATGGGTTCTAATCCTGGTTCCACCACTTGTCTTCTGTGTAACCTTGAGCAAATCACTAGACTTCTCTGTGCCTCAATTACTTCATCTGTAAAATGGGGATTGAGAATGTGAGCCCCACGTGGGACAAGGGACTTCGTCCAACCTGATTTGCTTGTATCCACCCTCGCACTTAGTACAGTGTCTGATACATAGTAAGTGATTAACAAATACCATAATTATTATTATCATTATTACAATTCAACTGAATTAGCAGACTTGTTCCCTGTCCATAATGAGTTTGAATTCTAGAGGGGGGATAGACATTAATATGTTAATTTTAAAATATAATTTAAAGTTATGTACATAAGTGCTACGCATTCGGGAGTGGGGTTAATATCAAGTGTCCCAAGGTCACAGACTGAAGTGCATATTCCATCTTATTACTGTGTCAGCCTCCTTGCTGACCTCCCTGTTTTCTGTTTCTCCCTACTCCAAACCATAATTCACTCTACTAGCCAGATTACTCTTCTACAAAACCATTCAGTCCATATTTCCCCACCCCTCAAGAACCTCCAGTGGTTGTCCATCCAACTCCACATCAAACAAAAACGCCTTATCATTGGCTTTAAAACACTCAATCGCCTTGACCCCTCCTATCTCACTCTACTGCTCTCTTACTTCAACCCAGCCTGCACACTTCGTTTCTCTAATGCCATCCTACTCGCTGTATCTCAATCTCATCTATCTTGGCATCAACTTCTCACACATCTCCTGCCTCTGGCCTGGAATGCCTTCCCTCTTCATATCCAACAGACGATCACTCTCCCCTGCTTCAAACCCTTATTAAAAGCACATCTCTTCCAAGAGGCCATTTTCTACTAAACCCTCATTTCTTTTTCTCCCACTCCCTTCTGCTTCACGCTTACACTTGGATTTGCATCTTTTACTCAAGCCTTGCGCGTGGCTCAGTGGAAAGACCCCGGGCTTGGGATTCAGAGGGCATGGGTTCTAATCCCGGCTCTGCCACTTGCCAGCTGTGTGACTTTGGGCAAGTCACTTCACTTCTCTGGGCCTCAGTTACCTCATCTGTAAAACGAGGATTAAACCTGTGAGCCCCATGTGGGACAACCTGATCACCTTGTATCCCCCCCAGTGCTTAGAACAGTGCTTTGCACATAGTAAGCGCTTAACAAATACCACCATATTATTATTACCCCAGCACTTACATCCATATCTGTAATTCATTTATTTATTTTCACGTCTGTCTCCCCATCCAGATTTAAGTTCCTTGTAGGCAGGGAACATGTCTTCAAATACTGTTATATTGTACTCTCCCAGGTGCTCTGCAAACATTAAGTGCTTAATACAATGGGTTAATTAATTGATTAAATGATTGACAAAGTTAGCACAAGTTTGTCTTGGATGTCTAGATGTTGATTCTTGATTCCCCAAGCAATCAGTGGCATTTATTAAAAATTTTCAATAGGTTTTTCCTTTTATAAACTATTTGACTTACATTATATTGATAACTAATCACCAAACTCAAGTTCAATATCTCTTTTCCAAATATCTTTAATTATATAAAGAATTGAATACTTATTTCAGAGCAAGTTATCAAATGACTCAGCAATAACAATGCAAATGTTTTTCAGAATTTCAAATAAAGTAGAATATGGATGAATATGACATTGGGTTTTATAGCACTGAGTAGTATACTTTGGTTAGTGGAATAATATAGCCATATTTTATGGGAATGTAGAAATTTTAATAGCTACCACTATTTCTATTACTATTGCATTTTACTAGCCTAGGAATGAATTTAAGTAGGCTGATTTATGCTATAATCAAATTGTAAATTTCCAGAGGAAGTGGCTTAGGCTTTTAATCCTACTTGTTTCTCATTTTATAAATGTAGCTCTATGTTCACATTGGACAAATACTTTACACTTGTTAAATTCCTTTAAATAATAATATAGTACTATATAGATCAAATTACTCAATTATATAATATCTATACACTAATAGCAATAGAGAATCACATCACTTTCTCCCTAAGTGGTTTTTTTTCATTTATTGACACAATCAATCAATTGTATTTAGTGAGTGTTTACTTAGTGCTGAGCACCGTACTAAGCACTTGGGAGAATATAATATAAGAAAATTAGCAAGCATGTTCTCTGAACATAGCAAGCTTACAGTTTAGTGTGGAGACATATAAATATGAATAAATAACTCAATAATATATAATTTAAGAATATGTACATAGTGCTCTGGGGTTGGGGGTGGAGTGAATATCAAGTGCCTAAAGGTCACAGATTGACGTTCTTAGACAGCGCAGAAGGAAGAGTGAAATGGGAATGGAGGGCTTAATTGGGGAATGCTTTGAAGGTGGAAAGTGTGGTGGTCAGGTGTATGTGGAGAGGGAGGGAGTTTGAGGCTAGGGGAGGGTCGACAGTGGGATAGAGGAGATCAGGGCACAGTGGGTAAACTGGCGCTAGAGGAGTGGAGTGTGAGAGCTGGGCTCTACTAGGAGATTAGTGAGGTGAGGTAGGGTAGGGTGAGCTGACTCACTGTTTTAAACTTAATATTAGGAAGTTTTTGTTTGATGCAGAGGTGAATGGGCTGCCATTGGAGGTTCTTGAGGAGTAGGGAGATATGAACTGAATGTTTCCGCTGGTAAATGCTGCAGAGTGAATCCCCAGATGGGGAGAGACAGGAGGCCAGGAGTTCAGTGAGGAGGAAGATGCAGTAGTCAAGGACAGATAAGATAAGTGCTTGGATCAGCATGGTAGCAGTTTGGATAGAGCAGAAAGAGTGGATTTTAGCAGTGTTATGAAGGTAGAACTGACAAGATTGGTTGAAAGAATGAATATGTGGGTGGAATGAAAGAGATGAGTTGAGGACAACACCAAGGTTATGGGCTAGTGAGATGAGGAAGATAATGGTGTTGTCTACAGTGAGCGCGAAGACTTTGGGTGGGACAAAAAGGAGTTCAGTTTTGAACATGTTTAATTTGAGGTGTCAGTGGGACATCCAAGTGGAAATATCTTGAAGGCAGGAGGAAACGAGAGATTTCAGGGAAGAAGAGAGGTCAGGGCTGGAGATGTAGATTTGGGAATCATCCTCATAAAGATGGTAATTGAAACCATGGGAGTGACACAACTCATCAGTCTTCACAAGATATTTGCTAGAGTGGCCTCCTTTGAAGAGATGTAATAATTTTGGAAAGGGTTTAGCCAGTATCTGTTATGGGTATTGAAAATTAAACTCCATCAAGTCAGCCTCTTGGCTAGACCTCACTTTCTCTCAGTTAAAGATAAATAAATGTATACAGTACATTGGAACCTTTTAAAGATTATTTCTTTTATCCTATTTGTAGCGAAAAAGTAAGAACTCTCTAGGAACAGTAATCAATCATATTTATTGAGCATTTTATGGTATTTGTTAGTACTTACTATGTGCCAACCACTGTTCTAAACACTGGGGTAGATTCAAAGTAATCAAGTTGGACAAGTTTTACATTTATATTTATCGCCATTTTTCAGATAATTGAGGCCCAAAGAATTTAAGTGACTTACCCAAGGTCACACTGCAGACAAATGATGGAGCGGGGATTAGTCCCCAGATCCTTCTGACTCCCAGACACATGCTCTATCCACTGGGTCATGCCAAAGACCAGTGTACTAAGCGCTTAGGAGAGTACAATATGTCAGAGTTGGTAGACACGTTCCCTCCCTATGACAACTTTAGAGTCTAGAGGGGAATACAGACATTAATGAAAATAAGTAATTTATAATATATTATTTAAAGATATGTACAGAAGTGCTGTGAGGCCAAGGGAGATATGAGTAAAAGGGTGCAAGATTGATAAAAGCAGCGTGGCTCAGTGGAAAGAGCCCAGACTTGGGAGTCAGAGGTCATGGGTTCAAAACCCGGCTCTGCCACTTGGCAGCTGTGTGATTGTGAGCAAGTCACTTAACTTCTCTGTGCCTCAGTTACCTCATCTATAAAATGGGGATTAAGATGGTGAACCTCATGTGGGACCAACTGATTACCCTGTATCTCACCCAGCGCTTAGAACAGTGCTCTACACATAGTAAGCGCTTAACAAATACCAGCATTATTATAAAGAAAGGAGTGGGAGAAGAGGAAATGAGGGCTTTAGGGAGTAGGTCAGTCAGTCATTTGTATTTATTGAGAGTTTACTCTGTGCAGAACACTGTAATAATGACTTGGGAAAGCAGCAACGTTGCAGCCATTGACTTTGTTACATTTAAAAGGAGATTCTGCTTATTATTATTATTGTTATTAGTAATAATAATAATAATAATAATAATGGCATTTATTTAGGGGTTTCAATGTGCCAAACATTCTAGGCACTGGGGTAGATACAAGATAATTGTGTTAAATGCAGTCCCTGACCCACATGGGGCTCACAGTCTTAATCCCCTTTTTACAGATGAGGTTACTGAGGCTCAGAGAAGTTAAGTGACTTCCCCAAGCTCCTGCAGCAGGCATGTAGCAGAGGTGGGATTAGAACCCACATTCTCTGACTCCCGGACCTGAGCTCTTTCCACTAGGTCACCCAGCTTCTTTTTAAGCATTATGCTTCTAATGTTTCTTTAAGGGTGTAATGATTTAAGTCATCCCACATACAGCATGGTCTAGTGAAAAGGACACAGGCCTGGGAGTCAGAGAATCTCATTTCTAAACCCGGCTCAACCAGTTACGTATTGTGTGACCTTGGGCAAGTCACTTAATTTCTCTTTGTCTCAGTTTCATCAAATGAAAAATGGAGATTCGATACCTTTTCTCACTCCCACTTAGACTATGAGCCCATGTGGGACCTGATTATCTTGTATATACCCCAGGGCTTAGTAAAGTGCATGGCATATGGTAAGAATTTAACAAATATCACAATTATTAATGCTCTGAAAGAGTTAATGAGCCTTCTTAAAACTCCAACTTTCTACCAGAAGAGGACTCTAGCGCTAGGAAGATGTTGGATGGAGTCTCCCATTAGAAACACAATAATAATAATAATGTTGGTATTTGTTAAGCACTTACTATGTGCCGAGCACTGTTCTAAGCGCTGGGGTAGACACAGGGGAATCAGGTTGTCCCACGTGGGGCTCACAGTCTTAATCCCCATTTTACAGATGAGGTAACTGAGGCACAGAGAAGTGAAGTGACTTGCCCACAGTCACACAGCTGACAAGTGGCCGAGCCGGGAAACAAGGCTCAGTTCTGAAGCTTCAGGACTAAGAACCTACACAGAAGAATTGATTTTAGTGAGAATGGTTTGCAGTAGGTCAGTCAGTCAGTGGTATTTATGGAGTACTTACTAGCACTTGGGAGAGTATAATACAATAATAATACACATTTCCTGCCCACTATGAGTTTACAGTTTGCACAATGCCATGTGCATTCTCTCTTTCCTGCCAGACATATTCTCTCGGGGATAGAGAATATAATAAGCAAGCAGGTGGATAGAAGACTCCACTGATTTAAAATGAGAAAAAGACCATTGAGCCCACTGCTGGGCAGGGATTGTCTCTATCTGTTGCCGAATTGTATATTCCAAGTGCTTAGTACAGTGCTCTGCACATAGTAAGTGCTTAATAAATTTGATTGAATGAATGAATGAATTAAATAAAAATAGAATGTGCTGACTGGCCCTCAGTGCTGAAGAAAGTGCTACCATGCTGGAACTTCTAGGATGGTCCTCCACAATTGCTGCCTAAACAGAATTCTCTAATAATATTCAGCACAAAAGTCTCTAGTACCATTAGCAGCAAAGTACATGGGGGATCAAACAATTCAGAAAACATGAGGGGATGCAGCAGGACCTAATGGAAAGAATAATAATAATAATGTTGGTATTTGTTAAACACTTACTAGGTGCAGAGCACTGTTCTAAGCGCTGGGGTAGATACAGGGTAATCAGGTTGTCCCACGTGAGGCTCACAGTCTTAATCCCATTTTACAGATGAGGTAACTGAGGCACAGAGAAGTTAAGTGACTTGCCCACAGTCACACAGCTGACAAGTGACAGAGCCGGGTTTCGAACCCATGACCTCTGATTCCCAAGCCCATGCTCTTTCCACTGAGCCATGCTGCTTCTCAATATATGGCCCTGATAGTTAAGAAATGTGGGTTCTAGTCCCGACTCTGTCATGTGTCTGCTTTATGACCTTGGGAAAGTCGTTTAATGTGACTGTACCTCATTTCCTCATTTGGAAAATGTAGATTGAAACCTATTCTCCTTTCCCCTCAGAATGTGAGACCCATGAGGGATAGGGACTGCGTCCAAACTACTATCTTATATTTAC
The DNA here is from genome assembly GCF_004115215.2 of Ornithorhynchus anatinus. Classification (NCBI taxonomy): domain Eukaryota; kingdom Metazoa; phylum Chordata; class Mammalia; order Monotremata; family Ornithorhynchidae; genus Ornithorhynchus; species Ornithorhynchus anatinus. Next base: position 90,312,320 of record NC_041728.1, read on the forward strand.
TCCAGGGTTTAGTACAGTGCTTGATGTAAAGTCAGCACTTATCAAATACCACAATTATTACTTTTTCTCATTCATAGTTGTGTTCTGAAACAATTCTTAGTCTGCACGGGATCCAACTTAGGTTTTCTGGAAAATGAGATACTTAGGATTGTGTCATTAAGAAATAGGCTGGTCTGAAGTTGTTTTCATAATAATGTAGGCAACTATTTCAACTAGTTCTTTTTGGCATTATTTTTGCAGATCAGTTTTGCTTTATTTGTTTGGAGGGCTAGAAGGAAGCTTTTTGTTTCCTGTGAAATTTGGATCCTATCCTTGGCTTCCCCATGGGCGTAGAAGTCTCTGCAATTGATACAGATTCCCTTATCTGCATTGACTTCTGATCTCCTACTGTGTAAATGTGTGTCTTTGCTCTGATTTCTTTTTCTTATCTAGTAACAAACTAGGACTAACCCTGATTTTTTTGGAGTATTTTTTCTTTGTTTCCTTTTGCCTTTCATAGAACAACTCCTTCCCAAAGTCATATACAACAGATAATAAGCGCTTAATACAGTGCTCTGCACACAATAAGTGCTCAATAAATATGATTGAAGAGTATATACAAACAGTTCTCTCCATAACCTTGGCTACTGAAGTTATCAACTTGATGGAGCCTGGTTTTCTCAGAGCTTCAAAGGGCAGCAGAGCTTAATAGGACAAAGTTGAGAGTAGTTAGAAAAATCTGAATCGTGAGTTCCTCACTAGATCTTGATCTCCTTGAGGTCAGGAAATGTATGACATACTCTCACAAATAGCATAGGTGAGAAATGAGAAAAAGACCATTGAGCCCACTGCTGGGCAGGGATTGTCTCTATCTGTTGCCGAATTGTGTATTCCAAGTGCTTAGTACAGTGCTCTGCACATAGTAAGTGCTTAATAAATTTGATTGAATGAATGAATGAATTAAATAAAAATAGAATGTGCTGACTGGCCCTCAGTGCTGAAGAAAGTGCTACCATGCTGGAACTTCTAGGATGGTCCTCCACAATTGCTGCCTAAACAGAATTAGCATATATCACAAATAGCATAGGTGTTCAATCAATTCATCATTGGTATTTGTTCAGTGCTTACTCTGTGCAGAGCACTGTATTAAGCACCCACTGGATGAAACACACTACACCAAGTCCTTAGGAATGAACAAATGAAAGAATAGAGGTGAATCCTGACCACTGGGAGTTCACCCTCTAAACAGAGGAGAGAGAAATGAAAATATTGACAAATAGAGCAATCACATTAACTAAATTTAAATACATTCCAAGAACACATACACACAAGTGCTGAGGATACATATGAATAAATGTTAGAAGTGACTGTGGTCTTTTGATACAGCAGTGTATTGGTACCTAATTAAGGAAGGCTTATTGGAAGAGGTGAAAATTTAGGAGGGCTATGAATGCCAGGAGAGCTGTGGTCTGTTGACTCTAGGGAGGGATAGATTTCCCAGACAGGGTTATGGTGTGAGCAAGAGTACAGGAGCTGGAGAGGCATGAGAGGTACAGTTAGAAGGTGAACATGGGTGGAATGAAAAGAGTAGCTGTGGAGGACTGAGTGAAAAGAGCAGGTGGAACTGGTGGTTCTTGGCTCCAGGGACTTTAGCTTATTGGGTAGGGGCAATAATTGATCCATTTTTCAGATGAAGAACTTGGGGAATAAAGAGCTCAAACTACTTTCCTTAAGTTTTACAATTAACAAAGTTAGGTTTTGAGCCCTAATACAGTCTTACATTCACTTGACTATGATACATTAGTGTTTTACCAAGTATAAAATTATTAAATCTAAATTAGTTTTTGCATTTTTCAAATGTGCCTTAGCAAAGTGACTAGAAAAAGAAATAGGGAACTTTCCTTACCATTTTTTTCAGACAAATATTATTCTCGGGACTTGATTTCTTCATTATTTTTATTTAATTTACTAACTACTACCAAACCAGTCAGATAGGGACTACCCACAATGAATCTATAATAATAACAATAATAAAAATAACTGTGGTCTTTGTTAAGTGGTTACCTGATTCCCCTGTGTCTACCCCAGCGCTTAGAACATTGCTCTGCACATAGTAAGCGCTTAACAAATACCAACATTATTATTATTATTACTACATCCCAGGCACTGTTCTAAGCACTGGGGTAGATACAAGTTAATTGGATTGGACACAGTCCCTGTCCCACATAGGGCTCACAGTCTTAATCTGCATTTTAAAGATGAGAGAAATGAGGTACAGAGAAATGAAGAGACCTGCCCCAGGTCCCACAGCGCTCAAGTGGCAGAGTGGAAATTAGAACCCAGGTCTTTCTGACTCCCAGGACCATGCTTTATCCACTAGGCCACAGGCTTCTCTGTAGATACAATCCTTACACTAGTATCACTCCGTCTATGACCACAGAATCTACTCTATCACCTCTTGGTCAGTAGGGGAGAACACAAACACCACATGTGAAATCTTTAGAACTCTTTAATCTCACTCTGCTGCCCTAGGCAGATACCAGAAGCCTCTATCTGAGGCTACCTCTACCCCAGGTAGAGGGTCAGACCAAAAGAAACTTATAATCAATCAATGGTATTTATTATTTATTACATTTTTTTCTTTATACTTGTGTGATCATTATCTCTCCCTCTCCTGCACCTAGTTGGATGTAACCAGAACCTCCAAGTTCTTCCTCCTTCTCTTCTTGTCATTGCCTTCTCCTACCCTTAACCACTTGCCCCAACTGTGCAGGTGAAGTTTTCTCCAAGACATAGCCCCTTTTGAACTTCAGTCTAGGTCTTGCAGTTAGTTGCCCTTGGCTAGTTAAAACTACTTGAAGGTATTTCCCCTACTGATTGGCTCATGAAATCTTAAATATAACTATCAGGTGCCCCCGCTATTCCACCTATTCTCGCTTGTTCCTCTACTGATGGGTTCACTAAATTGTATCTGTGGCAATAGGATTTTTCATTAATACCAGTCCAGTGTCCAGGCAACAGGAGTAATCAGTAAGCACATAACTATAAGCTCATTGTGGGCAGGAAACATGTCTACCAATTTTGGTATACTGAACTCTTCCAAGCACTTAATACAGTGGTCTGCAGCAAATGCTCAATTAAATTCAGCTGTGTGGATGGAATGATATATGCAATGGCAGGATTAAACTGGCATTAATGCGCCCATATTAATTTAACTGTGGTCACTTTTAAATACTTTGCATGTGCCAAACACTGTACTAAGCTCTGGGATAATAATGATGGTATTTGTTAAGCATTTACTATGTGCAAAGCACTGTTCACAGCGCTAGGGAGATACAAGGTGATCAGGTTGTCCCACGTGGGGCTCACAATCTTAATCCCCATTTTACAGATGAGGGGACTGAGGCACAGAGAGGTTAAGTGACTTGCCCAAAGTCACACAGCTGACAAGCGGCAGAGCCAGGATTAGAACCCATGACCTCTGACTCCCAAGCCCAGGCTCTTTCCACTGAGCCACGCTGCTTCCCCAGTATAGTCTGGTCCGACACAGTCCCTGCCTGTCCCGCATGGGGCTCACACCCTAAGTAGAAGGGGGAACAGGCACTGATTACCCATTTTACAGGTGAGTAAACTGAGGCACAGAAAAGTTAAGTGACTTGCCCAAGGTCTCAGCAGACAAGTGGTGAAAACAGATGCTTTAAATAAAACAGATATAGGAAGAGATTCATTTGGTTAGAAATAAAATCAAGAGGAAAAAGTGTTAAATGGAAACAATGAATTTAGCCAAGAAAATCTACTTGTAGAAACAAACAAGGGTCAAGACCAAAAAATAATTGTAAAATTGTAGATTCATCTTGTCATTCAAGCCCCAGAAATAACTCAACTGAAATAGAAACATTCCTTTGAATAGCTATTAGGACAAAATACTGGGGATTCATATTTAATAACATTTTCACTGACCAAATCCCAGTTTAGTACTTGGAAAAGCCATAGAATGCCTGAAGGCTCACATTTGGAGACTTGACACTATCTCTGTATGTTGTTCTGCATAGCTTTAAAGCTGCTGATTTCTGCCTGGATTACTCTCAACCCATTTTGGAATTAAATCCTTCATTTGGTTTAGTATGTTGCAATTTCACTGGACTAACTGGAAGGTTTGAAATAGGCAGCAAAAAGCACAGTCATTTCTTAACCACATTATTTTCTCTGATCTCTAAGTGCCCCATCCCCATTCCTTTCCTTCAAATGTTGTAAGGAATGGCAGTTTACAAGGGTTATTATTTTAGATCTGAGTTTCTGTTGTCTAAATAGCATAGACAGTAGCAAGACACTTTATGTGTATTGTAATAAAGTTATTGAAATGGTTTTGAGAGCATGACAAATTATACATCATTGATTAAATAGCAAATGCATGTTGTAACTAATTAGGTATGAGACGTAAGACCTGTTGGGCCTGGAACAAAGAGTTTGCACGATTCAAGGCAAAAATTAATCAGCTAACTCAAAATCAAATGAGTTCGCTCACCTTTTTCATTTCATTCTCCAAATGTGTTATAATTCTTGGGCTTCATCCTGGCTTTTCAACTGCAATGTTAAAAGCGTGATACCAGTACAATAATAGTTATGGGTTTATACAGTGAAATAGAAGCAGCATGGCGTAGTGGATTAAGCACGGGCCTGGGAGTCAGAAAGCTATGGGTTCTAATTCCGCATCTGCCACTTGTCAGCTGTTTGACCTTGGGCAAGTCACTTTACTTCCCTGGGACTCAGTTCCCTCATCTGTGAAATGGGGATTGAGACTGTGAACCCCATTTAGGACAGGGACTGTGTCCAACCCAATTTGCTTGTATCTAGCACAGACAAATAGTACAGTTCCTGGCAAATAGTAAGCACTTAACAATCATCAATGCAGGATGATGTTTCCCGTCTACATACAGAAACAGCTCTTCCAATGGCCAATTCAAGGATGATTTGTCCTAATCTAAAGGACAATCTTCTCTGTAATGGACTTTCATATAAAGTTAGATATTTAAAATGTAATACCCTGAGGATAATTTGGCTGTTGAACATTTTCGGTTAGATTTATAAAATAACAAACAAGAAACTGTGGTTTTTTTTTTCAATCTAATCTTGGTAACTCCTCTTTGGATGTAAATTCTCCTTTAATCTGGTAGATTGTCCTGTGGGACTCTAATGATGCTAATAGAAAGAAGACAGATTCATTAAAACATGTTCTATCATTTTATTTTTACTTTCCACCTACTCATAGATGAATTAAGAAATTTAATGGAGATCACATTAGTGGATATTTGGCTTATTTAAAGTGGAGTGTGCATTTGCACCATTATGCAATATTCATCAATTTGTTCCATTTCAGAGTAAATGGCCAATGTTGCTTTAATCATTTTTGTAATATATTTATTAAAGCCACCAGTATTTCTTTTATTTTCTGACAAATGGCATTGCAGGTGGTGGACAAATATAATAATAATAATGTTGGTATTTGTTAAGCATTTACTATGTACAGACCACTGTTAAAAACAATGTTGGTATTTGTTAAGCGCTTACTATGTGCAGAGCACTGTTCTAAGCACTGGGGTAAACACAGGGGAATCAGGTTGTCCCACGTGGGGCTCACAGTCTTTATCCCCATTTTACAGATGAGGGAACTGAGGCACAGAGAAGTTAAGTGACTTGCCCACAGTCACACAGCTGACAAGTGGCAGAGCTGGGATTCGAACTCATGAGCCCTGACTCCAAAGCCCGTGCTCTTTCCACTGCGCCACGCTGCTTCTCACGCTGTTCTAAGTGCTGGGGTAGATACAGGGTAATCAGGTTGTCCCACGTGAGGCTCACAATCTTAATCCCCATTTTACAGATGAGGTAACCGAGGCACAGACAAGTTAAGTGACTTGACCACAGTCACATAGCTGACAAGTGGCAGAGCCAGGATTTGAACCCATGACCTCTGACTCCCAAGCCTGTGTTCTTTCCACTGAGCTATGATGCTTCCCTGTTTCCTAGTGGCTAAAATACTGTAGTACTGTAATAGGTGAGCTTCCAAATCTTCACTTCTAGATTTTGGTGTTAGGTGATGTTATCAATGCCTGGTAGTGCTTTTGCACACAATAAGCACTCAATAAATACAATTGACAAATTGACTGATACAGCATTCTATCCTCTAGCGATGCTCAAAAGGTACTGTTTATTGGCTTGTCCCATGTGGATCTCACAGTCTTAATCCCCAGTTTACAGATGAAGTGACTGAGACACCGAAAGGTTAAGTGATTTGCCTAAGGTCACACAGCAGACAAGCGGCAGAGCTGGGATTAGAAAACAGGTCCTCTGACTCTCAGGCCTGTGCTTTTTTCACTAAGCCATGATCCTTCTAAAATACGTTTGATGGTGCCAAAAAATTATGAAGCTATCTAGGCAAACCTGCATTCATCTAAACAATCTTGGTCCCAAAGACACTATGGATCTGAAGTTCTTAGTATTATAAAGCAAGAACAAGAAAAGTAAAGTCAAATAGGTATGGAATCATTCAGGAATTCTTTAAAGAAAAGGGGAGAAATGGCGACCTGTTGTTTAGCTGGTAATTCCAGGTACATAAGGCAGTGGAAAAGTTCAGGGTCAGGAATTAGAGAGAAAAAAACTGGTGAAAAACTTGGATAGAAGACTTAAGAGATAAAAACAAATAGTGAATGCAGGAGGATAATCAAATATTATGGGCAGGGAACATGTATATCACTTCTGGGTACTTTCCCAAATACTTAGGGCACAGCTTTACAGTCTGTAGGCGATTGATTAAAATGAATGAATGAGTGATTAAAAAATGGGGAGGTGTGTGGGGGTGTGGGTGTGTGTGTGTGTGAGAGAGAGAGAGAGAGAGAAAGAGAATACTGATATTTTAAATTCTGGTATTTAATTGATAGCAACAATATACTAATATAATATTAATAGTGAAAGTAAATAAAGCAAATTTTAATATGGGTTTTCAGAGACTGAAAAGCATGGACTATTATCATTTTCATGACAGGGGAAAAAGCAGGCTGTTAGAGGACACTGTCACAATCAGTCTTTCAAACCCTCCAGTATGTTTGAAAGCAGGCAAGGGAACCGCAGAGATGGAAGGGAAAGAAATTCATGTCCCAGAAAGTAAAGGGCCTTGTTGCATACATTTCCTAGAAGTCAAGAGGCTTTTGAGTAGGATTTGCCAGTCCCACTAGGGGTGAAACCTGTATCCACTTCTGGAATGGAGCTAAATTTTTGTAAGTAATGTTTCAGACTCCAAACCTTTGCTTTTATTTTGCTTAAACCCTTCCAGGAAAAGATACTAATAACAATAGTAATGATAACTGTGGTATTTATTAAGCACTTACTAAATACTGAGAGCTGTACTAAGAGCTGGGTTAGACATAGGTTAATCAAATCAGCAGTCCCTGTCCTACAAGGGGCTAAGAGTCTAAGAGGGAGAATAGGTACTTAATCTCTATTTTAAAGATGAGGAAACTGAGGCACAGAGCAGTTAAGTGACTTACCCAAGATCACACTGGAGATAGGTAGCAGATCCTGAATTAGAACCCAGGTTCTCGGCTCTCAGGCCTGTACTCTTTCCACAAGGTCACACTCCTGCTGCTTTGGCAAAGAGTCTGTCTGGTACATACAGTGAGTTTTTCTTTCTCCATTTAATTGCTGCTTGTAGTACAATAGGCCAAGGACATAAACACCTACTTTTGGAATTTATGATTCTGTCCCCTTTTTTAAGAAAAAACCTTAGAATAAGAGGACTCGGCAGCCAAACCAGGCAACCACTCTGTCACCTTCACTCCAGCCACAGAAGGACCCTGCTCCTGACATGATGATAGCATTTGTTAAGCACTTACTGTGTGCCAAGCACTGTTCTAAGTGATAGATTAGATACGAGAAGCAGCACGGCTCAGTGGAAAGAGCACGGCCTTTGGAGTCAGAGGTCATGGGTTCGAATTCCGGCTCGGCCACTTGTCAGCTGTGTGACTTTGGGCAAGTCACTTAACTTCTCGGTGCCTCAATTACCTCAACTGTAAAATGGGGATTAAGACTGTGAGCCCCACGTGGGACAACCTGATTCCCCAGCGCTTAGAACAATGCTCGCACATAGTAAGTGCTTAACAAATACCAACATTATTATTATTACAAGGTTATCATGTTGTCCCACGTGGAGCTAAACATACTTAATCTCCATTTTAAAGGTGAGATAACTGAGACAGGGAGAAGTTAAGTGATTGGCCCAAAGTCACACAGCAGATAAGTGGCAGAGCTGGGGTTAGAACCTACGACCTCTGCCTCCCAAGCCTGTGCTCTTTTGACCAAGCCATGCTGCTTCTCTATAATTATGATATTTCCTAAGTGCTTACTATGTGCCAAGCACTCTTCTAAGTGCTGGGGTAGATATGAGGTAATCAGGTTGTCCCATGTGGGGCTCCCAGTCTTAATCCCCATTTTACAGATGAGGTCACTGAGGCACAGAGTAGTTAAGTGGCTTGCCCAAAGTCACACAGCTGATAGGTGGAGCTGGGATTAGAACCCATGTCCTCTGACTCCCAAGCCTGGGCTCTTTCCACTAGGCCACATGCTCCATGTGCATAGATGGGGGAATAAATCAATGAATGAATCAATAATATTGATTGAGCACTTAAAGTGTGCATAGCACTGTACTAAGCACTTGGGAGAGTATCATAAAACAGATTTGAGAGACACAAGCCCCACATTTCCTCAGTTCCCACTCCCTTCTGTGTCGCCCTAACTTGCTCCATTAGCCCTTTCCCCGCCTGATAGCACTTATAGATATGTAATTTAATTTATTTATATTGATGTTTATTTGTACTGATGTCTGTCTCCCTACCCCCTAGAATGTGAACTCACTGTGGGCAGGGATTGTCATTCTTTATTGCTGTATTGTATTCATTCATTCATTCATACAATAGTATTTATTGAGCACTTACTATGTGCAGAGCACTGTACTAAGTGCTTGGAATGTACAGTTGTCAACAGATAGAGACACAGATTCATTCAATAGCATTTAGTTTTCCAAGCGCTTAGTACAGTGGTCTGCACACAGTAAGCTCTCAATAAATATGATTGAATGAATGATCAAGGGGTTGTCGCGCGCTCCCCGGCCCTCGCTACTATGGCCAAACAGGGCAACCACAATAACTGCCACCCCCGAGAGGCCCCACTCCCTTCATGCCATGAGACAGCCATGACCCCTCCCTAGGAACCAGCACTGGCTTTTCTCTGTGCCATCAGAAGACTCCATCCATCCTGCCTTCCACCACGTTGGTGGAAGGAGAAAGTCACCCGCGGGATGAGATCTCCACAAAAATCTCAAGAAGACTGTGGCCGCTGCTTTGGAAGGTTGTTTGTGGCCCTGGATGTGTCTTGAACTCTGAACAGCCAAGGAGCCTGAAATTATTCTCCTCCAGCCTCAGCACCTCACTGATTACTATTTTTATTTTTGTGTTTGTCCTTGTGCTTTATGCTCTTTTAGTGTTTTATTGTTCCTGATGTGTCTGTCTCCAGTCCCCTTCCCCCCACTTATATGAGTCCCCCAAGACACAGAAATTTGTTACCAATCTGTACATTCCAAGTGCTTAGTACAGTGCTCTGCACATAGTAAGCACTCAATAAATACGAATGAATGAATGAATGAATGAATGAATGAATGAATGACTAATGCCCACCTATGTATTAGGACAGTGCCCTGGACATAGTAAGCACTCAATAATAATGATAATGATGGTATTTGTTAAGCGCTTACTATGTGCAAAGTTCTAAGCACTGGGGGGATACAAGGTGATCAGGTTGTCCCACATGGGGCTCACAGTCTTAATCCCCATTTTACAGATGAGGGAACTGAGGCACAGAGAAGTGAAGTGAATTGTCCAAAGTCACATGACACATGGCAGAGCTGGGATTCAAACCCACGATCTCTGACTCCCAAGCCCGTGTTCTTTCCACTGAGTCATGCTGCTTCTCCAATATTATTACCACTTATCTTACCACTAATACATTGACAGGAACTACTAAACCTCATCCTCCTCTGTTTCTGGCTTACTTTGAGGAATAAAATCTCAACTTGATGAGCTGTATCACTTAAAAGTATGAAAAAGTTAATACCACTAGTGATTCAGACAAGAATCCATTTGACTCGTTTTCTTCTAGTTTCTGTCCAATGCTTACATGCTATTAAGGCAGCATTATGGAAAGAGCTGCACTCTCCTTTCTTGAAATAAAATGCATCTTCTCCATCTGGCTCATAATGGGAAGTCATAATCTTCTTTTTATCACATCATCAAAAAAGACATCAATTGAGCAAAAGAAAATATGCAGCTCCTGGTAAAAAAACTATTCCTTTTTGGAAGTATAACATATTCCAATAGAGGAGCCCACCCCTTTAATTAAGGCTTGTAAAAGGAATACATTTTCAGGATATCAAGGCAAAAACAAAGAGAACTCTCCATTTGCTATTCTGGAAAAAATGGGCCTGGGGATTAAACCTCAGGCCAAATCAATGTTTCCATTAAGAGTCTGTCTGGCTCAAGGAACTCATAATGGAATAAGAAGCCTCTCTCTCTCTCTTGAAATTTCGGTCTATTTGTCCTTAAGGGTTTTGATGCCTAACAAATAGTGACTGATAAGTCACCAGGGGACCTTTATTTACTCAAACCTCACTCCATTTACACCCTCACACCTTTTCAAAATATAGACTCACGCAATGCAATTTTATGGAAAACTCCAAACCTAGGTGTGGTGGGAAATCTGATAAAAATCTCTTCTTCCACTGTTAAAACATTTTCAGGAAAGGAGATTGCAAATAAAAATGTATGAATTTAGAGCTTCTGACCATTCAGATTCTTAATCTATAGAACCAAATATGAGGCTAGTGTATACCTGAAATACTTTGACAATGATTGTATTTCCATTTTAACTAAAAGACGAATCTATATCTCACAGAGCATTTTGGTCTTTTTTGCACTGAAGAAATTCAATTTGTGTCATTCCTTACTGCCATATGAAATATCTGAGGTCCACTGTCAGGAAGAATAAGAAAAAGAACAAGGTTACTTTCCCATCTGTATATTGAGATCTATCAATCAATGGTACTTACACAACTCTTACTATGTGCAGAGCACTGTAGTAAGCATCTGGGAGAGTAGATTAATTAGCAGACATGTTTCCTGCCCATAACAAGCTTACAGTCTAAAATAAACACTTGATGCATTGGCCAGGAATTGAACCCGGGCCTCCTACATGGCAGGAGAGAATTCTACCATTGAAGTTGCCCCTACCAAAATCACCATCTTCAAGGAAAAAACAAAGTACCGACAAATCTACTGGAACTCTTTGACCAGTAAGATTTTAGCCATAATTTTCCCAGAAAGGTTACTAATGAATCAACTGATCAATCAATGGTATTTACTGAACGAGTAATATGTGCAGAGCACTATACTAAGCTCTTGAGAAGATAACCTATAATAGAGCTCGAAGATGCATTCTTAGAAAATGTAAGAGAAGATGTAATGTTAGAGAAGGAACGTGGCCGACTGGATAGAGCATGACTCTGGGAGTCCGAAGGATCTGAGTTCTAATCCTAACTCCACCACTTTTCTGTGTAACCTTGGGAAAATCACTTCACTTCTCTGCAACTCAGTTACCTCATCTGTAACATGGGGATTAAGAATGCAAGCCCTATGTGGGACAGGGACTGTGTCCAACCTGAAAAGCTTGTATCTACCTCAGCGCTTATTACCGTAAGTGCTTAACAAATACCATAAAAAATGTAATCCCTGCCCACAAGGAGCTTACAGTCTAAAAAAGAAGCTTTCAGTCCAATCATTCATTCAATCGTATTTATTGAGCACTTACTGTGTGCAGGGCACTAAACAAAGCACTTGGAAGAGAGACATATTTGCTGCCCAAAATGAGCTTACAGTCTGAAGGGAGGGAGACAGACATTAATGTAAATAAATAAATTACGGGTATGTACATAAGGGCAATGGGGCTGGGAAAGGGAAAGAACAAAGCTAGCAAGTCAGGGTGATGCAGAAGGGAGTGGGAGAAGAGGAAAGCGGAGCCTAATCAGAGAAGGCCTCTGGGAAGAGATGTGCCTTCAATAAGACTTTGAAGGAGGGGACAGTAATTGCTGGATTTGAGGAGAGAGGGCGTTCCAGGTAAGAGCAGGATGTGTGTAAGAGATCGGTGGCTAAATAGGCAAAATCGAGACACATTGAGAAGGTTAGCATTAGAGGAGCAAAGTATGAGGGCTGGGTTGTAGAAGGAGAGTAGTGAGGTGACGTAGGAGGGGGCAAGGTGATTGAGTGCTTTAAAACCAGTGGTGAGGAGTTTTTGTTCGATGTGGAGGTGGATGAGCAACCACTGGAGTTTTTTTGAGGACTGGGGAAACTTGTCCTGAACATTTTTGTTGAAAAATGATCCAGACAGTAGAGTGAAGTATGGACTGGAATGGGGAGAGATAAGAGGCTGGGAGGTCAGCAAGGAAGTTGATACAGTAATCCAGGCTGGGTAGGATGAGTGATTGTATTAATATGGTAGTAGTTGGGATGGAGAGGAAAGGGTAGATTTTAGAGATGTTGTGAAGGTGGAACAAACAGGATTTAGTGATGGATTGAATATGTGGGTTGAATGAGAGACAGGAGTGAAGGGATAATGCCATGCATGGGTACAGACTTGTGAGACAGGAAGGATGGTGGTGCCATCTACAGTGATGGGAAAGTCAAGGGAGGACAGGGTTTGAGCAGGAAGATAAGGAGTTCTGTTTTGGGCATGTTTAGCTTGAGGTGATGGGAGTCTACAAAATAAACTGTTCTTCTACAGTCCATTAAGAATACCAATAATCATGAATTCCCTATGTAGAAATATGGCATCATATGAAAACGCAGCAGGCCATTTAGAATCTTTGAAGCACATTCACCCAAAAAAAATTCAGTCAGTGAACTACATATATTGTGCAATTATGGGAGAGTACAATAGTGATGAAGACCTAATCCCTGACCTTGAAGAGTTTACAATCTATCAGGGGAGACAGGCACAAAGGAAGTTACAGATTAAGGAAGAAGAGAATGGAAAGATGGACATGTGACTATGATAGTAATAACTGTGGTATATGTTAAGTGCTTACTATGTGGCAGATATTGTTCTAAGCACTGGGATAGATACAAGCAAATCAGATTGGATGCAAAGCCTGTCCCACATGGGACACACAGTCTCAATCCCCATTTTACAGATGAGGTAACTGAGACCCAAAGAAGTGAAGTAACTTGCCCAAGATCACACAGCAGAAAAGTGGCAGAGCTGGGATTAGAACCCCAGTCCTTCTGCCCCCCCCACCCCAGATCCTTGCTCTATTTATTAGGCCATGCTGCTTCTCATTATGTAAATGCTTAAATAGTAGAGAATATGAATCACTATGTATGGAAGTTCTACTGGGAGGAGAAATGTAGAAAGCATTACTAAGAGCTGTCTACCATATCCATTAGTAGGTCTGGCATGTACTAAGTAAATTTAATTGTCTTAAGAAGGTCACACAGAACATGTACTTTAATATGACTCAGAAAATCCTCAATCTATGGACCATGTTTGATCCTATTTAACCTAATCTACTCTGCCACACTTGAGGATGATAAAGGTCCAGGATGCTAGTGTCAAAGTACACCTCTATTGTACTGGGATAGTGTTCCAAAGCATCAGGAAATCAGAAGGACCTGGATTTTCCATTACCTGGCTGCTGTGTAATCTTGGGTAAATCACTTAAATTCCCTGTGCCTCAGTTTCCTCATCTGTAAAATGAGGATTAAATCTGTGAGCCCCATGTGGGACATGGACTGTATCCAACCTGATTACCTTGCATCTACCGCAGTGCTTAGAATATTGTTTGGCATATACATGCTTAACAAATACTATTTAAAAAATCAGCCTATGTGCACCATAGAAAGCCTTTATATCAATCAATCAATCAGTGGTATTTACTGCACTAAGCACTTTGAAGAGTACAATACAACAGAATTAGCAGACACGTTACCTGCCCATAATGAACAATGATATTGGAACTGTTGTAGGTGGGTGTCACATTGGAGACTTTGCTTTATTAATCATTTCATTATTCTGTCCTCTCAGCTATCATGTGACCTTTTCAGTTTGCCACACAATAGCTCTTGGGGAGCTCTGCTGAGGTAGGTAGCAATTGGGAGAGAAGTTGCTTTCCTCGAGGAGAGGAAGATTGAGATGTGAAGATCAGCCTGGAAAGAGGAAGGCTCACAGGGCTTGTCCTCGAATGAGAGAAATGCCTCAGTGTTGCATGCTTAACATGCATGCAATGTTAAAGATAGTGTCAGGTATGTATGGGTAATAATAATTAAAATGATGGTATTTGTTAAGCACTTACTATGTGCCGAGCACTGTTCTGAGCGCTGGGGTAGATACAAGGTAATCAGATTGTCCCATATGGGGCTCACGGTTTTAATCCTCATTTTACAGATGACGTAACTAAGGCACAGAGAAGTGGCTTGCCCAAGGTCACACGGGAGACAAGTGGCAGAGTCGAAATTAGAATCCATGTCCTCTGACTCCCAAGCTCATGCTCTTTCCTCTAAGCCACACTGCCTCTCATCAGGGTCAATAGGTACATCTTTAAAAACAGTGTACAGATATATATATATATATTTACACACACACTGTATTTATGTACATATACATCTATACATATAGATGTGTGTGTCTTTGCGTGTGTGTGTGCACGCGCACAGGGAAGCACTGTGGTCTAGTGAGAAGAGCTGAGACCTGGGAGTCAGGGGACCTGGATCCTAATTCCAGCCCTCCCATTCGCCTTCTGTGTGGCCTTTGTGGTGTCATTTACCCTCTCTGGGCCACAGTTCCCTCATCTATAAAATGGGGATGAAATACCTGTTGTCTCTCCCCATTAAACTGTGAGCCCTATGAGGACTAGGGATAGTGTCTGATTTATTCATTCAATCCTATTTATTTAGCACATACTGTGAGCAGAACACTGTACTAAGAGTTTGGAAAGTACAATCAACAATAGAGACACTCCCTGCCCACAATGGGCTCACAGTCTAGCCCCATGTGAGCCCCATATGGGACACGGACTGTGTCCAACTAGATTACCTTGTATGTACCACAGTGCTTAGAACATTGTTTGGCACATATATGCTTAACAAATACCATAAAAAAAATCAGCCTATGTGCAACGTAGAGAGCAATACATCTAAACATGCATCAGCATAAATAAATAGAATTACAGATACATATATATGAACTTAAGTGCTGTGGGGGCAGAGAGAAGGGGGGGTGCACAAAGGGAGTGAGATGTGGTGCCGCGGAAGGGAGGGGGAGCTGAGAAAAAGGGGCTAAGTCTGGGAAGGCCTCTCGGGAGAGGTGTGCCTTCAGTAGGGCTTTGAAGGGGGGAAGAGTGATTGTTTGGTGGATTTGAGGAGGAAGGGCGTTCCAGGCCAGAGGTAGGACATGGGCCAGGGTCAGTGGTGAGACAGGCGAGATTGAGGCACAGTGAGAAGGTTAGCACTAGAGGAGTGGAGTGTGTGAGCTGGGATGTAGAAGGAGAGAAGGGAGGTGAGGAAGGAAGGGGCAAGGTGATGAAGAGCTTTAAAGCCAATAGTGAAAAGTTTTTGTTTGATATGGCAGTGGATAGGCAACCACTGGAGATTTTTGACGGGGCGGGAGGAGTGACATGTCCTGAATGTTCCTCTAGAAAGGTAATCCAGTCAGGATAGGATGAGTGATTATACTAAGATGACAGTGGTTTGGATGGAGAGGAAAGGCCGTTTCTTGGTGATGTTATGAAGGTGAGAATCACAGGATTTGGTGATGGATTGGATATGTGGGTTGAATGAACAGGGTCAAGAATGACACCAAGCTTACGGGCTTGTGAGACAGGAAGGATAGTTGTGCCATCTACAGTGACAGGAAAGTTTGGAAGAGGACAGGGTTTGGGAGGGAAGATAAGGAGCTCTGTCTTGGACATGTTGAGTTTGAGGTGGTGGGAGGACATCCAGGTGGAGATGTCTTGAAGGCAGGAGGAGATGTGAGCCTGGAGGGAGGGAGAGAGAACAGGGGAGGAGATGTAGATTTGGGTGTCATCTACAAAGAGATGTTTTCTGTTTGAGAGACAGAATAACCCACCTACAAGTATATGAATGGGAAGTGGAGAGGTGGAGTCTGAGCAAAATGAGAAAGAGGTGGAAAAGAGAATATCTTCTCTGTAACTTCAGCAGTCAAGACTTTTGGATCCTTGGCTACATCAGCAACGAGTACATGACGTATGTTCGGATTTTATACATTTAGTCGTTCAGAACCAGGGTAAACTACATATTGAAACAAAATCTTAGATCATGGGCTAGAGCAGTGGAATTTGAGATTACAGCTGAAAGAAGGAGATCAATCTAACAGAAGATCTGCTTGCCCTAGGAGCCAGGACATAGGAAAGATCAGGATATCAAGAGGTTTGAAGTCAACAATAGGTGCTTCAATAATAATGATATTTGTTAACAATTACTAGGTACAAAGAACTGTACTGAGTGTTGGGGAAGATATAAGATATTCAGATTGGACACAGTCTCTGTCCCACATGAGACTTCCAGCCTAAGTAGAGAGAGTAGGATTTAAACCCCATTTACCAATGAGGAAATTGAGGCACAGAGAAGTTAAGTGCATTTCCCAAGTTTTCACACAGCAGGCAAATGGCAGAGCCAGGATTAGAACTCAGGTCCTCTGACTCCCAGGCCTGCACTCGTTCCACTAGTCCTTGCTGCTTCAAGTGACAAATGCATTAGAGAAGCAAGTGTGGTTTAGTGGAAAGAGCCCTGGCATGGGAGTCAGAGGTCATGGGTTCTAATCCTGGCTCTGCCATTTGCCTGCTGTGTGAAAACTTGGGAAATTCACTTAACTTCTCTGTGCCTCAATTTCCTCATTGGTAAATGGGGATGAAGATTGTGAGCCCTATGTGGGACAACCTGATTACTTTGTATCTACCCCAGCGCTTAGAACAGTGCTTGGTACATAGTAAGCACTTAACAAATACCAACATTAATATTATTATTTTCACCAGAGCAGTCATATCTACAAGCTGGGATGAGATCTAACCATCAATGGGGTCATCTTCAAATGCCAAAGATTGTTATACACACTCACATACACACATCAAGAGGATCTCATATGTTTTGCAGACAATCTATTGCAGCAGTAAAAAGACCAAAAGAAAATCACTCAGTGAGTTGAAAAGCCATCCTAAACCTACCCTCTTATGCTCAGACTGATATTTAGTGTTTCACTGAATCACATCAATGACAAAGAAAGGTATTGGCGTAAAATGAGCACACCAAGTATTCCATGATGCTTTGTAAATCCAACTTGGACAGAATGTGAGGCTCGTTTGCAGTGATCTAATTAGACATTAGCATATTGACTGCTCCCTTCTGATTCACTGCCAGCTAGCGGAAATTCCAAAGTGGACATTTGCTTTGAATGAACTGGAATTAGAATACAGCAACTGATCCAGCAAAACGTTTCTCTCTACTGTGTGATTAAATCCAGATAAAAAAAGAAGCCCATTACAATAATAGTCAACTATCTTTTGCAACACTACATACACTATTTTGTTCTTTACAACATAAGGCAGCATGGTCTAGTGGAAAGAGCACAGGCTTGGAAGATAGACAACCTGCGTTGTAATCACAGCTCTCCTAATTGTTTGCTGTGTGACTTCGAGCTAGTCACTTAACTTCTCTGTGTTTCAGTTCCCCAACTTTAAAATGGGGATTCAATACCTGTTCTTCCTGCTATTTAGACTGTGAGCCCTATGTGGGACAGGGACTGTGTCTGACCTGATAACTTGCATCTACCCAGTATTTAGAACATTGCTTGAACACAGCGCTTAACAACGTTAATGACAATAATATTTATAAAAATAATCATAATATAATAACAAATGGAATAAGGTAATCTTTTTCAAATAAGGTGAATGGTTTAAATCTAATACTTTACTCAGATTTCTCTATTAATTTAAAAACATATCACAACATATCTAATATTGGTAATTAAGAGTTTTTTCAGATTCAGGACAACAGTGATGCAGTGATATTTTTAATCATTGTGCATGAATATGGCTACACAGACCTCAGGTGCCTGACAGTCTCTATCAAATTACGGGTTCACAGTGTTCTGGGAGCTGCTTCTCCAAGACAGTCACATAAGGAAAAACAATAAACAACATACTAACTTTATCACAGTATTAGAAATGTAATTCGGATCTATCTTCTCCAACTGAATAAAAAACATTATTTTTTTATTAATTTAATGACTCCTAAATTAGTAGTCAAGCACCTGTTTGAAATTTTATTATGGTTGTGTACAAATTGAGATTTCACAGACTACCCTCTAGGCCATACAGAATGAAATTCTCATTTTTAAAAGTGAGCTATAACAGAATATGCTATTTGGCCCAACAGTGATCTAATTTGTGCATCCACATATTAACAAATCCTTTCTTGGCTTGTCTTTGTTAGTGAGATTTTCTCAATTTTAGTGTAGATTCAACTCTGAGGCTGGATTTAGATAAGTGAACCACTTAGATTTTTTTTAAAATGGTATTAAATGCTTATTATGTACCAGTCACTGGACTAAGCAGTGTTGCTCAGGGGAAAGAGCAGATGAGATAAGTGAGCCACAGAGAAGTTAGGTGACTGCCCAAGGTCACATAGACAAGTGATGGAGCAGGAATTAGAACTCAGGACTTCTGGCTCCCAGGCCCATGTTCTAGGCCACATTGCTTCATATCTTTCCACTGGGTAATTAAAATAAACCACAAAAAATCCTCATGTCAATTAAATAATATATTGTAACTAGGGTGCTGCTGACATTCAATCAAAGCTAATCATATTAGGTGGAAAAATGCTTTCTCATGCTGGCTGGAGATTTATAAAGCAATGTCATGGTATCTGGATAGTTTGGGAGCAGCCAACACATAGCAATAAAATTGATGGTTTATGAAAGAGGATCACACCAGATTTTCCTTTCTAAAATGGAAACTGCTTTAAAAAACTGCCCCAGAGTCAACTCACAGAACAAAATTCTTAAGCTGGAAAGTTGAATGTTAGGTAATTATTGATTCTTTCTTCCCATTTTAGGAGATGAATCATATTACTTCTTTGGTAGTGTTAAGAGACTGTGAAATTCACTTTGAATATTTGGAAAATAAGTTATTCTAAACAAGGAGTAAAATTAATGACTGATTCACTAAAAAGTCTACAGAAGAAATAAAGCAGGCAGCATTTCTCACCCTGAGAGGAGTTTTTAGCTCTAACTGAACAAGGTCAGAAAACAGTTTTCGGTCAGATGCCTGTCCAGCCGAGAGATGAGCATTCAGTTTTGGAGCCAGCATAAAACATTTCAAAGTGCATGTGATATTAATCAGGATGGCACTTTTCAACTTTTCAGGCTCAATTGGTTCAGCAACCATCCTTTTTTCTGTCAGCTTTCCTATGCCCCAAATTCGTCTTTAGCGGGACCTCTGAAAGGCCACAGAATCAGGTTAATGGGACTCGGTCATGACCACAAAGAGATATCACATAGTTGACTGCTAATCTGGGGGACTGTATGCTACAAATCATAAATTTTACCTTAGTTCATGGTGACTGGTATTTCCAACTGCAAAGTTTTGCTACCTTGTTGTATGTCTGATTAGAATGGACTTGGAGGCAAAATCCTCCTTTTACTTCTCATAGGAGATTTCTTCAGGTCTAGGTTGAGGCACAATATTGAAGCACTGAGATACCCTCAGAGACAATGGGAGTTTGGAGCTGATCTATGGATAAATAAATCCTGTCAGTCCAGAACATTCCAAGAAAACTCATGCCATTTTTCAAGAAACAGAAAAATCTCTCAGTCTCCAAGCCACCCTTCCTTTTGTTTTTCCTGGATCGAATAGCTAGCTTTCTCTAATACCATAATCTAGGATTTTGCCATCTGAGATTTTGCAGTGCTTTAAAAGTAAGATGCATTACTACACCTCCCACTTAGCAGTAGGGAAAACAGAGACAAAGACAAATTAGGTAATTTGTCCAAGGTCATGCTGCGAGTCAGTAGCAGAGCTGAGATACAATCCTGAATTCTTGATCCAACAATCTTACCATTAGTCCCCATCTATGAGGCCTTTTGTTTGCTGAAAATACCTTTTAAGAAATGGCTTAAAATAAGAAAACAAGCCTCACCCTTTGCTCTTCTGTTCCAGCCAGCATAAAACCACGCTGGTAAAAGAAACAGTGCCATCTTCCACCTTCCAAAAACTTGAGTGAAACAGTAATTGAACCGAAAAACTATGTGAGCTTGAACCAAGGTGATGGAATAGTAGAAAGGAATATTAAGACTTTATTGTGTGTCTAATGGGTGCAGAGCACTATACTACATAAGAGTACAACAGCATGAGAGAGAGTAAAGGAGAAAGAGAGAGGTAGGGATAAACAATAGAGTTTAAAGATATGTACCTAAGTGCTGTGCCAGGGGAAGGAATAGAAGATATTCAAGTTCTTAGGTGACACAGAAGTACTGAAGTGGTAGTAGATAGGGAATAGGCTGGGAAGATGAAAAATTATTCAGAGACGACCTCTAAGAGGAGATGAATTGCAGATGGGCTTTGAAGATGGAAAGAGCAGAGGTCTGCCGGATAAGGAAGAAGAACAGAGTTCCAGGCAGAGGGGAGAACATGAACTAAAGATCAGTGGCAAAAGAGACAAAAATGAAGCACAGTGAGAGTAGGTTGGTGTTAGAGGAGCAGAACGTGCGAGCTGGGGATGGTAGGAGAGGAACAAGGAGAGAGCGGTACGAGAGCCTTAAAGCAAATGTTCAGAAGTTCTTTTATTGATTGAAAGGAATGGGCAACCATTGGTGGTTTTTAGGAATGAAGAGATGTGTGCAAAAAGATATTTTATTAAAAAATTATCCAGGCAGCAAAGGGGATGGAGAAATAATATTGCTGGGAGTAGGAAAAGGGCAAGTTAAAACAGATGAGGATGAAGTTGTGATAGACGAGGTCAACCTGATGTCTAGATTTCTGCCAGCAGTGCTCCACAACTTATGGACAGGAGTGGATGAAGTCTACTGTAGAGGTGACCCAGGACTGCGGGTTAGTGGTACAATAATGATGGGGATGGAAAATTTTGGAAGCAATATGTTTGGGGGGGAAGAAGGAATATGTTTGGTGGGAAGACAGTAAATTCATTTTTTGCTAAACTGAATATCAGGTGCCACTAAGTCCTCCTTTTGGAGATGCATGAGGCAAGGGAACCTTGCCACCCAACAAATTACAATTAAATGGGGAAGACAAGGGCATCCAAGTTGCCAAATGGGCAAAAGAATGAGAAATGGATACAAATCATTTAAAAATTAAAGAAGAAATTAAATACATAAAAAATAAATAACAAGTAAACCTAAATGGATTTAAGGGGTGATGGGAAAGGATGAAAAGTGAGAGATTCTTCAGGAAATGTCACATGAAGAAGGTCAAGGTTAGAAGGGCTTTGAAGGAAGAAGAAATGTGCGAGGTGAATCTATGTAAAGAGAGAGTTCCAGTAAGTTGGAGGGATGAAAAGGGAATTAAGGTAAAGACGGGTTGGAGATCAGTCAATAATATTTATTTAGTGCTTACTGTGGGCAGAGCACTGAACTAAGTACTTGGGACAGTATAATACAGCAATAAACAGACACGTTATCTGCCCACAACACGCTTACATTTAAAAGGGAAGAGAGACATTGATATAAATTAATTAACTGCAGATATGTACATAAGTGTTGTGGAGCTGTAAGTGAGGGATAAATAAAGGGATCAAGTCATGGTGATGCAGAAAGGAGTGGGAGAAGAGAAAAGGAGAGCTTGGTCAGAGAAGGCCTCTTGGAGGAGATGTGTTTTCAATAAGGCTTTAAAGTAGGGCAGAGACATTGTCTGTCGGATATAAGGAGGGAGGGCATACCAGGCCAGTTATAGGACATGGGCGAGAAGTCAATGGTGAGATAGAAGAGAGTGAGGTACAGCGAGAAAGTATTAGAGGAGTGAAGTGTACGGACTTGGTTGTAGTTGAGTAGTGAGGAGAGGGAGGAAGAAGCAAAGTGATTAAGTGCTTTAAAGTCAATGGTGAGGAGTTTCTGTTTGATGCATAGGTGGATGGGCAATCACTGGAGTTTCATGAGGAGTCAGGAACATGGTCTGGACATTTTTGTAGAAAAATGATCTGGGCAGCAGAGTGAAGTATGGAGCAGTGGAGTAAACAGAAGGTTTGCTTGGAAGGAGTAAAAAACACACACTGGAATGATTGAAATTACTCTCACTAGATTTTGTGCACTTCCCAAACTTGCTTCCTTTGAACTGTCTAAGCGTAAGCTCAGACCAGGGACCTCTTGTTACTGTGGGGATTTCTGAAAAAGAAGGGAACAAGACAGGTGTTAAAATAAAATCCAATGAAAGGTTAAAGAAGCAGGCTGAAAGAAGCAGCCAACAGTAGTTTGGAGTCTAGGACAAGTAAATCAGTCAATTAATAGTAGTGTGCACTTACAGTATAGAGAGCAATCTACTAAGCTCTTGGAAGAGTACAATACAACAGAGTTGGTAGATTCATTCCCTACCTACAAGGAGCTTACAGTCTAGAGGGGGAGACAGAAATTAAAATAGATTATATGTTCACAAGTATATTTTTAGTAACAAGTATATTTCTCTTCAAAAATAAACCTCTCTCCCCCATTCTAGATCATTCACTGTTTCATTTTCATTTTTTTGAAGAGTAATTTCATCTCTCTCCATTCCTTTCTTTAGCCTTTTATATCCCATTTATTCCAGTGAAACAGCTAAAAAATTAAACTTGGGAAGATAAAATGGCCCAATTCTGTTTCTACTCCTCATTCACAACAGGAAAATTTGCTCTCCCTTCAAATAACATTGGGACATATTTATTTACAATCTTCAAAACTACAATAAAGAACATGGCATGATTGGATATAGAAATGATCTCTTTTGTCTGAAGCATTTTGAAATTTTAATTTGAAAGAGGAGTTATGCTGCTAAATGAATATCTAGCCTTTGGCTCATTCCAGATTACATTTATCTCCAGAATTATGCAGCTAATCATACAGGGGGACTGACTCCATACTCTACTGTAATGCAAAGGTGACACTTTTTGAGGTGACAATTTTCTCTCAGTTTCCTAAAAACGTAGTGTTACTCTTACTTAATTACCCCATATGTCCACTATCCACCCCAATCACTATTTAAAGGATCTCATTGCAGTAACACCAAATCCACTTCAATAACACAAACAGCAGAGGCAAACTGCTTGATTCCAGAGTGTTCTAAACAGCCCCTTAAAGTTTGGCTTCATCTAGCTGGAGCTCACCTAATCTTGCTGATTAGAGCATTTGTGATCATTTCTGTGACTCAATAAGAAAAATGAAGCAGAGAGCACAGATTTAAATTCACCCAGGGTATATTTACACCCACATTTGTACCATTTTCCTGGCCTGAATCTATTTATGCCACATTCCCCTCAGCTTTTTTCACTCTCATCTTGAAAGCACTATTATACTTATTAGCATTTTTATTATTTTTGTCCAACTATACTAGGTTTTACTTTGAAGTTTGGAACATGGACATTTTCACAGGTAAGTGCTAAAAGCCTTAATCGCTTTGGGATCAAGATGTTACCATACTGGTCTTGATTGACACAATAATGTTAAAGGCACTAATTTAACAACAGACTAAGTCATTCACTGTCATTTGCAGAAGAAGAGGGTTTTTTGTTGTTTTGGGGGTTTTTTTAATAGTATTTGTTAAGCACCTACTAGGTACCAGGTACCCAGAGAAGCAGCGTGGCGCAGTGGAAAGAGCACGGGCTTTGGAGTCAGGGCTCATGAGTTCAAATCCCAGCTCTGCCACTTGTCAGCTGTGTGACTGTGGGCAAGTCACTTTACTTCTCTGTGCCTCAGTTACCTCATCTGTAAAATGGGGATTAAGACTGTGAGCCCCACGTGGGACAACCTGATTCCCCTGTGTTTACCCCAGCACTTAGAACAGTGCTCTGCACATAGTAAGCGCTTAACAAATACCAACATTATTATTATTATTACTGTACTAAGTGATGAGATAGACATACGCTAATAAAGTTGGACACAGTTCCTGTCCCACATGAAGCTAACAGTCTTACTCCCCATTGTACAGATGAGGTAACTGAGGCACAGAGAAGTGAAGCAATTTGGCCAAGGTCACACAACAGACAAGTGGTGGAGACAGGATTTGAACACAGATCCTTCTGAATCTCAGGCCCATGCTCTATCCACTAGTCCACGCTGCTTCTCAGGTTGACACAAAGGCTCTCCCAGACCTTAGACCCAAATCAAATCAATAAATTGATCAAGATTATTAATTTAGCACTTACTGTGTATAGACCATTGGGCAAAAAACTTGGGGAAAATACAATAGAGTAAGAAGACATGATCGCCGCCCTTGAAGGTATATACATAAGTGCAGTAGTAAGGTGTGATTATCCAAGGACTTTCATTCATTCATTCAATAGTATTTATTGAGCGCTTACTATGTGCAGAGCACTGTACTAAGCGCTTGGGATGAACAGGTCGGCAACAGATAGAGACAGTCCCTGCCGTTTGACGGGCTTACAGTCTAATCGGGGGAGACGGACAGACAAGAACAATGGCACTAAACAGCGTCAAGGGGAAGAACATCTCGTAAAAACAATGGCAACTAAATAGAATCAAGGCGATGTACAATTCATTAACAAAATAAATAGGGTAACGAAAATATATACAGTTGAGCGGACGAGTACAGTGCTGTGGGGATGGGAAGGGAGAGGTGGAGGAGCAGAGGGAAAAGGGGAAAATGAGGCTTTAGCTGCGGAGAGGTAAAGGGGGGATGGCAGAGGGAGTAGAGGGGGAAGAGGAGCTCAATCTGGGAAGGCCTCTTGGAGGAGGTGATTTTTAAGTAAGGTTTTGAAGAGGGAAAGAGAATCAGTTTGGCGGAGGTGAGGAGGGAGGGCGTTCCAGGACCCGCGGGAGGACGTGACCCGGGGGTCGACGGCGGGATAGGCGAGACCGAGGGACGGTGAGGAGGTGGGCGGCAGAGGAGCGGAGCGTGCGGGGTGGGCGGTAGAAAGAGAGAAGGGAGGAGAGGTAGGAAGGGGCAAGGTGATGGAGAGCCTTGAAGCCTAGAGTGAGGAGTTTTTGTTTGGAGCGGAGGTCGATAGGCAACCACTGGAGTTGTTTAAGAAGGGGAGTGACATGCCCAGATCGTTTCTGCGGGAAGATGAGCCGGGCAGCGGAGTGAAGAATAGACCGGAGCGGGGCGAGAGAGGAGGAAGGGAGGTCAGAGAGAAGGCTGACACAGTAGTCTAGCCGGGATATAACGAGAGCCCGTAATAGTAAGGTAGCCGTTTGGGTGGAGAGGAAAGGGCGGATCTTGGCGATATTGTAGAGGTGAAACCGGCAGGTCTCGGTAACGGATAGGATGTGTGGGGTGAACGAGAGGGACGAGTCAAGGATGACACCGAGATTGCGGGCCTGCGGGACGGGAAGGATGGTCGTGCCATCCACGGTGATGGAGAAGTCTGGGAGCGGACCGGGCTTGGGAGGGAAGATGAGGAGCTCAGTCTTGCTCATGTTGAGTCTTAGGTGGCGGGCCGACATCCAGGTGGAGACGTCCTGGAGGCAGGAGGAGATGCGAGCCTGAAGGGAGGGGGAGAGGACAGGGGCGGAGATGTAGATCTGCGTGTCATCTGCGTAGAGATGGTAGTCAAAGCCGTGAGAGCGGATGAGTTCACCGAGGGAGTGAGTGTAAATGGAGAACAGAAGAGGGCCAAGAACTGACCCTTGAGGAACTCCAACAGTTAAAGGATGGGAGGGGGAGGAGGCTCCGGCGTAGGAGACCGAGAATGATCGGCCAGAGAGGTAAGAGGAGAACCAGGAGAGGACAGAGTCCGTGAAGCCGAGGTGAGATAAGGTATGGAGGAGGAGGGGATGGTCGACAGTGTCAAAGGCAGCAGAGAGGTCAAGGAGGATCAGAATGGAGTAGGAGCCATTGGATTTGGCAAGAAGGAGGTCACGGGTGACCTTAGAGAGAGCAGTCTCGGTAGAGTGGAGGGGACGGAAGCCAGATTGGAGGGGGTCTAGGAGAGAATGGGAGTTAAGGAATTCTAGGCATCGATTGTAGACGACTCGTTCTAAGATTTTGGAAAGGAAGGGTAGTAGGGAGATAGGACGATAACTGGAGGGGGAAGTGGGGTCAAGAGCGGGTTTTTTTAGGATGGGGGAGACGTGGGCATGTTTGAAGGCAGAGGGGAAGGAGCCCTTGGAGATTGAGTGGTTAAAAATAGACGTTAAGGAAGGGAGGAGGGCAGGGGCGATGGTTTTAAGAAGGTGAGAGGGAATGGGGTCCGAGGCGCAGGTGGAGGGGGTGACACTTGCGAGGAGGGAGGAGATCTCCTCTGAGGATACTGCAGGGAAGGATGGGAAAGTAGGGGAGGGGGTTGCTGGGGGGGAGGGGAGAGGCGGAGGGGTGACTTTGGGGAGCTCAGACCTGATCGTGTTGATTTTCGTGAGGAAATAGGTGGCCAGATCATTAGGGGTGAGAGATGGGGGAGGGGGAGGAACAGGGGGCCTAAGGAGAGAGTTAAAGGTCCGGAACAATCGGCGGGGGTGACGGGCATGGGTGTCGATGAGGGAGGAGAAGAAGCTTTGCCTGGCGGAGGAGAGGGCAGAGTTAAGGCAGGAAAGGATAAAGTTGAAGTGTGTGAGGTCGGCTTGGTGTTTGGACTTTCGCCAGCAGCGCTCAGCAGCTCGAGCATAGGAGCGTAGGAGGCGGACGGAGGAGGTGATCCAGGGCTGTGGGTTAGTGGAGCGAGAGCGGCGGAGGGAAAGGGGGGCGAGAGAGTCGAGATGAGTAGAGAGGGTGGAGTTGAGAGCGGAGACCTGATCGTCGAGAGTGGGAAGAGAGGACAGGGCAGCAAGGTGAGGAGAGATGCTATTGGAAAGACGGATGGGATCGAGAGAGCGGAGGTCTCTGTGGGGCCGTAGCGAAGATTTGCAGGGGGAGGGAGTGTGAGAGATGAGGCAGGTGAGAAGGTTATGGTCAGAGAGAGGGATTTCAGAGTTGGTGAGTGAGGAGATAGTGCAGCGGTAGGAGATGACGAGATCGAGGGTGTGACCGAGTCGGTGAGTGGGCTTGTATTATGCAGAAGTGCTGAAGGGGCAACTAGGGGACAAATAGGGTGGGGAGGGGAGAGATTAGTCAGGAAAGATATCTAGAAAGAGATGTGATTTCAGAAAGAGTTCAAAGATAAGAAGATAAGGGGTCTGCCAGATGTGAAGGAGGAGGAAGTACTAAATGGGAGGGGGGGGTGTAAGCCAAGATGTCAGTGGCTGGAGAGATGAGAATGGGGTCCAATGAGCCACATGGCATAAAGGGAATGAAGTGTGTGATATGGGGTGTAGTGAGAAAAGAGCAAGGATAAAAAGGATAAGTAGGAGCGGTATGGTCTACTGGATAGAGCTCAGGCCTGGGAGTTGGAGGACCTGGGTCCTAATGCCAGATCTGCCAGCTGCCTGCTGTGTGGCCTTGGCCAAGTCACTGAACTTCTCTGTCCCTCAGTTTCCTCACCTGTAAAATGAGGATTCTATACTTGTCTTCCTTCTCTCAGACTTCGAATCCCATGTGGGACCTGATTTACTTATATCTACCCCAGCACTTGCAATAGTGTTTGACACTTAGTAAGTGCCTAATAAATATAAAAATAATAATAATAATAGCTGATCAACTGCCATAAAGGTAGTGGTCTTAAATTTCTACTTGATATGGAGAGGAATAACTAATCACTGACACCCAAATCTACATTTCCTCCCCTGTTCTCTCCCCTTCCCTCCAGACTTGTATCTCCTCCTGCCTTCGGACCTTTCCATCTGGGCATGTCACTCCCCTCCTTAAAAACCTCCAGTTGTTGCCTATCAACCTCCACATGAAACAAAAACTACTCACTCTTGGCTTCAAGGGTCTCCATCACCTTGCCCCCTCATATCTCACCTCCCTTTTTTCCTTCTACTGCCCACCCCGTACACGCCCCTCCTCTGCCGCTCACCTCCTCACGGTTCCCCATTCGTGCCTATCCTGCCATCGACTCCTGACCCACGTCGTACCACTGTCCTGGAATGCCCTCCCTCCTCACCTCCGCCGAACTAACTCTCTTCCCCTCTTCAAAGCCCTACTGAGAGCTCACCTCCTCCAAGAGGCCTTCCCAGACTTAGCACCCCCTTTCCCTCTGCTCCTCCTCCCCTCCCCATTCCCCCCTCCCACCCTCTGCTCTTCCCCCTTCCCCTCCCCTCAACACTATGCATCTTTGTATATGTTATTTATTACCCTATTTATTTTGTAAATGATGTGTATTTCTCTATGATTCTATTTATCTTGATGATGTTGTTTTGTTTTGTTTTATTCTGTTTTGCTTTGCTCCCCTGTTTAGTCTTCCCCATTTAGACTGTGAGCCTGTTATTGGGCAGGGAGTGCCTCTATCTGTTGCCGAATTGTACACTCCAAGAGCTTAGTACAGTGCTCTGCACATAGTAAGCACTCAGTAAATGGTATTGAATGAATGAATTGGAAAATTCTGATTATTCATTCATTCATTCATTCAATCGTTATCTATTGAGCACTTATTGTGGGCAGAGCACTGTACTAAGCACTTGGAAAGTACAGTTCAGCAATAAAGAGAGACAATCCCTGCTCACACCAGGCTTACAGTCTAGAAAGGGGGAGACAGACTCATAAGTAAACAGGCATCAATATAAATAAATAAAATTATGGATATATGCTCATCAAAACAATTAAACAGGCATCAATACAAATAAACAGAATTATAGATATGTACCTATATACACAACTGCTGTAGGGACATCGCATTAAGACATATTAATAATTATAATAATTGTTGTGGTTTTTATACCTGTTATACCAGGAGGATGGTTTAGGAAACTGATCCAGGCAGGAGTGCGAAGTATGGACTGCAGAGGAAGACAACCAGAAGAAAGGAGACAGCAAAATAATGGTCACTGTGGAGACGGTGTTTACCGCTCCCAGATTTCTCCTGCTGCTACCCTGATGTTGTGGTCACCTGCAATCATGGATATCACTATACTTCTACAAGCTTTAAAGACATAAACATTTTTTATTCATTATCTGTGAAATCACAGGTGGCTGGCAATCTGGCCAGGCAAATGAGACAGAAAAAATGATATGCAATGAAGAACAGTTTCCAACAATGTGGTACAGCAGTAAACTTTAGGATGCAGCAGCAGTAACAATCAACTCTGGAGCAAAGGTTTTGGGAGGGCTAGGAGACTAAGAGACAGTCAAACCATTGATTCATTCGTATTTATTGAGCGCTTACTGTTTTCAGAGCACTGTACTAAGCGCTTGGAAAGTACAATTTGGCAACAGAGACAATCTTTACCCAACAACGGGCTCACAGTCTAGAAGTGAGGAGACAAAAAACAGAACAAAACAAGTAGACAGGCATCAGTAGCATCAATATAAATAGGTAGAATTACCTATATACACATAAAATAAATAGAATAATAAAGATGTACATATATACACAAGTGCTGTGGGGCAGGGAGCAGGTAGAGCAGAGGGAGGGAGTCGGGGCGATGGGTGGGAGGAGCAGACAATAAGGGGGTTCAGTCTGGGAAGACCTCCTGGAGGAGGTGAGTTTTCATTAGCAAGAACAAGCCAAGAAAGTCAACAATATATCCCCACATCAAGAAACTGTCTTTTCTGTTTCTGTCTTTTCAGCTTCAACAACCATGGTTAGACTCTCACCATCAAAGTGTTATCTTGGAAATATGATCAAAAAGCTCTTCTAAAGGAGGAAGGGTTAACGATTACACCTCCTTCTCATCACATGCTGCTTAGGGAAGCAATATGGCCTAGTAGAAAGCCCAGAGGCCTGGGAGTCAGAGGATCTGTGTTCTAATTCTGGTCCTGCTGGGCAAGTCACTTGTCTCTGGGCCTCTGTTTCCTTATCTGTAAAATGGGAATTAAATTCTACTCCATCATACTTAGAATGATGGGACCAAGTCCTCTCAGTTATTATTTCCCTCCTACTTAGACTGGGAGCCCCATGTTGGACAGGGACTGTGTCCAACCTGGTTATTTTGCATCTACCCCAGCACTTCATTCATTCATTCAATAGTATTTATTGAGCGCTTACTATGTGCAGAGCACTGTACTAAGCGCTTGGGATGAACAAGTCGGCAACAGATAGAGACAGTCCCTGCCGTTTGACGGGCTTACAGTCTAATCGGGGGAGACGGACAGACAAGAACAATGGCACTAAACAGCGTCAAGGGGAAGAACATCTCGTAAAAACAATGGCAGCACTTAACCCAGTGCTTTTCACATCGTAAACACTGAACAGGTATCATAAAGCTCACTGTGGGCAGGAAATGTGTCTGTTTATTGTTATATTGTACTATCCCAAGCACTTAGTACAGTAAGCGCTCCCAATAGACACTACTGAATGAATGAATGGGTTAATTAGATGTGTATTCATATACAGACACCCGCACACACACAAACATGAGCTCTCATACTTTTCTCCACTTAAGCAGTTTCTATATTAGTCAATGTTTAGAGAAGCCAATGTCCACAGCCCGTAGAAATTGTTTAGCCAGCAGAGACCAATGTTGCAACATAATTATCTTGAAAAAGCATGCAGACATTTAGCACAAATCTGTGAAAATATGCTCTGCTCAGAAGTAGAATGAAACAGTGCAGTTAGATGAAATCGCTATTCCAATAACAGTTTCAGCAAAAAACACTGGCAGCCAAGATAAAGCAGTAAATAGGTTTAGCCCCCACCCAAACAAAGCTGAAACAAAGGACATGCCTCTTTCTGAAATAGCACAGTTGTGTTTTTATGTTTCTCAGGAGATCTCCTTTCATATTTGAGCCATGCAATCTCTGTTTTCTTTTCCTGGTGTTTTCTGGTTGAAAGCTAAATTTCTAGGACAGAAGTGAAAAAGGATAAGTGGGGCTGTTCTCCCAGACCTACCGTCCATTACCCTCAATCCTGAAAAAGATAAAAAAGGAACACTATAACATTCAGTTAAGCTTCCTAAATCTGACATTTACTAATGGATATAGGTGAAACCAGAATTTAACAAGGATAGCCTATAGCAAGAACTCCATTATAGTGAGAGAAAATCAAGGCAGCATGGGGAAGATCATGGCCTAGTGAAAAGAGCACAGGCCTGCGAGTCAGAGGACCTGGACTCTAACCCTGACTCCGTCACTTGTGTGCAGTGTGACCTTAGGAAAGTCACTTTACTTATCTGTGCCTTAGTTTCTTCATCTATAAAATGGGGATTAAGACTGTTAGGCCCAAATGCAACATAGACTGTTTCCAACCCGATTCGTTTGTATCTACCCCAGTGCTTAGTACAGTGCCTAGAACATAGTAAGCATTTAACAAATTCCATAAAAAGGCACCACTCTGTCTTTAATGAGAAGTTGGTATGATGAATATTTTCTGGAACTTAACGATCTTTGCCATAATGGTGGTTTCACCTGCTGCTATGTCAATAAGAACTGTTTTATCCAGTCCCAGGTGGACATTGACTTCCCACATTTTGATGCCATCATCCATCCACACACAGAAATCCCCTATGATGAACAGCTGTCAGATTTGGGTGCTACTGCAACCTGTACAACTAGAGTTGTGTAGAATTTTAACTCTTCATTGGTACTTAGTGTAAAATCTCACGCTCACGATGTTGGCAAAGCACTTTTATTTAAGAGCAAATCAACGGCTATTTCTTCTAAGCCATTCCCCTTTAATGGCACTCTTTCTGAGGTTCATTTTCTGGCACTAGAATAAAGGAAATGATGTAGCCAAAATCTATCAGTTGCACAATCAGAAGCTAAATCAAAACATTACCTCTTCCAAATGCTTGTTTTTAGGAAGAAGAACTCCTGAAAGCATATTTAAAAGGCTCAAAGTATCTCTTCAGCATCAAGGAGCTTACAGCATAAATTAATCAAACATAGAGGGATTCAATTTCTTTGAAATGGATCGCTCATTAACTATAACAGGAAAAATTATTTGGCCAAAATCATTTGCAAGGTTTATCGACCCTCGCACATTTATGAAACAGAACTCACTGAATTCGCATCTTGATTTATCTTAAGCAACAAAGCTGAAAATGGTAGTCGAGAGAAAGTTTTCCAGAGCCCCTGGGAAAACTTATAAGCAAACCTGAGTCTTGGGAAAGGCCAAAATGAGGACTCAGAAAATTAATTTTCTTTCCTAGTTCCTCCTCCTAAAAGCAGCAGTAGTAGTAGAAGTCAAAGTAGGAGGAGAAGTGGTAGTAAAAGATGTTTAATAATAATAATAATAATGGTGGTATTTGTTAAGCGCTTACTATGTGCCGAGCACTGTTCTAAGCACTGGGGTAGACACAGGGGAAGCAGGTTGTCCCACGTGGGGATCACAGTCTTCAGCCCCATTTTGCAGATGAGGTCACTGAGGCACAGAGAAGTGAAGTGACTTGCCCACAGTCACACAGCTGACAAGTGGCAGAGTTGGGATTCGAACTCATGACCTCTGACTCCAAAGCCCATGCTCTCCCATCATTGGTCAGGGATTGTCTCTTTCTGTTGCTGAATTGTACATTCCAAGTGCTTAGTACAGTGCTCTGCACACAGTAAGTGCTCAATAAATACGAATGAATGAATGAATGAATGAATGAATGAATGAATGAATAGTAATAGTGGGACAGAGACTGATCCATTTTTTATTGTGTCTACCTCAGCACTCGAGCAACAGTGTGGCTTAGTGGCAAGAGCACAGCTTGGGAAGCAGAGGACGTGGGCTCTAAGCCCGGATCAACCACTTGTCTGCTGTGTGACCTTGGGCAAGCCACTTCACTTCTCTGTGCCTCAGTTACCTTATCTGTAAAATGGGGATTAAGAGTGAGCCCCACGTGGGACAACCTGATTAGCTTGTGTCAACTCCAGTGCTTAGAATGGTGCTTGGCTTATAGTGAGTGCTTAACAAATGCCATCATTATTATTATTACTTAATTCTTGGCACATAGTCAACACAACAAATACCACTATTATTATTATTATTATTATTATTATTATTATTAGTTCATTCATTTGATCGTATTTATTGAGTGCTTACTATGGGCAGGGCACTGTACTAAGCGCTTGGAATGTAAAATTCAGCAACAGATAGAGACAATCCCTGCCCAACAACAGGCTCACAGTCTAAACAGGGGAGACAGACAACAAAACAAAACAGCACAAAATATTATTAATAGCAGTAGAAGTAGGTATAATAGTAATAGAAGCAGCATTTGTTAAGAGCCCATTAGTGGCAGTACGCTATACTAAGGACTAATTAACATTTTCAATTCCATGTTACATGGACATCATTCAAAATAAGGTGACCAGATATCCTAAAAATAGGCAGGATGGTCACCATTTTCAGCCCCAAACCAAAAGATTTGGGAGACTCCATTCAGAGAAAGAGTGGAAAGAGATCATACCAGTGGCATAGTAGCAATCCCATCATCAACCTATCCAGGGACTGGGCAGAGAAGCATCAGTGCTGCTAGACTAATGTGTTTCTGGTCGGGTCAGAAACTTACATGCCTAGCCCTAACACAGGGAAGTTCAAAAAACCTGGGCTGCCACTGGCTTTCACCCAAGTGGGGCTGAGGGTGGTAACCCTGGCTGAACAGTCCCAGCCTTAATTAGACAGGCCCCACAGTAACATTTCAGAGATCAATGTCAATATATGTACTGATACATATCAGTATCAGAGAAGCAGCATGGTTCAGTGGAAAGAACGTGGGCTTGGGAGTCAGAGGTCACGGGTTCTAATCCCGGATCCACCGCTAGTCAGCTGTGTGACCTTGGGCAAGTCACTTAAGTTCTCTGTGCCTCAGTTACCTCATCTGTCAAATAGGAATTAAAACTGTGAGCCCCACTAGGGACAACCTGATCAACTTGTATCCCCCAGCACTTAGAACAGTGCTGTGCACATAGTAAACTCTTAACAAATACCACAATTTATTTTATTATTTTATTTTATTTATTATTTATCATTTCACTGGAGTAGATATGGCAGCAGCGGCTAGAGCAAGCAGCAGCAGTAGACAGGACAGGACAGCCCAGAGCAAGCCAGGCCCCTACTTGGAGAGTCAGAATGTTGGTCCCACCAGTTTAACTGACTCTGCTAAGGCTACTGTTGCTTTTCGCCCAGATAGCAGAATGAAAAAAGGAGAGGGCTAATTGCTTTTCCTCATTTCTCCTTTCCCCCCACCTTTTACTTGCCCTCTCTCCTCCCCTTTTTTTTTTTTTATTTCCTTTTTCTTTTCTTTTTATTTCTGTTCTCTGATTTTCCCCTTTCTTTTTCTTCTCTCTCACACTCTCTTTCATATTTCTGGAGTCCACATTCCTATCCCACATAAGACCTGAAGTCTAATTGCCTTCATTCATTCCTTCATTCGATCGTATTTATTGAGCGCTTACTAGGTGCAGAGCACTGCACTAAGCACTTGGAATGCACAATTAGGCAAGAGATAGAAACAATCCCTGCCCAACAACGGGATCACAGTCTAAAAGGGGGAGACAGACGGAAAAACAAAACAAGTAGTCAGGCAATCCAAGTTTGCTGGTCACAAAGCTAACCAACTAATGGAGTGCCATTTTTTATTGACATCCCGCAATCAAGGGCAAATCTAGTAAGTTATGGAACCTATTGAGTACTTACTATGGCTTAAGCACTGGGCTAGACACTTGGGTAGAAACAAGTATGGGGGGGGGGCATGTAGGGAGTAGTTGATATATGAGGTCTTGGGAACTTGAGATATGTAAAAGTCTTTGTTGGTAGAGGGTGGGGGTTGTCACTGAGTGTGTGTGGTCAGTGTGTGTGTGTGTATGTGTGATAGGGGTGTTTGGGTGGGAAGGGGAGAAGTGGATAATAAAATGTGGGCCTGGACTATCACCCGCTCCTTGAGCCAAAATGGACAGGATGGAGGGATAACCTAATTGCACTCTCCCAAGCACTTAATACAGTGGTGTCCCCATAGTAAGTGTTCAATAAACACAATTAATTGATTGATGATTGATTATCCCACAACAATGGGGGATGTTTAGGGTAAAATATAATAATAATGTTATGAATTAAGTATTTGTTATGTGCCAAGCACTGTCTAAACACTGGGGTAGATACAATTTAACCAGGTTGGACATGGTCCCTGTCCCACTTGGGGCTCACATTCCTACTCCCCATTTTTACAGAAGAGGGAATTGAGGCCCAGAGAAGTTAAGTGACTTCCCCAAGGTCACACAGCAGACATGTGGCAGAGCCAGGATTAGAACCGAGGTCCTTCTGACTCCCAGGCCCATGCTCTATCCGTCAAGCTATGCAACTCTTTATGCAGAAATATGCAGAAACAACTATGAATAGGGAGGCAGTGAGTGCTTTTTCACTGCTCCGCTCTGGAGGGTGGGAACCACTGACCAGGATGCCAGTGTGGGCTGGACATATATACCTGCATTGAGTAAGCTCAACTGAATGCTTGAGAAAGCACACTACAACAGAGTTGGTAATAATAATAATGATGTTTGTATTTGTTAAGCACTTACTATGTGCAGAACACTGTTCTAAACGTTGGGGTAGATACAGGGTAATCAGGTTGTCCCATGTGGGGCTCACAGTCTTAATCCCCATTTTACAGATGAGGTAACTGAGGCCCAGAGAAGTTGAGTGACTTGCCCAAAGTCACACAGCTGACAAGTGTCCGAGCTGGGATTCGAATTCATGACCTCTAACTCCCAAGGCCAGGCTCTTTCCACTGACCTATGCTCAGCAAGCTTGCAGTCTAGAGAATCTATATAGAGCACCTATAAACACAGATATATTGCCTTCATGTTATTAGAGCACCCAAGGGGGGTGATACTGCTTGTCTACTTAAACCTTTTAGCATGCTGGGCCACAAAAGAGAGCCTAATCTCATGCCTTCTTTTAATGGTTTATGTTTTGCTCAACTATTGATTTAGCGTTTTACCTGTTAATATTTTGCACATTATTCCCAAAACTCTAGTGATTTGAACATTTCATTTATTGCTTCATTTGACTTTCATCTGTCTCACAAGCCATGTTTTGGCGGGGGAGGGGGAAGCAGGGGAGAGAAGGGGTGGGGATTGCAGCACAGACAAAAACAACTGTAATAGTAATCCTGTTGTGTCTGTAAATTTAGGTGGGGTATACTTAATTAAAAGTAAAACCAATGTTGATTTTTACGATATTTCACTTTACTGTATTCTCGTAAGTCCAAACATTCCTTCATGAACAGGACAAATGAAAAGAAAACATCATCGTAATTGTGGATAGTGTACTTATTGTTCAGAGGGCTGGAAAATTCAGATGAATGGACATCTTTATCACTTCTTTATCAACTGTAAAGATTTAAACTTCTTTATAATTGTAGATTCCTTTTTCTCAGGATTTACACATCTTGGGGCTTATGTATTAGTTTTTTGGGAGACGAGTAACCATTTTGTTATAAATTTCACTAAACTTTAGTTAAATATAATTCTGTGGTATTTAACTGTTATCCGCACTCAATAATGATCAATTTTCTTGGCTGAATGAATAACAGAGACAGATAAGTTACCTCAGGGACCCAGGAATGAGTTATTGGCTTGGAGTTAACCAGACCTTGGTACCTTGAAATGGTTAATTCATCTCCCAGAAGATTCAATTTACTTCTGGGAGTAATTTAAGTCTTGAGAAATTCTGGCTTTTGTATTAGCCCATATATCTTCTGCATGAGTTCTATAAGGATATCCAACTAAGCAAAGTTCAG
Organism: Ornithorhynchus anatinus; assembly: GCF_004115215.2. Lineage (NCBI taxonomy): Eukaryota > Metazoa > Chordata > Mammalia > Monotremata > Ornithorhynchidae > Ornithorhynchus > Ornithorhynchus anatinus. The sequence goes on from NC_041728.1 coordinate 90,349,310, forward strand.
AGACAGACCTCTAAAACCTAGAATTAAATCACCGAGGACATACTGAATGCACTCTGCTGAACTGAAAAGGGGAAACTGTCTTCATGACAATTTAAATGAATCAGAAGGCTCAGAAACGGGGTTGGTAGTCCATCCTATAATATGTGGACCTATTTGCATATATCTGTGTAGTTTATTTTTACATCACACTGACTTTCACAGCATATCTAACAGGTTTGATGTTAGTTTTTTCTATGTAGGTTTGTCATCCAAGTACATTATTTTACAGGCTAATTCTATTTATGGTGTTTCCTAATTTTGAAAATAATAAATCCAAAAATATTTGCCACATGGGAAAGGAAGGTTTGAAAAATTTTCTATGTAAGCTCTCTAATGGTAATAATAATAATAATAATGATGGTATTTGTTAAGCACTTACTATGTGCCAAGCACTGTTTTAAGCCCTGGGGAGATACAGGATTATCAGGTTTTCCCACTTGGGGCTCACAGTCTTAATCCCCATTTTATAGATGAGGTCACTGAGGCACAAGAGAAGTTAAGTGACTTGCCCAAAGTCACACAGCTGGCAAGTGGCAGAAACGGGATTAGAACCCATAACCTCTGACTCCCAAGCCCGGGCTCTTTCCACTAAGCTGTGCTGTTTCTCTAATAGTAGGAAACATGTCTCCGATTTTTAAAGTACCCAAATACTGAGAACACAGTATATGCTCAATAAATGCCAGTGGTTGATTTTTAGTTTATTAGTTAATGGATTATTTTGTTAATTTCTTCACTTTGATGAAAACAAGTGATATTTGCCGACCAAACAAATTCAGCATAGGAAAATGGGTTCTTGCTCAGGAGATATATAGCCTAACTTCTCAAGTTAAAACACCATTTAAATGTTGATGTCTTTGTAAACAACCTTCCAATCCTTTGCACTGTTTTGTCACTTTTCCAGGCACACAAAAACTGGCCAAGCATTCAGATAGGTTTAACGAAGCGGTCAGATTTCAATATTTCACTATACACAATAAAAATCTGTCATCTCGCTGAAACAAAGGGAAATATATGAAGTACGAAACCAATGCTTTATCAGAATAATCCTTCATATAAACCAGTATGTTCTTAGTAGTACAAAAAAAGGAAACAATTTGTTATTGACTTTACTCAGTATTCCACAATTTTGCTTTTTCTCCTAATGCCTCTCTTTACTCTGTCAACACCCAGGAGCATAAGGCTTTACTAGACCTACAAAGAATCAGAAACTATCAATCACTTCATCTTCTGCAGCTTCTACTTCTCTGTTCGGTGATAATCATTAATCAGGCACTTCAGAAGCAGATGGTGTTACTACTAGTTCACCACTGAAGCTTATTCTTAAAAGTACTGCGAAAGTCTTAAATTGTTTTGTTTGGTTTTGCTCTTATATGGTATCCACTAAGTACTTACTATGTGCCAGGCACTGTTCTAAATGCTGGAGTAGATATAAATTAATGAGGTCAGACAGTTCAAATTGCTTGTGGAGCTCAGAATCTTAATCCCCATTTAAAGAGGTAACTGAGGCACAGAAAAGTAACGTGATGCTTATGGTCACACAGCAGACAAGCAGCAGAATGGGGATAAGAAACCTGTTCTGGGATCCAGGCGCAGGTTCACTTTGGTAAATACACTAATGACAGCTACATGGACAGTGTTCATAATATTACATCTCGCCAATCATTCATTTTATACAAACTAAAATTTTACAAGTTAACCTCATTTGTTCCTTATCCACCAGAATATCATACCCTATAAGACAAAAATCCTTAAAAGATTTACATACATTTTTTCAGGGCCATAGCTAGACCATTTCATTCAGTTCAATAGCATTTACCAAGCATTTACAAAATCTTAATCCATGGTATTTTTTGAGTGTGTACTGTGTGCAGAGCACTATACTAAGCAGTGTAAAGAAAAATGCAAGTTTGAGAATTAGATGCAATCTTTGGATTGCAAGGGACTCACAGTCCAAGAATTAAGTGGTAGGGGAGATGTTGGCAGCAGACACATAAGACTCATAAGGATGAAACAATACAAACAATACAAAAATAACATGAAAAACAAAGAAAAGAATAAAAACACCAAGTCTATGTGGCATTATGCTTGCTGTAGTCAGGAAGCATGTCTATCAGTTATGTTCTCTTGTACTCTAGAAGCAGTGTGGCTTAGTGGAAAGAGCTGGGGCTTGGGAGTCAGAGGTCGTGGGTTCTAATCACCGCTCTGCCACTTGTCAGCTGTGTGACTTTGGGCAAGTCACTTAACTTCTCTGTGCCTCAGTTCCCTCATCTGTATTAAGATGATTAAGACTGCGAGCCCCACATGGGACAACCTGATCACCTTGTATCTACCCCAGCACTTAGAACAGTTCTTGGCACATAGTAAGCACTTAACAAATACCGTCATCATCATCATGAACTTGTACAGTGCTCTGCACACAGTAAGCTCTCACTAAATAATACTGATTGATTGATTGATTGATTGATTATCGCTACTGAAGCAAAGTTTCAAACTACTTGAGGTTCAGAATCTAGCAGAGTTGCAAAAATATCCTCTCCAACATTCAGAAAATTAGTTCTCATGCTACCTCTCTTTCTTCACCCTGGTCAGTTGGGGGAGAAGAAAGTGAAAATGGAAATTCTGATGTCATGGGGTTTGGGCAGCCTCTCTCCCACACAGCAGCCTCCATGATCTGGCTCTTCAGTTTACATTATGGATTTCCTGTGTTTATCCCACATATATGACATTAATAAAGCATCGTATTGTTTCACATTAACAATCTCTGCTAGACTAGCACTTCACATAGAGACGGAAAAATGTAGATGTTTCTAGAACAGGGAATCAGCTAGATACTCAGGACTCCTATTAGGGGGAAAGTTATTTTGCATAAGATATGTGACTCACCTAGTCACATAAAAGGAAACACAACCAATTACAGGAAAGGAATTAGACCAGGAACCAGGGGCTAGAAGCAGCATGGCTTAGTGGAAAGAAGCCAGGCATGGGAGTCAGATGTCATGGGTTCTAATCCCAGCTCAGCCATTAATCAGCTGTGTGACTTTAGGCAAGTCACTTAACTTCTCTGTGCCCCAGTTACCTCATCTGTAAAATGGGGATTAAAAAAATGTTGGTATTTGTTAAGCGCTTACTATATGCAGAGCACTGTTCTAAGTGCTGGGGTAGATACAGGGTCATTAGGTTGTCCCACGTGAGGCTCACAGGCTTCACCTCCATTTTAACAGATGAGGTAACTGAGGCACATAGAAGTTAAGTGACTTGCCCACAGTCACACAGCTGACAAGTGGCAGATCCGGAATTCGAACCCATGACCTCTGACTCCCAAATCTGTGCTCTTTCCACTGAGCCACGCTGCTTCACAGATTAAGACTGTGAGCCCCAAGTGGGACAACCTGATTACCTTGTATCTACCCCAGCACTTAGAATAGTGCTTGGCACATAGTAAGTGTTTAACAAATACCATTATTATTATTATTAACTTCAATCAGCACCATAAGGGGAGCAGACCACATTCTGCAGGATGTAGAACATTGTTTACTAAGATGGCCCTTTATTGGTAGCAGGATGGGCTGCAGGAGCTGAGGGAAATCTGTTAAGGAAAATACAATCAATCAGTCAATCAATGGTAATTATTCAGCACTTACTATTTGCAGAGCCCTGTACTCAGCAGTAGAATTAGTAGGCAGTTACTCTTGGGGTTCAATCTTGTAACAAGTTCCAGATCAAAGACAGGCAGATATTCTTGGACTTGATTTTAAATTTTCTTGAGCAACTACTGACGTTGTTGAAACACTTAAGATGATCTGATTTTGACCAGACAGTGTACCCATGTAATCTGGTTGTAAGGAATCTGTTCTCATGGACCTTCCTAGGCAATAGGACTGCCTCATTTGGTAGCTTTTACCAAAAGGACAACCCATCAGGGTCATGCTCACGAAAGGTCCTTTTACTAAAGCGGCCCCTTCGTCCCAAATATCAGGATGCACCATACCAGCATAATGTGAATAATCACAAAAAAATATTTTTTAAAGCAAATACATATGCCTTCTATAGTTAAAGAAATCCTAACTCCTAAATGGTTCCCAGAATCCTCCCCCTACTTCATGATTCATCAAAGAATCCTGCAGGATAAGCAGGTTTCTCTTGTCTTTTGATGATCGATCAGTGATATTTATTAAGTCTTACGTCTTCGGGGTACTGTCCTAAAAGCTTGGGAGAGTACCACACAACAGAGTTGATAGACACGTTTCCTGGTCTACCACCTCGCCCCCTCCTACATCTCCTTTCTTCTCTCCTATTTCAGCCCAGCCCTCACACTTCACTCCTCTAGTGCTAAACTTCTCACCACCGACCCCTAGCCCACATCCTGCTTCGGGACTGGAACAGCCTCCCTCCTCAAATCTGACAGACAATTACACTCCCTCCCTTCAAAGCCTTATTGAAAGAACATCTCCTCCAAGAGGCCTTCCCAGACTAAGCCCCACTTTTCCTTCTCTCCCATTCCTTTCTGCATCACCCTGACTTGCTCCCTTTGCTCTTCCCCCACTGCATCCCCACAGCACTTATGTATATATCTGTAATTTTATTTATTTGTATTGATGTCTGCCTGCCATGGCTCTAGATTGTAAGCTCGTTGTGGGGAGGGAATGTGACTGTTTATTGCTGTATTGGACTCTCTCAAGTGCTTAGTTCAGTGCTCTGCACACAGGAGGTGCTCAATAAATACAATTGAATGAATGAGAGTGAATATGGGAACCATCTTTTCAGAGGAAATTCCTCTTCTCATGATGTAAACAGTACTGATTCCTCCACCTTTTGATAGTAGTACACAAAAAACCTTTAGTTGAACCTTATTCTTTTGCCAATATTCATTCATTCATTCAATTATATTTATTGAGCACCTATTGTGTGCAGAGCACTGTACTAAGTGCTTGGGAAGTGCAATTCAGCAACAGATATGCATAAGCCATGAGAGGCAATTTCTTTGATCAGTTTCAGAGGTAACCAGATAGTCTACACTGGACTGATCAATTAATTAATCAATCTATCAATCAATCGATGGCATTTATTGAGATCTGTGCACAGAACACTGTCCTTAGCCCTTGGAAATGTACAACAGAGTTGGAGTTGGGGTTCACAATCTAAGTAGGAGAGAGAACAGGTATTTAATCACCAATTTACAATTGAGGAACTGAAGCACATAGAAGTTAAGTGACTTGCCCAAGGTCATACAGCCAGGACTTGGCAGAGGTGGGATTAGGACCCAGGTCCTCTGGATCCCAGGCCTGTGCTCTCAGTCCTGCTAATCAGTCAGCCTCTGTACTAGCAGCCATGATTTCTGTCAGCAGCTGGCAGGGTGGACATTCCAGGTGTGCATTGGCTAAGCAGTAACAGGTTTGTTATCTAGATGGTGAGACAGACTTTAAAATAAATTATGGCTTTACATAAGTGCTTTGGGGGTCAGAGTGAAGTGACAGTCAAGTGCTTAAAGGGTATAGATTCATTCATTCAATAGTACTTATTGAGTGCTTACTATGTGCAGAGCACTGTACTAAGCACTTGGAATGTACAAGTCGGCAACAGAGAGAGACAGTCCCTGCTCTTTGACGGGCTTACAGTCTAATGCATAGTCGAGGCAGAGGGAAGACAGCATAGGGAAAATGAGGGATTCATTGGGAAAGAACTTGTCTGCTGTGTGACCTTGGGAAAATCACTCAACTCCTCTGTGCTTCTGTTACCTCATTTGTAAAATGCAGATTGAGACTGTGAGCCCCATGTGAGACAGGGACCGTGTCCAACTCGATTTGTTTGTATCCACTCCAGCACCTAGAACAGTGCCTGGCACTTAGTAAGTGCTTAACAATTACCACAGTTATTATTATTATTAACTCTTGGAGGAGATGTGATTTAATAGGGCTTTGAGGAGAAACAGCATGGGCTGGTGAAAAGAGCATGGGCCTGGGTGTCAGAGACCCTGGATTCTAATTCTGGCTTTGCTACTTGTCTGCTATATGGCCTTGGACAAGTCACTTAGCTTCTTTGTGCTTCAGTTTCCTCAAATGCACAAAGAAGATTCAATACATGTTCTCCCTTCTACTTAAACTATGAGCTGCATATGGAAGATTGTTCCAGCGTGGCTCAGTGGAAAGAGCATGGGCTTGGGAGTCAGAGGTCATGGGTTTGAATCCCAGCTCGGCCACTTGTCAGCTGTGTGACTGTGGGCAAGTCACTTAACTTCTCTGTGACTCAGTTACTTCATCTGTAAATGGAGATTAAGACTGTGAGCCTCACGTGGGACAACCTGATTATCCTGTATCCACCCCAGCGCTTAGAACAGTGCTCTGCACATAGTAAGCACTTAACAAATACCAACATTATTATTATTATCTACCCCAATGTTTAATACAGTTCTTGGCACAGGATAAGTACTTGACAAGAAAAAAAATTATCATTACTAATAAGGTTGGGAGAATGGTGGTCTATTAGATATGAAAGGGGAGGGAGTTCCAGGTCACATGGCAGACATGGACAAGGGGTCGGCAGCGAAATAGAAGAGATAGTGATACAGTGAGTAGGTTACAGTTAAAGAAGTAAGTGTGTGGGTTTGGTTTTAGTAGGAAAGCAATAAAGTAGGATAGGAAGGGATAAGCTAATTGAGTGCTTTAAAGCCTATGTAAGATGCTTCTGTTTTATGTGGAGGTGGATGCTCTTGAAGAATGGGGAAACATGGACTGAACTTTTTTTAGAAAAATGATCTGGGCAGCAGAGTGAAATATGGACTGGAGTAAGGAGAGTCAGGGAGGTCAGCAAGGAGGCTAATGCAGTAGTTAAGGTAGAATATAATAAATGCTTAAATCATTGACTGGAGAGGAAAGGGAGGACTTTACCGATGTTGTGAGTGAACTGACAGGATTTGATGACAGTTTCAATATGTGAGTTGAATCAGAGAGATGAATTGAGGATAATGACTGGGTTATGGTCTTGGGAGATAGAAAGGATACCGGTGTTTTCTACAGTAATGGGAAAGATAAGGGAGGAAACGGCTTAAGAGGGAAGATGAAGAATTCTGTCTGGGATGAGTTAAATTTGAAGTATTAGCAGTACATCCCAACAGAGATGAATGAATGAATGATGGCATTTTTTTAAGTCTTTACTATGTATCAAACATTGTTCTAAATGTTGGGGTAGATACAAGCAAATCAGGTTGGACACAGTTCATGTCCCACATGGGGCTCACAGTCTTAATTCCCATTATACAGATGATGTAACTGAGGTACAGAGAAGTGAAGTGACTTGCCCAAGGCCACACAGCAGACAAGTGGCAAAGATGGTAGTAGAACCCAGGTCCTTCTGAGTCCCAGGCTCTTGCTCTATCCACTAGGCCATGCTGCTGCAGGAGGCAATTTGAGACTACAGAGAAAGAGGGAGAGGTCAGGGCTGGAGAAGTAGATTCATTTTATAAATGGTAGTAATAGGAGCAAATGAGTTCTCCAAGGGAGTAGATGTAGACGGAAGCAAGCCCAGTACAAGTGTCCTGCTGCTATTATTCTGCAGCTGGTACACTGGTAACAAAACATAGTTACTCAGAGACTCACTATCAAAAGGATGAGTATACATTTGGCATGTCTTCCAATCTCAGCAGCTATTCCTTCAAATGATAATAATAATAAATTAATTTTTTTGGCATTTCTCCCAATCTTAGCAGCTTTGGTAAGTCCACAACAAGCTGTCTTGTCTAAAAAGTGACTGTCTGTGACCCCACAAACAACAACGGAGAGACTTTGCAAAGGCATTGACGGGTTGTACTTGAGACAGGTGATTGCTGGCCTTTGGGGGCAGAGCATAGAGGGAGGTGTGGCTTTCTCTCCCAGTTCTACCCGGTAAGGGGCCTGGACCAATCAATCACTGCCACATGAAGTCACAGCTGCCAAGCATAAGCAGATGAAAGGCAATCATTTTGAATCCTGAGGGGGCACCTGGAGGTATACACAGAAGAAAGCATGCAGAGGAGTAGAAATGTGCAGAGAAGTCAGCATTGAAGCAGCAGGAGGACAGTACTTGAAAGCAGAAACAAGCAGCATTGGCAGAATGGGCTCCTTGGACCCCAGAGTGGTATTGGACCCTTGGAGGAGTGGAGAGAGTGACTGTGTGTATGTGTCTCTCCTTTGCACTCCTCACTCTAGGCTTCAAGGCTCTCCATCACCTTGCCCCTTCCTACCTCTCCTCCCTTCTCTCCTTCTACCGCCCACCCCGCACGCTCCGCTCCTCTGCCGCCCACCTCCTCGCCGTCCCTCGGTCTCGCCTATCCCGCCGTCGACCCCTGGGTCACATCCTCCCGCGGTCCTGGAACGCCCTCCCTCCTCACCTCCGCCAAACTGATTCTCTTTCCCTCTTCAAAACCTTACTTAAAAATCACCTCCTCCATGAGGCCTTCCCAGACTGAGCTCCTCTTCCCCCTCTACTCCCTCTGCCATCCCCCCTTTACCTCTCCGCAGCTAAAGCCTCATTTTCCCCTTTTCCCTCTGCTCCTCCACCTCTCCCTTCCCATCCCCACAGCACTGTACCCGTCCGCTCAACTGTATATATTTTCGTTACCCTATTTATTTTGTTAATGAATTGTACATCGCCTTGATTCTATTTAGTTGCCATTGTTTTTACGAGATGTTCTTCCCCTTGACGCTGTTTAGTGCCATTGTTCTTGTCTGTCCGTCTCCCCCGATTAGACTGTAAGCCCGTCAAACGGCAGGGACTGTCTCTATCTGTTGCCGACTTGTTCATCCCAAGCGCTTAGTACAGTGCTCTGCACATAGTAAGCGCTCAATAAATACTATTGAATGAATGAATGAATGAATAAGTAAAAAACTTTCCACAGTAACCTAAGTGATCAGAGGTGTGGTTTGAACTCTACTACATATCACAGATGCTGATCTGGTCCAGGAGGGTCCTGGTTGGTACAAACTGGGGAACTTGTGACAACAGCTATTCCTTGGCTTGATCACTGACTAGTTGCACCCTGAATGCTTCGGACACCTTTGGGGGGTTCCAAATCTTAGTCAAAGTGAGAGCAGCAAAATTTTGGGTCAATTCTGAGATGCATTTATGTGGAGCCCCAGGAAGTCCCTATGCTGGATATAAAAAATAATGGCCTCTATAGCCATAGGGTTGGAAATTGGATGTTCGATAGTGAGTTGATGAAAATATCATGGTCACAGTAACAGAAAGCTGCATTGGTCTGACTTTTTGATATTAATGTTTACTAGTAATGCTTGCTTTGTTGTCTGCTTCATATATTGATATGATTCTTTTCCTCTTACACAAACTATTTTTCCATAAGCCTGAGTTTCCTAAAAAGGAAAATACAATCAGTAGAACTGTAGGAAAAATGATACACCTTAAAGCACTAAAGAAAAATAGGCTACAGGGTGAATAAAATTCAGGATAAAAGTTTCTATATCAAGGTTATGATCAAACACACATTATGAGATAGGAAATTAGAATGGTCGGTGCTAGAAATGTAAAACTCTTTCCTAAATGGGACACTTCAACAGTAATATGTACATGGAAGTATATTAAAACAGCTGCAAATTACTAACACATTCTTTAAAACATTTTTAGCAATGTAATACATCATTCCTCTCAGAGTTGCACCTGGAGAGTTTCCACTACTCTACCAGTCATGACTACAGGAGGGAGAGTCAAGCAGAGGCATATTATTTCATTCCTAGCTTGGGCAGTTGCTAATGAGTGGAAGGCAATCGGCTGCCAGTCAAAACTCACCTGTGCTGGGCTGCAGTGTGGCATGGGAGAGAGTCAAGGGCAGAGACTCATTTACTGCATGGAAGGAGGCAGTGGTAAACCACTTCCTTATTTTTACCAAGAAAACTCTTTGATACACTACCAGAACAATTGCAGATGGAAGTGGGGCATTCTAGGAGAGATGTGTTTATGGTGTCGCTATGGGTTGGACATGACTCTACAGCATTAGACAACAACAATACATCATTAACAAATCAGACAAAATGAAATTAAAATTGTTTTTTTGCAGGTAGATTTTGGTGGGCAAGTTGTCTTTAAATTGTAAGTTACTCGAGGGTGAGGAACATTTCACTTATATTTTTCACACTCTTCCAAGTGTTCAGTTCAGTGCTTTGCATGCAATAGGTATTCATTAAGTACAGTTGATTGACTTATTGCATTCAGTCAGTTGTCAAATATCAGTAGTGAGAAGGCAGAGAGAATGAGAGAGGTTTAGATGAGCTCCATCCGGGACTTGAACACTAATCTAAGTACTTGGAAAAGTGAATAGGAATAAGACAGAGTCCTATGTCCTCAAGGTATTTATGGAATTATTTTTAAAAAAGAGGAAAAAGAGTGGGAATACTTGCTTAAATAGTAGAGAATGTAAAATGAGATGTACAAAACATTAGGAGCGATTGCAATTGCATCACTGCAGAGTTGGTAGTTGGAAGTATATAATATGGAAAGAAGAAGATTACTAGGGGGAAAAAAACTCCACTGCTGTAGAAGCACTTTGAAGATGTGTGTGTGTGTAGAGGGCTTTTGTTTAGTAAATTTGAAGGGGAAATGAATGCCAGGTAGGGGATAGGGCATAAACAAGGGACTGGAGGCAGGAGAGAAGGTCCGTTTGTCTCTCGCTCTAGTCAGTAAAATCACTGTGGGCAGGGAATGTGTTATATTATTATTATAATGTTGATTTTGTTAAGTGCTTACTATGTGCAGAGCATTGTTCTAAGTGCTGGGGTAGATTTACAGGGTAATCAGGTTGTCCCACATGAGGTTCACAGTCTTAATCCCATTTTACAGATGATGTAACTGAGGCACAGAGAAGTTGTGACTTGCCCACAGTCACAAAGCTGACAAGTGGCAGAACTGGGATTTGAACCCATGACCTCTGACTCCCAAGCCCAGGCTTTTTCCACTGAGCCACGCTGCTTATAGTGCACTCTCCCAAGCACCTAGTACAGTGCTCGGCACACAAGTGCTCAGTAAATATGAATGAATTTGGGAGGAGAGTAGAGAGTGACCTGGCAAGTAAGCACTTTAGATAAAAGAGTTTGAAGTCAGTGGTCCCAAGATTTTGCTTGATGCAGGGGGAAAGGGCTAGCCATTGAAGGCTTTATTAGGGGAGAGGTGTGAACAGAACAATGCTTTTAAGATGTTCTAGGTTGTGGATTGCAATGTACATTGAAGATTGGAGAGTTTGGAAGCAGAAAGGAAGCTCCTATTGAAGAGAGTCCGAGCTAGATGATAGATGTCTGGTGGAAGAAAGGGACAAATTCAAAAAGTAGTGTGGAGAAAACCTGGTTGCATTTAACAACAGATAATATGAAGAGCAGAGATAATGGTGGTGTGGTCAATACAGATGGGAAATCAAGAGGAGTAAGATTAGGGAAGATAGTGATTCTCGATTTTAAGATGCTTGCAGAGAATGCCTTGGAAAAAAACCTGATGGGAGGGAGCTGAAGGACAGAAAGCGGAAGAGGTGGTTGAATGAAACACTGAATATGTTTGAAGGTGAAGAAGATGAAGAAAGGAAGGTTACGACTGAAAGCAGTAATGAAGTAGAATATAATAGAAGTTGTAGGTGTGCTAGCAATTTATAAAAGTTATAGATTTGAAGTTGTGGAGACTGGAAGTAGATGAAGATTAAAGCCAGGATGCAGGTAGAACAAAAAACACACACATAAACAAATAGTTTCTATCCTTTCTGCCTCAAATAACTTATTGCCAAATACATTCCCCAAAGATTTATATTGTTTTTGCACATTGTGTGCTTGTGAGTAAATGTTTTTCCTCTCCAAATGACCTTTCCCCCCAATATAATGCTTTTTATCACTCTTGGATGCCCTATTCACTGATTTCTCAACCTGTTCCATTCTTTTTTGTCCTCATGGTCATCTATTTTTTGCCCAGTCAATAATTTTGCTCAATATCCAATTCATCTTCAGTCTTGAAACAAAGCCAAATGTGAATTTGATACAAATATTGGCCAATTTGAAACCCGTTCATACGTCTTCTGGAGTGAGAGCTAGGCTTTCCTCATTGGCAATCTTTATTTTTAGTGGTACTACATCTTGGGATAGTGTCCTCTTTTGACAGCTTAAAGAATAACAGTAAAAAGTTTCATCCACCCAGGACCATTTTCTGAAACACCTGACAGACCCTGTTATGACTGTTAGAGTACGATTCACTCTACTAATACCAAAACAGCCAATTTTGTCCACCAAATAACAAAGCTAATATGTGCTATGCAGAAATTTTTTATGGTATTTGTTAAGCTCTTACTATGTGACAGACACTGTACTAAGCTCTGGGGTAAATATAAGCTAGTCATGTTGGACACAGTCCATGTCCCACATAGGTCTCACAATCTTAATCCCCATTTTACAACTGAGCTAACTGAGGCACAGAGAAGTGAAGTGACTTGTCCAAGGTCACATAGCAGACAAGTGGCAGAGCGGGAATTAGAACCCAGATCCTTCTAACTCCAACCCATACTCTATCAGGCTATTCTGCTTCTCTAGGGAGGGGTTTCTGTCCTCTCCATCCTATTCTCCTCATTGGAAAGCTGTAGGATTAGGAATCTTATTAATATTACTTGTTAATATTAATTGAGCCCTTATTGGAACCAAGCTGTATTCAACCCTTGGGAATGGAGAGAAAAACATAAACTAACCCTGTCCATAAAGAGTTTATAATCTAGGGTGGGAAGACAGAGACACACACACTCACACACAAATTTAATATGAAATGAATCTTTTTCTCCCTTTTACCTCAATCCCCATTCCAGTAAAAGGAAAGTCTCCTGTTGTACAGTCACACTCCCTGCTTCACCCACTTTCTCTCTTTATTTGAGGGCTGGACTTGGATGTTGGAATAGCAGGTATCACTCCTGAAGCCCCCAGTGGCAGAGGGCTTGAGTCAGAACCTCGGCTTCACCTGCTATATGCTCCTGTAGAAGGGTATCGCTTAAGTAAGGCAACAGTGGGAAGCCTGAGATTGAGATGAGCATTAAGCACTCACTTAACTTCTCTGTGCCTCAGTTTCTTCATCTGTCAAATGGGGATTAAATTTGTGATCCCCATGTCAGATAGGGACTGTGTCCAATCCAATTTGCTTGTGTCCACTCCACCACTTAGTACAATGCCTGGAATATAGTAAGCACTTAAATACCACAATTACTATTACAAGGTACTGCAATCAATCAATAAATCAATGGTATTTATGGAGTGCATACTGTGTGTAGAGCACACGCACAGCGGACAAGTGACGGAGCCGGGATTAGAACCCACGTCCTTCTGACTCCCTGATCTGTGATCTATCCACTGATAATAATAACCATAATGATGATATTTGTTAAGCATTACCTATGTGCCAGGCACTGTGCTAAGCGCTGAGGTGGATAATAATAATAATGTTGGTATTTGTTAAGCGCTTACTATGTGCAGAGCACTGTTCTAAGCGCTGGGGTAGATACAGGGGAATCAGGTTGTCCCACGTGAGGCTCACAGTTAATCCCCATTTTACAGATGAGGTAACTGAGGCACAGAGAAGTTAAGTGACTCACCCACAGTCACACAGCTGACAAGTGGCAGAGCCAGGAGTCGAACCCATGACCTCTGACTCCGAAACCCAGATTCTTTCCACTGAGTCACGCTGCTTCCCCTTATAATAATGTTGGTATTCGTTAAGTGCTCACTATGTGCAGAGCACTGTTCTAAGCGGTGGGGTAGATACAGGGTAATCAGATTGTCCCACATGAGGCTCACAGTCTTCATCCCCATTTTACAGATGAGGTAACTGAGGCACAGAGAAGTTAAGTGACTTGCCCACAGTCACACAGCTGACAATGTGGCAGAGCCGGGATTCGAACCCATGACCTCTGACTCCCAAGCCCGGGCTCTTTCCACTGAGCCATGATACAAGGCCACGTGGCAAGCATTTATAACTGACTTACCAAGATACTCCCATTCTTCAACAGGAGAAGCAAAATGTATTGTGTACCCCAGGGGGTTGCTCCCAACAGTGAGGTGAGGAGTAGCAAAGTGAAGTGTACTATGGGAACCCAGCTCAAAAGAGGAAGAAGCCTATAGATGAAGAAGGGAAAAAGAGAGATTAAAAAGTGGGCAAGTTGGAACATTTTAATAATGATGGTTGTGTGACCAAAGAAAAGGGAAGGGAATCTTTTCACAGACTCAAAGGGATTTTCTTTCTGTGAGGTTTGGCTCTATTGAGAACCAAAAATTGATGATTCCAGTGAACAAAATTCCTACTGTGGTTACTTTTATTGGATATGTTCCCCTAAGGCAAAGACAGGTTTAAAAAAAACCTGCAAGTTTGCCTAATACCCAGAAATTTGCTATGCTTCTACCTTATTCCTACTTTTATCTTTCCTATGTTATCTGCTCAGGGATTTTAAGAGACAAATTAATCTTAAAATCTGCTGGAATGGGAGGAAAAGTGATTTGTTCCCAAAGAAATGCATCTCAGAAGTTTTAACATTTACTAAACTGACTTTATTCACTCAATTGAAGAATCATTCTGACTTCAATATACATTTCCTACCAAAAGGTATGCAGAGAATTAACAGGTGATAATAGTTTAACAGTGCACTCAGTTACAATGCCTGCCAAATTATTTCTTGACTGCATTGGCTGTTACTTTAATCTTTTCACTTCTTCACTGGGTTACAGCACAGTAGTTAATGACCTGCAATAAATCCAAGAAGCTGTGATGTGAAAGCTACAGAACCATAGAGAAGAAGCATAGCTAGGCTATTTGGTTTGAGATATGGCATCCAAATTAGGTTTGCCTCACAAGTATCCCTCAATATTAAAGCGGTTGTTCTTTAAAGACACAAATGTATTCTTATCCTCCTTACTCATAGGCATCTATTTCTTTTTAATCACAACCAAGACTTTTTATCCAATCTTTTCATATTGCATATTATTTATGGCATAATTGCTGGTTGTGAAACTAAGGTTACAGAGAGCATGCTGTTTGTATGACTCTCAGTTATTGTGCCCTTCCCAGTACCTTGCATACAAATCTGCATTTCAGTACGATGAAATGTGTCAGCCCTTTTATACAATCACCCAAACTGCTTTTCTCCATTATTGTTCTTGTAGCTGCCCAGAAAGGCTTAATTATTTAAATCTGAACTAATTCTTCTAATATGCTTGTATGAGAAGTTTGGCTAATTTGGCTATGCTTGGCCCATAATATATAGCCTTAACTCACGGTGACTCAATCTCACTTGTCTCACTGCCGACCCCTGGACCAAGTCCTACCTCTGGACTTGAATGCCCTCCCTCCTCAAATTCACCAATTACTCTTTTTCCCCCCAAAAAAGCCCTACTGAAGGCACACCTCCTCCAAGAGGCCTTCCCAGACTAATCCTCCTTTTTCTAAGCTCCCCCTCCCTTCCGCACCACCTCAACTCACTCCCTTTGCTCTTCCCTTCTCCTGCTGCCCCACAGCACTTATGTATATATGCATATATCTATAATTCCATTAATTTATATTGATGCCAGTTTACTTGTATTGATGTCTCTCTTGCCTCTTCTAGACTGTAAGCCCATTGTGGGCAAGGATTGTCTCTCTTTATTGCTATATTGTACTTTCCAAGTGCTTAATACAGTGCTCTGCACAAGGTAAGCACTCATTCATTATACACGATTGAATGAATGAATATCACTAATAACTCAGCACTACTCTATAAGCAAGTTGACAGCTACAGTATGTTTAAAAAGAGTCCAAAGGATTATGTTTCTCTCTTGACTTTAATATCCTGCTTTCCTTTCAGTGACTGACAATGGCAGTAGGAGCAGAGGGAGTGTGGGGTAGGAAAGGAGTCAAGTCTTAGATTCTCAAAAGTTCATGAGAATATCCACTAACCTTTTGAAGTATGATTACCTTGGCAAGAATGCTATGAATTCGAATTCATTTTTCTCTTTGTTTTCTCTATTTTATGATTATTTACCCATTCATGAAAAAGGCCTGATAGCTATATTCAAGTAATGAATAGGTAAAAAGAAATGTAATAAAAAATAATGTGCCATATACAGATAACCATGTCTTTAAGAAATGCCTTATCATATGCTGTCGAGTCATCTCCGACCGATAGCAACGCCATGAACACATCTCTCCCAGAACGCCCCACCTCCTCAATCTGCAGTTGTTCTGGTAGTGTATCCTTAGAGTTTTCTTGGTAAAAATACAGAAGTGGTTTACTATTGCATCCTTCCAAGCAGTAAATTTGAATCTCTGCCCTCGACTCTCTCTCATGCCGCTGCTGCTCAGCACAGATGAGATTTGACTTGTAGCAGATTGCCTTCCACTTGCTAGTCACTGCCCAATGACTAGCGCCTCTGGAATGGGAATGGGTACACCTCTGCTTGACTCTCTCTCCAATAGCTGAAACTAGTAGAGTACTGGAAACTCTCCAAGTGCGACCCTGAGAGGAGTTTAAGATGTGCAGCTCTTACTGAATTACTATCATGAGATAAAAAATGTCATACAATCATTCTATTTATGGGGAAGTGTCACAAATTGGTACTTGATTTCAGCCCAGAGTTCTGGAAAAATGATAGATCTATGAATAGTACTTACCATTGCATTTCATTTGCTTTTAGCATGTCTAAAATTCTCCAACATTCATTTTTAATGTTACTCCATCAACCAGCAAGAACTTAATAGACTAAATGTATTTTTTTTAATCCAAAATTTTAGACAGAGCACTGTGACACAGTAGAAAGGGTATGGACCTGGGAGTCAGGGGATCTGGGTTTTAAACCCTACTCTGCCACTTTTCTGCTGTGTGACCCGGTGCAAACCATTTAACATCTCCATACCTCAGTTTCCTAATCTGTTAAATGGAGATTAGATCCAACTCCCTTCTACTTAGACTATGAACATCATATATCTACCTACAAGTAGATTAACTTGTATCTACTCCAGTGCTTAGTACAATACTTGGCACATAGTAAGCATTTAACATATACCATTTAAAAATTAACAAATACCATGATTATTATTGCTAATAGGCACAAGATAGAGAGGAATGTATTTACTATTTAGATAACAATCTTGATCTTAAAAATATCGTTAGATTATTTCTTCATTTTACAACTATCCTGATTTGTGTCCACATTAACTCTACTCATATCTGTTACTTTATATTTTTATATCTACCCTTTCCCAGTAGTCTATTTAAAGCTGGAAGATGAACAGTTTTTCTAAATGTAATTTGAGGGAATTTGCATGATACATGATCTAACAAATATGCATTGAATTATGTATGATATCTTGTAATGGGCTATTGCTTGTTTTTAAGTGTGATCTTATAAACTATTGGTTTTGCTTTTGATGGAAAATTGAATGCTATTTTCCCCACTTGCTTTACATATTCTTCTAATTAAGGTAGGATAAAATAGATTTCAAACCTGAAATAAGCCATTTCCTTCCAACAGTCTGCATTTGTAAAATGAATTGGGCTCATTTCAATCAACTGCACCCTCTAATTTGTCAGCAAAAAAGTATCATCATAAAAGATATCCCAATAAGCAGCTCTTATGCAAAGTAATTCTTAAGGTGACATTTTATGGTTAGTGAATTAACTTTATTACTTTCATTACTTTAGGAAAATCTTGATAATTTTACAAAGGGATATACTTTGAGATATTTTAAGATCACTCTAGATTAATTTTTTCAGTGCAAATACTATGATATATTAAAAATAAATTGGCAAGAAAAATAATGAAATAAATACCCAGAACTCAAATTCCTGTAACTCTCGAAAGTAATAAGGAGCCACACTGCTGGAACCTTTCCTGCAATACTGGAAATCTCAAATAATCAATCGGTCAAATGCAGTGTTCCAGCTTCATAATGCATTTTCAATAGTCAATTGTATTTATTGAGCTAAGCGCCTCGCACAGTGTTCTGCACATAGTAAGCATTTAATAAATACCATTGATTATTAAGCACTTACTGTGTGCAAAACACAATACTAAGTGCTTGGGAGAGTACACTGTAACAGAGTTGGTAGATACATTCCCTGTCCACAATGAGCTTACAGTCTACAGCCAGGAGATAGACGTCAGTATAAATAAGTTATGGATACATATGTAAGTGCTGTGATTATAGTATTTAAGTGCTTACCGTATGCCAAGTTATCATATTCAGCACTAGGGTAGATACAAGGTAACCAGGTCCCACATGGTGGTCACAGTCTAAGTAGGAGGGAGGGCAGGTAATGAATCCCCATTTTGCAGATGAGGGAACTGAGACACAGGGAAGTTGTGACTTCTTCAGGGTCATGCAACAAGTACATGATGGAGCCAGGATTAGAATCCAGATGATCTGACTCCCAGGCCTGTGCTCTTTCCACTAGGTCACACTACTTCCCTAAGCACACATTTATTTACTTCAAAAGAAAGCCTTAGCTCAATATTTTGACTCCAACAGTGACATATAAGAATGTATGGAGGAACAGTGTGGTGGTTGACCTTCTTGAAATCTCTATCCATTGGTACCCTCAGGCATCCTTTGCTTTTCCTTCTAACAACCCATTTTGGATCTCTCATTGTTTGACTTATCTAGACCCTCCTTAAACTATTACTAAAATACAGGAGCTATGTTTTTGCAAAAGCCCACGTTTGGGAAAACTCATGCCAAAGTACTCATTTGTGCTGTAATCATACAGACATTTCACACCCACGGCATTTCTTCTAATAGCAAGTTGGCAAAGAAAACCTATTGCTGAATATAGGGACCAAGCCAGTGTAGTGAAGTGTCTTAAACAGACATTAAATGGAGATTCCTAGCAATATCAAGTACTATTTCCCTGTATAGCATCCCCTCAAGTGTCCAATCTGATTAACTTGTGTCTACCATAGCACTTCGAAAAGTGCCTAATACATAGTAAGCACTTTACAAATTCCTTTTTTTTTTAATGAGGGGAGATTAGATTCTGGGTAATGAGACAGGTCAGTGGGTCTCAAATCAGAAGGGAGTTGGATATCTGAAGGATGGAAGGCACCAGGTACCGACACAATGTAGGGTTTATGTCTATGTAGGGTTTATGTTTGGGATCATGATGTTGCTGTTTAAAAGTTGAATGTTTATTTCAAAGAGAAATATTTATGAAAAAGACTAGAAGGAGGTGAGAGAAAAGAAATGGGGCTTGGAGAGTAGCAGAACAGAAATCACAAAGCCAAACACTAGAAGCTGCTCACTTTTACCATCACCTCTCTTGATTCTTCCATCCTGGGTCTAAGAATCAGGTACCAGGTGAGATGAAGGGCAGTGGAAAACCAGGAGCCTGCTAAGAGCAGGCGAAGTCCAGTCCATGTCTCCCTACTCCTCAAGAATCTCCTGTGGTTGCCCAACCACTTCCACATCAAATAGAAACTCCTTATTATTGACTTTTAAGCACTCAATAGGCTCACCCCATTCTACCTCACCTCACTGATGTCCCATTACAGCCCAGCCCGCGCACTCAGCTTCTTTAGTGCCAGCTTACTCACTGTATCCCCAATCTCGTCTATCTTACCACAAAGCCCTTTCCCATATCCTTCTCTTACCCTGGGACTCTCTTCCCCTCCATATATACCACACCACCTTTCTCCCCCACCTTCAAAACATTATTAAGGTCCTCCAAGAGGCCTTCCCCAATAAAACCCTCTGTCCCCCAGCTCACTCTCCCTTCTGTGTCATCTATGCACTTGGATTTGTAACCTTTGGCTATTTGATATTTGCCCACCCTGAGTGCCACAGCACTTATGTATATAGCTTTAAATCAAATATAAATTAATTATTGATATTAGTGTCTGACTCCCCCCCCGCCCCCACTGGACTGTAAGCTTACTATGGGCAGGGAACTTGTTAATTCTGTTGCATTGAACTCTCCCAAGCACTTAGTACAGTGCTCTCCATATAATAAGTTTTCAGTAAATACCACTGATTGATTGAATGGGAGTAGAAGTCAGGTCATTCTGACTTCTAGACTCATGCTCTATCCTCTAGCCCACACTACTTCTGGAGAACATGGGAAAGTACAATATAAAAATAGCTGGGAGACACATTCCCTGCCCACAGCGAGTTTACAGTCTAGAGGGGGATACAGGCATTAATATAAATACATTGTGGACATGGACATAAGTGCTGTGGAAGTGATGGAGGAGTGAATAAATGGGGCAAATTCAAGTACAAGGGCAATGCAGAAGGCAGTGGGGAAAAAAGAAAATGAGGATTTAGACAGGGAAGACCTCTTGAAGAAGATGTGCTTTTAATAAGTCTTCAAAGGTGGGGAGAGTGATCATTTGTCAGATGTGAAAAGAGAGGACATTCCAGGCCAGAGGCAGGGCATCGGAAAGAGGTCGTCAGTGAGACAGATAAGACTGAGATACAGCATGTAAGTTGGCATTAGAGTAGTGAAGTGTGCTGGCTGGGTTTTAGTAAAAAATCAGTAAGGTAAGTTATAAGAGTGCAAGGAGTTTCTTTTTGATGTGGGTATGGATAAGCAACCACTGGAGGTTCTTGAGGAGTGGGAAAACATGGACTGAACGATTTTGTAGGAAAATGATCTGGGTAGCAGAGTGAAGTATGGACTGAAGTGGGGAGATATGGGAGGCAGGAAGGTCAGCAAGGTGGCTGATGCAGTAATCAAGGTGGGATAGGATACGTGCTTAAATTACCATCATAGCAGTTTGAATATAAGAGCTTAGTACACTGCTCTGCACACAGTAAGCACTCAATAAATACGATTGAATGAAATAGCCCTCTGGACTGTAAACTTGTCGCGGGCAAGGAATGTTTCAACCAACTCTCTTGTATTCTCCCAAGCACTTAGTTCAAGTGCTCTGAACACAGTAAGTACTCATTAAATACAACTGATTGAAGGAAAGATTTTAGTGATGTAGTGAAGGTAGAACTGACAGGATTCGGTGACAGGTTGAATATATGGGTTGAATAAGACAGATGAGTCAAAGAGTAACACCAAGGTATACCAGCTTTTGAGACAGGGATTATGGTGATGCTATCTACAGTCAAGGAGAAGTCATGGGGAGGAAAGGGTTTGGGTGGAAAGATGAGGAGTTCTGTTTTGGACATGTCAGGTTTGAGGTGTCGGTAGGACATCTGAGTTAGAGATGTCCTAAAGGCAGAAGGAAATGTGAAACTGCTGAGAAGGAGAGAGATCAGGGGTAGAGAATTAGATTTGGGAATCATCTGTGCAGAGATGGCAGTTGAAACCATGGGAGTGAATGAGTTTTCCGAGGGAGTGGGTATATATTAATAATCAAAAGGAACTCAGAACTGGGCCTTGAGGGATTTTCACAGGTAGGGAGTGGGAGGCAGGCAGGATGTCTGCATAAGGGGCTAAGAATTAGCGGCCGAAGAGAGAGGAGGAGAAGCAGGGGAGGACAGTGTCAGTGACGCCGTCGGATAACGTTTCCAGGAAAAGGGGGTGTCTACAGCTGAGAGGATGAGGTTGATTATGGTGGAGTAGAGGCTGACAGACAAATGTTCAGTAATTCTTTACTTCCATGTGATGGAAGGCAATGTAGTCCAGTGGAAAGATCACAAGACTGGAAGACAGAAGTTCTAGTCCTTGCTCCAATACTTGCCGACTGTGTGACCTTAGGCAGGTCACTTTACTTCCCTGACTCAGTTTCGTCATCTGCAAGTGATCAACCCTTCCCATGACCAAGCAATTGCAGAATAGTTTGATAATGCTCATCATTATCATCAATTTATTGAGTGCTTACTCTGCACTGTACTAAGCATTTGGGAGGCAATAATACAACAGAATTGACAGATACATTCTTCTGCCCACAGTGGGAAGCACTGTGGCCTCATGGAAAGAGAATGGGCCTGAGAGTCAGAGGACCTGAGTTCTAATCCTCTCTCGACCATTTGCTGCGAGACTTTGGGCAAGTCATTTAAGTTATTTGTGCATCAATTACCTCATCTGTAAAATGGAGATTAAGACTGTGAGCCCCATATGGTGCATGGACTGTGTCCAATCTGATAAGCTTGTATCTACCCCAGTGCCTACTATAGTGCCTGGTACATATTAAACAGTTTAGATACCCTTAAAAAAAAAGAGCTTACACTCTAGAGGGGGAGACAGGCATTAATAAAAATAAGTAACATAATATATAATTTAAAGAAATGCTCATAGGTGCTGTGGGTTGAGGAGAGGAAGATATCAAATGCCCAGAGGTCACAGATTCAAGTGTGGATACATATAATCTAGTTTCAATTAATCCATTTTGATGGCTTCTTTTAGGTTTATTCCAGCTCAGTTGGTTGAGAGGGTCATAAAAGGACTTTTAGTATAGTATCCTCCCCTTTGTCTCCATCCAAACTGCTACCATGTTAATAATAATAATAATGATGGTATTTGTTAAGTGCTTACTATGTGCCAAGCACTGTTCTAAGCTTGGGGTAGATACAAGGTAATCAGGTTGTCCCACATGGGGCTCACAGTCTTAATCCCCATTTTACAGATGAGGTAACTGATGCATAGAAAAGTTAAGTGGCTTGCCCAAAGTCACACGCTTACAAGTGGTGGAGCTGGGATTAGAACCCATGTCCTCTGAAGCCCAAGCCCATGCTCTTTCCATTAAGCCACACTGCTTCAATCCAATCACTTACTGTGGGCTTGATTGCTGTTTCAGCCTCCCCGCTGACCTCTCAGTCTCCTGCCTCTTCCCACTCCAGTCCATACTTTGCTGTTTGGTTCACTTTTCTACAAAAACCTTCAAGCCATATTTTCTCACTCTTCAGAACCCTGTAGTTGTTGCCCATCCTCCTCTTCATCAGACAGAAACTCCTCACTATTGGCTTTAAAGCACTCTATCACCTTGCTCCCTCTTAACTTCACCTTACTACTCTCCTGCTACAAACAAGCCTGCACACTTCACTCCTTTAATACTTACCTTCTCATTGTCACCTATCTTGCCACTGACCTCTTGCTCAAGTCTTACCTCTGGCCTGGAATGCCCTCCCTCCTCATTTCTGATAGACAAGTATTTTCCGCTCCTTCAAAGCCTTACTGAAGGCACATCTCCTCCAAGAGGGCTTCCCTGACTAAACTCTCTTTTCCTTTACTTCAATTGCCTTCTACGTCGTCCTGACTTGCTCCCTTTATTCTTGCCTCTTCCCGGCCCCACAACAATTATGTACATAACTGCAACTTATTTATTTCTCTTACTGTCTCCACCTCTGGTTGTGGGCAGGGAATATGTCTATTATATTGTTTCTTTGTCCTCTACCTAGTGCTTAGTACAGTGCTTGGCATACAGTAAGCACTCAATAAATGCAATTGACTGACTGTTATAATATACTTCCATTACACAATTGGGACACATGAATATACATACAATAATCAATCTCTGGTGCATGGATGGCAACAATGGTAAACCACTTGTGTATTTTTACCAAGAAAACTCTTGGATCCACTACCAGAAAGATTGCAGATGGACAGTGGGGTGTTTTGGGAGAGATGTGTTCATGGTGTCGCTATGGGTTAAAAATGACTCAATGGCTTAAAACAAGACAAGAAGTTATTTATTAAGCACTTACTATGTGCAGAGCATTGCACTAAGCACTTGGGAGAATACAATATGATTCGTAGACACATTTCCTGCCCACAACCAGCTTACAGTAGAGGAGAGTGCTAGGAAAGAATCTACAGATGAGCCCCGCATGGGATAGGGACTCTCTCTGCTTTGCTTTATCTTCTATCTCCTTCCAGTGCACATAGAGAAGCAATGTGGCCTAATGGAAAGATCACGGGCATGGGAGTCAGAAGACCTTGGTTCTAATCCTGGCTCCACCTCTTGCCTGCTTTGTGACCTTGGGTAAGTCCTTTAACTTTTCTGTTCCTCAGCTTCCTCATCTGTAATATGAGGATGAAATACCTGTTGCCCCTCCTACTTAGACTGTGAGCACCAAGTGGGACTGTGTCCAATCTGCATATACTATATCTACCCTAGCACTGGCACAGAATAAGAATTTAACAAGAACACCATTATTATTACCGTTGTTATATCGTTGTTGGCAACTGGTTATAACAAGATGGGGCTCTGACAGAAATGTGGTTTCAGGCAGAGAGAATCACATGGATGCTATGTCTACAGCATGGATGCTATGTCTAGAGTACTTTATTAATATTTCAAAGGGAAATAATTACAAGTATTTAAAATAATAATTATGGTATTCGTTATGCACTTAACTATGTGCCAGGCACTGTATTAAGCGCTGGGGTGGATACAAGCAGATCAGGTTGGATGCAGTCGTTGTCCCCTGTGGGGCTCACAGTCTCAATCCCCATTTTACAGATGAGATAATTTGAGGCCCAGACCCAAGACAGCAGACAAGTGGCGGAGCTGGGATTAGAACCCATGACCTCCTGACTCCCAGGCCCATGCTCTATCTACTATGCTATGATTAAGAGCAGATTTTAATACATTGAAACTAAGCTAGCTAATTTAGTATAATGTCCTTTACTTGAGGAAAAATAACTGGTAATGTGGTTTTCCTAATCAAACTGCTGCTCCTAAGAAGTCGTGTCCTATAGGCTAGCATTATTAGTATTTAATTATTATTTAACATTTTCTGAGAGTATTAGAAAAAATACCCATTTATAAACTAATGCAGGGAAACATCGAATTTAGATTTCAAAAGCCCCAAGATAATATAATTTATTATTGATTCATAAATATCTTGAGGGTAGACTCCAGAACATACCTTCTGTTGAATGCTCCTAAGACCTTAGCACAGTACTCCACAGTCAAGACTCTGTGACTCTAATAAATGGCTCTGATGATGATGATGATGATGATGATGATGATGATGATGATGGGTACCTTGAAAGACCTGGAATTAGGAAGCTGTAAGCAGCTGTTCTAAGTAGTCCCCCTCCCCTAGCCTCTCCTCTATGGTCCTACGCTCCCAGGTTGCCTAGAATGGCAGCCCTCCCCCTTCCAGTTTTGTCTGGGAATGGCAGATTTGGCTTACGTAAAAATGACATATTTGGTGGGGGAAATGGGGTAAGGGATTATGCCTACCACCTCTACTTAGGTTCTTAGTATGCAGTAAGGGCTCAATAAATACACTGACTGATGGATTGCCTTGTGCAAAGGGAATATTGGCAGGAGGAGAAAGCTATCATGGCTACCCATTTTGGGGGAAACAAAGCCAAAGGTTATTAACCCCATTCCCACCTGAGGTCCATGAGAAATGCATAAAATCCTGATCACTCAATAGGACTTACTGTATTAATATTCATTCAATCGTATTTATTGAGTGCTTTTTGGGTACACAGCACTGAATTAAAGATCTGTGACAAGTTATTGCCCAGGAAGGAGCAACCCCACATGGCATCTTTTGGAAGAAAGATTTGGGAGGCTGGAGAAGACTATAGCTTTTCATAACATTTCCAAATTAAAATGGCTTTCTGTGATGTTTTTTCTCTCCAAAATTTTAAATTCATCATCAGGAATTACTCCTGGAGGTGGGCATATCACTGACCCCTAAATTTACCAACATACACTACTGCAAAGAGAAATACCTAGCCCAGGAAAGTCAGCTTTTCTTGTCTATTCCGTGTAGTGTGAACTGATGGCATTTATAATCGCTAAATTTATGTCCAGGGATAAACATCATCTGCAAGCAAATGAATATTGAACATCTATTCAGCTTGTTTATAAGTTCTGGAACATATGCTTCCGAAATGTTACAATGTTACAAGATGCTGAGTGATGAACATCCTGAAGACAACTATCATCAGCATTTTAATGATTCAAGGCTTCCAATTCAACTCTGCTGAGGATAGGAGAATTTAGAGCCCCGGGATAGCATCTGACAATAAAAAAGGTGGAAGAATCTAGGAGCAGTCAGAACTGGGCTATGCAGTTTATCCTAGATGATCAGAACATTTGGCATGGTCTGGTGAAATTTGTGCAGTAAATTGAACTTCAATTAACCAATCGATCAATGGTATTTATTGAGTGTTTACTATATGTAAAGCACTGCACTACGTTCTTGTGAGAGTATAATATAACAGTGTTGGTAGACATGTTTCCTGCATATAAGGACCTTGTGGTCTAAAGGAGGAGTTCATAATCTAGAAGACTCCATATCCAAATTCATGTTCCATGTGAAGCAGATTGACCTAGTGATCCTTCTGGGAGTCGAAGGACCTGGGTTAATAATAATGTTGGTATTTGTTAAGCGCTTACTATGTGCAGAGCACTGTTCTACACGCTGGGGGAGATACAGGGTCATCAGGTTGTCCCATGTGAGGCTAACAGTCTTAATCCCCATTTTACAGATGAGGTAATTAAGGCACAGAGAAGTTAAGTGACTTGCCCACAGTCACATGGCTGACAAGTCACAGATATGGGATTCGAACCCATGATCTCTGACTCCCAAGCCCATGCTCTTTCCACTGAGCCACGCTGCTTCCCCTAATACAGACTCTGCCACTTGTCTACTCTGTGACCTTGGGCAAGTCACTTAACTTTTATGTGCATCACTAACCTCATCTGAAAAATGGGGGATTAAGACTGTGAGCCCCAGCCTTTGTGTCCCCCCTGATGAGCTTGTTCCTCCCCCAGTGCTTAGTACAGTGTCTGGCACATAGTAAGTACTTAACAAGTACCTTGCATAAAGGCAGCATGGCCTAGTGGAAAATTCATGGACTTGAAACAAAGGACCTCAGCATGTTCACTGTGGGCAGAGAATATGCCTACCAACTCTGTTGCATTGTACTCTCCATAATAATAATGGTAATAATGATGATATTTGTTAAGCATTTACTGTGTGCCAAACACTGTTCTAAGTGCTGGGGTAGATAGGAGGTAATCAGGTTGTCCCTCGTGGGGCTCACACTCTTAATCCCCATTTTCCAGATGAGGTAACTGAGGCACAGAGAAGTTAAGTGACTCACCCAAAAGTAACACAGCTGATAAGTGGCAAAGCTGGGATTAGAACCCATGACCTCTGGATTACCAAATGCTTTTGGGTACACCAAATACAGTTTGGGTGTGCCAAACACTTCATACAGTGCCCTGCACACAGTGAGCACTCAAATATCAACTGATTGATTCTAATCCTGGCTCTGCCAAATGCTTGCTGCATAACCTTGGGGAAGACAGTTCACGTCTCTTTGCCTCAGTTTCCTCATCTGTAAAATGGGCTTAGACACCTGTTCCACCTCCTCCTTAGATTGTGAGATCTGTGTCCAACCTGATAAACTTGTTTTTACTCCATGTCTTAAAACAGTGGGTGATACATAGAAAGTACTTAAAAAATACTATAGCAATAACAAATGATTTCTTTCCTCCCTAAAATGAAGGCAGTATTACATAGATTTTCAGAAAATGTAACTCCAAATGTCACCAAGTGGCAACTGTTTCAAGTGAAAAGCAAGGCAAATAGAAGAAATTGACAATGCCAGTCTATGAAAATAGCTGTCTATTCTTGCATTGTGGCTGGCAAACTATTTCAGCAGGCAAGGTATCGCAGTGCTGGGTCATCACTGAGTAGTGTAAGCATTGGTTTATGTTGTTCCAAACTGCTATCTGTAGAAGCTTCCCCTACTCAGTAGCAGACAGAACCTTATCAGTTAATCAAAATCCAGATAAATAAATAGTGGCAGGTTCCTCTAAGAATAGAGAAGCCAGATAGATTGAAAGGAGAAGTCCACAAACTCTCTGCTTAATAACTTCCCCCTATAATGAAAACAAATGTCTTATCCAGTTCCTCGATGACTTTGGGAAGATTTTTTTTTCCTAACTACTTCTATTTTTGGACCAAATCCTACGAAAGTAGAAAAAAGGACCTTTTAACTAGAAGTCAAGAAATCCAAGGGGAAAATCTATTCTTGTAGATTTCTATGTTTGTGGTCTGAAGCTATGAAGAAGCCCATGAAGTTTGAGATTCCCATCTGGATGAAGAAAATGCTTATCTATCATATTTACTGAGTACTTACTCTGTGCAAAATATCTGTACAAAGCGCTTGGGAGAGTACAATGTAACAGAGTTGATAGACATGTTCCCTGTGCGAAAGGAGTTTACAATCCAAAGGGGAGACAGGGGATGAGGTAAACAAAGGGTATAAATTCAAGTGCAATGACAACACAGAAGGGATAAGGAGTAGCGGAGGACTTGGTGAGGGAAGACTTCTTGGAAGAGGTGTCACTTTAATGAATTTTTGAAGGGGTGGAGAGTGACTATAGCAAGGGTAGACAAGATCAAAATCCAGTAAGTGTTAGAAGAGTGAAGCATGCGGACTGGATTATAGTGCAAAATCAGGGAGATAAGGAAAGGACAAGGTGACGGAGTACTTTAAAACCTATAGTAACGAGTTTCTATTTGATGCATAAATGGACGAGCAACCACTGGAGGTTCTTGGAGAGTGGGTAAAACATGGCCTGAACATTTAGCAGAGGGAAGTATTAACTGAAGTGGGAGAGAAACGAGGCAGGGAGGTCAGGCAATAGGCAAGGCGGGATTTGGCAAGGGCTTGCATTAGTGTAATAGTTTATACAAAGTGGAAAGGGTGGATTTTAGTGGTGTTGCAAAGGTAGAACTGACAGGATTTGGTAAAAGATTGACTGTGTGGGTTGGATGAGAATGATTATGGCCACGGTATTGACTTGTTAGGGAGGATGGTGGGGCTATCTAAAGGGATGGAAAAGTCAGGGAGGGGCAAGGTTTGAGTGGAAAGATGGAGTTCTGTTACATAGTCTCCCAAATGCTTAGTACAGTGCTCTGCACACAGTAAGCAGTCAATAAATATAATCGATTGAATGATTGATTAAGGTTGATGTGTTGGTGGGACACCCAAGTAGAGATGTCCTAAAGACAGAAGGAAAAATGAGATTGCAGAGAAAAGAGAGTGATTAGGGCTGGAGAGGTAGGTTTGGGAATCATCTGCATAGAGATGATACTTGAAGCTATAGGATTAAATGAATTATCTAAGGGAGAGGGTGTAGATGAAGAATAAAATGGGACCTAGGCCTGAGCCTTGAGAGACTCCCACAATTAAGGGATGGAAGGCAGAGGAGAGGCTCATATAAGAAACTGAGAATGAGCAGCCAAAGAAATAGGAGGAGAACCAGGACAGTATCAGTGAAGCCAAGGTTAGATCATGTTTTCTGGAAAAATGGGTGGTTGAAGACAGCGTCGCTGGCAGCTGAGTGGTCAAGGAGGATTAGGATGGAGTAGAGGCCATTGGCTTCTGTCAGGGTCACATCTGGAGAGTTTCCAGTCCTCTACCAGTCTCAGCTATGGGAAGGAGAGTCAAGCAGAGACCTGTCCATTCCATTCTTAGCTTGGGCAGTGACTAGAAAGTGGAAGGCAATCTGCTACAAGTCAAAACTCATCCATGCTGGGCAGCAGCAGCATGTGAGAGAGTCGAGGGCTGAGACTCGAGTTTACTGCATGGAAGGTGGCAATGGTAAGCCACTTCCGTATTTTTACCAAGAAAACTGTATGGATACATTACCGGAATGATTGCAGATGGAAAGCAGGGGGTTCTGGGAGAGATGTGTCTGTGGCATTGCTATGGGTCCAAAAAAGACTCGACGGCATAAGACATGACAGAAGCCATTGGATTTAGCAAAAAGATCATTGGTGACTTTAGAGAGGGCAGTGTCTGTGGAGAGGAGGTGACAGAAGCCAGATTGCAAGGAGTCAAGGAAAGAATTGGAGGAGAGAAAGTGGAGGAAATGGGTGTCAACAACTTGCTGCAGGAGTTTGAGAAGAATGGTAGGAGGGAGATGAGGCAATAACTCGAAGGAGTCATGGGATCAAGGGAAGGTTTTTGTTGTGTTTTTTTTTTAGGATAGGGGCATGGACATGTTTGAAAGCTGTGAAGTGGTTGAAGGTGATGATCAGGGAGAGAAGAAAGAAGGGTTTTAATAGGGTGCAAATAGAAACTCAGGTAGAGAGAGTAGATTTTAAGAGGAGGAAGATTTCCTCTTGAGGTATTTTTACTCCAAGCTTGTAAGAAAAGACTAATGCATGGATAAAGTTTTCCATGGCAATACTAACAAAATATATAATAAGTGGGGACGCAGATATTTGTCTTGTCTTATGACATTGAGTTGTTTCTGACCCATAGTGAAATCACGGGCATGTGAGACATCTCTCCCAGAATGCCCCCCTCTTTATCTGCAATAGTTCTGGTGGTGTATCCATAGAATTTTCTTGGTAAAAATACAAAATTGGTTTACCACTGTCACATTCCGCGCAGTAAACTTGAGTCTCCACCCTCAACCCTCCCGCATGCCGCTGTTGCCCTGCATGGGTGAGTTTTGATTTGTATCAGATTGCCTTCCACTCGCTAGCCGCTGCCCAAGCTAGGAATCGAATGGATAGGCCTCTGCTTGACTCTGTCTCCCATAGCCGAGACTGGTAGAGTACTGGAAACTCTCCAGGTGTGACCCTGAGAGGGGCAGGCAGGGAGAGAGAGAAAGACAGCCAATGCTGTCGTGCAAGCAAGGTAAATAAACTGACTGATGCTAAGAACTATATCAGTGTTCAAGTGGCAGACAAAAATAATTTTGTATCTATGGAAAGAATTTTCCTTCACTTGATGATAAAAATACTACTGATTATTATGGTATTTAAGTGATTAAGTGTTCATGGGTTTGAATCCCAGCTCTGCCACTTGTCAGCTGTGTGACTGTGGTCAAGTCACAACTTCTCTGTGCCTCAGTTCCCTTATCTGTAAAATGGGGATCAACTCTGAGTCTCACGTGGGACAACCTGATTACCCTGTATCTACCCCAGCGCTTAGAACAGTGCTCTGCACATAGTAAGCAGTTAACAAATACCAACATTATTATTATTATTACTATGTGCCAGGCACTCTAAGTGCTAGGGTAAATACAAGCTAATCTGGTAGGACACAGTCCCTGTCCTACATGGGCCTCAAACTCATAATCACCATTTTACAGATGAGGTAACAGGCCCATAGAAGTGAAGTGACTTGCCAAAGGTCACATAACAGACAAGTGGTGGAGTCAGAATTAGAACCCTGGTCTTTCTGACTCTCAAGCCCATGGTCTAACCACTATACCACTCTGCTCCTTTTCATTCTTGCCTATTTTATCCAGAGTGAATGGCATAATTTTGTTATTCCTTTTTGGCATCATGATCTCCCTGAAGTTGCTTTTCTAAGACAGTCCCACCATTTCTAAGTTCTAGAGACTAGGTTGATCTATTTTCTGTGGCTGCCTCTTTGCTGTTCATAGCTACCCTGGAGTGTCTGATGTATTGCTTCACTGTGTTTTTAAAGCATTTCTTTTCTCTTTTCTGTTTCAGCTTGTCCTAGAACAATTGCTAGCTATCCTATTCTTGTCTATTCTCCTTACATGTCCCACCCAGCAACAGGATAAACATAGCTTCTATAGTGATGGTCTTTTAGAGATGAAAGGACGTAGAGAAATGAAGATTAATAAAAAAATAAATTAAATTAATTTTTTTGTCAAGCCTCAATTTCCCATAAGGGAAAGACAGGAATTCAAAATTCAATTAATTTCCAGGGCTATAGAGCTTTCTAAATGTATTAGAATTATAAAATAATAATATAAGCTATATTTGTTGGGAAGGAATTGAGGTTCTAGTAAAAAGATACAAAGTAGCTTGAGACCATAGGTCATGGGCCTAAAATTAGATGGGATTTCTTTTCAATTCAGCCTAAGTAAAAATATAAGTTAAAATGGAAAGTCCAGCCCAGAGTAGTACAACCATCTTCATATTTCTGATATTTCCATTAGGACACTGGCAAGTGGGGGAAGAATGCTTGAGAGGCTTTTAAGCTTGTAAAAGTGGTTTTGTCTGATAGGCCTGGTACAGCTTTCTCAAAGACTGGGTTAAATACAATCTTACCAAATATCAGATTTGTTCTGGTATGTACTTTTCAGTTAGAAATAACAGAATGTTCATATTTTCATCAAAATAACCTCAGGCAACTTCTTTGACTTAAAATTTTCCATTTTCTGCTTGCATTTATGATGAACTGGATGGGGACATATTTGGAAATATCTGGGAATACAGAATTGATTAAACATGCATTTAATTTTAAAATATCACAGATTAAAATGTCCTTGATTAGGCTTTTGCCATTCTTACCCTTACCAAATTTAATGCAAGGTAAGGGTCATCATTCAATGTCTTTTATAAATGAAAATGATATTGCTGATATTTCCTAAATGTAGAGGTGCCCTGTAGAAAATCATTTGTGATTCATTTTCCTGACCAATTTTTTTTAAATGGTATGTGCTCACTAATAATTTCAGAGAATTAATGATAACTGTGGTATTTGTTGTTTTTACTATATGCCAAGCATTGTACTAAGCATGAGATAGATATAACCTAATCAGGTTGGACACAGTCCCTGTCTCAAATGGGGTCACAGTCTTAATTCCCATTTTACAGATAAGGTAACTGAGGCACAGAGAAGTTAAGTGACTTGCCCAAGTCCACACAGCAGACAAGTGGCGGAGATGGGTTTAGAACACAGATTTTCTTGATTCCTGGGCCCATACTCTTTCCACTAAGCCACACTGCTTCTTAATTGCTGCCCATAGCAAAAAAAAGTACAGTTGATTTCTTCCCATGCTCCAGGGAAAGTGTTCTCTGTAATATCTGTAATTTTTTTATTTATATTATCTGTCTTTCCCTATAGACTAAGCTCATTGTGCATAGGGAATATGTTTATTGTTATACTGTACTCTCCCAAGCGCTTAGTACTGTGCCCTGCACACAGTAAGTGCTCAATAAATATGATTGACTGACTCTTTGACTCTATTCTTATTTTTGCTTTTTCCCAAGACCCTCCACCAAGTGAATGACTGCATGGAATTGGTTTCTTAATGAGCAGATTGTATTTGAAGGTGTCTTCAACTACAACAGCAATAATAATGATGATGATGGCATTTGTTAAGCACTTATTATGTGCCAAGCACTGTTCTAAGCACAAGTTAATCAGGTTGTCCCACGTGGGGCTCCAGTCTTAATCCCCATTTTACAGATGAGGTACCTGAGGCACAGAGAAGTGAAGTGACTTGTCCAAAGTCACACAGCTGACAAGTGGCAGAGCCGGGATTAAAACCCATGACCTCTGACTCCCAAGCCTGTGCTCTTTCCATTGAGCCATGCTGCAATCAAAGTAGAACCTATTTAATTCAGTTCAGTTGAAACTTTCCCTAAAACCCCTTCTCATGATTGAAGTCTCTGTTCATTCTGAATGACATGCCACTTTTCCTTGAGAAGAAAGAGAATAAAAAAGGTACCTTGTCTTTCTCTATCCTCCTGGGCTTTTGCGAGAACCTCTGAGTAATAAACTTTATAGGCTGTAGGCTTGTTGTGGGCAGGGAACCAATTCTGTTATATTGTACTCTCCCAAGCACTTAGTACAGTGTTATACAAACACTTAAGCACCCAATAAATACAACTGACTGATGGAGTTCAACACATTCCAAGAGAGATACTTTCAAGACAGTTCTATGCTATGTACAAAAGCTTTCAAAAGGCATTTGAAACTGCATTTCTATGGTAGTAATTTCTTTTTTCTATTTACTACAGATGTAATTGGCAAAGTGGGGGGGGGGGGGAACTATTAGAAAGTTTCAGTCTGTTTCATTTTTACTCTGTAAGCATTCCTTTAGATCTAAGTTCCATTGCCCAGATGGTCTAGGAGAAGAAATCAACAACTTATTGTTATAGGTTTGCCAGTGCCAAGCTACAGAGGACATTTATGCTCACTGTGGAGAGGTAAGTGACTTGAATAATGCTGAATCTAGAGAAATATAAGCATTCTTTTATTTCAATCTCTTTCATAGTGGATTTTATTCAGCAAATTCATTACCAGATACTTGGCAGGCAATATAAGGGGCCTGAAAATGATGCCATTTGAGTTCTTTTTGTTCATATTAAATATGCCTACCTAAAAGATGGGCCTTTTCAAAAAAAGGAATTCACTAGTTAATTCAATCAAATTTAACAAGTACCTACAGTGTGCAGAACTTGTACTGCAGACTACTTGTTTTGTTCTGTTTTGCTTTGCTATCTCCCCCATTTAGACTGTGAGCCTGTTATTGGGCAAGGGTTGTCTCTATCTGTTGCCAAATTGAATATTCCCAGCATTTAGTACAGTGCTCTGCACAAGTAAGCCCTCAATAAATACAATTGAATGAATGAATGAACACTCTATTTTTTGCATAGGTCTGTTATGGGCAGGGAATGTGTCTGCTAACTCTGTTGTACTGAACTCTCCCAAGCTCTGAGTACAGTGCTCTGTACATAGTCAAGTGCTCAATAAATACTGCTGATTGACTAATAGAAATAGGAGATCTGCCCCTGCCTTTGATGAATTCTCATGACAATTTATTCACCAAGGATTCCAATGATTAGATTGAAGGCAGGAAAAACAATCAGTTTCTGCTCTTTGATGAGATGGAGCCTTCAACTTGGTAGAGACACACAGAAGTCCTTCCCAGCCCAGCTCCGCAGAGAGGTGAATGGGAAACAGCTGGAGATGACATTGTGACTTAGTGGATAGAGCACAGTCCTGGGAGTCAGAAGGACCGGGACTCTAATTTTGGTTCTGCCACATGTCTGCTGTGTGACCTAGGCAAGTCGCTTCATTTCTCTCTCTTTCTGTTTCCTCATCTGTAAAATGGGGATTAAGAATGTAAACCCTATATAGGACAGTGACTGTGTCCAACCCAATTACTTGTATCTACCCCAGCACTTAGTACAATGCCTGACATAGTAAACTCTTAACAAGTACCACAATTATTATTAACTGTGAAATCAACCCCCACAAGTCTATTGATAAAGCACAACCCAGAACCTCTCCTTCAGCCCTTCCACAAAATCCAAGTGGAATTAGTTTTCCGTGGAAAAGAAAGAGTATCCCCTTGGAACAGTAAATCCAGCTTTTAGGGTGCCTTGAAATAGTATTGGAGGACTATAATAATGATGGAATTTAAGTGCTTACTATGTGTCAAGCACTGTTCTAAGCACTCTGCCCTTGCAAGTGAAGAATAAGATTTCCCAACAGAGCTGTCTTTATCTCTGCGTCTGGAAGGACTCACAGGACTAAAGAATGTGAGTGGTACTGAGAAACCATTTATACTGTAATCAGTTCCTTCATGTGGGTTTGTCTATCGTTTAGGAGATACTATCATCATTTTTTCTATGATAACCTGAGAGGGCTCAAGCCATGGATATTATATAACGATAACATCTATCCCAATAAAAGTGGACATCTGATATCTGCTTTAGTCTGATCAATTTATCTTCTGTTGGCCACATCTATAATTTCTAAAAATGAGGAACTCATTTCATTTGTTGGCCATTCATTGGTTGGCCCTCTAAACTATAAGCTCATTATGGGTAGGGAACATGTCCGCCAATTCCATTGTATATTGTACTCTCCCAAGTGCTTACTACAATGCTCAAAACACAGCAAGCACTCAATAAATATCATTGATTGATGTACTGATTAATTTCATTTGGTTTGAGGAGGGAGAAGATGAGGGAATGGGAGGGGTATCCTTCCTCACCAAGAGGGTTGTTTAGGGATACCAGAGGTTGCACCCCCGCCCCACTGATTTTTAGTTATAATTAAATCCACAGATCCTGGGAAGATATCCATGCTGCCAGTATATAGATGGCCTGACTTTTCCATGGAGTATTGGCTGTCCCTGGTTTGGATCCTGGAAGTTCAGTCTAGGTGATAATGGGTAGATTAAGGGTGGAAAGGTGCCCATCTGACTAGAAATCCAGCCCATTGATGGGTAGGGATTGTCTCTGTTGCTGAATTGTACTTTCCAAGTGCTTAGTATAGTTCTCTGCACAGAGTAAGTGCTCAGTAAATACGATTGAATGAATAAACTTATAGAGGTGGCACTGAAGTTTCTACTCCACTCTCCCACTTTCCCCAACACAGTTCCCCCTCTTTCTCTCTCTTTTTCACACTTTAGGGACTAAGACAGTGCACAAGTTAAAGTCAGGAAGGAAGTTTGCACATCTGTGCTCTGGAACTGTAGCTGCATCTGGGGCAGCAACACCCAGAAGTCTGGACTATGCTCATTTCTGCTTCCTGCTGCCTCATTTAGTGGAGAGAGATGTGTGTGCACTAAAGCTTTGGTAAATAGTCTCCCCAAAGGATTGACAGTGCATTTAGGCAAAGCTGAGCCTAGTGCTGCCCTGCTCTAAAATTTGCCATTTTGGGCAACGTAACCTGCAAGTGGCATTCAGATGTCAGGACAATTCATTCATTCCATTGTATTGATTGAGTGCTTACTATATGCAGAGCATTGTACTAATAATAATGTTGGTATTTGTTAAGTGCTTACTATGTGCCGAGCACTGTTCTAAGCGCTGGGGTAGATACAGGGTAATCAGATTGTCCCACGTGAGGCTCACAGTTAATCCCCATTTTACAGATGAGGTAACTGAGGCACAGAGAAGTTGTGACTTGCCCACAGTCACACAGCTGACAAGTGGCAGACCTGGCATTCAAACTCATGACCTCTGACTCCCAAGCCCGTGCTCTTTCCACTGAGCCACGCTGCTTCTCTCCCCTATAAAGAGAAATAAGAGAAGGAGACAGTGAAAGAGGATGGTGGAAGATGGTGAATGAAGAGAATGGGGAAAGATAATAATGGTGGTATTTGCTAAGCTCTTAGTATGTGTCAAGCACTGCCATGGGTTCTAATCCTGACTCCACCACTTATCAGCTGTGTGACTTTGAGCAAGTCACTTCACTTCTTGGTGCCTCAGTTACCTCATCTGTAAAATGGGGATTAAGACTGTGAGCCCCATGTGGGACAACTTGATTACCGTGTATCAACCCCAGCACTTAAAACAGTGCTTTGCACATAGTAAGTGCTTAAATACCATTATAATAATAATTATTATTATTCTAAGTGCTGGGGTAGATACAAGTCAATCAGGGTGTCCCATGTGGTGCTCACAGTCTTCATCCCCATTTTACAGATAAGGTAACTGAGGCACAGAGAAGTGAAGTGACTTGCCCAAAGGCACACAGCTGATAAGTGAGATTAGAACTCACAACCTCTGACTCCCAAGCCTGGGCTCTTTCCACTAAACCATACTGCTTCTGAAAAATGTAAAGGAGTGTATAGGATGCTTGGCTAGAGTGGAGACAGGTGAGTTTTTATGGCATTTTAGATTTATTAATCCTAAGAATAATCATTTTTTTAATTACGTATAGCACTCTTCTTTCCCTCCCCTGTTGAATCTCTCTTTCTCCCCTTCTCTCTCTGTCTCTGACTTTGTTTCTCTCAATTTTCCTTCCTTGCATTTTTTTGAATCCTGGCCTATAATGAACCTCCGCCAGCACTCTTGAGGCTTTGGAAATATTTTCACCTACTCTGTTTCTCATCAAAAAGAAAAATCAAATAAAAAATTGTTGTTCTTTTAAACTCAACCTTCTATAGTAGAAAGTTTGAAAAATGATATTCATTCCTTATCAAGGTAGCATTATTCTTTACGAGTTTGCGAGTTTGGTTTTTTCAGACAAGTCAGTCATTTTGTCACTAAAATGAATTTAATTAAAGTCTGAATGCACTTTCTCCTAATCATGATTTTTCAAAACAGATTTGTCTCTCTCCTTAGGCTATTACTAGGGGGGAAAAAATCCCTGAGAAATAAACAGGGTGCTTTTTATTTCACTCACAGGAGGGAATACTATCTTGGGGCCTGAAATTTTAGATATTTAGGAAGCTTTTCAGACAACTGATAAAGACAAAATTGATCTTCCTTTGAGTTATATTAGAACATTACTTGAAGTCATCCAAGCTGCTTTTCTAATCCAAAATAATTTACTGTTGAACAGTATCAATGAATTGAGTCACTCCACTTACATGATTCTAGTCTTGACAATGACTAGCTTGCTGTTTGACTTTGGGCAAATCACAGCTTTGCTGAGCTCCAAACTGTCACCCAAAAAATATGTTTCACAGAGATTCAGGGAGGTTAAGGACATAGCATATTATACAGTCCTCTGTACTGTGAAGACTGAATTCCCTAAACTTACTTTTCACTAATTCATTCATTCAATAGTATTTATTGAGCACTTACTATGTGCAGAGCACTGTACTAAGTGCTTGGGATGTACAATTCAGCAACAGATAGAGACAACCCCTGCCCAATGATGGGCTCACAGTCTAAAGATTAAGTATAGTAGCAGTAAGAGAAGAGCTGGAAAAAGCTCACAATCAGAGTACTGTACTAAGCAGTTGGTTAAGTACATGATCCATGCCCATAAAGATGTTAAAGACTAGCAAGTCAGAAATTGGGGTTTCTGGGGCTCTTGGGCTCAGGTAAAACTAGTGGTTCCAAGTTCTAAAAATATTAGATATGAGATAATGTCCAACCCCCAAGAAAATCACCTTGGCCCTGGAAGTTTGATTTTTTTTCCACAGAGATTTGGTTAACTTTTCCATCATAAAACGCCTTTCAAAACACAAGCCTGACTATGCAAGCTTGCCTAGTCTCTGTTCCTGGGAAGGACAATTCAGAACAGCCAGCAGTTAACTCGTGGGGCAAGTACAAGGTATCCTGACAAAAAAGGCTAGTTGTCAAAGCACTGTGAGAAATCTTATCCATAGATTCCTCTGCTCATACTGGGCCTGGTTATGAGAACAACATTAGATTTCTCACTTCTGTCAGCATGACTTCCCCAGACTCACCTGGAGAAACAAGAATAATCCAGATTCTGAGCTGTATATTACGTGACTTTGAATGTGAGAATACCCAACCAAGTTGAAAGTCCTCAGGCATAACTTCAGTTACCTAGACATACCAAACCCTGAATGGGCAGTTGATTTACAGCCAGACTCCACTAGTTTGGGGGGGGGAGGGGCGTCTATTATCTACAGGCTGATTCACTCTGCCAAATAGTTTAAAGTTGCAAGATGATTAAAAACTTCTTGGTCCAAAATTAAAATCTTGAGAACAAAATTAGGGCCCTTTCACTAGTAGGCAGCAAACTACTAATAAAACTCAGGAGAAAAAAAGCTGGGACTGGGGGGTTGGGGAAAGGAAGGGGTAGGGTTGCAGAACTCTGTTCCCATGGAAACCACAGCAGGTATGTGTGGTCCAAGAAATAATACAACACAATAGTTAGTGCTTACATAAAGAGAGGAGAGGACACACATGGTGAAATATTTATCACCCACCAATCACTCTGAAAATTGTGTCTGACAAGTGTATCAAATATCACTGGGAGATGCTATCTTCCAAGAGAAACCACTGAACAAAATGATGTGGGTCAAGGGGAGTGGCAACTCACAGGAATGGTGGAGGCAAATAGCAATATTAGGTGAGTTCTAAAAGGGAATGCTGGAGAAAGAAAGGGTGTAATGGCAGGCATTGTTGTGGGAGGAGGTTGCAGTTAGTGTGCTTTGTTACCAACCAAATCAAAAGCCTCAAATCTCTCTACAGGTGCCCAAAAGGGTAGAGAGACCAAGGGAACTGGGACCAATACTGACATTTACCAGAATATCTCTCTCAGAAGTGAATTTCAGAGGAAAATTCCAGGTTTTCCCCTCCAGTTCAGTGATGCATCTACTTGATGGGCAGAAGGTTCAAAAATGCATCAGGATCTCAGAAACCACACTGTGGCAGGGAAAAAAATAAGGTATTTTATTCCATGGTATTCAATGCTTTTCATCTTTGTGCTCAGGTAATGAGACCCATATTTCTAATAGTGTTCTCGCAGGTGTAATTACTATGGGCAAATCCCATCCTCTAGACCACCTCGCCATGGTTATTATGTGGCAGCACATTTTATGGGCTTTCAACATAGAAATGTGCAATTACTGCCGAAGTAACTAAGGCTTAAGGTTGCTAAGAACATCACTGTATACTTGTGAGTCAGAGCTCTGAATCTTCCTCTTGCCCTTCCATTCCTAAAATAGGTAGGAGGCTAAGAGCAGTTTGCTTTAACTTTTATCTCAACTTGTTCTACCAAGAAGTCACTTCTCTAAGGCCTGTCTTGGTTTGTGCTAAAGCTGCTTCCATTTTTGGAAGGAAAGCAGCACCTCAGGTTCACTGGTTAACTGGGAGGGTGGAGAACTAACTGGTTGGACTGTTCTTTCATCATGTAACTTTTCCTTTGGAATTCATCTTAGACTAAAATCATTATGAGCAGGGAAGGTGTCTGCTAATTCTGTTGTATCGTACTCTCCCAAGTGCTTAGTTTGGTGTTCTGTATGTAGCGAGTGCTCAATAAATACCATTTGTTGATTGATTGAGTTACCACAGCTATGTAGAGAGAAGAGTAACCTCCTGTAACCTTGGTGTTATCCTTGACTCATCTTTCTTAGTCAACCCATGTATTCTTTCTGTCACAAATCCTGTTGGTTCAACCTTCACAGCACCACTAACCTTTCCAGCCAACTGCTACCATGTGATTCCAAGCACTTATCTGATCCCACCTTGATCACTGCATCAGCCTCCTTGCTGACCTCCCTGCCTGCTGTCTCTCCCTATTTCAGTCCATACTTCACTCTGCTGCCTGGATCATTTTTCTACAAAATTGATCAGTCCATATTTCCCCA
Source organism: Ornithorhynchus anatinus (assembly GCF_004115215.2). Taxonomy (NCBI): domain Eukaryota; kingdom Metazoa; phylum Chordata; class Mammalia; order Monotremata; family Ornithorhynchidae; genus Ornithorhynchus; species Ornithorhynchus anatinus. Next base: position 90,389,992 of record NC_041728.1, read on the forward strand.
CTCCTCAAGAACCCCCAGTGGTTGCACATCCACCTCCATATCAAGCAGAAACCCCGTACTCTTTGTTTTAAGGCCCTCAACCACCTCGCCCCCTCCTACCTTACCTCTGATTTTTCAGTACAACCCTACTCACACAATTGGCTACTCAAATGCCAACCTCGTCACTGTTTCTCAATCTTGTCTATCTTGCTGCCGATGCCTAGATCCAGCCTCTGGCCTGGAACTCCCTCCCCGTTCATGCCTGACAGACCATCACTCTCTCCACCTTCAAAACCTTGTTAAAAGCATATCAACTCTAGGAGCCTTTCTAGGAGTGTTTCCTCCAGGAGGAAACTCTCATTTCCTCTTTTGTCTCTCCTTTCTGTGTTGCCCTTCCACTGGGATCTGTACCCTTCATTCATCTCACCCTCAGTCCCACAACACTTATGTGCATATCTGTAATTTATTCAATTAAATCATCTGTCTCCCACTCTAGACTGTAAGCTCTTTGAGGACGATGAACGTATCTACTAACTCTCTTGTACTGTCCCAAGTGCTTAGTACTGTGCTCTGCACACAGTAAGTGCTTAATAAATACAATTGATGGATTAAGGAGTAACAATGGATAGAGTTCACTAGTAGGAATCTTTCTCATTGGACCAAGCCTTTAAAATCCTTGACCCCTCATGTCGGAAAGGATCCTGAGATATCAGCTGGCCTAAGACATATGGTGGAATTTGCTGCTGAAAAATCTCCAGGTCTGGAGAAGCAGTGTGTTCAATGAAAAGAGCATTGGCCTGGGAGTCAGAAGAACCTGGTTCTATTCACATCTCTGGCATTTGCCTGCTGAGTGACTTTGGGAAAGTCACTGAACTTCCCTGCACTTGATACTTGTTCTCCACAGGACTCTTAGCCCTGGGAAGGGTAGGGATTGGGTCCAACTGGATTATCTTGTATGTACTGCAGAGATTAGTATAGTACTTGGCATGAAGTAAGTGGTTAAAAAGTAACAGTTATTGTTTTTAAGATTGTAGAGAATACATAACCTTCTGGGTTTTATTACCAGGGGAGTTGAGTTCTTTGTGATGTCTAACCAAAATCTCTCCTACTTTAATTTCTATAACCACAGGGTTACACATCACACTGCTTTGCCAAGTGTTTTTTACACAACTGCCAGAGACAGAATACTGAGTTTTAGAGCATTAGTCTCCCTCAGTAACAACATGTGTTGCCTTAAATTAATAGCATTTCCTCTTGATCAGTTTTTCAGGGACAAAGAAAATAGTTCTTCAGCATTCACACCATTCCAAAAAAAAAAAAAAAGAAAATCAAAAAAACCTTCTTATTCCTGAAAACAATTACTCCATCGCCAATTAGCGCTCTCTTTTTTTATAGTATTTGTTAAGCACCTACTATGTGTCAAACACTGTTCTAGGTTCTGGGGTAGGTACAAGTTAATAAGTCGAGAACAGTCCCTATCCCACATGGGGCTCACAGAATAAGTAGGAGGGAGAACAGGCATTTAATCCGCATTTTACAGTGAAGGGGAACTGAAGCATAGAGGATAGGAAACCACTGGAGATATGGACTGACTGGTTTTTCAGAAAAACATGATCCTGGAAACAGAGTGAATCATGAACTAAAAGGGAAGAGACAGAGGCAGGGAGGTCGGAGAGGAGGCTGATGCGGTAGGCAGGCTATGGTAAGTGCTTGGATCAGCATGATAGCAGTCTAATTTAGACTTTGCTTCCTGTTAACTGTACTGTTCTGTCTCTTTCTATGATTATTTCTAAATCTGTCACAGGCAACTCAAGATGTAGATAATATCTCTTCCCTTTCCTTCTTTCATCACTGCTCCCTTCCTGCTGATTTTGCATATTTTCTGTTGCTTGAAGTAAGATTAACTGAGGATTTGTAAATCACAATATTTGTTTAATACTTCCTTTTTAGGATTAAAACATGGATTCTTCATTTAGAAATTAAGAGGGTATATGAAGGAGGCAAGGAGTCAAATTACCATGGAATTTGGATTAGTTGAATCCAAATTAATTAGGCTTTACAGTACATCTTTCCTCTTTTCCCCTTCCCCCAATTGATTGGTTCATTTAATCATATTTATTGAACACTTACTGTGTGCAGAGGACTGTACTAAGCTCTTGGGAGAGTACAATATAACAATAAACAGACACATTCCCTGTCCACAACAAGCTTACAGTCTAGATTTTGATCTCCTATCTGTAAATGTGATTTTAAATGTTTGTCTATGTCTAGAAAATATTTTCAAATAAAACTCTGCAGGAATGATAATTTTAAAGTAAATATGCTAAATTATTTTTGATGCACAAACACAGGAAACAAAAATTAATTTTGCCAGCTTTTCATTCAACTGGGGGTAAACACTGCATAGAGAAAGTTTCCACAGCTAATGGTCTGCTAACTGGCTAAGACAGTACTTGCCCTCCAAAATCTCCTGTGTAAATGTCCATATTTAGCACAGATTTAGATGTAAATTTTAATTATGGTTCAAAAAACACTACAGATACCATTAGAAGTCAGAAAAAAAAAATCTTTCATCATTCTGAACTTAGTTGCATGAATTTATTTCTTTGGTTTACAGAAATTTTTAAGAATCTGCCCAGAATGCCTATCATTTGATAATAGCGAACTGTAAAATAAATTATCAGTGACAACTCAGTGGTTGAAAAGCATCACTCAACCTCTTTAGAAATCCCTACAGAAGGACTCCAGGGAGGTATTTCTAAAGAAAAAATCTCTTATCTGTTGATACATTTGGAAAAGTTTTGAATTGGGTTCAGTCAGTGAACAAAAATTGTTGAGCACCCACTAATTACCACTTCTAGACTGTGAGCCAGTTGTTGGGTAGGGATTGTCTTTATTTGTTGCTGAATTGTACTTTCCAAGCACTTAGTATAGTGCTCTGCACAGAGTAAGACGTCAAATATGATTGAATGAATGAATGAAAGGAAGAAGGGACTTCTGGAAATGTAGAGAATGAAGCCATAGGATTTGGCAACAAACTGAATACAGGGGCTTGAAAGAATGAAGAGTCAAGAATCATGTGAAGGCTTCAGCTTTGAGAGTTGGGAAGCATGGTGATGTCCACTGTGATGGGAAAGTTAGGTGGACAAGAGGATTTGGGAAGGAAGAGGTCAGTTTTGACTATATTGAGCTTGAGGAGCCAGGGAGACACCCATGAACCTGGAGGCAGGAAGAAATGCAAAATGAAGTGGCAGAGAAGTAGTGAGGTCAGGGCTAACAAGGTAGATTTGGGAGCTATCTACAGAAAGATGGGGTATTTCAAGCCATGGGAATGGAAGAGCTCTGGAGACTGTGAGCCTGTCATTGGGCAGGGATTGTCTCTATCTGCTGTCGAATTGTACCTTCCAAGCGATTAGTACTCATACTGTACTCGTCTGCCCAACTGTATATATTTAATTATCCTATTTATTTTGTTAATGAAATGTACATCACCTTGATTCTATTTAGTTGCCATTATTTTTACGAGATGTTCTTCCCCTTGACTCTGTTTATTGCCATTGTTCTTGTATGTCTGTCTCCCCCGATTAGACTGTAAGCCCATCAAACGGCAGGGACTGTCTCTATCTGTTGCTGACTTGTTCATTCCAAGCGCTTAGTACAGTGCTGTGCACATAGTAAGTGCTCAATAAATACTATTGAATGAATTAATAGTACAGTGCTCTGCACATAGTAAGTGCTCAATAAATACTATGGAATGAATGAATGCATTGAATGAATGAAAGTAAAATGAGAAGAGAGTGGGATCCAAAGGAAAGCCTAAGGAACTTCCACAGTGAGAGAAAGAGAGGCAGAAGAAGAGACATGGTCAAAGAGATCTAGAAAGTTTGACCAGGGAGGGGCAACTGGAGAGGAGAGGTTTGAACCAGGAGAGGTCTGTGTCAGAAAACCCAAAGTTACATAGTGTTTCCAGGGGAAGAGCGTGGTCCACAGTGTCCAAGCTAGCTGAGAGGTGGAGAAGGTTCAGGGTGGACTAAAGTCCATTAGATCATCAGTGGCCTTGGAGAGTGAGATCTTAATGGAGTGAAGGTGGAAAAAATGGGATTGCAGAGAGTCAGGAAGGGAATTAGAAGAGAGGAAGTGGGAGCAGAAGTTATGTAACCATTAGAGCTGAAGTCGGGTAACCATTAAAGAAGCTTGGACTGGACTGAAAGGGTGATTAGGTGCAGTAGTATGGAAAAGCAGGGTCCAGGGAATGTTTTTCTCCCTCATTAACTGGTGACATTTGATCTTCCTGGCAATGACAAAAGTCTTCTGATGCCAGCTTCCTCTTTTTTGTCTATCAATGGACCTTTGATCCTCCTCTTTTCTCAAAAGCGAAGAGAAAATTCATTTCTATTGCTTTTAATTTTCTATGCTGAATCTCCTTTCGGGTTTTAGCTTTTCTAATCTAGTCCTTCAAGAATTGTTCTATGTAAAACTATTACTGAATGTTGGAAAGTCCGTGTCTTATGTTAGGATTTTTCCCTGGGCTATACTGCATGAATTACTTACGTAGCTTATCCTTCTATCGACATTAATGTTTGTGTAAAATTATTTGTGCCTAGGAGGGCAGTGCAACCTATTACCAAGTTGTAGTACTAGCTGCAGTCGCATTTGTGTATCCAGGATGTGGTGCACTGCACACTAAGTCTTGAATGACAAAGTGTCTTATTCCTTGTCCACAGGGATCATACACCCTAACAGCAGAGACAATCACAGAAATATTTAAAACTAGAGTGGTTCAAGTAAATGGGAAATGCCAAGGAAATATTCAAGTTAATTATTAACCTTAAGATCATAGTCTTTTCTTCACTGCTTATCTATTCTTTTCACCTGCATACCAATCTTTGAAATAAGAAATACTTTTCCATTTGAAGAGGTATAGTCACAAGGTATAGGCAATGGGAAAAGAAGAGGAATAATTTCCGGTTGGAAAGGAAAATAAAGAATACTATCTCAGAGAAAAATTTCAACTGATGAAATACAGTTTCACTACCCTGTGTTAACAAATCAATATATCTTCTTCATTTAACATTTATTGAAAATTCACTTTATCACCAAATATTGTGGAAACAGCTCTAGTATCTGCTTCCTCCATACTAGATAATCAACTTCATGTTCTTGGGAAGTTAGTAATCTGGGCAGATTCCACTTTCAAATCAAGTAAACTAATAAAATCCAAGTAAGCATAAGTATCAACTCATCTCTTCCTTGTTCTTCCATTTCTTTTCTGTCCAGTGCTTGCTTAAATTCACAAGCAAAGGAAGCAGAGTGGCTTAGTGGAAAAAGCACATGCCTGAGAGTCAAGGGAGCTGGGTTCTAATCCCAGAACCACCACTTGTCTTCTATGTGATCTTGGGCAAGTCATTTTACTTTTGTTACCTCAGTTACCTCATCTGGAAATGGGGATTAAGACTGTGAGCTCCATGTGGGTCATGGACTGTATCCAACCTGATTATCTTGTATCTACTCTACTGATTAGTAGAGTGGCACATAGGAAGCACTTAAACACTACTAAAAAAAAAAAAAAGCACTGCCAACACCAAAATTCAAAATCATATTTTCATTTTATAGTAGGAAACTACTCACATTATGATATTTTAGTTATAGAAGGTATTTAAATACTACATACTTAATTTCAAAGCAATTGTCAAGGCTACCGATGAGTGACATATATCTTGCATTAACATTGCTTATGTAGTTAGAATCCAATTTATTAAGCGTTTTCTGTATGCAGAGCACTGTACAGAGCTCTCGGGGTGTATAATCAGAGTTAGTAGACACGTTCTCTGCCCACAAGGAGCTGATGGTCTAAAGAGGAGACAGACAAAATAAATTATGGATCTGTACATAAGTTCTGTAGGGCCGAGGGTGGGGCGAATATCAAGTGCTTAAAAGGTACAAATACAACTGCAAGGGTGATACAGAAGGGAGAAGGAGTAGGAGAAATGAGTCCGGTAAAACCTCTTGGAAGAGATGGGATTTTAATAGGGATTTGAAGGAGGGGAGAGGGATGGTCTATTGTCTATGAAGAGAAAGGGCATTCCAGGCCAGCGGCAGGACGTGGATGAGGGGTCAGCGGCAAGACAGATGAGACTGAGGTACAGTAAATTGGTAACTGTTAGAGTGAAGTGAGGGTGCTGGGTTTTAGTAGTAAATCAGTAAGGTAAAATAGGAAGGGGGCAAAATGATTGAGTGCTTTAAAGCCAATAAATAGCAAGAAGTGTCTTGAATGCAGAGGTATACATGCAACCCTGTTAAATAGAGTTGTCCATTTTCAAAGAGACTAAGCTTCCATTCTTGTGTCTCAGTTTGTTTGACAAGACTCATGTGTGACCAACACTTCTGAATTATGTGCACATGAGAATAGCTGCTGTACAGCTGTATTGAGCCTGTCTCTGCTTTTCAGGCTTCCAGTTTGTGGGCATCCTAAACTTTGCAGAGGACAACTGCCCTCCCAACTGCTGCCACACAAGATGGTCAGCTGGCTGCCACGGAACAATACTTTGTCAACCATTTATATTAATGTCTGTCTCACTCTAGACTGTAACCTCTTTGTGGGGAGGGAACGTGTCTGCCGACTCTGTTGTATTCTCCCAAAAGCTCAGTACAATGCTCTGCACATAGTAAGCACTCAATAAACACCACTGATTAAATGACTGAATTAACCACTAGAAGAAAAAGATTCAATGCTGTTATTTAAGTGAAAGATTTGTTACAACAATTCTATTCAATGGAGAGGAGAAAATTCACCTTTTTAACAGACATAAAGCTCCAGGTCTAATTTATATCCTCAATGCTTCCGACTGATTCATTTCTGAGATTCTGTAGTTGTATGTAAGCATGAAAGGGGTGAAACTGGTCCTAAAAGAGGTATCAAATGTGAGTAAAGACAATCTGAAACTATCTTAAACTAATTTAAACAATCTTCCTGCAAAAGATCTTGATTAAAGACAAAGGAGCCTGACAAAGGAGGGTTTAGAGCTTGTCATGTTTTGTACTTGGGGAGTTTGGTGCCATTGTTAAATTCCCTTGATAATGAATTTGTATAATCATACATTATGATTTGTATTATGATTAGTATTTGTATAATCATACATTATAATCATACATATGACCCAGAACTACTTCAAGCATTCATCTGACTTTTAGAACAGTTCCACCAAATGCCACATAAGTGTTATACTCCATATCAATTGGTAAGGGCGGATCACAAATAATGAGGATCTGGAACACAATTAGTCCACCATTACTGAAGCGGTGCCTTTTACAACACACATTTGTTGGACGGGATGTGAGAGTATCCTCACATCTGCCCTGCCAACTCACATCTGTAGTATGTGAGTGTACTGTATTCTATACAGTAGAATATCTAAAGAGTTGCTCTATGGCTAGGTGGAGTGGGATTATCATAAGCAGGGTAAAAAGAAACTCTTTAAAGGCACAGTGAAGCAAAACAAGCACATCAGTGAACAAATGGGAGATAGGTCACCCTCGTGTGCCCTCATTTCAAATGGGGCACCTGCCTTCGAAAAAATGTTCTGGAAAAATCGTGACAGCAAGAGGGAGCAGTGTGAGCCCCACCCACCCCACTGCTCTTCTCACACTTGACAACCAAACGGGATTCTGATGTGTGACAGGAAGTTCCATATCCACGGCACTGGACTCCCATCAGCCTTCCCCACTTCATTAGTCATGGAAGTACTCAAACTTTTTAAGTAACAGGGTGCCTTCTTAACTTTTAGAACACTGCGTGAGTCACCACTGTGACTCTATAACTTCTGCATGTTTCTTCCCGAGCACTTAGTACACAGTAAGTACTTCATGAATATTACTACTACAACAAATACAATACTGTAGCAGAGAGCAGTTCTTACAGGCACACAATGTGGAAGATATTCCCAGTCACAGGTCAGTCTCATCAGCCAGATCCTAACTGACTGATCCTAACTAACTAACAGATCCTAATATGACTGGGGAATTCAAGGAAATATGTTATGTTTTTTTAAAAGTCACAAAGAAAAATAATTGAAGAAAACTGATTTGAAAGACACAGAATGTGGCATTTATAAAACCCGGCCAGACAACAGCACACAAGGTGGAAAGTCCAAAAGAACATTGATCAGTAAGTGTTCACTAAAATTAGATCCTCACTGAAAATCTTTCCCATGTATGTTTTCATTATGTGTTTTTGGTAGTTTTTAGGGAATCCAAGAATGCTGGCATCACAGCGTAAGCCTGTTTGCACACCACATTGGGAAGACGCAGTTTTAAATGTGTGTATGCATGTACACTCACAGTGTCAGGCCTAGGGACCTCAACAAAATGAGTTGGAGACCTGAGGTGTTCGTTTCTCCATCCTAGTGCTTTGTAACTTTCAATTATGCTTTATATAGGTATGAGCCGAATGGTTTAGCTTTCTCCAGTGATAATCTTTAAACCACGTCAGTCACATTCACATTAAGTTTATTAGCATTTTTCGAAATCGTTTTGAGCAGTGGACAGATATATTCCCTACGATCCGAGCTGTCCTTCCATACCAAATTTCCATCTGAGAACTAGGTAGGACGCTTTACTACACAGAAACTTCTTTACACCCCAAACCTCCATGCTGAAATGCATCTTATAGCCAGAGCTGAACGGCCCTGAGGGCGGCACTAAACGTTCTCAGGGAGGGATGTGTCCCTTTGTACTTCAGCAGCAGGGAACCCGCCTCTGCGGGGAAACCAGCCTTCTGCAGCTGCTGGACTATTTCTTCTACAGCCCATTGCTGCTCTTCATGGTGAGCCAACAGGTGATTGATAAGACGAGGATAAAAGGAAGTGGACACACAGTCGACCACCAATCCGGCATCCAGAAGCAATCCGAGGATTTCCGGGTCACAGTTTGAATCTTCGACCTATGGGAAAGGAAAAAGCATAATGAGAATAAGTCATGTGAAATCATCAGAATGGAATGGTCAGTTAGCCTAGTATTTTGACGCTAACAGTGCTACCAGAATACCTGGAGCAACAGGTTGGCAATTCATTTAATCATATTTACTGAGCACTTACTGTGTGAAAAGCAGTTGTCTGCCTTATGTTGCACATTAATAAAAAGGGTTCCACAGGCTCTACAAAGAACCCTACAAGATTAGTACAGTTTGAGTTTTCATCACAAAAGTTCTGACACCTTTTGCTATCAGGGAAGGATTTTCTAAATGCCCACTGCTCCAAATAATTCTAGACTTTACTATTCTGACAGGGACTAAAGGAAGAAGTACCACACATAATTCTCTGGATCACCTCTAGCAACCTTCTTATAAATAAAGTTCCATTGAAGTTATACTCTTTAATGGCTTGTTTTACTTTTGATTCTCCAACTCCCTACTGAAGAAAGCTTTACTCAGATTGACCCAAATGAACTCTTCAAAGCATTATACTTTCTTCACGACGACTTCTGGAATTTTGCTTTCTCACCAGGTTTCTTTACAAACAAGGTGGGATGATCTTTTCACTTAATGCGACATGACAGCAAAAATGTGTTTGCAATAACCAAGTGGCTAAGATTGAACACTCACAGTTCTTCATGCTAAACTTTTTCCAATAAAAAATCCATTGTAAAAGTATAAGATTTGTATTACAGCCCAGTAGACATTAAAACAATCAATTCACACTAAATGATCCGGCAACTAACTTTTACACAACTGTTTAACTACAAAAGTGCTCAATGTTCTACCAATCTGAAGACAATGAAGATTCTTTCCCAACTCCATTCTCTTCACATCACCCCAAATTATACCCGTCCTTTCTTCTTGTAAAACTGCCCCACACTCATCATTTCCCCAAAACTCTTTAAGCAGTCTAAGTTAGGCTTTAGCACTTTCTCAGTACTGTGTATACACATCAGCAAGGGTATAGCTGTTCATATAAGGCAATATTTTCTGTCTCCAACATTGTGCTATTATGTGTTTTCCCATTTTCCTTGATTTTTTAATATGAGTGCCAGCTCACGGAATGCATAGTTCCTCAAGGAGTGAAAATGTCCAGAAGGTGTATGCGGTATTGTTGATTGGGCAATATTTCTGAAAAATACACTGTCATGAATTGCACACATGTTAAATAAAAATTATGAGCTACGGCATAAGCAATATTTCCCCCTGTCATTTAATTTCTGGATAATGTATTAGAAATAGTAATAATAATAGTAGTAATAATAGTATTTACTGAGTGGCCACAGAGTGGCCACTGTACTGAATGCTTTGGAAGACCAGAAAAAGTAATGACACATTCTCTGTCCACAAGGAGCTTACCCTCTAGTGGCGATAATCCATTTATAACTGAAATCTACAGACAATTCAAAAAATCATTTTTAAACAATAGTTTTCCTATCTTCATCATGAAATGTTTTTGGTACCATGAAGCAACAGAAAAATGGGTAGGTTTGAATTTTACCTCTTTTTAATTTCCCCTGCCCATCCTCTGGTAGATTTGTTAATGAAATCCCCAAAAGAAAAGCAGAAAATGGTACAGGGAGAAACTAAAAAACTTGCATAATTCTCTAAATGGACATTAAACTCATGAATTTGTTGCACTGTACGCTCCCAAATGCTTAGTACCATACTCTGCACACAGTGCTCAATAAATACCATTGATTGATAATAAGATGTTCACTCCTTGTGTTAATACTGTTTTTTTTCCCATATTCTCCCTTCCTTACTTTCTACCTCTTAATAACTGAGCACCTGGAATGTCTATGGAACAAAAAGCAAAGGAATTATTTTGAGCTTTTTGATCACCTTAAGAATTATGCCAATTCTATTGTAGTACATTCTCCCATGTACTTAGTACATTGCTCTGCACACAGTAAGTGCTCAATAAATGTCACTGACTGATCTCACGCTCCCTTATTTTTACAAATTAAAAAAAAAGTAGAAAAGCACAAAATGTCAGTATGCCAAGGGCAAACATTTGATAAACTACACCACTCAGATAAAAGGCTCTGAATTACAAATACAGTGCCATAATAATTTTAAATTCTCCAGAATACGACACCAGAAAACACCTTCATCATTCTCTATTTTCTCACTGAACTCCCTTCCTTCAGGATTTCAGACTCCTAGAGAGAAAGTGATATTTTTTTCTGAGGTAAGAGGCAGAGGCCGCAGCAGGAGTTCCTGACCTGATTTTTCTCCCTTTATTCCATTTTCATATTTGTGTGTCCCTCCTTTGCAGCGGCATTTCCAAAATATACAGTCTCTGAATTACAACTGAAAACTCTAAAGGGGGGGGGGGGGACTTATATTTTCTTTTGTATGATTAGCTGCTTCAATTTTGGCACAACAGTTCCAAGATACAAGTTAAAAGACTCAATGACCAATAAATTTTGTTGTTTTTTCAAGTCCCGCACTCTTTGGCCATAACCTCTTAACCTTCCTTCTCTCCCACACACACTCTTTTCAGCAAAACTGTGTTCTCCTGCACAAAGATCTTTGATCTTTATAGCTCCTCCATTTATTCAAGGTCATCGTTCCCTATTTGGACACCTACATAACTTTCCCTCTCTAAATGCTCAAATTCACAACCTCAACTCTTTACCTCCTGCCCCTCTGGTCATCTTGAACCACCAACCCCCATCCCTGGGCAACCTCCACAGGAGGCCTCCTCTGCTCTTCCTCTAACAAGTGTTGGGAAAATATCTCTCGGGAGGAGGGAGGTGGCGGTTAAACCATATTAAATCAGTATTTGCTGAGAAGAATGGGATTTCAAAGAACCAATCAATCACATTTATTGAGCACTTACTGTTTGCAGAGCACTGTACTAAGCACTTGGTAGATTACAATATATCAGAGTTGGGAGACATGTCCCCTTCACACAGTGAGTTTATAGTCCAGAAGGGAAGACATAAATCAGTACGAATAAATAGATTATGAATATGTACACAAGTTCTATCGGGCTGAAGGTGGGGTGGTGAATATTGGAGAAGCAGCATGGCTTAGTGGAAAGAGCCCGGGCTTGGGAATCAGAGGACGTGGGTTCTAATCCCAGCTCTGCTACTTGTTGGCTGTGTGACCTTGGGCAAGCCACTTTAACTTCTCTGTGCCTCAGGTACCTCAACTGTAAAATGGGGATTAAGACTGTGAGCCCCACATGGGACAACCTGATTACCTCGCATTACCCCAGCGCTTAGAACAGTGTTTGGCACACAGTAAGGGCTTAAGAAAAACCATAATTATTATAATTATAGGCTGCAAATAATAATAATAATCACTGTGGTATTTGTTAAGCACATACTATGTGCCAAGCACCGTATTAAACGCTGAGGTGGATACAGGCAAATAGGATTGGACAGCACATACTATGTGCCAAGCACCATATTAAACGCTGGGGTGGATACAGGCAAATCGGGTTGGACACAGTCCCTGTCCCACATAGGGATCACAGCCTCAATCCCCATTTTGCAGATGAGATAACTGAGTCCCACAGAAGTGAAGTGACTTGCCCAAGGTCACACAGCAGATACATGGTGGAGCCAGGATCCAAGTGCAAGGGAGATGCAGAAGGGAGTGGGAGAAGAGGAAATGCGGGCTAAGTCAGGGAAGGCCTCTTAGAGGAGATGTCCTTTTAATATGGCTTTGAAGGTGGAGAGTGATCATCTGTCGGCTAAGAGGAGGGCGTTCCAGGCCAGAGGCAGGAGGATATGGGCGAGGAGTCAGTGGCGAGATTGATGAGGTCGAGGTACAGTGAGTAGGTTGGCAGTAGAGGAGTGAAATGCGAGGGCTGGGTTGTAGTACGAAAGAAGCTAAGTATAGGAGGGGGCAAGGTTTTTGAATGCTTTTAAAGCCCATGGTAAGGAGTTTCTGTTTGATGTGGAGTAGATGGGCAACCACTAGAAGTTTTTGAGGAATGGGGAAACACGGACTGAAAGGTTATGTAGAAAAATGATCCAGGAAGCTGAGTGAAGTATGCCCTTAATTGGGGAGAGACAAGAGGCAGGAAGGTAAACAAGGAGATTGATGCCAGTAATCAGTCAGGTGGGATTGGATAAGTGCTTGGACGAAAGTTTGGATGGCTCCATCCAAAGGGAAGATTTTAATGATGTTACGAAGGTTGAACCAAAATAATTTCGTGACAGAATGAATATGTGGGTTAAATGAGAGAGCGGAGTCATGTATTAAGCACCATGGTTAGGGGGTTGTGAGAAGGGAGGATGCTGTGCTCTCCACAGTGATAGGAAAGTCACAGGGAGGACAGGGTTTGGGTGGGAAGATGAGGAGTTCTGTTTTAGACATGTTAAGTTTGAGGTGGAAATCATCTGCCTCTTAGTATAGTGCTCTGCACATAGTAAGACCTCAATAATACCACTGATTGATATATCTTTAGGAGCTCTACATTTGTCTCCTCGATGTTTTTTCATAACCATCATTTTTCTGGCAACCCCAATCCTAATTGAAAATGGAAACATTTAATAAAGTAGAAAGATGAATTACTGACAAATATTATGGCATATCTGCATAGCAACTGAATTGCCAGCCTCCTCAATCACTATCGACCTCGGTCCATTGTCCTACCTATGGCCTGGAATGCCCTCCCTCCTCACATCTGTCAAACTAGCTCTCTTCTCCGCTTCGAAGCCCTACTGAGAGGCTCACCTCCTCCAGGAGGCCTTCCCAGAATGAGCCCCCCTTTTCCCCTACTCCTCCCCTCCCATCACCCCTCTCCCTCCCTCTGCTCTACCCCCTTCCCCACCCCTCAGCACTTGTGCATAGTTGTAGATTTTTATTATTAGATTTATTTTATTAATGATGTGCATATATCTATAATTCTATTTATCTATTTTGATGCTATTGATGCCTATCTACTTGTTTTGTTGTCTGTCTCCCCCTTCCGGACTGTGAGCCCGTTGTTGGGTAGGCATTGTCTCTAACTGTTGCTGAACTGTATTTTCCAAGCACTTAGAACAGTGCTCTGCACACAGTAAGCGCTCAATAAATATGATTTAATGAATGAATGAATGAATGAATGAATGAATAGTATTTATTGAAAGCCTACTGGGAACAAGCACTATGCTAAATGCTTGGTCTTCAGCATCAAATGATTCAGATGAAAGCCAAGAGAGTTCATCTCATTTCTTACGAAGTGGACGGCATTGAAAAAACTTTCAAATGTTTGTTTGGTCATAAGAAAGAGACCAAAGGAGTTCATGGTATGGTACTGCTGCTTTTTTATTTGTTTGTTAAGTGTTCATCATTAGGCTATGCACGGTTGTAACTGAGTCTTCCACTTGGAAGTATAAAAACATGATCATTAACCTGGGGTAGTTATAATAATGATGGCATTTGTTAAGCGCTTACTATATGCAAAGCACTGTTCTAAACGCTGGGGGAGATACAAGGTAATCAGCTTGTCCCAGGTGGGGCTCATATCCCCACTTTACAGATGAGGTCACTGAGGCACAGAGAATAATAATAATAATAATAATAATGTTGGTATTTGTTAAGCGCTTACTATGTGCCGAGCACTGTTCTAAGCGCTGGGGTAGACATAGGGGAATCAGGTTGTCCCACGTGGGGCTCACAGTCTTAATCCCCATTTTACAGACGAGGGAACTGAGGCACAGAGAAGTTAAGTGACTTGCCCAGAAGTTAAGTGACTTGCCCAAGGTCACACGGCTGACAAGTGGCAGAGCCGGGATTAGAACCCACAATCTCTGACTCCCAAGCCCAGGCTCTTACTCTCAATGATGTAAAATATCAGTCTTTTTGTTTGACTTTCTTGAATTAATTTGTATATTTAATAATCAGGTATTCCACTAACCAAAACGTTTCATAATTTATGCTTCTGGGGAAAAAACTGACAAGAATGATGTAAATGGGCACCAATAAGCTATTCTTAAATTATAACTGTGCACATATCTTCATAGGTAAATACTTTTTTATGTGTTTTCTTTCACCTCCTAGTAAGCAAAAGGGCACCTGGAACTTACATATTAGAGATCTAACACTATCCAGGCTAAAGAGATCTACCATTATCTAGTACACTTTAACCACTTTACTTGGGACTGTTAAAATATTTCAATGATTGAGGAGGATGTAAGCCAAAGTAAACTTGGCAGCATTCCACGCTCCAAAGCACAAGCAGCGTGGCTCAGTGGAAGGAGCACGGGCTTGAGAGCCAGAGGTCGTGGGTTTGAATCCCGGCTCTGCCACTTGTCAGCTGTGTGACTGTGGGCAAGTCACTTCACTTCTCTGTGCCTCAGTTACCTCATCTGTAAAATGGGAATTAAGACTGTGAACCTCACGTGGGACAACCTGATTACCCTGTATCTACCCCAGAGCTTAGAACAGTGCTCTGCACATAGTAAGCGCTTAACAAATACCAACATTATTATTAAGCACTGAAAGAAACAATGGCAACATGATACAATACTGAGTGTTGTCACGAAAAAGTTCTAAGAGAAGAGTGTTATGGGGAATGTTGCATGTGTACAATAATTGAAGAAAGCAGCATGGCATAGTAGAAGTGACTTGGTGCAGTGGTTAGAGCACGGACTGGGAGTCAGAAGGTCATGGGTTCTAATCCTGGCTCCACCACTTGTCAGCTGTGTGACCTTGGGCAAGTCACTTCACTTCTCTGGGCTTCAGTTTGTCTCATCTGTAAAATGGGGATTGAGACGGTAAGCCCCACGTGGGACAGGGACTGTGTCCAAACTAATTAGCTTGTATCCACCCCAGCGCTTAATACAGTGCCTGGCACACAGTAAGTGCTTAACAAATACAATAATAAGAAGAAAGCAAACATATTATTATTTTCATAAATTGCTTCTCTCATATACCCTCTGAGATTGGTTGACATTTATTTTCCCCATTTTAAAGATGTTTGGCTCACTTGAACAGGCTGCCATGCAAAATTATTCAGCCGGAAAACTTATAAGAGCCTAAATCAGAATTAAAAAGAAAAGTTAAATATGGTGCTGAGTCTTTACAAAACTGTAAGATTAGGTAAAAGGGAGATTTGCAGTCCTGGGAAGCTCCTTGAGGGCAGGGAAAATGTCTACAACTTCATTATATTGTACTCTTCCAACTATTTAGATTGATTTATTAGGGCATAGTTAATAAATTCCTCTTTAGATGACAGATATGAGTTACTCTAGAATTATGATGGAAAATACCTTTAGAGGTTAAGATACAATCATTGTTCTGTTGCCCTCTCCTAGACTTCCGTTTAGGACCCAAGCTGAGCAAGAGCAGTAAAGATTTAATGGTTTGACCAGACTGGAGTACATACAATGACCACTGGAACAGCTAAATTGTGACCCTAGAGTTGGCTGACTTTGAAGTGCAAGCTTGAAAGGGGAAGAGAAAAAAGAAGTTGGAGTTCATAGTCTTTCCCAACAGTCACATTATTAAACACTGTTAAGGCTGCCAAACCAGGAGAGGCTCAGGAGGTGCATGCCTAATTGAATCTTTGAACTCTGAGAGTCTCTAGGTACTGAAAAAGCAGCCCAAATACACTGCCATCCTTTGTATTACATGCTCCTTAAACATGGCTTTCAAACAACAAACACAATTTCAATTGTACTAGTTTTACACCAAATGAATTAAGACAACTATTGTTGACTCTCATTAGATCATAGAAGATCTGATTAAGCTCTAGAATCACACAATGCAGTGATAACGGTTTTAGCAAATTTTCATGATGGTCCAGGAATCCAGAGACTGTGACTTCTGTGAAGATGAAAGATCTAATTTATTACCTTACACCTAGAAAGATGGTTAATTCAACTTCTCCTCATACCTTTCCCACAGTTTTGATCTGCTCCAGGGCCACAACATGAAGATCGCGATCTTGGCTTTCTACTAGCAGTTTCAGGGAAGGTAGCAGGAGAGCCTGGTTAAGCAGCAGCAAACACAGCTCCTTTATACACTGCAAACAAAGCATAAAAGCCATGCTGTGAAATAATAATAATAATGTTGGTATTCGTTAAGCGCTTACTATGTGCAGAGCACTGTTCTAAGTGCTGGGGTAGATACAGGGAATGTTAGTAGACCTTTAGTGATGCTAATAAATCAATCAATCCATCATATTCATTGAGTGCTTACTGTGTGCAGAGCACTCTACTAAGTGATTGGGAGAGTACAATGAATCGGATTTGGCAGACGTTCCCTGTCCACAAGGAGCTTACAGTCTAGAGGGGAAGAAAGACGTTAAAATAAATTATGATTACGTACATAAGTTCTGTGGGGTTGAGGGTGGGAGAATAAAGGATACAGATTCAAGTGCAAAAGCAATGAAGATGGGAGAGAGAGTAGGGGAACTGAGGGATGAACAGGGAAGACCTCTTGAAGGAGATGTGATTTAAATATGGCTTTGAAGAAGGGTAGAGTGATGGTCTATTGGATATGAAGAGGGAGGAAGCTCCAGGCCAGAGGCAGGACATGGGGGAGAGATCAGTGGAGAAATGGATGAGACTGAGGCACAGTGAGACGTTTGGCATTTAAGGATGAAGTGAGCTTGCTGGGTTGTAGTAAGAAATCAGCAAGGTAAGATAGGAGGGGGAGAAGTGATTGAGTGATGCACAGTCCCAATGGTTAGGAGTTTCTGTGTGATGCAGAAATGGATAGGCAACCTCTGGCATTTCTTGGAGGTTAACTGAATTCACGTTTATGAAAATCTAATATGTCACAAAGAAAGCCAAATAATGAAAATTTTAACTAACATCATAGAAATAAGGAAAAATGCCAGTATTCAAAAATCTATCAATATACCCTTCAATATCACCCAATTTTTCTTCATTAATGTACCTATCTATCCATCTACACTAAATAAATAGGATGCCTGTTCTACTGTACCTAAGAAAACTGAAATAGTCTCACAGCTTCCTCCTGAAAGAAGAGCATATTCTCAGTCCCCTTTGGGACTGATAGTTCTTTGAAGTTTCTGCAGAAGCCTGGTTTCTAGGGAGGAAAGTTCCCATCTAGCATTGGGAATTCCTTTAAAAAATGCCAAGAAGTTGCAATAAAACAAGAGACAAATAGCTTCTTTAAAATTCACTATAAAGAATTAATTTGAATCCATTCAATTTTTTCTTCCCTTGGATTTTAAGCTAAGATGCTGATTAGAATTATATTTTTAAGTATCAGTTTATTGGGCTTCAAAGTCCCATACAACTAGAAGTATAGAGTGGCAAATATCTTCACAAAAATGTGTTTGAAGAATAAATAATTCAGTAGAACTACGATTTAAAAGCATTCAGTAAACGTCATCTAAAATTATGAATCTTCAGTTATGAATTGCACCCATTTGTTGCAAAAAAAAAAGAAGTACATCTACATTCTGAGTCTAGAATAAGAGAAATAAATAGTTGAGCGTGATGAAACAACCATTATGAATGATGACACTCTGACCTTGGATGACTAGATTTAAAGACTCAGTCTTTTCTCCATCATTTTCAACCTTAATAATTAGGTACTTCGAACAATGCAACCAGCTTATTTTGTAGTTCCCACTTGATGCTGCTGCTGCTGCTGATGGTATTTGTTAAGCTCTTACTATGTGCCAAGCACTGTTCTAAGCACTGGGGAGAATCAAGGTAATCAGGTTGTCCCATGTGGGCTCACAGTCTTAATCCCCATTTTCAGATGAGGTAACTGAAGCACAGAGAAGTTAAGTGACTTGCCCAAAGTCACACAGCTGATAAGCGGCAGAGACGGAATTAGAACACGCAACCTCTGACTCCCAAGCCCAGGCTCTTTCCACTGAGCCACACTGCATCTCACACTTGGATAAGCTTCACTGGAAAGCAGAGGTTGTCATGTTTTTAAGTCTTTGGTTGTAGCATAGCTTACTAAATGCTCGATTTTATGTACCATATTAGGTTCAATGACCATCAGAAGAGTGCTGCTAATTTTTTTGCTTTCACTTTAATGATTGGGTACTTAGAAGTCAAGGACAAGTATATTAGGGCTACAATTTTACAGGAAATTAAACATCTCAATCAATTAATTTTATTTATTGAGCACTCCCTGTGTGCACAGCACTGTACTAATCCTATGAATCCAGGCTTATATTTTGTCAATGATGGAACTACATTTCTATCCTCACAAATAGTAGAACTCTCCTTTGGTTTGTGTATTTTATTTTCAATTATTTACTTATGCAAATGTCAGTGGCACTGAGCTGGCCTTTACTATCTAAATCGAATCATTCTGTTTGATGAACGATTGACCGAAGCCAGAGAGTTTGGAAAGGTAGATGAAAATCCTCTGTGAGTAATATGCTTATAATTTAGAACACATTCACTAGTAAAACCTGCATCAAGGTAGATGGATGTTCCAATATATTTTGACTGCAAACTTTCAATATTATTTTCTTCAAGTCCATATATTATCTTTGAAAGGATGGATAATTTGGAGGTTTCCCCTCCAATACCCTCAACAGACGTTAGGTTATCCTCAAAACCCCTAACGCTACTCCATTTTCCTTTCAACTGTTCCTCAATGCATATTTTGGGAAACTGGAAGCAGATCATACATTATAAATGGGCTAACCTGCCTGGGCCAGCAGGGGATTGCACAAGAGCAATGGAAAAGCAGCAAGGCCTAATGGATAGATCACGGGCCTGGGAGTCAGAAGGCCCTGGGTTCTAATGCCAGCTCCGCCACTTGTCCGCTGTGTGTCCTTGGGCAAGTCACTTAGCTCCTCTGGGCCTCAGTTACCTCATCTGTAAAATGGAGATTGACTGTGAGCCTCCTGTGGGGCATGGACTGTGTCTAATCTGATTAGCCCATATCTACCCCAGTGATTAGTACAGTGCCCTTACTTAACAAATACTATTAAAAAGAACAATGAGCTGCACCCAAAACTTACATTTTATTGTCAATGACCCTAGATTTAAACCTTAATCACCTATTTAATCACCCGGAGAAGCAACATGGCTCAGTGGAAAGAGCCCGGGCTCGGGAGTCAGAGGTCATGGGTTCGAATTCCGGCTCTGCCACTTGTCTGCTGTGTGACCTTGGGCAAGTCACTTAACTTCTCTGTGCCTCAGTTACCTCATCTGTAAAATGGGGATTAACTGTGAGCCTCACGTGGGACAACCTGATTCCCCTGTATCTACCCCAGTGCTTAGAACAGTGCTCGGCACATAGTAAGCGCTTAACAAATACCAACATTATTATTTAATCTGGAGCCTTGAAAGCTTATGTGTAAATTTTAAGCAAGCAATGAAGCTGAGTGTTGTTTAGTGAAATGCCATGCAGCTAGGGAGAGACCGCAGGAAGACCTCATAAAGCTGGATGTGAATGGACCGAAAATGATAATGTTGTTATTTATCGTGAGGCTCACAGTTAATCCCCATTTTACAGATGAGGTAACTGAGGCCCAGAGAAGTGAGTGACTTGCCCAAGGTCACATAGCAGATAAGTGGCGGAGCCAGGATTAGAACCCATGACCTCTGACTCCCAGCCCGTGCTCTTTCCACTAAGCCACGCTGCTTCTCAGGAAAAGGAGTATATCTGTTCCGACTCGACTGAAGTGCATGGCCAAGGCAAGCCCCAATTGTTGTTCATCAAATCCCACAACATTAAGTCGAGGAGGAACCTACTGAACGCTTGAATGATGGATTACTGAAACTTAAAGAAGGTTCAAAAATCACAAAAGGAAACGCATCTTTACATAATGGATATTACTATATGGTATCAGTTAACACAGGAAGGCATGCAGCGGCAAAACATTAGCAGGTTCCGAAGGGATTTGGATTTCTAGAGGGAAAGTTAGGATGTATATATATATATAAAATAGAGGATGTCAGAACCCTAAACATGAGGACTGATATCAAAGTGGGCAACCACTACATGGCCCTACTGTTGCTTATGTTGGCAGCAGGACAGTAGGCAGGGGAGAGTATCGGTTTGACCAATTTGACCAATTAATCAAATCTATCAATTGAGTTTATTGAATTCTTATTGTGTACAGAGCACAATATGAAGCACTTGAAAAGGTATAATAAAATAGAGTTGATAGATAAGGTCCCTGCCCCTAAGGGAAGCAGCATAGCCTAATGGAAAGAGTACTGGACTGGGAATCAGAGGACCTGGGTTCTAATCCTGGCTCTGCCAAATGCTTGCTCTATAACTTTGGGCAAGTCACTTAACTTCTCTCACCCTCAGTTCTGTCGTTCTCACTCTTACTTAGACTGTGAGCCTAATGTGGGGCAGGGATTGTGTCCAACCTAATTCTGCTTTGTAGTAGGAAATCTGCAGGGTAAGATAAGAGAGGGCAAACTGATTGAGTGCTTTAAACCCAATGGTAAGGAGATTCTATCTGATGCAGAGTTGGTGGGTGGTGAGGAGACATGGGCTGAACACTTCTGTAGAAAAATGACCTGGGCAACAGAATGAAGGATTTGGTGACAATATATATGGGTTGCGTGAGGGAAATGAGTAAATGGTAATGTTTATGATATAGTAGGAAAATGGTGTTGTCTAGAGTGATGGAAAACTGAGGGGGAGGACATGGTTTGGGTGGGAAGATGAAGAGTTCTCCTTAGTTAAATAACTTTTCTGCTTTTCTTGATTCTGAAACACATTAGTCTGTAATTTTGAGTAAATTACAAAATAAGTATTTAACAGTTTTATTTTCCAGCTAACATGTGACATTTACTCTTGTTTTGATGTCATATTTACTCCAAGTGCTGGCTTATTCCCACAAAATTCCATGATCACATTTTCCAACACTTAAAATGGACAAAATATTTTGCTACTATAAAACTTTTCAATGCTTTTTTCTTTCTATAAGTGCTTCTCTCTTTTTCAAAACACAGTACAAGATAAAGCCCGAGGGTCACGAAGGATCTGACTGATTTTTCTCCCTACTATTTTTAGCAACAAATAGTGTGGTTAGGCAAATCATATCAGAGGGGAAAAAAAACTAGAACACTAAAGGAGTTTGTCTGAAGGTATGCTCAGGGCAATGCTGAAGCCGGCAAAGTTTGCAAATAATGTGTATGCATGCTCTATTTTTTGGGATGTGAAGGGGGAGAATGGGGAAGAACATACATAATTCATTTAACCGAACATTTATATAGAAGCACCACTTAAGAAAATGGAAAATATAAAGTTTTAGAGTTTTTCTCCTGGAATATTTTCTTCATTCAATATATTAAAAATTATTGGCATTTAACTCATCATGGCTTCTGGTAAAAGTAATTTATGGGAACTTGAAGGCATCAGTTTAGGTGTTTTGATATTAATTCAAATACTCACTAAGAAGAGCCCTTGAAACATCAACTCACCTCTACAGGGAGCATTTGCTTGGTATGATACAAAGATCGACAGATCTTCAATACTTCATTACCCAGAGCTTCCTTGTTCTCCTCTGTGCAGCTGGACACCATCTTGGTGACTAGTTTCATCCAAGGATTTTTTGCTGTACTTGTACTGATAGAGAAAAGTACATATTATTGGAAATGAATAAAAGGTCTAATTGTTACTCAAACATACAGGAAGAATTTAGCACCTTCCACAGCAAAACACAAACACTGGACCTACCTTGAGTGTTCAATTAAGTTCCCAATTATAGTCAAATAGAATGCACTTGGATTCAGTATGAACTATAGGCTTCACAACACAACAGAGGAACCACTAAGTGTCCAGGGTCCCATAAATTCCCATCAGCAGTTTGCATAAAGGGGCTTCTGAAATGTCTTGCAGTCTGAATGTGGAGGATGAGCCTGGAAGTTAGAAGGTCATGGGTTCTAATACCGGGTTCACTAAATGTCTGCTGTGTGACCTTGGGCAAGTCACTTAACTTCTCTGTGCCTCAGTTACCTCATCTGTAAAATGGGGACTGAGAAACGAGCCCCACATGGGACAGGGACTGTGTCCAACCCAATATGCTTGTATCCACCCCGGCGCTTAGTAAAGTGCCTGGCACACAGTAAGCACTTAACAAAAACCATCATTAATATTATTGAGTCATCAACCCACTTTGCTGACTTCTGCCCTGGAATCCTTAACCCCCAGGAAACTTGGGAGATCTCAAGGACTGACTTGCAGGTTTGGGTAAACTTGGGGTGACTTTAGGGGGACTGCTCTGAGCTAAAAGCAAATCATAGGTGGGGTAAAGTGAAATTCGAAATAGGAAGGTCTCTGCCTCCAAGTCAGTCCTTCCCTCCCAAACCCCGTCCTCTCCCTGACTTCCCTGTCACTGTGGACGGCACGACCATCCTTCCCATCTCTCAAGCCCGCAACCTTAGTGTCATCCTTGACTCAGCTCTCTCATTCACCCCACACATCCAATCCGTCACCAAGACCTGCGAGGCTCACCTTTATAATATCGCCAAGATTCGCCCTTTCCTCTCCACCCAAACGGCTCTCTTACTGCTACAGGCTCTCATAATATCCCGGCTGGATTATTGTGTCAGCCTTCTCTCTGATTTCCCTTCCTCCTGTCTCTCCCCGCTCCAGTCTATTCTTCATTCCGCTGCCCGGATCATCTTTCTGCAGAAATGCTCTGGGCATATCACTCCCCTCCTCAAAAACCTCCAGAGGTTGCCTATCAACCTTCTCACGCAACAAAAACTCCTCACCCTTGACTTCAAAGCTCTCCATCACCTTGCCCCCTCCTACCTCACCTCCCTTCTCTCTGTCTACTGCCCACCCCGTACACTCCGCTCCTCTGCTGCTCACCTCCTCATGGTCCCCTGTTCATGTCTATCCCGCTGTCGATCCCTGGCCCACGTCCTACCGCTGCCCTGGAATACCCTCCCTCCTCACATCTGCCAAACTAACTCTCTTCCTCTCTTCAAAGCCCTACTTAGAGCTCACCTCCTCCAGGAGGCCTTCCCAAACTGAACCCTCCCTTACCCTCTGCTCCTCTTCCCTGCCCCATGCCCCTTCTCCCTCCCTCTGCTCTTCCTCCCCCTCCCCACAGCACTTATGCATATTTTTATATATTACTCTATTTATTTTGCTAATAATGTTTATAAATCTATGATTCCGTTTATCTCGATGATATTGATGCCAAACTACTTGTTTGTTCTGTTTTGTTGTCTGTCTCCATTTAGACTGTGAGCCCGTTGTTGGGCAGGGATTATCTCTATCTGTTGCCAAATTGTACATTCCAAGCGCTTAGTACAGTGCTCTGCACATAGTAAGCGCTCAGTAAATACGATTGAATGAATGAATGAATCTTCTGCGGTCCTGATCAATGAGTCAGTGATATTTACTGAGTACTTACGGTGTGCAGAGCACTGAACTAAGTGCTTAGGACAGTACAGTGCAGTATTCTGCACACAATAATTGCTCAATAAATATGCTCGATTCATTCCTTCAATCAATTGTATTCAGAGCTTACTGTATGCAGAGAACTGTACTAAGCACTTAGGAAAGGACAATATAACGATAGACATATTCCCTGCCCACAAGGAGCTTACAGTCTAGGGGACAGAAAGACATTAATATAAATAAATTACAGATATGTACATAAGTGCTGTGGGATGGAGAAAGGGAGCAAGTCAGGGTGAAGCAGAAAGGAGTGGGAGAAGAGGAAAGGAGCGCTTAAGTACAATAGAATTGGTAGACAGGTTCCTTGCCCTCTAGAAGCTTACAGTTCTGTTGAGGCAGCATTGGAGGGAGAAGAGAGGAGTGTCTTTGTCCACATAATAACTCCCAGAATGCAGGAGAATTGCACAATGTCCAAGAAACTCTCCAATCCCTTTAAAAATTAACAAAGCAGGAATCAACCAGGCTTTGCCTAAACCCTCCTGGAGTGTCTGTTAGGGTGGTCCTGTAAACTCTCCCCTGGCCAGGGAAACCAAGTTTTCAATTTGAGTGGTGGGACAAACTTGGGAGTGGAGTGATGTGGGAGTGAGGCTTTGAGGAGAAATGGGAGGAGGCAGGGGAGAGATAATAGGGGGTGGAGAAGAGGGGAAGGAACAGGAGAAGGGAGTAAAAGAAGGAAGTAGGAGAGATTAGGAGTGGGAGAGGAGAGGTAGGAAAGGAAGGAGAAAAAGGAAGGGGGCAGAAAGGAGAGGTTTTCACCAGTGCTTTACCTGCTTCTACTATTGTTCCAATACCTATTTTCAGGTACTTGCCTAATCAGTAGTACTTAACTGTCTACTGTATGCATAGCACTGAGTGCTTGGTAGAGTACAATCACAGAAGACATGAATCCTGCATAAAAGAAACAGAGGTGTGAGAATGAATGCCTCTCTCTTCTTGCCTCAATCAATCAATGGTATTTAGAGAGTGCTTTCTACATTAAGCCCTTGGGAAAGAGCAATACTGTAAAGTTGGTAGACATGATCTATTTTTTTAATGTCATTTGTTAAGCACTTCCTCTGTGCCAGATACTGTACTAAGCACTGGGGTAGATGCAAGATAATCAGGTTGGACACAGTCCCTGTCCAACATAGGGTTTATAGTCTTAATCCCCATTTTACAGATGAGGTAACGGGCACAGAGAAGTGAAGTGATTTGCCCAAGATCACACAGCGGACAAATGGCAGACCTCTGTCCTCAAAGATTTCAGAATCTGCCCAGTTGCTACACTGGCTTTCTGGGATCACTAAAGTTCAGGTGCCCTGCATGGGTTACGTAGTTACAATCATCCTTGGACCGGGCCTGTAGCCGCGACCATCAGACCTTATCGGAAGGCAGCACAGTTCCTCTCAGCCCCAACCCTGACACCTTGTGAGGAGCAGCCATCTGCTTGCCTTCCCTGTTGGAGCTGACCGGGCAATCCTGGGGGCCTGCTGGGAGGAGATGGGGTTGCCTCAGGCAGTAGCAGTGTCTCTTTCTCTGTAGGTTGGATGGAGCAAGAGTTGGGTTCACCATTTTGCCTCCACCTCTAGTGTCTTTGCCTCGATAGCAATTTCTGGAGCTGGACAGGTGAGGGAGTGGCCAGGGATTGTGTCCAATATTCTGTTGTGTTATACTCTCCCAAGTGCTTATTCATTCATTCAATAGTATTTATTGAGCGCTTACTATGTGCAGAGCACTGTACTAAGCGCTTGGGATGAACAAGTCGGCAACAGATAGAGACAGTCCCTGCCGTTTGACGGGCTTACAGTCTAATCGGGGGAGACGGACAGACAAGAACAATGGCACTAAACAGCGTCAAGGGGAAGAACATCTCATAAAAACAATGGCAACTAAATAGAATCAAGGCGATGTAGTACAGTGCTCTGCACACAGTAAGTGCTCAATAAATACAACTGATTGATTGATTGACAGATGAAGGATCACTTTCACCTAGTCATGCCTACTGAGGCCTCTGCTTCTGGCTTCAAGGGGTAAGAAGGGCCTACTTACAGTTGTTCTCCATGCCTAAAAATCTAGGGCTAACCTCCTTGACCTCTCAGGATCGCACCTGGAGCGTTTCCAGGACTCTACGAGTCTCAGCTATGAGAGGCAGAGTCAAGCAGGGCTTGGGCAGTGGAAGGCTAATCTGCCACAAGTCTAAACTCACCCCTATGGGGAAGAAACGACCAGGAGTCATTCATTCATTCATTTATTCATTCATTCATTCATTCTTATTTATTGATTGAATTGGGGAAGCAGCATGGCTCAGTGGAAAGAGCCTGGGCTATGGAGTCAGAGGTCACGGGTTCGACTCCCGGATCTGCCACTTGTTAGCTGTGTGACTGTAGGCAAGTCACTTAACTTCTCTGTGCCTCAGTTACCTCATCTGTAAAATGGGGATTAACTGTCCACGTGGGACAACCTGATTACCATGTATCTATCCCAGTGCTTAGAACAGTGCTCTGCACATAGTAAGCGCTTAACAAATACCAACATTATTATTATTATTATTATTTATTGAGCACTTATTGTGTGCAGAACACTGTACTAAACACTTGGGAAGTACAATTCAGCAACAAATAGAGTTGAGGGCAGAGACTCAAGTCTACTACATGGAAGAAGACAACGGTAAACCACTTCTGCATTTTTACCAAGAAAACTCTACGGATGCATTACCAGAACGATTGCAGATGGAGAGAGAGGCGTTCTGGGAGACATGTGTCCTTGGAATGGCTATGGGTCGGTGACGACTCGACAGGATAAGACAAGACAGCCTCCTTGAGGCGATTGGCTCCCTCTGCCTATGCCTCAGGCCAAAATGAATAGCTTGCCTTCTTCCCTGAGTTGCCCCAAGATTTAGGGACTTCCCAGGCCAGCAACTCTGCTTTCGGGGGCTAGGAATTGCCAAGACTAAGAAGTTTAATGTTACTGATTCCACCAGTCCTATCCAAAGGCTCTAAGGAGGTATTTTATCTACTTAAATGTATCTTATTCTGGATTAACTGCTTACCATAAAAGATTTAGCAGTGCATCACCAGATACAGGGTACATTAAAAGATAAGAATTTCACTGTTACATTTTTTTCCACAGCCACCAGCTAAATAAATACTCTCTCGGCCTAATCTGTTTTTAGCAGTTTCTGTAGTTTCCTCTATTTGGACTTTTGCTCAACTTGAATGTTAATATGATAGAGTAAAAAATGAACACAAAAGCATTTATTTTTGGTTACTAAGTGGTGATAGGGAAATATGCTATGAAAACCACAGTAGTAAGGTGATCTCAACTATTATTGCGAAATAAAAATAGTTATTTTTAAAATTAAACCTCAGTACAAATAAAAATGGGTATGTCAAAGTATTTTTCAATTGCCCGTGACCTGGGATACAAGCAAATTATGATTCCTCTATGTAGGCAGCACCCATACAGAGGGTGGCCTTTAGATTACATGGATACAATTCCATATTAAACAGGTCATCGCTATGAGATGAATATGGGCATCATTTTAAATTCAATCGTATTTATTGAGCATATATTTATTTATAGTACTGTGTGCAGAGCACTGTACTAAGTACTTGGAATAGTATGATATAATAGGGTTTGTAGACATAATTCCCTGTCCCCAAAAAACTTAGAATCTAGAGTGGGAGACAGACGTGAATATAAATAAATAAATTATGGTTATATACATGAGTGCTGTGGGGCTGAGGGAGGGGTGAATAAAAGGAACACATCAGGGAAACTCTGAAGGCGGGGGGAAAAGAGGAAATGAGGGCCTCTTGGAAATGTGCCTTCAAGAAGGTTTTGAAGGTAGAGAGAGTAACTGCCTGTCAGATTTGAGGAGGGAGGGTGTTCCAGGCCAGAGGTAGGATGTGGGTGAGAGGCTGGCGGTGCGATCCACCAGATCGAGGTACAGTGAGTAGGTTGGCACTAAAGGAACAAAGTGTGTAGGCTGGGTTGTAGTAGGAGAGTAGCGAGGTAAGGTAGAAGGGAGCAGGGTGACTGAGTGCTTTAAAGCTGATTGTAAGGAGTTTCCATTTGATGTGTAGGTAGATGGGCAACCACTGGAAGTTCTTGAAGAGTGAGGAAAACATGGACTGAATGCTTTTGTAGAAAAATGATCTAGGCAGCAGAATGAATTATGGATTGGAGTGGGGAGAGACAGGAGGCAGAAAGGTCAGCAAGGAAACTGATAATCAAGGCAATTCTTCCTTTTGCTTTGACTAATATGAATGTCCAAGTCAAAGTCAGTTTTAAATTTGTAAGAGAAATTTCCATGAGATTTATATTCAAATAGATCATGTAGAGTTATTATATTTCACTCTATGGTGTCGAATTCACAATGCAGCCACGATGTAGTCAATGAAAACATGGATAGATTGTGAATGGCTGAATTGAGGAGTACACTCTCCCACAGACTCACATTTTATAAACGGTGATCCATTCTAAAATCTCTGGAAAAATTATTCCTGTAGGCACTATATGCTATTACATTAAGCATCACTAAACTGCAGTTTAATATTTGTTAATACTTCAAAGTATTATATTCCAAATGTGATACCCTACAATGATTATAGCAGAGGAAGGTAAAAGTAGAAGCTTCTGCTACAGACTGTGGTAGTGGTTTTTCAACTGTAGTGAAGAACTGGATGGAACAACATCCCTCTTTTCTTGCCTTCAGAAAGTATCTTGTCATGGGCCAAATCCTTCGGAATGCCATGAACTCTTTTCTCTGTCAGGGCCTTCTTCGATCAATTTTACAATTTCATTTGGTTTTCAAGTTGACGCAAATCTTCAAACTCAAATCTTAGCTGAGAGTGACGAGGCGGTAACTTTATTCTTTGGTTTTTTTTGCATATTGCAGTGATGTTTGGATTTGCAAGGTGTTAAACATTCATGGCGGCAACCTTGAGTTGTACGTTATCTTTGGGGTGTCTGTAACCTTTATTCATCCCCCATCCAGCCCCAGAGCACTTTTAAACATATCTGTAATTTTATTTATATTCATGTCTGCCTCCCCCTCTACATTTTGAGCTTGTTGGGGGCAGGGAACGTATCTGTTTATTGTTATATTGAATTCTCTCAAGAGATTAGTACAGTGCTTTGCACACTTTAAGTATTCAATAAATATGAATGAATGGATGAATAACCTGGCATGGCATATCAATTCACACCAGTTTTATCTCTGGGTTGTAGGTAGTATCATGGTCTGTCCCCTCTCAGGTCGCACCTGGAGAGTTTCCAGTACCCTACCAGTCTCCACTACTGGAGGGAGAGTCAAGCAGAGGCATACCCATTCCATTCCTAGATTGGGCAGTGGCTAGCGAATGGAAGGCAAGCGCTACAAGTCAAAACTCACCAGTGCTGGGCAGCAGCAGCTTGGGAGAGAGTAGAGGACAGACACTCAAGTTTACTGCATGGAAGGAGGCAATGGTAAACTACTTCCATATTTTTACCAAGAAAACTCTATGGATACACCAACAGAACGATTGCAGATGGAGGTGGGGCTTTCTGGGAGAGATGCGTCCACGGCGTTGTTATCGTCGGAGATGACTCGACAGCATAAGACAAGACAAGATCATGGTTTGGCTAAAACCTGCAGTCTGCTTTGTCTTGTACTGTTACCACTGTTCTGGGGGAAGTTGACGGCACATCCATCCTTCTCATCTCACAAGCCCGTAACCTTGGTCTCATCCTTGACTCCGCTCTCTCTTTCACCCCACCTATCCAATCCATCACCAAATCCTGTCGATCTCACCTTCACAACATCGCGAAGATCCGCCCTTTCCTCTCCATCCAAAGCACTACCACATTAGTACAATATCTCATCCTACCCTGACTAGATTTATGCATCAGCATCCTTTCTGATCTCCCATCCTCCTGTCTCTCCCCAAGTCAGCCCATACTTCACTCCGCTGCCCGGATGATCTTTCTATAGAACCGTTCAGGGCGTGTCACTCCCTCCTCAAAAATCCCCAGTGGTTGCCTATCAACCTCTGTATCAAACAAAAACTCTTCACTACTGGCTTCAAAGCTCTCCATTACCTTGCCCCTTACCTCACCTTCCTTCTCTCCTTCTGCATCCCAGCCTGTACACTCTGCTCCTCTAGTGCTAAACTTCTCACCATGCCTCACCTGTCTCATCGCCGACCCCTAGCCCACGTCCTATCTCTGGCCTGGAACGCCCTCCCTCCTCAAATCTGACAATCATTCTTCCCCTGCTTCAAAACACTACTGCAGGAGCACCTTCTCCAAGAGACCTTCCCTAAGCCCTATTTCCTCAGCTCCCTCTCTCTTCTGCATCACCTAGATTCACTCTCTTTACTCTTAATAATAATAATAATAATGTTGGTATTTGTTCAGCGCTTACTATGTGCCGAGCACTGTTCTAAGCGCTGGGGTAGACACAGAGGAATCAGGTTGTCCCACATGGGGCTCACAGTCTTAATCCCCATTTTACAGATGAGGTAACTGAGGCACCGAGAAGTTAAGTGACTTGCCCGAAGTCACACAGCTGACAAGTGGCCGAGCCGGGATTTGAACCCATGACCTCTGACTCCAAAGCCCGTGCTCTTTCCACTGAGCCACACTGCTTCTCGTATCTAACCTATCACTCTTCCCCCCGGCCCCACAGCACTTATGTATATATGTATATATCTATAATTCTACTTATTTATATCAATGCCGGTTTACTTGTTTTGATATCTGTTTCACCCCCTCTAGACTGTAAGCCCTGTGGGCAGGGACTGTCTCTCTTTATTGCTGTATTGTACTTTCCAAGCACTTAGTACAGCGCTCTGCATACAGTAAGCACCAGTAAGCACTCAATAAATATGACTGATGGACTAAATGAATGAAAAAAAGAATTGGACACTCCCATTGCTATGCTACCTATTCATATCTTAGTTGCTCTGTTTGTTTTCTCTAATCTCCTATTGTCATATCTGCTCTATATTTGAAGCAACAACCATTTTGAGCTGCAAACTACAGGATAATTAAAAAGGGCCCAGAAAACTGATATAATTCAATAAGCACTCGAATTCTAGGTTCCCTTTAAGAAATAATTCATATCTTTTAAACTTTAGATACTGATCCAGAAGTCATTATGGAAGCAACAGAAACTCATTTTTACCAAATTTTCTCTTTATATAACTCTACTTTGTTACAGCAAAATTCATCACCAGGAAACCAAACGAATTGTGTGAAGATGGAAACACTTTCAAATACATATGTCTGAAAGATCTATTAACAACCTTAAATATATCAATAATTTGAATCAGTCACATTGCTGTAAAAAGTATAGAGCACTGATAATATTAAACAGGACGTGTGTAATTTTTATCTGCGTCACCTCAAACAAAATCAACTCTTTTTACTGTTCATGATGCAGTACCCTGCTTCTCAAAATATCATGGTCCTTAAACCATACGTAGAAATCTTTAGCTGAATGTTTAAGGAAATACAGGACATATTCTTAAGTCAGGCAGCAACCTGCTCTCCAACATATACAAAAACCATTAAGGAAGTGTAATATTTGTTTGCATCAAAGCTTGTGGCGAAAAATTCCTTATTTCAGAAACCCTCCAAACTTTCTTGCCTTTAGTTGTGAAAAATCATGTCTATCAGGCATTTCTTTGTAGTCTCCAAGTGTACACAAAATAATTTGTTTGCAGGAAAAAGAAAGCTACTATTTACCATCTGACATGTATGAATTTGTATAAGCCCTTCAGGGAGTCTGTTTTTTAAGTTCAAACAGACTGTGATCTATATTCCATGGCAGCTCAAGTAAGTAGACCATAGTAACTGGTCTTATCCACCTAGCTTTGCAGATGAAGGATGGCACCTTATGATAGCTAACGTGCCAAAACAAAAATGTTCATTTGACTGTGTTTCCTGAAGGGCAGCTAGAAGGATAGAAGATTGCTGATAACACAATAAGGTAAGAACTGTTCCATTTAAATCAAGGGAACGACGACCTCGGCAGAGGAAAACGTATGGCAACTGAATATCTGAAACCCAATCAAAATAATAACTTTTCAAATACAGAATGTTTCCATGAGTTTTGAAGTCACTAATTAATAACAACCTTTCAATGGGAGAGCATATTAGCTTGTCTCTTTCCAGGGATTAATCCTTATTTCCCTCCCACCTCTTATCCACTACTTAGCTCAGCTCAACAGAACTCTGAACACATCCTTATACTCTACTATTTACCTGATCTGTAATTGTCTTTTAATATCTTTAGAGAAGTAGTATGACTTAGTGGGAAGAGCATGTGTCTGGTGGTCAAAGGCCTTGTGTTCTAATCCAGGCTCTGCCATGAACCCTGCTGGGTGACCTTGGGCAAATCACTAAACTTCTCTGTGCCTTGGTTCCCTCATCTATAAAATAGGGATTTAATACCTGTTCTCCCTCCTATTTAGATTGTGAGCCCCATGTGGGACCTGATTATCTTATATCTATCCCAGCACTTAGTACAGTGCTTGGCATTCAATAAGCACTCAACAAATATTATTATTATTATTACTATCTGACTCTCCCTCTAAACTGAAGGCTTCCTGTGGGCAGGGATCATATCTACCAACTCTACTGTACTGCACTTTCCTTAGCACACAATGCTCTGCACACAAAACATGCTCAATAATTACCATGTATTGATTAAGACCTCACCGTCTGAAAAACACTAAAGCACACGGATTATAAAGTGATGTGAACTCACAACACCATAGGCAAACTGATTATTTGAATTCTGATCTTGCCCGATTAAGCTAAAGCCTTCTAAGAACTAAAAAAAGTATACTGATGTGTGTAGATGGTAATGTCCTTCTAGGCAGAGATCATGACTACCAATTCTTGAAACTTACTTTCCCAATGCTTAATAAGTGCCCTCCACACAAGAAGCATTCAATAAAAGACACTGATTGATTAAAGTGTAATCTGAATTAAGTTTCTGTACAGTGGGATATTTGTAGAAAATGGCATAGAAAATAATCCAGTGATTGAACTTTATAAAAAATTATTTTGAAATACTTCATGCCTGGAGTTGTTTTAAGGCACTGAAGTAAACGTGTAAAACACATCACACCTTTTGAAAGAATACTTCAAGGGGGTTTGAAGCCTAGTTTCATTCCGTCTTAAATAAATGTACAGTTTCAAACTTCTTCCAAACAACATTTCAATCAGACACATTATATTTCTTTTGTTGACTTGAGGTACAGAAATTCAGTATCAAGTATTTTATATAAAACCCCTTGGGTTCATAAGAATACTTACAGATCTGCACTCTCCATAGGTGGCCAAGCTTGCAAGAGTAAAACTAGGTGCTGGAACTCAGTCTCATGGTGACTGGACTCTAGTAAATTCAGGAAGAGAGAGTAGCGCTTCTCCTCATTTTCTATATCTGCTACGTCAACCTAGAGAAAAATGAATGGACGTGACAAAGTTGAAAAAAAATACAATTTTTAAATGGAAAATACTGATTTTTCACAATTCCTGCATATACTGCTGATATAGAAATTATTACCCTCTTTTTAATCTCAATTATTCAAACTTGAAATGAGAAAGGACATTTATTTTTAGAAATTTCTCAATTATTATCTTAGTGGAATAATTCATTCATTCATTCATTTATTTTTATTGAGCAGCTACTGTGTGCAAAGCACTGTACTAAGCACTTTGAAAGTATGTAAATTGAGAGTGTGTTTATAAATTCACTCAAATTTTCCCAAGAAAAGTTTTCAAAAACACCTTCAGGTAGAATTGATTGAAGAAATATCCAATATCGCATTACTGCTAGACTGAATCTAACTTTTCTGTAAAATATGTTAATCATCAATTGAGAGTAATTTTCCACATAGAATTCTGTTGCTTAGTGTTGCTCTCTAGACCAGTACATTGGTTCCTTTGAGAAATTCAAATTTTGCTCTAGAGTATTTTATTTTATTGTTGAAAAAACTGACCATTTATAATCACCTTAAATATTTTTCCAGTTAAATCTTAGTTCCTGTTGTAGAGCAGCTTTTATAAATATATCAATAATTTGAATCAGTCACATTGCTGTAAAAAGTATAGAGCACTGATAATATTAAACAGGACATGTGTAATTTTTATCTGCGTCACCTCAAACAAAATCAACTCTTTTTAATATAAAATATTAAGTTCGTCTCACTGATGATTCAAAAACAAAGACTAATACATTTTTCTTTTATACTGAAATATTAAAATAGGTCAGATTTTCAGCTCAGTGGCAGATTCACGGGATGAAATGTTAATAATTTTGTGGAACTCCAAGTATTTCTAAAAATGAACTGGGCTCATAAGGTATTTTTAAATTCTTAAACATCTTTAGAAGTTCAGAAATTATCTGTTCTAAGATTCCCAGGTGCTATAAAATTTGAAAGGAAATATTTTCATAGAATGCTGGGAAATTATTAACTGCATTTAGTAATAAAAGGTACACAGTGTTAAAAACATTCAATTTTTAAAACTTTTTGGCTTTGGATATAAGGTTATGTGAAAACATCACAGTAAAACATTCTTTTTGCACAAAAATATGCTTGGAATGAGACAGTTTTGACGTCAGTAAAGTCGGTGTATGCTTTGAAATTACGGGGCAGATGAGACTGTAGGGGGTTATGAAGCTATAATGTGACTCAAAAATGAACAGCTACTAAATCATCATGGCAATAACAACTACTTGTTGCTAGAGAAACGACTAAATGGGAGTATGGACTCAGTTCAACTTCTAGCCAACAATCATCATGACAATAACAACTACCTGTTGCTAGAGAAACGACTAAATAGGAGTATGGACTCGGTTCAGCTTCTAGCAACAATCAATCAATCCATCAGTGGCATTTACTGGGCACTTACTATGTGCAGATCACTGTTCTAAGCACTTGGGAGAGTACAACACAAGAGAATTAGATGACATGTTCCCTGCCCATAATGATTTTACAGCCTAGAGGAAAGCCTATAGCACCCAGTAATCCCAGGTGGCCTCCCATCCAAGTACTAATCAGGTCCAACCCTGCTTAGCTTCCGGGATCAGACGAGATTGCGTGCGTTCAGGGTGGTACCCAGGCAGCTGTCGTGAGTGATTTGGCCAGACACAGAATCAACATCCCAGCAGTCGGTGAAGCTAGATGTCCTGATAAAGGACAGCTTGAAGATAAAGGTGTCAGCCAGGTGCTCCCACATCCTCCCTCTGGTCTGGAACTCCTTCCCACTCCAAATCTGCCACACCCCTAAGTCAGTAAATCAACTGTATTTATTGAGCATTATTCTATGCAGAGCACTGTTCTAAGTGCTTGAGAGAATACCTATAACAATAAACCAACACATTCCCTGGACATCTGGAGGACAATCAGTGTCCCCACCTTCAAAGACCTCCTAAAATCACATCAGGAGGTCTTCCCGGGTTAAGCCCTCTTTTCCCCAAATCCCTCTCCCTTCTTGTAGCTTACACACTTGGATTTCTACCCTTTAAGCACTTGATACTCATCTCACTCTCAGCTCTATAGCACTTATGTCTATATCCATTACTTGCTTACATATTGTAAGTAAGTCTCCTCCTTTAGGCTGTAAGACTTTGTGGCAAGGAATGTGTCTATCAACTCTATAATACTATACTTATCAAGTGCTTAGTATAGTACTCTGCACAGAGTAAAGTCCTAAATAAATATGATTCATTGATTAGAGTTGTTGGTTAATATAAACGTGAGAAGCAGCATGCTGAAGTGGATAGGGCACGGGCCTGGGAGTCAGAGGGGTTCTAATCCCGACTCTGCCACTTGTCTGCTGGGTGATCTTGGGCAAGTCATTCATTCAATCATTTTTACTGAGCGATTAATGTGTGCAAAGTAATGAACTAAGCACTTGGGAGAGTACGTTATAACATATAATATGAGTCACTTCACTTCTATGTGCCTCAGATACCTCATCTGTAAAATGGGGATTGAGACGTCAGCCCCACATAGGACAGGGACTGTGTCCAGCTCAATTTGCTTGTATCCACCCCAACACTTAGTATAGTGCCTGGCATATAGTACCATTGTTATTATCGTTATTAATTTATAATAATAATAACAAATGCAGATCACATATGCACTTCACAATGTGCTACACCCCATTCACCTATTGGTTGTACTCTGGACCCAGCTAGAAAATTACTGGCATAGACGAATAAGTCCAAGTGGTGTCATGGAAACCACAAGCACTATAATCTCTGCACACTCTCATGCATTAAATCATATTTATTGAGCACTTACTATATGCAAAGGACTGTACTAAGTGCTTAGCACTCTCCAGCCTTGAAAGCTTAAGACTGAGGCTCATCCGACCTTACTGACAGGAGACTCCTTCTATCTTCTTCAGAGCAATGGTTTTTAGGGAGTGGATGTGCAATTAGATAGCTGCTACTCTCTGATCTTTTAATTCTACCCCAAACCACAGGTGAGTAACTTGATGATCCTATTGTAGGCCTTAAAAAAGTGCTATGTCACAAATATCAGATCATTTGCCCCTCTGTTAATAAACTTGGAAAAGAGCACGGACCTGGGATTCAGAAGGACCTGGGATCTAATCCTGGTTCAACCACTTGTCTGCTCTGTGACCTT
This sequence comes from Ornithorhynchus anatinus, assembly GCF_004115215.2. Classification (NCBI taxonomy): domain Eukaryota; kingdom Metazoa; phylum Chordata; class Mammalia; order Monotremata; family Ornithorhynchidae; genus Ornithorhynchus; species Ornithorhynchus anatinus. Next base: position 90,426,907 of record NC_041728.1, read on the forward strand.
AGGCAAGTCACTTCACTTCTCTGTGACTCAGTTACCTCAACTGTAAAATAGGTATTAAGACTGTGAGCGCCTTGTGACACAGGAACTGTGTCTAACCTGATTTGCTTCTATCTCTGCAAGTGCTTAGTAAAGGGCATGGCACATAGTAAGCACTTAAATACCACAACTATTAATAGTATTCATTATTATTAAACTGCAAACATAAAAACATTCTTGCTACAAATATTTGAATGGATTTATTTTGGGTGTGGCAAGAGCTAAGTGACTGTTTTCGGCAGACCCTAGCAAGGTATTTGAAACCAGTACTTTTGGGTTCTGGCAAATACAAATGACATTTAGCTGCCCTAAGATCACCGAGATCCTGAGATTTCCCATGTCAGAATTGAAGGAGGCCTATTACATCCATTTCTGGCAGTCAAGAATATTGTATGGGAACGCACTAACAAAGGAGAGGGCATATAGTTTTATGCATTAATAGAACTTGTGAAAGTTAGCTTGCTTAAGAATGTAAGGCAAAATGCCAGAAAAACAGATAAGGATGTAAGGTGGAAGGCTGCGTGTAAGATGAAAAGTTAGGCTTGCCAAATATTGACCACTAGAAGAAGAGAAGGCACCAGAAGAAGAGAAGACTCCACAGGGGACGTGGGAAGTAAAAATCCACTGCAAGCCCTAGCTGAAACCGGCTGAGACTAGTAGAATATGTGTGTCGGGGAGGCGGGAAACGACGCCCCACCAAGAGGAATAGCACCTGCACACCCAACCAAACGATTTAGGGAGCGCACAGATCGAGGAGAGGACCAAGACCAGAAGAATGGACCTGAAGGAGAGCCTACTTAAGAGAGCAGACTGTAATGGTCGGTGTGACTCCCTTCGGTTGACACTCTCTTTGGTAGAGATCACCCACAGGATCGCCACCAACGTGGAGTCCCGCCTCAATATTTTGACACTAAAGCTGAAATCGCTGCCTCTGAGCACTCCCTCGCTGGAGGACTTCAGAGCACCCTACCACCACCACTGTAGACTAAAACTGCTTCTTGCCACTTCTGAGCACCTTCCCAGTGTCTCTCTGCAGCATCAGCCCTCTGGGGATAACATCTCTCAGGGCTAGCGGGTATAAACGGGACTGTAAAACTAGTCAGGCCTCGTACATCTTATTCTCGAAAGCCATGCTGGAAAAGTACAAAACCAAATCAAATCAACCCAAGAACCTTGTACCTAACTCCAGTACTTAATACAGTGCCTGGCATAAAATAGGCACTTTACAAATACCACGCTCATTATCAAGAAGCCAGTATACCCCAGGAAAGACTGTCAGATTGTGGCAATTGGCCTTATATGCTTACTATGTGTCAAACATAGAGAAGCAGCAAGGCTTAGTGGCTAGAGCACAGACCTGGGAGTCAGAAGGATCTTGGTTCTAAACAATAATAATAATGTTGGTATTTATTAAGCGCTTACTATGTGCCGAGCACTGTTCTAAGCGCTGGGGTAGACACAGGGGAATCAGGTTGTCCCACGTGGGGCTCACAGTCTTAATCCCCATTTTACAGATGAGGGAACTGAGGCACAGAGAAGTTAAGTGACTTGCCCACAGTCACACAGCTGACAAGTGGCAGAGCTGGGATTCGAACTCATGAGCCCTGACTCCAAAGCCCGTGCTCTTTCCACTGAGCCACGGTTCTAAACCCACATCTGGCACAAGCTTACTGTGAACAAGGACTGTATTAACCAACTCTGCTGTATGATAGTCTCCCAAGCATTTAGTACAGTGCTCTGCACACAGTAAATGTTCAATAAATACCATTAATTTACTGATTGATCGCAGAAGACATATTGTTTCAAAAGATAGTACAGCACAAACTGATTTAACTGAAGATTTGAGCTGTGGATTCCCTTAATTCCCAGGTGAATTTATTTTATATTCCATCTTCCTTCTAAACACCTCCTTTCCATAAGAAGTAGTAGAGTGCAAACAGTAAGCACTCAATAAATATGACTGAATGAAAGTAAAATTACTTATTTTAGTTTAAGGCCACCAAATGATCACCAAACTACCAATCACTGCCAGAGTTCTTGAAATTTTAGTGAATACATCAATTCTACTCTGCTAATTTACTCTAGCTGGATGTCATCAGGAAAAACGTAATACACATCTTACTACTGAACAACTCCTCTTGTTTGGGCTTTGCATAATCATGTTTCAGCTCAATGAATTGGGTGACTTTAGTCATCACCAAAATTGTATTTCTCAAGTAGCTACAGTCTATCAGCCTAGAATCACTGGATTTGACACAGTACACACCATCACCTACTCTTATAGGAGGGCAGTTTCGACCTTGCAACCGATTGTAGTTGCTGAAAATGAATAGGATTACCCTAACACTCTGTTGAATTTCATCTCCTTTTTCAGTCACTGATATAAATTTAAATTTATCTTTGTATCCCCTTTGGTGGGTTGATCCAGAACAGTTTTATAGATATTAGGCATGCTGTAACTACTTTACCTTTTTTGAACTTTTATGATTTTGTAAATTATACTCAGATAATCTTTATCATTTGTGAAAAATACACGTGATGGAAGATAAAATAGAGTAGCTTAATTGTTTCTGGCAATTTGAACCACATTTACCTAATTCATATGTATTTTGCACTTAAGGCTCAGACATTTAGTGAAGAAATTAAATATAAACCTCCAACATGATATCATGTGACTAGATGTCCAAAAATAGATGTATTGGTGTAATTATTATTATTAAAATAAAAATAACAATAATAATTTTTGTTAAGCACTTATGTGCCCAACACTGTACTGAATGCTGGTGTAGATGCAAAATATTCAGGTCAGACACAGTCTCTGTCTCACATGAGGCTCACCATCTAAGGAGGAGGAGGAAGAACAGGTATTTAATCTCCATTTTACAGATGGGAAAAAGAAAAGTGAAGTGACTTGCGGATTTCTGCTGGTTTTTCCACTCTTAATAAGCTTTAGGAATGACATTTTGTTTTCATTGTGATTGAGAGAGAACATATCCGGAATCTCTGATTGATGTTTACTCTATTATTTTTGGATGCTCACTTAACTCCTTTTTAAAAAGAGCCAGATTATATATGGTTGTAGGCATTGGTGGAAACATCAAGAAAAAAATATTTCTACTCAACTTTAAAATCAGAAGAGCAGATTTTGTTTATTTATATAAAGGGCTGTTGCTTTGGTTTGCTGGAGTTTCTTCCTCTGGAAGTTTAAGCCAGCAGAGAGGTGTATATTAGAGTACAATTAGAATGCCAGTACATAAAAGAGTTAGCAGACATGAGATACACAAACAGCTGTTGGAGAGAACAAAGCTAATGCATTTTTCTTTATCAGAGAGGCAAGACAATTTGGTTTGAAAAGACAATTATTACCAAAAGGAACAAAAAAGCAATAGTGTCGCCCCCAGAGCATTCTATTTAAGGTGGTGTTCTATACCAAATCCAATATTGAAGCAAAATTTGTTTTCCTACACTAAATTCATTTGATTCATTTTATTGTCTCTAAAGAGATGCAAGTGACATATTTAGGAGAGCCACCTCAATCTTCCTGAAGCCTCTGTTTAGGACAGTCATCACTTTACTCAAGGTTGTTTGTCAGGCTAATCAGTTTTCTCCAGCTGTGCCCCAACTGTTCAAGGCATCCTCTGAGGTTTTTCTTGTGAATCCTATTTGGATACCATGCTTTCATCCATTTGCTTTCCAGCCCACCCAATACAGATATCATTACCGATTCCTTCTTTATGGGTAAAACAATATTTTTGTTTAATCAGAAAATGGTGAAATTAAATACTTATTGAAATAGCCTCATGCTTTTGACTGAAGAGAAAGTCTAAAGGTAGACTTTTCTACTTTTCTAAGGTTCTTCAACAGAGCGTATGTCTTCCCTGCTAAATTATAAACTCCTTAAGGGGAGTGTTCTGACCACATTAGATAATATATGTTTGGGGTTGATTAACATAAAACTTGGAGAAAATGTATTAATTAGGTTAGGTCTGCAGGAGGTGTGATTCAAAACAGGCTCTAGAAGTGGACGAAGCCATGATTTGTCGGATATAAAGGGGAAGTGAGTTCCAGACAGCAGAAAGATGGGCAGGAGAGGCAGAGGCAAGAGATAGTTGTGGTGAGCCTACAACAAGCTGCCTTATTAATGACTGTTTATGATCCCATGAACAACAAGGAAGGAAGAGACTGGTGAAGGCACTGATGGGCTCTGCTTAAGGGCAGGTAATTGTGGGCCTTTGGGAGTGAAGCATGGAGGGTGGCGGGGCTTTCTCTCCCTGTTCTACCCAGTAATGGTCCTGGACCAGTTAATGACTGCCATGTAGAGCCACAGCTGCGATGCCTAAGGCAGATAAAAGGTGTTCCTTTGGGCATGGAGGAAGCAGCATTGGCATGGCAGGAGAACAGCAGAAACGAGGCAAGCAAAAGGGTCGTGCAAAAAACAACAAGGCAGCACAGAGGCACACAGAAGGCAACACTGAAGAAGCAGCAGCAGGAGAGCAGCACTCAGAGAAGTAGCAGAAGGCAACGGCACTTGGAAGCAGAAAGAAGAAGCATTGGCAGAACAGGATCCTTAGACCAAAGACTGGTACTGAACCTTTGGTAGAGTGGAGTGAGTGTGTGTATGTGTCACTCCCTTGCACATTGGTTAAACTAAGTAACATAGTTTTCACGGTAACCTTGGTGATCAGAGGTGTGGTTAGACTTCTACGTGTCACTGAGGCTCTCCCGGTCTGGGAAGGTGCTGGTTGGTATGACACGACAATAGTTAGTAGATATATTTCAGGAGAATGAAGAGCGTGAGCTGAGGTGTGGTGGAAGAAAACAGGAGGAAAGGAGGAGGGAGAGAGCTGATTGAGTGCCTTAAAGCCAGTGGTCAGAGGTTTCTGCTTCATATGAAGAGGAATGGGTAACTATATGAAATTTGTTTGAGGAGTGGAAATACATGTGCAGAATGACATCTAGAAAAATGAGGTGGGCAGCAGAATGAAGTACGAACTGCAGATGGGACACCGGAGACAGGGAGGTCAGCGTAGAAGCTGATCTGGTAGTTCAGTAGGGATTATGACAAGGGAAGGCATGGTGGCCATTTGGATGGAAAGGAAAGGGTGGATCCTGGAGTTGTGGTGGAAAAACATAGAGAATTCGGTGACAGATTGATTATGAGAGTTGAAATTGAAGGAACAAGTATGGACAATGCCAAGACTGGTGTCCTCAGGGACAGAGCGGTGTTGCTAATTGTATTGGGATGAGAAGAGGATTTGGGAGGGAAAACAGGGATTCCACTTTGGACATTTTGCATGTGGGGTAATAGGGGTCAACCTTTCATTTTGACCATGGAGGTGAAAAGGGGACAGGGATTTTAGTGGGAACGAAGACTCAGAGGGTGAAGGCTTCAAAGAGATAAATAAGCCAGAAATCTATCATTTTGCATCTTTTTATCCCTGAATGGGTTCCCATTTCTCAGTTCTGAATGGGTTCTCAGTTCTCTTCGGAGAACAGCTTAAACACCTTTTGGGGCGGGGTCATCACCCCCATCGGCATATGGAATGGGGCCCTGTGCTTAAGAGGATGGTGGGCTAGCCATACAAAGATGTTTCGGAGGTAGGAGAAAACATGCAATTACCCAGAGGGAGAGAGGTGGGGCATAGGAAGTTAAATTGGAATGTCCAACTGCATAGTGGTGGTGGTTGGATGCCATGGAAGCAGATGTGCTCCCCAAGGGAAGAAGTGTCAATTGAGAAGAGATGGAGGCCTAGAAAAGAGCTGACACCCACATTAATGGGTGGGAAGCGAAGGAGGGGGTCAGAGAGAGAGACTGAGAAGCATCAGCCAGGAAGATGAAAAAAATCAATTATACTTACTGAGAACTTTTAGTGTGCACAGCACTGTTACTAAACCCTTGGAAGAATCAGAGGGTCAGTAAAACTTAGGTTGGGAAGTGTTTCCCGGGAAAGGATGTGGCACACTTTGTCAAGGTTGGTCAGGAGGTCAAGGAGAATTAGGTTAGAGTCGAGTGCATCCTATTTGGGAAGTAGGAAATCATTCAGAGAGGTCCACGAAGGAAGTTTGGAGAGTAAAAGATGGAAGATCTCAGTAATGCACTGAGGAGACTGGACAGAAATTGGAGGAGGGAGATGGAGCAATACAGGGAGAGTGCAATGAGGTCCACAGTAGGTTTCTTTTGAAGATCCAGGAGTTGTGAGTGTGTTTGAGCACAGATGGGGAAACACTATTAGATAGTGACTGAATATGGAAATATTCAGAAGAGTTGGCACAGGTGTTTTTAGAACATGAGACAGTAAGCTCATTGTGGGCAGAGAACATGTCTACCAACTCTGTTATATTGTATTCTTCCAAGTTCGCAGTAACAATAATAATGATGTTGGTATTTAAGTGCTTATTATGTGCCAGGCACCGTGCTAAGTGCTGGGGAGGATACAAGCAAATCAAGCAAATGGACACTGTCCCTGTCCCACATGGAGCTCACAGTCTCAATCCCCATTTTACAGATGAGGTAACTGAGGCACAGAGAAGTGAACTGACTTGCCCAAGGTCACACAGAAGACAAGAGGCAGAGGCGGGATTAGAAACCATGTCCTTCTGACTCCCAGTCCAGTACTCTATCCAGTACACCATGCTGCTTCTACAACATAGTACGGTACTCTACACAAAGTGAAAAGGGTGGGGTCGGACCAGTGAAGGGGGTAGACTTATTAAAACAGGCAGATGATCTCTTGAGAGTTGAGAAGGGTGAAAAAGTGGATGTGAGACAGAGAGATTTAGGGAGGTAAAATGGGGACTGTGGGGACATCACACATGATGGTTTCAGTTTTACAAACTAAATTGTTGTCAAGGTCTCTGGGGGCGGTGGAGAGAGAGATGAAGGTGTTTGGAGGCTCAGGGGGAGTTAAAAATCTGCAATAATTGATGTGGACAACTAGGTATGGGACTAGATGAGGAAAGAGAAGTAATGTTGCTGTAAAGGAGGGCAGAGTTATAGCATGTGAGGATAGATATAAAATGGCTGAAACTGGCCTGGAACCAGGATTTCCACAAACAATGCACTGCGACCCAAGCACAGGAGCCAAGGAAACATATTCTGCAAGTGATCCAGGGCTGGTGGTGGTGGTGGTGATGTTAGAATGATGGAGGAAGAGGGGTGTGAGAATATACTGAAGACTGTACTGTATTGAGGATTAAAAAGGGACAGAATTTAGGCTCCCTAATACTCAAACCTACTAAACTATTGTCAGCATCTACCACTTAGATTTCATTTCATTCGTGAACGAATCCCTTAAGTACATGCCCACCTATTATTTACTTCCTGCTTTTCTCTTGCTTGTCACTGGATTTTGCTTACCACTGGCATTAATCAATCAGTGGTATTTATTGAGTGTTTATTCTGCGTGAAAACTATACTTGGGACAGGTGCTTGGGACAGAACAACAGAATTGATGGAAACAGTACCTTTCGATTTCTCTAATAATAATAATAATAATGGCGTTTGTTAAGCACTTACTATGTGCCAAGCACTGTTCTCAGTGCTGGAGCACTCTACTGCTTATTCTTACAAAGAGGATGATAAAGGCCCCATCATTCTAATAAAAATGGGGACTAATCCTTCCAAATCTCAACTAATATTTGATAGCCTAATATTTTTAAGTTAGAAAAATGAACATGCCAATCTTTGTGATATTTGGGCATTCTTAACAGTTGCTCACCCGAATTTATGATAGTTACCTGGCGTTGGGGGTTCCGGAGCCGGTGGCGGAAGGTGGGGTTGAATGTGTGCCCCTCCCCCCCGCTCCCCACGACGCGAGTGTGGGTGAGATGGGTGGAGGAGAAGGCAGGAGGAAGGAAAAAAGAATATGATAAAGATTTTAGAACATACACTAATTGAAGGTTATAATTCATTCATATTATGCATCTTAAAATGGCCTTTTAGCACACTTTATGAATTACTCAAAAACAATAAATGATGGGGAAAATACTTTATGCTAGAATATTTACAAAAAGCCTCTGCCTTATAAGTCTCCTCATGTACCAAAGTTAACTGATGATAACTAACTCAGAAATGATGTGACCAATTAAAAAAATTTAAAGGTAATTTTGAAAGCACAACACTTTCCAGTTCTATTAAAATACTTGAGGATACAAAAGGGATTTTTTTACTGAAAGCCTTTTAGAGGTGATTTCTATGGGCAATTTTAAGCCATAGAAATGATATATAGGGGTCTTTCCTTGTGTTTTCCCAGTTAGACGTTAACTCAATATAAAATGCTAAATTCCTGCATATAGAGATTATCGGAGGCTTTAAAGTTGCTTTTGTTATAGCAGTCTTTCTTTACATCTTTTTTTCTTGCATTAGAGTTTCTAATTCTGTTTACACTCAGCCACAAAGCCTTTTCATGAATCAAGGCATGATGGCCAAAACACACAATGAGTATAGATGTATGTAATTCCAAGCAAAAGGCCCTTAAAGCTAATTATTTGGACACAAAACACAAACGGGACTTGACCTTAACCTGGAGATAAAAGCAACTCATGTGGCAAAAGGGTAAATAATCTCAATTACATTAAATTCAAGTTTAAGTCTCAGGACATGTTCACAATTCATTGAAATAAAATTAAGATGATGTGGAAAAAATGCCTGTCTTCTCTAGTACTTAGAAAAATAATTGAAGGTAAATGATTTTAATGGCAATTTCCCCAGAAAGTTTTGCTCAAATGTCCTAAGACCTTTAAGATAATGGTTCTATAAACAGTAACCTTGATCTTATAGTAGGTTTCTGTACATTTGAACAGGAGGCATTACTTAAATTGATTAGATGACCTAGTTGGTGAGATGAACAGTGGATAAACATCATTTAGGACTGAAGGAACTTTGCTATTTGAAAGTTCTGAGTCAATTTACAAGTTGAGCCCACGGAAGCCATATGCTTATTCTTATCTCTACTGGCCATAGCAATAGTAGTAATAGTATTTACCTTATGCAGAGCATTGTGTTAAGTCCTTATAAAAGTTCGATACAATAGAGTTGGGAGATGCGATGCCTGTCTTCAAGGAGTTTAGAATCAACAAGAGGAAACAGACGTTGAAATGTGGAAAAGAGTAGAGATAAAGTGCTGGAGCAGAATACCGAGGTGGGAATTACACATGATCCTTGTCCCTCAGGGAGCTAACAGTCTGTGAGCAAAAATGAGAACTTCTCATTTTGAGTTTGGAGGTGAAAAACTTCCTTGCAAATAGAGATCACATCTACCAACTGTAGCGTACTCTCTCCCAAGCAACTCAGTACAGTGTTCTGCACACCGTAAGCACTCAATAAAGATCAATGGTTAATTAATTTATTGGAAGCTTGGCCTGCAGAATAGAACACAGGTGTAAGAGTCAGAAAGAACTGGGTTCTAATCCTGCCTCCGCCACAGTGCCTGTGAGCCCCACATGGGATATGAACTGTGTCCAATCTGATTAGGTTATATCTACCCCAGTGCTTTGTGCAATGCCTGGCACATAGTAAGTGCCGAACAAATACCATTAAAAAAAAAAAGCCAAATTGGGAGGAGATTCTATGACATGTGGTACTCCAGGAGCAACAAAGAGGAATCCCACCCAGACCTAAATATGCAAGATCACAGAGGTATATCTGGAATGGAACCACAGCCCAGGGAACCAATGATGATCCACTGAAAGAGAAAGAAATGAAATGAATTGAAGAAGAATTAAAAATGCAGCAATGCACATGGGTCTAGAGATGTTGACGCAGACACACAAGGGACTGGGTGGGTAAACTAAAACCCAATTCCTGGCCAGTGTTGCTCACAGCATGAGCCAAAACTACATGGATTTGAAAGTGTCAATAAGGTTCTGAATCCATGGTTGTCGGGGTTTTTTTAATAGCAATTTTTAAGCACTTGCTATTTGACAAGAACCGTGCTAAGTGCCCATGTTATTTATTGAACATTTTACAGTAGGGACTCCATGAGGTAGGAATTGTCTCTATTGTTGTATTGTACTTTAGCAAGTGCTTAGTACAGTGCTCTGCAAAAAGTAAGCACTCAATAAATAGAAGCAGCATGATTCAATGGATAGAGCACGGGCCTGGGAATTAGAAGGACATGGTTTCTAATCCCGGCTCCACCACTTGTCTGCTGGGTGACCTTGGGCAATTCACTTCACTTCTCTGTGCCTCAGTTGCCTCATCTGTAAAATGGGGATTGAGACTGTGATCCCTACACGGGACAGAGACTGTGTCCAACCTCATTTGCTTGCATCCACCCCAGCGCTTAGTACAGGGCCTGGCACAAACTAAGCGCTCAACAAATATCATTATTATTAATAAATATGATTAAATGAACAGATGAATGAATGAAGTAGCCCTCTCTAAGAGTTCACAATCTAAAATGAGGTGAACTGCACTGGTAGAACAAGTCCAGCACTAAATTTAAAAACAAAATGGTAACAAAGAGCGAGAGCACAAACCTGGCAGAAGGACAACCTCCCAAAAAGAATTGGCTAGAAAATTCTGGAATGAAGCTGCTGTCCCCCACTGCCTACAGCGTGAGTGGTCCACCCCCTCCCTACCTAGGGGGAGATAGAGTTCGTTTGTAATTTATTTTAATGTCTGTCTCCTCTTGTAGACTGTAAGCTCCTTGTGGGCAGTGATGTCGACTACCAACTCTACTGGATTACACTTTCCTCAGCGCTTAGTACAATGCTCTGAAAAAATAAGCTCTCAATAAATATGATTGATCAACTAGAGAGTTGGGAACTTCCTGTTGGCTCTGTGGTATGCTGGTGGCCTGTTCCCCAGACCTCCTGCCAGAAGAGATCCTCATGTACTTCATGTATTTTTCTCTAAAAAAGGAAGCTCGAAGTTGAATTTCAGAAGTATCTTAAACTGAACTCTTTCTCAGCCCTTTTCCCAGCAAAGCTCTCAGGCTCACGCTCGGCTTGGCTTTGATGGCCTTGGATCTCAGTTACTTTAAATATTACCCTACAAATCTTGAGTTCAATATTTTCTGTTGTGATCTTTTTCCATCTTGTGGTACTAACTCAATCTCAGCTTTGATCTTGTCTCATTTTGGAATCTGGTTCAGCTAGGGTCGTTGGGGCCAATTTAGACCTAGAAACTGGATCCTGTGCGGAAGTGTGAATTCCATATCTTCTTTTAGTAGGTTAAATGTAGGATGGGTGATTTTGAGCCTCGTTTGTGGCAATATAACCAAGCACTTCCAATTTTTATTTCCAAAAGAATATGCTACGGGGGGGGAGGGCTCTAATACAATAAACATGGTCCTTGAAAATCAGTCCGACGGTCAGTGGGCTCAAGTCAAGTCGAAATTGAAATCAACACCTTAACACCTTAACCTTAAGGCAGATAATTTTTTTTTTGATGTTAGTGAATTTACAAAGCAGAGTGAATGGGATAAATTCTACCATCTTTCAAGTCCTGAAACTTTGCTGGAATAAACTTTTACTGAAAATCACAGGAATCACAATCAAAAATTTAAAGACTACACCAGCATAGAGTCAAGAAACATTGTACTGTATTTCACAGGTTAACTATTTATATTATCTTTAATACTGTTTTACAAGCATAATTCTTACTAATGCTATTCTCCTAGTTCCTGCTTGCTAAAGAAACACATACTTCATCATCATTACTATAAATTGTGTCAAATTGGCCACTGAAATGAATAGCTAATATGTTCAAAGACAATGCTTAGGCAGGAAGAACACATGTGTAAATCGAGTTGTTTGGAAGTCTTTGCAAACTGTTTTGCCGATTTGGTTATAACAATTCCAAGGCATAAACTCAAATTTAGAATATGATGATTTTAAGCCACACATTCTATTTTGCTCCTAAATAAAAAAATGTCAGGGATGGGGTGGGAGGGGATGGTGTGTGTGTGTGTGCTTAAGAAAACACCATTATTTTGACTCATATTTTTCAAGCACCAGTTAACTAGAAAATTACAGAACCTGAAGAGCTCAGATAAAATATAACAAGGGATTAGAACAACACATACTTTCTCTCTACCTCCATCTTTCCCCACAGCTGTGGGATTCTCCTAGAATTTGAATTAAATACTCTCAAGCTGTTGAGAAATGAGGACTTCTGAATTTTTAATTCTGTTAACTAATCATTACAGAACTGGAAATTACAGCACCTCTGACTACAAAAAGAGGTAGCTGCCTTCATAAAGCACATGTTTAATTTTGCACAAGCTGGCTTGTTTCCCAGCAACACATTGATTTGTGGGACTCCTACTTCTAGTACCTAGAGCATAATTAAATATTAAGGTCCTCTTTGATGTATGCAAAGTCTCACTAAGAGGATTACTAGAGACCCTGACGGTGGCTTTCTCATGCTGCAATATCATTAAACTTATCTTTACTCAATAAGAACCCATATCCAACCATGTCATTATCCAAAGACCCTTGGGTATAGGAAAGGTGGGGGTGAAAGGAAGGAGAGCAACCATAAATAACGGAGCAGGGGAGAAAATCAGAATGTTTTCAAAGGATATGAAAAGAAATCACCAGAACTAAATACAGCAATTTAGGTCCCCTGCATCAGAGGAATCGCAGATGCTTCCATGTGGAGATCACAGTTTGGATTAATTCATTTACAAGAGCCAAAGTTGTTTTTAGTCACACAAAACAGTCCTTAATAATATAAGCTTGAGTTTCCTCTAAATTGGAATGTGCTATGAAATTTAGGCATTTTTTTTAAATAGGAAGAAAGAGGTCATTTAATTGTTAAGTTATACTTTCCCAAGCATTAGTGCAGTGTTCTGCACACAGTAAGTGCTCAACAAATATGATTGGATGAATGAATGAATAAATAAGAGGGAGGGCACATCTATAAGACAGGGACAAAAAATAACTTCACTTTTACCCTCGCTACCAAAAACAACTTAGTCTCCTTCACCGACTCTTCTTCGCCCACCACACTCTGAGTACTCCTCAAGGCTCAGTTCTCATCTCAAGCTATTCATAAAAGCCTCATCTACCACATCTGTGTGATAGATTCAAAATTTACCTCATTAGCCCTAACCTCTCTCCTTCTCTGAAATCTTGCATCTCTTCTTCCCTCCAGGATGTCTCTCAAACATGACATATCCAAAACTGAACTCTTCAACTTTCCTACCAAATTCTCTCCTCCATCACTGCTGACATTGTCTCCCTCCCTCAATCTCAAGCCCTTAACCTTGGCATTATCCTAAATTTCGCCCTCTCTTTCAACACTCACATTCCAGCTGTTGCCAAATCCTGTTGGTTCCATTTCTGAAACATTTCCAGAACCTGCCCCTTCCTCTCCATTCCAAATGGTACCGCGTTGTTCCAGGCATAGCCATATCCCGGCTTGACTACTGGTACTATTTTATTACTAGCTGACTTTCCTGCTTCCGATCTCTTCTCTCTCCAGCCCATACTTCATTCTGTTGCCCCGATCACTTCTTCTAGATCATTTTATACATTTCTCTCCACCCCTCAAAGGTTGTGCATTCCTCTGTGCATTAAACACTGACCTGACCACTGGTTTTCCTATCTTCTCTTGACCTACTACACTGCAGGTCCCATGCTTCTTTCCTCTCACACCTAAGCACTCGTTTGTCTCTCTTGCTGCCCGTCTGCTGCTCCCACCCTCCACCCACCCTGAAACTCCCTCTCCTTTCACATACTGCAGATCCTCCATCTTCAAAACCCTTCTGAAATCACATCTCCTCCAGGAGATCTTGCTTACTGATCATTTACCTGCCCATCTTATGTTACCCAACAGCCACTGCGGCACTTAGACCCCTGGTAGCACTTCTGTATCTATTTTTATTTTCTACTATCAGAAAATGATTTTAGTTCCTGCCTCCCCCTGCTGTCTTGTAATTCCTTGAAGGCATGGATCATGTCAAATAATTCTATCTACTTCCCCAAATGCTTAGTATAGTACTCTGAACACAGTAAGTGCTCAATGAATTATATTAATTAGTACAATCGCTCATCCTATACCGACTGGATTACTGCATCAGCATCCTTTCTGATCTTCCAAACTCCTATCTCTCCCCAGTTCAGCCCATACTTCACTCTGCTGCCCAGATTATCTTTCTATAGAAACACTCTGGGCATGTCACCCTTCTCCTCAAAAATCTCCAGTAGTTGCCTATCGACCTTCGTATCAAGCAAAAGCTCACTATTGGCTTCAAAGCCCTCCATCACCATGGCCCCTCCTACTTCAACTCCTTTCTCTCCTACATCCCAGCCCACATACTCCGCTCCTCTGGTGCTAACCCTCTCACCGTGCCTTGTTCTCACCAATCCTGCCGTCAACCGCTGGACCATGTCCTACCTCTGGCCTGGAACGCCCTTCCTCCTCAAATCTGCCAATCACATTTCCCCCCTTCAAAGGTCTACTGAGACACACATTCTCCAGGAGGCCTTCTCAGACTAAGTCCCCCTTTCTTTCCATCCATTCTCCATTGCCCTAACTCACTCCCTTTGCTCTACCCCTCTCCCCACAGCACTTGTGTATATATGTACATATCTACAATTCTATTTATTTATAGTAATGCCTGTTTACTTGTTTTGATGTGTATATATAATTCTGTTTATTTATATTGATGCTATTGATGCCTGTTTACTTGTTTTGATATCTGCCTCCCCCTTCTAGACTGTGAGCCCATTGTGGGCAGAGATCGTCTCTCTTTTTTGCTGAATTGTACTTTCCAAGCGCTTAATACAGTGCTCTGAACACAGTAAGCAGTCAATAAATACAAATGAGTGAATGAATGAATGAACTGATGGATGTTTGTGGATTATCAATTTGTCCCATGAAATTCATAGGGGGAATTAAAAATTAATACATAACACCTTCACTAAGGCAACTAATCAACCATAATAGCTTCTTATTTATAAAAGATGAAGGACAAATTTAACAGGTGGTTTCACCAGGGCTGGCGGTTGCTAGATGTCATGACCCTTGAGGAAATATTTTTGCTTTGCTATATACATCAGAGTTCAGGGAAAGTGGATGAGAATGCAAGAAAACAGTTGTCATTTCTGGCCTGACTACCCACTGGCACAATTCAACGCCTCACAACACTCCCTTGGCTGCTCTGTAGACTAACAAATCAATCAATCAGTCATATTTTTGAACACTCACTGTGTAGAGAGCACTGCGCTAAATGCTTGGAAGAGTACAACAAGAGTTGGTAGACACAGTTCCTGCTGATACGGCTCTTATGGTATAGAGGAGAGACACATATTATGTCTAAGAAAATAAGTGCTGTGGTGCTGAGGGTGGGGTGGATAAGGGGTACAGATCCAACTTCAAGAGCAATGCAGAAAAGGAGAGGAGTAGGAGAAACAGGGCTTTGTTGGGAAAGGGCTCTTGGAAGAGAGGTGATTTTAATAAGGGAGTTCCCGACCAGAGGCAGGACATGGATGAGGGGTGGGTGCTGAGATAGACCAGTTGAAAGTCAAGTGAATAGACTGGTGTTAGAGGAGTGAAGTGTGCAGACCGGGTTGTATTAGGAAATTGGCAAGATAAGATAGGTGGGGGCAAGGTGATTGAGTGTTTTAAAGCCAGTGGTAAAGAGTTTCTGTTTGATGTGAAAGTGGATAGGCAACCACTGGGGCTTCTTGAGAAGGGGGAAAATATGGACAGAACCATTTTTTAAAAATTTTAGAATAGTTAATAGGGGCAGAAGAGTGAAGTATGGACTGGAGTGGGGAGAGATAGGTGGTAGGGAGGTCACCGAGGAGGCTGATGCAGTAGTCACGGTGGATGGATCAACGTAGTAGCAGTTTAGATGGAGAGGAAAGGGTGGATTTCAGCGATGTTGTAAAGGGTGAACATAAGGGATTTGGTGACAGACTGATGATGGGGGTTGAGTGAGTGAGATAAGCTGAGGATAATGTCAAGGTTACAGGCTGTGTGACAGGAAGGATGCAGTCTACAGCAATGGGACAGTCTGTGGGGAGGACAGGGTTTGGGTGGGAAGATAAGCAGTTCTGCTTTGGACAGAACTTTGGGAGAGTAGCCTACTGGAAAGAGCATCGACCTGGGTTCTAATTGCAGCTCTGCCTCTTGCCTGCTGTGACACCTTGGGCAAGTCACTTAACTTACGTGTGCTTCAGTTTTCGCATTTGTAAAATGGGGATTAAATACCTGTTTCCCACCCCCTTCTTAGTCTTATTCCATGTGCGACAGGGACTGTGATCCACCTGTGTTTACAGTGTCTACCCCAGTCTTAGTATAGTGCTCGACACAACGTATGTGTTTAAAAATACCACAGTTATTATTATTCAAAGACTTACACATACATTCAGCTTGGGTTTGTGGACTTGACACAAACTCCGTTTCTATAAACTCCATCATGCAATCAACTGCATTTTCTTCATACTCTATGATTTCTAACTTATATTCATAGGATGGAACTCATCTTCCAGCCAAAGCAAAGGGCTAGTCAGGAGACCTGGAAGCTCTTCCTCCACCACTAGTCAGGAATCGTGTGCTCTTGATAATTTGGGTTTCAGTTTCTCCAATTAAAGCACGGCGACCATAGCACCCCTTCCTCCCTATAGTGGCTGTTGTTGGGAAAAATGAAATGCTACAGAATGAATTATTCGATTTACATCATATTAACTTTGGGTTATAATTTTAGATGCACATCCACGTCTTCAAGACCCAAGCAGCATGACCTAATGGCTAGAGCAAGGGCCTGGGAGTCAGAAGGAACTGGGTTTTACTCCCATCTTCGCCACTTGTCTGCTGTGTGACCTTAGGCAAGTCACAACTTCTCTGTGCCTCAGTTCCCTCATCTGTAAAATGAGGATTAAGACTGTAAGCCCAATGTGGACAGGGTCTGTGTCCAACCTGATTAGCTTGTATCTTTCCCAGAATTTAGTAAAGTGCTTGGCACTTAGTAAGCACTTAACAAATACCATGAGAACAAAAGAAAACAAAAAAAAAACCCCAAAACTTTATGAACCACAACCTTATATTAATTACACACTAAGAGTTATGGGTAGCTATAGAACAAAAATATATTATTCGCTTTCAGTAGGGCTTCCATTCTAATCTACAGGTCTACAGAGAAATGATAATGCAGACACCCTGACCCAGATTTAAAGTTGACAGGCTTTGGATAGTTAACTGAAGAAAATGTTTCTAAAGACAAAGGTAATTTGTGAGGTAGTCATATTTAAGGTATTCATCATAAATAGCAGTGTTGGGAAAAAGTAAGATATTATAAATCAAAATGCAAAATGGCCAATGTGGTGCTTTAAAAAGAAAAAGTCTATGGCTGCCATGGTTTTCATTTCCAGTTATTCTTCGCTCTAAAGTACTTTAAAGTCATTAAGAGTCTATTTTATCATTTTAATTACTGATAAAGCAAAAAGAGGCTACCTTCACTTGAGGCCAGGAGGCTTTGAGAACTGCCTGGGTTCGGAAGAACACAAGGAGCTTGCTGTCCTTGTCAGAGAGATGAAAAGACTGTTCTATAATCTGCAGCACTCTAATGCGAGGTTTCACCGGCAGGGCATCATCATCACAAAAGGGTCGTAACCACTCCAACAAATCATCGGAGGAAATCAGCTTTTCTCTGAAAGTCAAACCAAACGGTCAGCTAGGCACTATGGTTTTAATTAAAATGTAAATGCATGATTAATGACCAGTGATTCTATTCAACTATGCTATGTGTTTGAAGGATCTATGTCAGGGACCTCTTAGAGTTTTATTATTTGGTGTTTATAGTAAAAATTTTAACTTGTTTCACCTCTGTCCTGTTCAGCTCAGCACTCTTACAATCACAATCTCCTGTTGCACTTTTTTACCTATCAACTGACATGCTCTACTATTTAAGCATTTTTTCCTCTTATCTGTAAATTACTGAGTCTCTAGCTCTCCCTATGGATCCCCTGCTTCTTGGTGCAGGGATTCTGTCTCCTTTACCTACTGAACTCAGAAGTCGGAGATAGGGACAATAGGGAGTGGGAGAGAGCTAGGTTTGCTTTCATAGTAAGACTTCCTTGTAGCCAGGGAACATCTCTGTCAACTCTGCTGTATTGTAATAATAATAATAATAATGTTGGCATTTGTTAAGCGCTTACTATGTGCAGAGCACGGTTCTAAGCGCTGGGGGAGATACAGGGTAATCGGGTTGTCCCACGTGAGGCTCACAGTTAATAATAATAATAATGTTGGTATTTGTTAAGCGCTTACTATGTGCCGAGCACTGTTCTAAGCGCTGGGGTAGTCACAGGGGAATCAGGGTGTCCCACGTGGGGCTCACAGTCTGCACCCCCATTTTACAGATGAGGGAACTGAGGCACCGAGAAGTTAAGTGACTTGCCCAAAGTCACACAGCTGACAAGTGACCGAGGCGGGATTCGAACCCATGACCTCTGACTCCAAAGCCCGTGCTCTTTCCACTGAGCCACGCTGCAGTTAATCCCCATTTTACAGATGAGGTCACTGAGGCACAGAGAAGTGAAGTGACTTGCCTACAGTCACACAGCTGACGAGTGGCAGAGCTGGGAGTCGAACTCATGACCTCTGATCCGAAGCACAGGCTCTTTCCACTGAGCCACGCTGCTTCCCAAGCTGCTTGGGATTGTACAGTCCCAAGAGCTTAGTACAGTGCTCTGCATATGGCAAGTGCTCAGTAAACACCATTGATGATGACAGACGATTAAATGAACCTCAGCCACGTTTAAATTGTGGGAATAAATCTTAAAATTGCAAATTTTTCTGAGCGGCCAAACTTGAATAGCTTTCAGAATTCAAGCCTGTAATGCCAATTTGTATCCAAGAATTCAATGGTCAGCAATTTTTTTTTTAACCTCCAATAACATCTCAAACTGGCTAATGAATTTTAGACATGTACAGCTGCAAAGAGAAGGGAAATGTATAATTAATGCAACTTTACAGGCTTCATCAAAACAGAGACGAAAGTAGTATTAGAAAATAATTCAACTTGTCATTTCCCTCTGATAATAATTAGGGCTAACAGGTTTTTAAGCTCAGTATAGTGAATATTTCAACTTTATTTTTTGGTTTCCCTTTATCATTTTGTCTCAAAGACCAAGGCAAAATTTGATTGGAAAAACACAAATGTTTTTCTATTTTTGATCCACAAGTTAATTTAAAATCTGAAGTTTTGAAACATGACAGAAAAAATTTAGTTTTCATTTAACATGACTTTGTCAGTTTGTCAGTAAACTGTGTTGAATTCAGATCATTTGAAAGATTAACAGCTCACAGCTTTTCCTGAATGAGCCATGTCAGACAATGCTAGAAAGAAAACAATTGAAGGACTTTGAACAACAGAGATGTGTGCCTGGACTAGAGAAGGTAAAGGCTGAAGTAGGGAGACCAGTGCCGAAAGGCTGATAACCTAATTATCCTATCCTAGCTAGGCTAAGCAAGTTACTGATAGTTAGGATAAACACACGGAGCAGTTTGAATGGGGAAGAAGGAACTGGATTTGGGAAATGTTGTGGAGGAAAACTCAGTGGGTTTAGTAATAGAAAAAACATGAGAGTTGAAGAAAAGTGAATAATCCAGAAGGAATGGCAAAGTTCCAGGGTGTGAGACAGAGAAGATGGTAGAGTTGTCACTTAAATGGGAAAGTTATTACTGAAAAGGGAAGGTTAGATGAAGGAGGATTCATTTAATGAACTCTTACTAATTCATGAGTAATGGCAGCTATCCTTCTTGGGGGTGGTGACTGTTGTTAACTCTGTTAAAAAGCATCCTGATGACCATGACATGAAGTCACTTCCTTTTTATTATTTTTAAGGGTGTTATCACATCCTGAGATTCAAATTCAACAGGTATCATTCATTTGTGATTGTGAATTGCCCCTTTATTAGTCTTTGCTCATTTAGCACAAGCAGGACACCCCACACTTTTTTTAAGGGTATTCATTAAGTGCTAACTATGTTCCGGGCACTGTAGTAAGCAATGAGGTTATGTTGATGGTATTGACGCCTGACTACTTATTTTGTTTTGCTGTCTGTCACCCCCTTTTAGACTGTGAGCCCATTGTTGGGCAGGGATCGTCTCTATCTGTTGCCGAATTGTACATTCCAAGCGCTTAGTACAGTGCTCTGCACACAGTAAGCGCTCAATAAATACGATTGAATGAATGAGGTAGATACATCATAATTAGGTTGGACACAGTCCACACCCCACAGTCTTAATTCCCATTTTACAGATGAAGTAACTGGGGCCCAGAGAAGTAAAATTACTTGCCCAAATCACAGAGGAGTCAAATGGTGGAGCCAGGATTAGAACCCAGTTCCTCTGACTCCCAGGCCCATGCTCCTTCCACTAGGCCTCATACCACTTTCTCATCACACTTCCATAAATTATTATTATTATTATTATAAAGCTCAGATCTTCTTACTAAATCAATCAGTGGTACTTACAGAGCACTTACTGTGTGCAGAGCACTTTCTAAGCACTTGGGAGATTGATCAGTGGTATAACAGAAGGGAGACAGGTGGACAGCTGTGCTAGACATCAGGGGACTCAGGGAAGACTTCCTCAATCTAGCAACTCTGGTTCTGAGAGGCAGGACTTTGTCCCATAAGCTACGGCCCCTCCTTTGGTCTGTCTTGGATGAAGAGGGGAGATATGTTGATGTCTCCTGGCCCACGGTTTAACTTCAGCATTAGGCAAAATACTTGTCCAGTGATAGTTTGGGGGCCCCTTCTGCTGACATGTTTACTTTGGAGGCCCTCAGGAGTTGCACTAGCCAGAAGACTCATCCCAATGTCAGGGGTCAGGGCTACACTGGCTGGCTAGGCTGCCTCCAGGGTTGGCATTATCAGCCTGAGCACCAGACCTTAGGAATTACCTCCAACTTTAGGGGCAGCCATAAGTCCAGATGCCACTACTATCTCAAGGGTGGCTGAGCCCCCTCTGATGAGAAGTATCTCTCTCAGTAATAGCAACATTTACCAAGTTGCTGTGTACAGAGTACTTTAGCAAGCACTCGGGAAATTTGCAAAATGAAAAATATCCAAGACATCTTCTCCAAGACCTCTTCTCTTCACCATCTAAGGAAGCTATGTATGGGACAGGTGAGTTGGGAAAGTGGAGTGGCCTTTATCGTGAGTGGCCAACTAGATTGTCTGCCTCTGGGTATTATGCCGCTGTCATTTGCTGATAGATCAATAAGACTCAGTGACTATGGGAAGTTGTGTAGCCTAGTGGAAAGGGGATGGACCAGATAGCTATCCTGGTTCTAATCCTGGCTCTGCTATTTGCCTGCTGGTAACCTTGTAAAAGTCACTTAACTTCTCTGCTCCTCAATTTCCTCAACTGCAAAATGGGGATTCAGAACCTATTTTCCTTCCTACTTAGGCTGTGAGGTCCATGTGGGTCAGAGACTATAACCGGCCTGATTAACTCCTACCTACCCCAGTGCTTAGAACAGTGCTTGACACATATTAAGCACTTAAGTATCATTAAAAAACTGGTAGAATTGGGATTAAACCTAAGAGCCTTATCCTTAGGCAAGAGCTTTTCCCTCTGAGATTTGCATTTAAGCTTAAAAGCCTAACAAATAGTAGTGCAACTGTTCTTATGGTCACACTGTCTTTTTGTCTAGAACACTAATCCACAGAGGCTACAGTAATGAATGTCACTTGAGCATTTGAAAACAGGTACACCTTTCTTACCCCTTTTCAACACTCGCATGAACTGAGGAAACAATGCCTTCAAGAACCTGGAGTGGATCTTGCTTGATAAGAGAGTCTCCTTCATTCCCACTGTAAAAGAAAAAGTGACATATTCAAAACAGGATCACTTTTCCAAATAGACATAATCTTACATGCACTTTAGTAACTAAGAATACAGACAATCCAATTTAGTATTCCAGTCTATTTCTGTAGCTTTGAATATTCTAAATATGTGAATACCATAAATATGTGAGGAAGGAAATGGAAAAGTGATAACCCAAGACAGTTATTTCTCGAAGTGGCCGTACTAATTTATGATTTCTGGGAATGCCTTTATGAGATAATAACGCACTAAGTGGCTGCGGAAAAGCTGATGCAAAATCTTAATCTGTCAAAGCCGAAGGAGGACATCCCACTCACTCGATGAAGTGGCAGGCAGCAGAGAACCCCACAGTCAAGGACTCAGAGGCCTCTCTGAACCTGTAGCCCTGACGGCCAGATTGACTGAAGCAGAATTGCAGGAATCAGGTCCCTACTGTTAAGGAACTGGAGGATGGCATCCATCCTTGGCATTCAGGTCCAACTGACTACTTCCAAGGACACCTTAAAAATCAATCTCCTTGCCCCTTCTAGATTACCTTGCTGCTTTCCTCCTATAACCCAGCCCTCATATTTCACCACTCTAATACCTACTCCCTGTTCCTTGATCTCATCTATCTCATCAATGACCTCTCACCCACGTCATTCTTTCATTCATTCAATTGCATTCATTGAGTACTTACTGTGTACAGAGCACTGTACTAAGTACTTGGAAGAGTACAATACAACAACAGACACATTCCCTGCCCACAGCAAGCTTACAGTCTAGGGAGGCAGGTATTAACATAAGTAAATATTTATTTATCCTGCTTCTGGCCTAGAACACTCTCCCTCTTCATATCTGACAGATAATCACTCTCCCCATCTTCAAAGTTATCGAGAAGCCTTCCTCAACTAAGACCTGATTTCCTCTTCTGCCACTCCTTGCACTTGGATTTGCAACCTTTATTCACCCCTCCCTCAGCCCTACAGCACTTATGGACATATCCATAAGTTATTTATTCATATTAATGTCTGTCTCTCCCTTGAGACTGTAAGCTCCCCGTGGGCAGGAAGCATGTCTACCAATCCTGTTACATCTCCCAAGAGTATACAATGATCTGTACACAGAAAATGCTCAGTGAATATGAGCGATTGACTGAGACCTGGGGAGGACTCCCAAATGGCTGCAAGATATGCCCAAGGCTCGAGGCTGGAGCCAACAGACAAACACCACTGAAATTCACAGAAGAGGCTGCTGGCTGGTGACCTCCGCACATAAATTGAACCGATTGAAGTTGGTCAGATTTAATCGCTCCACTGGATTGATTGTAAAACCGTGAAACCAAGCTACTGATTTCTGAATCATTCCTCAATCAAGTAATTTTTAAACTTGGATCAATCTGAATTGATGAAAGCTCTTTCGATTCGCAGAGATTACATAAAATCCAAACTAGCTTCCCGAAACCATGATAAGATTAAAATAGCTTTGTGGGTTCTAGTAGAGGCTATGGGTACACAACAGGGGTGTGAATTGTCTAAGCTGGGTCTGATTGGATAATGGCTGTCTGGGACACCTCTGTCTGACCTTCTTTAACTCAGTTGAAGGGGTTAATTTATGGCAGGGTTATGAGGCGCTTTTTTAAATTAGTTCTCCAGGTCCATTGCCCCTGCCCAGGAGGAGTTCGGAAGTGGGCCTTTCCGGCTGACGGGATCTGAAATTTTATTAAAATGTCATTTGAGAGGGAGAAAAGTTTCTGAAAAATCAAATTCAGTATCTTTCCCCGTCTCCAGCCCCATTGCTGCTTCTCCACAGCTCCAGAGGGGATAGAAGCGGGGAACCGGGAGGGGTAGAAGTGGGGCTCAGCAACTGTCCCAGTGAAGTATGGGCGCCCACAGACACTCTGACTCCAAGGAGCCCATAACTATGGAGGCTCTGAGAAAGAGAGGAGGAAAGGCATTAGCAGGACTGATCGACTGCCCCACTGGGGCTGGGGCCACCAAATACACCTGGCTCCACATAGGTATGGAGGCTCTGGAACAGAGAAGCAGCCTAGGGAGGTGACAGGAAGGGACAGAAGTAGGGCTCAGCAACTGACCCACTGGAGCTGGGGGTGCCCACAGACACTCAGGCTACTCAAGGCACAGAACTATGGAGGGGGACAGAGTGGAGGCAGGGGGAATGGGAGGCAGGAAGGGCTCACCAATCCTGGAGGATTTATTTTGCATTTATCTCAATAAAAAGAATGCCCCTTACCAGGCAAGTCCAATTTTTATTTAGGGCAGCAGGAACAGCAGCTCTGTGGCTCCTTCCCCTCCTCTCCCACAGCCCAGGGAGAAGCAGGGGCAGCTGTTTTTCCCTGACTGACTGGGGTCCCCCCGATGCAGGGATCAGCTCCAAGTTCACCCTCATAAACTACGGTTTGGGAGGAAATCCCTGATTACCATGGGTTCCTTCTTCCCTAGCTTCATGGAAAATCCCAACTCCCTCTTCCCTGGCTCCTCCCCCTATTTGCTAGATTAGATTTACCAATTAAACCTGATAGATATAGCGCCACAAAGACTTTAAAAATGCCACCTAATATATCATCTTGAAGGATTTTACCTAAGTAATATGCTCTAGAGAAAAATGTGCCACCCGGCCGTGGAACCAAGATTTTTGGATTTTCATATTGAAATAGGTAATTTACAAATGTTTTATTACCAATCTAACAAAATGTTCTCTAGAACCTAGGACAATTTCTGCCTTTTCAAGTTTGCCTTAACAAGATATCACAGGACAATTTTCTAGACACCAATTTATCATTATTATTATGGTATTAATAATGATGGCATTTGTTAAGTGCTTTACTAGGTGCCAAGCATTGTTCTAAGCACTGGGGTAGATACAAGGTCATCAGGTTGTCCTATGTGGGGTTCACAGTCTTAATCCCCATTTTCCAGATGAGGTAACTGAGGCACAGAGAAGTTAAGTGACTTGCCCAAAGTCATACAGCTGCTAAATGGCAGAGCCAGGATTAGAACCCATGACCTCTGACTCCTGAGCCTGGCCTCTTTCCACTAAGCCACGCTGCTTCTCCAAAGCAAATAGGTAGGGTTAGGGACCCAACTTTAGCACTTCATTCCATCATCCCCACCCTATTGATTAAGCACATATTGTGTGTTTAGAACTATTCTAAACACTGGGGGTATATAGAAGTTAATCAGGTAGGACACAATCTTTCTCCCACATGGGTCTTACATTCTAAGAAGGAGTAGGCAATTATTCTTGCCCCCATCGAGTTACTACTGTATATTTGATCTTGCATGGATACTCATGGTGCAAGAAGGAAGTGTGTTCAAACCAATACAAAAACTCACTTAAGATGTAGAAATGTCTCAAGTATACAAAGCTGCAGCGTGGCCTAGTGCAAAGAGCATGGACCTGGGAGTCAGAGGGCCTGGATTCTAATCCCCACTCCGCCAACTACTTGTTGCATGACCTTGAGCAAGTAGCTTAACTTCTCTGTGTCTCAGTTTCCTCAACTGTGAAATAGGAATTAAAATAGTCTCCCTCCTACTTAGACTGCAAGCTCCATGTGGGACAAGGACTAAGTCCGACCTAATTAACTTGCACCTACCCCAGTGCATAGAAGAATATTTGACACATGATAATAATAATAATAATTATGGTATTTGTTAAGCACTTGCACTGTACCAGACTGTACTAAGCGCTGGGGTAGAAACAAGCAGATTGGGTTGGACACAGTCCCTGTCCCATATGGGGATTATGGTCTCAATCTCCATTTTTAAGATAAAGTAACTGAGGAACAGAGAAATGAAGAGACTTGCTCAAGGTCAAAGAGCAGACAAGTGGCAGAGCCAGGATTAGAACCCATTACCTTCTGACTCCCAGGCCCATGCTCTCTCCACTACACCATAATGCTTTTACAAATAAGTGCTTAACAAATATCAATACAATAACAATACCAAAATTTGATAAGTGCTTAATAAATACCTTGGGAATAGTACATCTTTTAGCATTTTCTTACATTTAAAGGCTAGACCAAGGGATCAATTCACTAATTAAAGCATGCAACTTGAGAAATATTTTGTCCATTGGGTCTTTTGGGCCCAATCTAAACCTTATATTGTATAAACTTAAAAAGGTGATGTAAAATTACAAATAACAGAGCTTCAAAGGTGACGTATCAAATTATCTATCGAGTTTTTAAAAAAACTACTGTTTTTTATTTTCACCCTTACTGTCCAAAACAAAGAATCATCATAAGCTGGTGATGGAACAAAGCTCAATTATTCAGACACTAATTCTTCCTAAAAATTTCAAAGTATTCCACATCTGTTATAAAAGAAACTGAAGATACCTCAGAGCATTAAGGTGAATACTCTATGAGGCTAGAGTAATTAAATTGATAAAGACTCATTTGATTTCAGTTCAGCTCAAGAAAAGAGACATGCATTTAATCAAAAAGTTCCTCAAGAGCAATAAAGAATTACAAAGAACGCTTAAAAGGAGAATAAATTAAACAGAACTAAATCTTTTAGCCTAATTACATTATTCACAGAAAGCACTTGATGCTATGTGTCAGCCTAACTTTTCTTTCCCTTTTTTATTATCCTCTCCACTCCCACAAAACCCTGCTCACGTCTCACCTTCATGAAATGCCTCAACCGCTCCACGAAATGCCTCAAAAGTGACACTTCGTTCTAGGGATCATTACTAAGATGATAATGGAATGCCCCAAATATTTACCAGTTGATTGTGCTTCTCTACAATTAATATTTTGTGTGACAAATTGCTCTTTGCTATGAATCTGCAGGGGTAAGTTGCACCTGATGACTAGCTTCGGTTTGATGTCAAGAATAATGATGTCACCTGCTAACTGGAGTATCACAGGCATTATCTCTGGTTTGCAGTCCCCAGTATTTGGAAACTGCTATTCAGTGCAAGGCTGAACAGGCTGAGGACAGTCTCCAGCAGGAAAATGGCAGCAGGTGAGATTCCAAGATTCCCCCAATTTTCCCTCAAATCCTGTACTTTATTATATAAACTGAAGGAGAGCATTCGTATTTGGGGAATGAGTTTTGAGTTGGAGACAGGAGGAACACCGAGCCTGGCCAGTGCCGTTCAAACAGACACTCTTCTTACTATTTTACTCCTTTCCTTTCATCTTCACCCATCACCACTTTCAACAGGTCAAATTTACTTTGTGGGAGATAATAATCTTAGTGCAAGCATGAACATTTTCTGCATACTGCCTTCAAATAAAAGGGCCAACTAATATAAAGAGAGGGTTAAAAGAGACCACCCTTCCAAGATTAAAATGGGTTTTTTGTATAAACTTATATTACATCAGATGGTCAGTCTTGAACCTTCAGGATACTACTTCTAACACTGTTTAGATGCTACTGTTAACACTGTTCTAAACTTAGAATTATAAGTGAAAATGATTTAAAAACTGCAAAGATTCTTGAATACACTTCCCCGTTTTGAGAAAGACTACTGTCCAACAATACTTGTGCTTACCTTAGTGCAAATATAATTTTCTTTATGGCACTGTGGACTACATCTTTGGGGGAGATTTCCAGAGGGCCAACAGCTACTTCTAGTAACTCCTGTATCATCTCTAGAGATTGGCCATCTAAACACATGGTCACTGCTTGGTCATGTATTTTCACTTTTTCCGACCTGGACAGATCATACAGAAAACCATATTTTTGTAGCATATCCTGTAAAGGGAGAAGATTGAACAGTTCAATGACAATGTAAATATAAATACATAAAAGATTTCTAAATATTTTTGAGGAATTTTTACAGTGGAAAGTCATCATGATATTTTAAAATATACAAAGGGCTGAAAAAAACATGAGCTTTTCCTTTACAGAAAATGGAGAGGCCCTGCAAAACTTTATGTCTACAAACCTATTAATGAACATTCACATGCTGAAATAATGAGGTAATTAAAATGCAATCATATAAGTTTTACACAAAAATTTAAATAGAAACCATTGTATTACCTAACATTGCAATAAAATTTGCCATCCTACAATTTAAGTCATATATATTATTATTAGCACATGAGTGCCTGATTGTGCGAGCACTGTCCTGGGAGTTTTCAGGCCATAAACAAGAACCACGGGACATAATCCCTTCCCTCGGGGAATTTACAATTCACAGAGAAGGTAGAAAACATAATAAAGAGTCTCAGAGTTAATAAGAAGCGTGGTGGAAAATCCAAGAATAACAAATAAGAAATTAGATTAGTGCAGGGGTTCTGAGGTGCCTGAGAATAGCAGGACTCTAAGTATTCAAGGAATGTCTTTCATGATCACTTTGAAGGAAGGTAAATGATTTCTACACTCCCTGGGACTTAGAACAGTGCTCTGCATATAGTAAGTGCTTGGTAACTACCATTGATTAACTGATGATTTCGCAAAGCAGGGGGGAGTCATTCCAGACAGGAAAAGAAGTAAACAATGGATCATGGGAAGGAGAGAAATAAGAGCTAGTGACTGTTAGGGGACTTAGGAGAACTGAATAGGGAGAAGATAGCTGAGAGACAAGAAAGAGCCAACTTACAGAAAACCTTGAGGCTGATGGGCAGGAGTTTTTTATTTTGTGTGACAAGTAATGGGAACAGAGTGAAGATTTTTGATAACAAAAATATTGCACTCTGGTGCTTTAGAAAAATGATGCCAGAAACCACATACACCTGCTTGCTATAACAGGTGGTAGTTTTTATTGTTAGGAACCAAAAAATGATATTTAGATTATTTTCTACATATAAAAGGATATTATTGGCTGCAGATAAGGCTAACCACCTTTAATCAAAAATCCCTACAAGAATTCTCTATTTACCTGGCCATATTTTAAACTTTATTGGGCTTCTCAATAAGATAAATCAATCATGTTAAAAGCTGAAAGTTCATGTGTGTGTGAATATATATGGGTATCTATATTTATATCAGCATAGATATATAGGTGTATTAATTCATTCAATCATATTTATTGAGCGCTTATTGTGTGCAGAGCACTGTACTAAGCGCTTGGAAAGTACAATAAGGCAACAAAGAGAAACAATCCCTGCCCACAATGAACTTACAGTTTAGAAGGGGGGAGAGAGACATCAAAACACGTGAACAGGCATCAATAGCATCAATATAAATAAATGTAATTGTAGATATACCGATTTGCCAATAGATTTGCCGATTTGTACATTCCAAGCGCTTAGTACAGTACTCTGCACATAGTAAGTGCTCAATAAATACTATTGAATGAATGAATATACATATACATCATAACAAGTACATACACATTGTGCCTAACTGTTCTAAATCAAGACTTGTGAAGCAAATTTATTTAATAGTAATTGCATTCATTTACCAGTTTATGCATATAAAGCAAGTTAAAATTATCATAAAAACTGATTTTAATTTTACTGTTTGGATGGATGAACCTGGGACCTCAATAGAGCATAAATGGTAGGTGTGCATATAATTGCATCATACATCAAAAACTCATTTCAAAACTTTTCCACACATTCTACATCTGATCCTGAAATCATATCTTTCCACGTAGAAAGCAACTGAACAAAGCTGCCCAGAAATCTTACTCAGTATATATAAATATAATGAGTTTAAAATGAATGAACCAGTTATATGTTAGTTCTCAGTAGGCATTAAATTTAAAGGGTAGAGAACATCGACATTTTTAACGCAGTGGTCTACCAAGTCAAATTTCCCTTTATTGACTTCCTACCTTTCAAGTTCTTCAAAAGACTATATATGCAAAATACGCTGCTAAACAAACATAAGGAAGAACTTTTTGAGAATTTTTTATTACCTGTTCACTGTTCTTCAGAAATATAATGAAGCTATGGCTGAGTGTTTCCAAATGAGCAAGTGACTGTTGCAGATGATTCAGAGTGTCCTCATATGTAACTACAGAATCACCAGCATTGTGATTAGTATCTTCTGTAGGCCTTTTCCTAGGCTTCTCAATAAAATGTTTGACTGCATTTATAGTTTTTTTAGTCATTTCTCTACGGACATCCAGAGGCAACTGGAAAAAAACAACAACATACGCTTTGGTAAGATTCCCTTTCAAAGCAGTTACTGAGAATGCAATAAACTTTCTCTTCCTCTTTTTCATGAGTTCGGGAATACAGGTTGAATCCGTTAATTGATTGATTAATTGATGAAACACTGGAGCCCCATGTTCTGACTCTTACATCAAAGTAATAAGCATGCTTACAGGAAATACAGAAGTTTTACCCTCTTTACATTTTTCCTTTGTGATCTACATGTTCACAACTCTAAATTTACCGTTTGAAAATAGAGCACCAATCAATCAATGGCATTTATTGAGCCCCTATTGTACTGAATCCTGGGAAAGTACAATAAATTTGAGAGACACAATCCCTACCCTGAAGGAGTTTACAATCTCAGGCTTAAAATCTCAGGCCTTTATCCATGCATCTAAATTCTTCTGTAATTTTGGGTGTGGTCTGCTAACTTCTTGTCCTAACAAATTCCACCGGCTTTTGGTTTTGTGTCTACCATCATCAAGCTTCAGTAGTTGTCACCAAGTATCAAGTGGTGAGGGACTTATTGAAAAACAATTCTGGGTACACGTGGCCCTTTAGAATTGTGGAGATGCCAATCACGTCACCTCTCAGGTTCATATTTCCAGACTATGGAATTCTGATCTTTTCCATTCAGTCTGGTACAGAAATTCCTCTTCCTGATCAGCTGGTTGCTATTTTCTCTATTTTTTTTAAATGGAAAACCTATATTTATGAATCTCGCTGAGTATTGACAGATATTAGTGAAATGGAGAAGTTAGAAGATGGAAAAATACTCAGGCTAAGACTACAATGTTGGCAATATCAGGCAGGAGGAATACAAATTTTCAGGTAAGATGCTTTTAGGAGAAAGCTCTACTTCTTCTTAATGGTATTTGTTAAGCACATACCATGTACCAAGCACTGTACTAAGCAGTGAGGTAGATGCAAGCTAATCAGGTTGGACACAATCCCTGTCCCACATGGGGCTCACAGTCTATGGGAGAAAGACAACAGACATTGAAGCTCATTTGACAGATGATAAAACGAAGACCCACAGAATTGAAGTGACTTCTCCAGGTCACAGAGCAGGCAAGTGGCAGAACCCAGGTCCTCAGACTCCCAGGCCCATGTTCTCTCCAGAAGTCCCATCCATTTTAAAAACACTTTTTAAAAACAATTTGTGAAATCACTTCCTATTCTTTCCCTCATCATATTCAACTAGTGTAGCCTAAAGTAATTCTCTTTGAGTAAAGAGTGAACCATAAATGTCTTTATTTGCTAGGCTTCACTGAAATTAGTCCTCTTGTGGAAATGCTAATTGTAGCCATGGTTGTAATTTAAAGAACTGTAAAGGTGAGGCATAAAAGCTGTGATGACTATGTGAATTACTTCTGAAACTAACTCATAATAATACCGCTTTTCACGCCAGCCTTGACTACTGCAATAGTCTCCTCACTGATCTCCGTTGCCTGTCTCTCTTTCCACCTCAGTTCTTACTTCTCTCTATTGCCCAGATCATTTTTCTTAAAAAAAAACCCCAAAAAACCCCAAAAAATCAGGTTATGTCTCACTTCTAAAAATTTTTCAATGGTTGCCTCCTCCCAGCATTAAAAACCAACTCCTTACCATCAGCTTTAAAGCACTGTTTGCCCCCTCCTATCTTACCTCACTGATTTCCTAATACAACCCAGCACACTTTGGTTCCCTAACACCAGCCTTCTCACTTTACCACCTCTTGCCGCCTCCTCCTTCTGGCCTGGAATTCCCTCCCCTTTAAATAAGAAAAACCATCACTCTCCTCACCTTCAAATCCTTAGTAAAATCACATCTCCTCTGCATCTCTTTACCCGACAAAGTCCTCATATCCCTCACTCAATCTTCTGCATGGCCTAGAACTTGGATCTGTACCATTTAACTACTTGACAGTCACCCCATCCTCAGCCACACAGCCCTTACGTTAATGCCTGACTCCTCTGCTATAAACTCACTGTGGGCAGGATTACCGATTCTGTAATACTGTGTTCTCGCAAACACGTAATGCAGTGCTCTGTGCACAGTAA
The DNA here is from genome assembly GCF_004115215.2 of Ornithorhynchus anatinus. Classification (NCBI taxonomy): domain Eukaryota; kingdom Metazoa; phylum Chordata; class Mammalia; order Monotremata; family Ornithorhynchidae; genus Ornithorhynchus; species Ornithorhynchus anatinus. The sequence goes on from NC_041728.1 coordinate 90,458,840, forward strand.
GCGCTCAATGAATAGCAATGGCTGATTAAGGTCATATATATCCAGCTGGATATATTCTGCTTCAAGGGTGAGCTACAGATCTGGACTGTCTTCTCACTTAGCAATTTCATGCTGATGCAAATATTCAGGAATCATTTGATCTAGATGGTGCCTCAAACCATGAAATTGCTCAGCGAGATGATGAAGAGTGAGGCAGTAGGGGAAATAGGATTGAGCCTTAGAGAGACCTGGCAATCAACAGAAGTCAGGCATCCCAAAAATTGTCAAAAGGAAATATTACAAGACTCAGAACAAAACAAATACGTGAATATGTCAGATACATAGCTGGCATTTTAGGAACATATGTGGAACGAGAATCAACCAAAACCTGGCTAAATACCATATGAATTACTCCTTTGTTCCAAGAAATGGCTTGGATCCAAAGACATTGACATTTCTGAGAAGACTGATAAAACAGTTTAGTCTGTGGACAGCTACTGCACTTAATGCAAGCAGTTATCATTCGAAAGACCTTGAACTTACAAACACTGTGTAGTACAGACAATTGATTGGGTAGCTATAACTGAGAAATACAAATCACTAAGAAATACACTCCATTTATAACACAAAAGAGAAATACTAAACATGAGAGGAGGAAAACAGTGAAGCATGATGGTCTAGTGGAAAAAGCATGCGTCTAGGAGCCAGGAAATCTGGGTTCTAATTTCAACTCCACCACCTGCCTGCTGTGTGGCTTTGGGAAAGTCACTTAACTGCTCTGTGCCTCAGTTTCCTCAACTGCAAAATGGGTATACAATACCTGTTCTCTCCCTTACTTGGAACAAGAGCCCCACATGGGACAAGGGCTAACATTAATTTGTATCTATCCCTGCATTTAGAACAGTGTTTGATACATAGTAAGCACTTAACAAATATCATAAAAAACCTAAGAGAAGAAATTCAGATGCAACTTTTTATATAGTTTTAGGAAAATCATAAAATGTTATTACCAAAACTCATTTAGAGAGAGAAAAATGAGAAAAATGGGATTTCTTGCTCTGGTTGCTTAAGTTGTAATATGACACACAGATCTCCATGTTTAACAGATGTGAATTTAAGCTAGATTCAATACTCCTCGGGCATCTTTAATGGGAGGGCAAACTGTTACAGTAAATCTTTCTGGAGTACCAGCTCTTAGGGATTTATTCTAATGTTTCTTCAGCTGTGAAATTTTGTCATTTCCCTGTAAAAGCTAAAAGGAAAATTTACACTAAGCAAAATGCAGAGAAACATAAATCAAGTCGAATATGCATAAAAAAGCTATATTTTTCAATGGTTCATGCGTCTCTTATCAATCTCCATCCTTACCTGGCTCTCACGATGTGTAAATAATTTATGTCTGCCTGTCCCACCCCCATTAGATTGTAAGTTCCCTGAGCTTACTCTGTACTTGGCTTCTGGTACTCTCTCTCCCAATAAATACCATTAACTGAATGGCTTATGTAGATTGAAACTGGTTTGCTTCACTGTGAAATATGTGTAACAACTTGAACAGAATAAAATGTCCATACTATTTTTCTACAATCAATCATTCTGTGATATTCACTAAATGCTTTCTGTGAGCGGGACTCTGTACTAAGGACTTGGAAGACAGTACAACAAAGTCAGTAGAAACAATCCCTAGCCAGTATTAATTAATGTGATTGAATGAATAAGGCAAGTATGAATATGAATAGACAAGTGCGTCTACAGAGTAAGATGGACATTACAATAGATTAGGGATGGGGAAATAGTAGAGTATAAAAAATATTTACACAAGTATTAGGGGGTCCTGGTGAATATCCAAGTGCTTAAGGGGTACAGAGCCAAGTTCATAGTAGACACAGAGTAGGGGGCAGAAAGAGACAAAGCACCGCGTTTTTTCAGCTCCCTTCCCCCCACACATTGCCGACTCGCTCCCTTTGCTCTACCCTCCCACCCCATAGCACCTGTGCATATATGCACATATCTATAATTATATTTATATTAATGCCTGTTTACTTGTTCTGATGTGTATATATATCTATATCTATAATTATATTTATTTATATTGATGCCTGTTTACTTGTTTTAATGTCTGTCTTGCCCCTTCTAGACTCTGAGCTTGCTGTGGGCAGGGACTGTCTCTCTTTGTTGCTGAATTGTACTTTTTAAGCACTTCGTGCAGTGTTCTGCACACAGTAAGCGCTCAACAAATGACTGATTGATTGAATGAATGAATGAATGAATGAATGAATGAATGGGGAAATAAAGAGTGTAGCCTGGGGCTCTAGCAAAGGATGTGATTTTGAAGAGGATTCTGAAAGTGGGGAGAGTTATAAACTGTTAAATAGGAGGCAGGAGGGAGTTACAGACCAGAAGGAGGACATCAGCAAGGGGTCAGTACTGGGATACAAGAGATCCAGGTACAGAAGTGTTAGATGAACAGAACATGTGGGTTGGGTTGTAGTAGAAGATCAGCGAGGTAAGGTAGGAGGGAAAGAGCTGATCGAATGTCTTAAAGCCAATAAAGAATTTCTGTTTGACATAGAGGAGGATGAGCAACCACTGGAAGTTTTTGAGGAGTGGGTAGAAATGGACTTAATTTTTTTTGGAAAAATGGTCTAGGCAGCAGAGTGATGTTATGAACTGGAGAATGGAAAGATAGAATACGGGGAAGTCAGAGAGTAGACTGATGATGTAGTCAAGACAGGATACGATGAATCCTTGGATCAGCTGGATGGAGAGAAAAGGGTGGGTTCTAGAGATATTGTGAAGGTAGAACTGTCAGGATTTTGGGACACAGTGTCTGGACTGAATGAGAGAGATGAGTTGAAGATAAATTTGTGAGACAAAGAGGATGATGGTGCTGTCTACAGTGATAGGAAAGTCAGGAGTTGTTCAGGATTTAGATGGGAAGATGAGGAGTTATGTTTCAGACATGTTAGGTTTGAGATGTCAGCAGAACATCCAGGTAGAGATGCCCTCTAATGTGGGAATCATCCAACTAGAAATGGCAGTTAAAGCCACGGGAGCAAATGAATTCTCCAAGAGAATGTGTATATAAGGAGAATAGAAGGAAGGATAATAGAAGGAGAACAAGAACCCATGCCTGGGGAGTCTCCACAGTTAGATTTTCGGAGGCAGAGGAGGAGCGTGTGAAAGAGTCTGAGAAGGAGCATTCAGAGAGATATGAGAATAACAAGGAGAGGACAGTGTCAATGAAACCAAAGTTAGATGATGTTTCCAGGAGAAGGGGACAGTCTTCAGTATTAAAGATAGTGGAAAAGTCGAGGAAGATTAGGATGGACTACAGGCATTGGCTTTGGCAACAAGGAGGTCATTGGTAACCTTAGAGAGAATCGTTTCCATGGAGTGAAGGGAGAGGAAGCCAGATTTCAGTTGGTCGAAGAGAGGACTGGAAGAGGGGAAGTGGAGGCAGTGGGTGTTGACAACTCACTCATGGAGCCTGCAGAGGAATTGGTAGGAGGGAGTTGGGGCGATAAATGGAGGGAGCTGTGGTGTCAAGGGAGGGTTTTTTTTTTTTTTTAAGAATGGAGGAAACATAGGCATGTTCTAAAGGAGTGGGGCTGGAGTCATACATTTGTCCTTATTCCTTTATTACACAGAGGTATACATATTGAGAAAAACAACGTGTTAGTGTCATTGTGACACAACCATATACTTCAGAGAAGATATGTGACTATCCACTTCCATTTTAGCATTGCATTCACCCACTGCAAAGCATTAAATTGCAACATAATTGAAAGATTATCATTGACTACTTGTTCTGCACCAACCTGAAAGGCTCTATCTTTTTACTGGTCAGTTTCTGTAATGAAATTTTCTATCACACTCTGAGTTTCTGAACAGCTTGAGGCTTTCTACAATCATAGTTTGTATTGAAGAATGTGAATAAAAATAAATTCACTTTCTTATGCATAATAAATCCCAATATTCACTATTATTGTTTGCATTTTATAGTTTTTAATAAAATATTCAAACACCCATTTGCACTTTCCATTTTAAAATAATTTTCTGCTTGTGTGTAAATATAACACATTTCAAGCTACATTGTTTTGGAAGAAAATATCAGATTGACTTAAGTTACAGAAAAGGAAAATGTTATACAAGTCATAAATTTATACATGAATGTGTAAAGAACAAAAATCTTGGCAAAATTTATGATCCTCTGGGTTTCTGAATAGCCTTGATTAGTAACATGATAGTCATGGAATAAGGCTACAAAGTGTTTCTCTAAAATTTGCCTGCCTCATAAACCAGCCTCACTGTAGAGGATAGGATCATAACTTTAAGGTGTAAAAATAGAAAACCACTAAACATGGAAAATAACAGAGTGGAGCAGTCTTACAAGAGAAATGACACGTAACTCTATGCAGTATGCTATATTCATAAGTACATGTGCTCCCATCATGACTAAAATCACAACTCTTCCAAGACGTCTTGACCAACTAAGCCCTCATTTACCCTACACCTTTTCCCTCTGGAGTCACCTATGCATTTGGATCTGTAATAATTATAATATTAATAATGATAGCCATTATTATTATTATGGTATTTGTTAAGCGCTTACTACATACTCAGCAGAACACTCATCTAAGCGCTGGGGTAGATTCTCTCTGACCTCCCTTCCTCCTCTCTCGCCCCGCTCCGGTCTATTCTTCACTCCGCTGCCCGGCTCATCTTCCTGCAGAAACGATCTGGGCATGTCACTCCCCTTCTTAAACAACTCCAGTGGTTGCCTATCGACCTCCGCTCCAAACAAAAACTCCTCACTCTAGGCTTCAAGGCTCTCCATCACCTTGCCCCTTCCTACCTCTCCTCCCTTCTCTCTTTCTACCGCCCACCCCGCACGCTCCGCTCCTCTGCCGCCCACCTCCTCGCCGTCCCTCGGTCTCGCCTATCCCGCCGTCGACCCCTGGGTCACGTCCTCCCGCGGTCCTGGAACGCCCTCCCTCCTCACCTCCGCCAAACTGATTCTCTTTCCCTCTTCAAAACCTTACTTAAAAATCACCTCCTCCAAGAGGCCTTCCCAGACTGAGCTCCTCTTCCCCCTCTACTCCCTCTGCCATCCCCCCTTTACCTCTCCGCAGCTAAAGCCTCATTTTCCCCTTTTCCCTCTGCTCCTCCACCTCTCCCTTCCCATCCCCACAGCACTGTACCCGTCCGCTCAACTGTATATATCTTCGTTACCCTATTTATTTTGTTAATGAATTGTACATCGCCTTGATTCTATTTAGTTGCCATTGTTTTTACGAGATGTTCTTCCCCTTGACGCTGTTTAGTGCCATTGTTCTTGTCTGTCCGTCTCCCCCGATTAGACTGTAAGCCCGTCAAACGGCAGGGACTGTCTCTATCTGTTGCCGACTTGTTCATCCCAAGCGCTTAGTACAGTGCTCTGCACATAGTAAGCGCTCAATAAATACTATTGAATGAATGAATGAATAAAAGGTAATCAGGTTGTCCCATGTGGGGCTCACAGTCATAATCCCCATTTTACAGATGAGGTAACTGAGGCATAGAGAAGTGAAGTGACTTGCCCAAGGTCACACAGCAGACAAGTGGCAAAGCCAGGATCAGAACCCACATCCTTTGACTCCCAAGCCCGTGCCCTTACCACTAAGGCATGATGCTTCTCTACCTTCTAAGCCCTTGATATTAATTCCATCCTCAGCCCCATAGCCTTTATATCTGTCTCCTCCTCTACACTGTAAACTCCCAATGGTAGGCAGGGAATGTATCTACCAACTCTGATGTACTGTTCTCTTCCAAGCACTCAGTATGGTGTTCTGCACACGGTAAGCTCTCAATAAATACAATTGATTGATTGATAATTAAAGATTTATAACCAAATAGGTGGAGATACATTGGGACCATCCTAATAATTCTACCAGATTGAGTATGATGGTAATCTTAAAAACAAATCTAGGCATTAATCTGGAACAGTGAAGAAAATTAATTGGAATACAGACTCATCATGAGGGCTGCACTATCTGAAGCCTGGACCTTGGGCCTGAATGCCTCGTGGGCCCCTCAACAGTGTGGCTTAGTGGAAAGAGCACAGGCTTGGGAGTCAGAGGTCGTGAGTGCTAATCCCAGCTCTGCCACTTGCCTTCTGTGTGACTCTGGACAAGTCACTTAACTTCTCTGTGACTCAGTTACCTCATCTGTAACATGAGGATTAAGACTGTGAGCCCCACATGGGACAACCTGCTTACCTTGTATCTACCCCTACGCTTAGAACAGTGCTCGGCACCATAATTATTATTATTATTATCCATGAAACAGATTACATCATGTGAAGTGCTGTGTAAGGATGTCGTTAGAGTGGTGCCATCCTTAGAGGGGAGGGAGATGTGGGTGGCTTGGGTTTGGCAGACATGTCCAGTTAAGCAGTTCATTCATTCATTCAATCGTATTTATTGAGCATTAATGTGTGCAGAGCACTGTGTTAAGCAATTGGAAAGTACAATTTGGCAACAAATAGAGACAATCCCTACCCAACAATGGCTCGTGGTCTTGGGCTAGCTGTTGCCAAGCAGCCTTCCTAGTTGCCTATTCCCTGCAATTTTATAAGAATCAGACATTCATACATCAGTTGCCTCATAATAGTATCTTTGAAAAGGTCTATGTAAGCCATTGTCTTCATAATCCCACAACTAGGAGAGTATGATTTGGAAAGTTGTCTGAGGGCCCCCCCTCCCTCCCAGGACCAAGGTCCCTGGGCTGGCGCTCTTTCAGCCCCTGTGCTAATTTGGTCCTGTATATAACATCCTACTCCTGCGGAAAAGGACAGGAGGGAGAGTGGTCCACAGCAGGACCCCCATAAAGTTACTATTTGGGGATCTGAGGTAGGAGATCTGCAAACAGGGCAGAAAGAAGGAATGTTAAATTCACAATTGAAGAAAAACCTCATGATGTGCCATAGCTGTGGATACTTGTAAAATAATTACAAAAAACAGATCACCCCCATCTACATTAAGTAGTGACAAGGCAACTCATAGCAGAGGATGTAAGACTTGCACAACGTAAAGGGTGCAAGTAAAAGTGACAGCACAAACCTGCATTTCAAATGCATGCAAGGCCACTTGCCATGCACATGACTCATATGGGGTTGGCTATACACAAGTTGGGCACACTGAGCTCAATGATTAAAAAAAAAAAATCTCACTATTCACAAATAGGGCTATTTAAGGTGCTAAAGGATGTCTATAGAGACTATTCAACAACAGGCATTGCACAGAAAACGTTATATAAATGCATAATTTTCCAATTGACTTTTTCCCGTAATCTACATAAAACTGATGAGACAATTTACCTTGAGGGATGTGAAGCGCTCCTATGACTCCTATAACGTTTCTAATGGTAAGGGTGTTAACTATCCTATTTCCCAGCTGACATACCTGACATATTCACAGCAGATCAGTTTTTAAGTAAGCCTGATTTGTGGCTTAAGCTGAACTTCAAAGACAGAAAAGGTTAGTGCAGTCAATCATATTTATTGAGCTCTGACTGTGTGCGAAGCACTGTACTAAGCGCTTGGAAGAGTACAAGACAATAATAAAGAGACACATTCCCTGCCCACGACGAGCTCACACTCGAGAGGGTCCTTGATAATTTACGGAGTACTTCCTTAGTAAGAGTAAAAACGATGAATATGTGGAAATGGCCTGGGAAGGTCAATAAAGGATCTGAGCTTGAAGGAAGAACTTTATATGAGTAAGAGGGAAAAGAATCTGTTTAGAAATCCCCACAATACTCCACCCCTGTTTAACAGATTCAAGTTACTGATATGATCCTTGTACATCCCTGGTACCCCTTGCCCACTTCTTCTCTTGGCCCTGGAACTCCTTTCTCTTTCATATCTGACAGACCACCACTCTCCCCACCTTCAAAGCCAACCCCAAATCACATCTTCCCCAAGAGGCCTTCACCAGCTAAGCCCTTATTTCCCCTATCAATCGATAGTATTTATTGAGCACTTACTGAAGAGCACTGTCTTAAGCACTTGGGGGAGTACAATATAATTTGGTAGATGTGTTCCCCGGCCCCAAGGAGCTTAGGGACTGTAGGGGGAGAAAGACATTAGAATAAATTTTGGATACATACATTAGTTCATTCATTCATTCATTCAATTTTACTTATCGAGCACTTACAGTGTGCAGAACACTGTACAAAGCACTTGAAACTCTCCCTCCTGCACCACCTTTGCACTTGGATCTGTACCCCATTAAACACCTGATATTTATCCCACCCTTAGCACACAGCACTTGTGTACATATCCTCCCATTTCCCCTACTTGTAATTTATATTACTGTCTCCCGCTCTAGATTATAAACTACTTGTGGGCAGGGAACCTAACACCTCTGTTGTACTGTAATAATAATAATGTTGGTATTTGTTAAGCGCTTACTATGTGCAGAGCACTGTTCTAAGTGCTGGGGTAGATACTGGGTAAACAGGTTGTCCCACGTGAGGCTCACAGTTAATCCCCATTTTACAGATGAGGTAACTGAGGCACAGAGAAGTTAAGTGATTTGCCCACAGTCACACGGCTGACAAGTGGCAGAGCCGGGAGTCGAACCCAAGACCTCTGACTCCGAAGCCCAGGCTCTTTTCACTGAGCCACGCTGCTTCTCTAAATAAAGATGGCATTGACATTTTCGTGAAAACAATTTTCATTTAAAACATTTAAAAACATATCGAAACCTTAGATCAGCAAGTGGCGGGCGGGGGGGTGTGGGGGGAGAGGGGTGGCGGGAATGAATAGAGTACCTGATCATTTAAGAGAGAAATCAAGTGAATTACCAGATCAGTTTTCTCTTGGTGCACTGCCTTGCATTTTTACAGGTTGAATTTCAATTGGATGCGACTTAGCCATATTTTGATTCATTTAGAATGCCTGCTTTATTTCTTTCCTCTCACCGGGATTTCTGACACCAAAGAAATGCCCGCATACCTCATTAATGTGGTGCTTAGTCCCCCTTCCAAATCATTAATGAAGGCTGTTAAATAAGACCTCCAAAATAACACCAACTCCTGTGGCATCCCACTAAGATTCTCCTGGGTCAAATACATTACCATTTATTAGTACCCTTTGTTTACAGACTTTCGGCCAATTTTCAATCTGAAGTCTTACTCAATTTGAAGTAATTGTACAAGTTCAGAGAGGCACTACTTATTCAATTTGTCAATAGTGAACACCATGATGACCACAAATTTGCTTTTGAAGCCAAGTTCTTTAAGGTTTTTTGTAGTTATTTGGTAGGAGAAGGTTTGACACCTGTCTTCATGTTCTATCAACGAGGAACTGAATAATACAGTTATTATCTTTGGGATAATCTCAGGGGGACATGAAGTAGTGGGATAGCCCGGAATTAATTCAAACTGCAGTTCTTTTTATAGGTAAACAAAAGCTAGTATGCTCATCGTAGCAGCCCTAAATTTGCTTTTTACACAACACAAACTAAGACATAGAGAGGATTGTGAAACACTATCAATGCTAAAGAATAATGATTCGGGGGCAAAGGCAACAGCCCATTTTGATATCAATCTAGGCTGTCATGCCATTAGTGAAAAACTAGTATGATATCGGTATTGTAGTGAGCTTTGCAAAAGCAAGAAGAAATACTTCCAGCTTAGTCAAATGCTAATTACTGTGCTGTTATTAATTTTAGTGATAGCATTTTACAAAGGATGTGGAGAACCTGGAGAAGGTTCAGAGAGAAGTCACAAACATGGAAAATAAATTCTAAAAGAGTAAGGTAAGACACTGGAATTATTTAGCCTGAAGAAGAGAAGACCAAAGGATAATTGATTAACTGTCTTGAAGTAAATGAGCTGGCCCAGGACATTTGGAAGCACATGCAGTCTGACCACTAGAGGTGGGGTAGTGGGGCACACCTGTGGGGTAAGTGAAATGAATCATGAAATGCATTTCTTTCTTCCCACCTCCTCCCCTTCCATCCCATGCTGGAGAACCTATGCCAGGCCTGAATAACAATAATTATAACAGTTATCTGTTATCTGGCAAGCACTTACTATGTGCCAAGCACTGTATTCATTCATTCATTCATTAGTATTTATTGTGCGCTTACTATGTGCACAGCACTGTACTAAGCGCTTGGAATGTACAATTGGGCAACAGACAGAGACAATCCCTGCCTACTAACGGGCTCACAGTCTGAATGGGGGAGACAGACAGCAAAGCAAAACAGAACAAAATAAAACAGGACAACATCATAATAATAATAATGTTGGTATTTGTTAAGCGCTTACTATGTGCAGAGCACTGTTCTAAGCGCTGGGGTAAACACAGGGGAATCAGGTTGTCCCACGTGGGGCTCACAGTCTTAATCCCCATTTTACAGATTAGGGAACTGAGGCACAGACAAGTTAAGTGACTTGCCCACAGTCACACAGCTGACAAGTGGCAGAGCTGGGATTCGAACTCATGAGCCCTGACTCCAAAGGCCATGCTCTTTCCACTGCGCTACGCTGCTTCTCATGAAGATAAATTCAATAGTATTTATTGAGCGCTTACTATGTGCAGAGCACTGTACTAAGCGCTTGGGATGAACAAGTCGGCAACAGATAGAGACAGTCCCTGCCGTTTGACGGGCTTACAGTCTAATCGGGGGAGACGGACAGACAAGGAGATATACATCTCATTAACAAAATAAATAGGGTAATTAATAATATATACAAATGAGTACAATGCTGAGAGGAGGGGAAGGGGGAACAACAGAGGGTGGGGGGAGGGGAGGAGGAGCAAAGGGAAAGGGGAGGCTCAGACAGGGAAGGCCTCCTGGAGGAGGAGAGCTGTACTAAATGCTAGGATAGATACAATATATAATAATAATAATGATGGTACTTGTTAAGCGCTTACTATGTGCTAAGAACTGTTCTAAGCATTAGGGTAGATAAAAGGGGTTCGCAGTCTTAATTCCCAGTTTACAGATGGGGAAACTGACGTACAGAGAAATTAAGTGACTTTCCCAAAATCACACAGCAGGATTAGAATCCACCCATGTATGCAGCTCAGACACAGTTCTTGCCCCAAATGGGGTACTTAGTCTAGGGAGGTAGGAGAACAGTTATGTAATCCTCATTTTACAGATGAGGAAACTGAGGTACACAGAAATTAAGTGGCCCCACCCCTCACTGATTCCAATAACAAATCTACATATAAAGTCAAGGTTTTAACTTCTCAGGGAGGGAGGGTGGGGTATTCAAAAAAGTCTCATTATTAAACTTACAACAAAGCTTCTTCCTTTGGGAGAGCCAAATTGGGGCCTCCTATATCCCCCAAATAGGGCCAAAATCAGCCATCCTATATGTCTGATTATTATGGAACAACACGGAATTAGGAACTTCATCCAGGATGCAGTTGTCGGAACCCAGAGACCATGGCTGAAACAGATTCTCATAAGCCAGGATTTCTCCCTTTACTTATCCTTGTTCCTCTCCCAGTACAACCCAGTTCACATGCTTGACTCCTCTCAAGTCACACTAGTCATGGTGCCTCATTCACTTATCTCTCATGGCTGATTTCTTATTCATGTTCTCTTCCCTCCCAGAGTTCCTTCCCCCTTCACTTTTGGCAGACCTTTTGCTCTCCCCATCTTCATGGCCTTTCTGAAATCATATCCCCTCCAAGATCTCCCCACCTTATTTTGCCCTCTATTGACATTTCAGCATCACCTAATTACTTGGGCACTAACCCACCCCATCTCTGGTACCATGTAGTTTTACATTCTGTTGCTTCTCCTGATCATTAGAGTGATTCTCTTACTTGTACGGGGATCATTTTTCTACAAACTTTTCAGTCCACATTTCCCCAGTCCTCAAGAACCTCCATGGTTGCTCATCCACCTCCACATCAAACAGTAACTCCTTACCACAGGCTTTAAAGCACTCGATCACCTTTCCCCCTCCTAAGTTACCTCCAGGACCTCCCACTACAACCCAGCCCACACACTTCACTCCTCTAATGCCAACCTACTCACTGAAACTTTATCTTGTCTGTCTCACTGCCAATCCCTCGCCCACGTCTGGCCTGGAAATCCTTGTCTCTTCATATCCGACAGACATTCACTCTTCCCACCTTCAAAGCCTTATAAAAACACATTTCTTCCTTCCCCAACAAAGCCCTCATTTCCTCTTCTCCCATGTCCTTCTATGTTACCCCTCCACTAGGATTTGCATCCTTAATTCACCCCTCTTTCAGCCCCATAGCACTTTATTTTACTGTGCCTCATAGCATATGTACCTGTAATTCAATCCATTTATATTAATGTCTGTATTCCCTGCTTGACTATAAGCTAGTTGTAGACAGAGAACGTGTCTACCAACTCTGTTATATTGTATTCTTCCAAGTGCTTACCGCAGCGCTCTGCACACAGTAAGCATTCAATAAACACAATTGACTGATTTTAATTTATTTTGGTTTGTCTCCTACCTTGATTGCAAGCTCCTTGAAGGCACAAATCAGGTCTACTAACCTTACTTTGCTCTCCCAGGTGCGGAGTACAGTGCTCTGCACAAAGTAAGCACTTACTAGATAGTATTTGATTAAATCGGTTTCATAAATTTGAAAAAAAATGCTATAGAAAATGTAGCAGTCGAGGTTTACCAGGAAATTATTTAAAGTGCCTTAAGTTCAAGACTAACTGGGCTCAGCAGATGGTCTGGCTACCAGAAATCAGACACCATGTGGTTTGACCATGAAGCTGGCTGCCTCAGAGCTTTGCTTGGGGAAGAGGCATCTGTATGTCAAAACATGTTCATTTTCTACTTTCCAGATATTTAGGAGTGAGATGATCCTTTTTCATAGTTCTGAATATTCATCTATGGATGCATATCCATTACCACTTGAAAAGCACTTGGGGTAAAAACATAAATGATGATGATGATGGTGGTGGTATTTGTTAAATGCTTACTATGTGCCAAGCACAGTTCTAAGTAATCAGGTTGTCCCAAGTGAGGCTCACAGTCTTAATCCCCATTTTACAGATGAGGTAACTGAGGCACACAGAAGTTAAGTGAATTGCCCAAAGTCACACAGGTGATAAATTGCAGAACTGGGATTAGAACCCATGACCTCTGACTCCCAAACCCAGGCTCTTTCCACGAAGCCGTACTGCTTCTCTATATGGTCCGTAAATAGTCTACTGCCCATCGATACTTACTGCACTTTTTGACTGTTAAGGATAAGAATTCACATAACAAGGCAGATTCATTTTATCCAATGTCCAGAAAATGTCTAGCTAAGGAAATCTGGGTGGATTTTTGACCTATAAGAGGGGCAAGATACAGCAGGAAGGAGCAGTATGAGGGTGGAGTCGGATGGAAGGAGCTACTAACAGTTTTGTGCAACTAACGGAAAATCCTTCCAACTCTCATAACAATAATGATACTTATTAAGTGTTTTCTATGTACAAAGCACTGTCCTAAACACTATGGCAGATACAAGATAATAAGCTTGGTCAAAATTTCCTGTCCCATTGTGTGGCTCACAGTCTGACAGGTTTTTTATTCCCATTTTACAGATAAGGAACTGAGGCACTGGGAAGTTAAGTACCTTGCCTAAGGTCACATGGCAGTTATGTGCTCGAGCTGGGACCAGACCCTTGGTTCCCTAAATCCCAAGCCTGTGCAGTTTCTACTATCACCTGCTTTGGAACAGCCAAATAATTTGCATGAGGAAACAATTTCCTTGAAACGTGACTCAAATTCACATGAACCGAGTCAGAATATTCATCTGTACATTTAATAATTGTATGCATAGTGATAATATGACCGAATTATCTGTATGGCCTCCAAATATCAAAAAAATATGAAAGTGTTGGTTTAATTTGCTATGTTTAGTCTCTTTCACCAAGGCACTCATCCAACATGCTATTTTAGAAAAAACGGTGATTTATTTTTTGGATTCTATCCACATTCACAAAAAATTTGGTTCTCGACAATCGAAGGCACATCTAATAATAATGATAATAATAATAATAATGTAGTTGTTAAGCTACAGTCTAAAAGTATTGAAAACTAAAAGAGTATGTACAATTACCTGATATTTAATTGACAAAAAATCACATGTAAGTAGCTTGAACAAGTTATATTGAGGTCACATATTAATTTATATGCTATATACATATTCTTTCTCTCTATATAAACTAATGCACATTAGTACAGTGCTAAGCACTTAGTACAGTGCTTTGCACACAGTAAGTGCTCAATAAATAGAGTGAATAAATGAATAAACACAAATCTACGGTAAGCTAATTTGGTAGTTGTCACAGACTGAACCCTATCTCTGGACATTTCTCCACTGAAGCTCCCAAACAGCTACCTGTCAAATCACTCCACATGGTTTCTGACAGCCAGATCACCAGTTTGGCCCTGGCAGTCTTAGCTCTGATGGCCTGACATATCATATAAAGTTTAACATTATCATCAACATCATCTTCAGGAGATGATGATGGGCTCTCGTTACGGGCTCTCGTTATATCCCGGCTAGACTACTGTGTCAGCCTTCTCTCTGACCTCCCTTCCTCCTCTCTCGCCCCGCTCTGGTCTATTCTTCACTCCGCTGCCCGGCTCATCTTCCTGCAGAAACGATCTGGGCATGTCACTCCCCTTCTTAAACAACTCCAGTGGTTGCCTATCGACCTCCGCTCCAAACAAAAACTCCTCACTCTAGGCTTCAAGGCTCTCCATCACCTTGCCCCTTCCTACCTCTCCTCCCTTCTCTCTTTCTACCGCCCACCCCGCACGCTCCGCTCCTCTGCCGCCCACCTCCTCGCCGTCCCTCGGTCTCGCCTATCCCGCCGTCGACCCCTGGGTCACGTCCTCCCGCGGTCCTGGAACGCCCTCCCTCCTCACCTCCGCCAAACTGATTCTCTTTCCCTCTTCAAAACCCTACTTAAAAATCACCTCCTCCAAGAGGCCTTCCCAGACTGAGCTCCTCTTCCCCCTCTACTCCCTCTGCCATCCCCCCTTTACCTCTCCGCAGCTAAAGCCTCATTTTCCCCTTTTCCCTCTGCTCCTCCACCTCTCCCTTCCCATCCCCACAGCACTGTACTCGTCCGCTCAACTGTATATATTTTCATTACCCTATTTATTTTGTTAATGAATTGTACATCGCCTTGATTCTATTTAGTTGCCATTGTTTTTACGAGATGTTCTTCCCCTTGACGCTGTTTATTGCCATTGTTCTTGTCTGTCCGTCTCCCCCGATTAGACTGTAAGCCCGTCAAACGGCAGGGACTGTCTCTATCTGTTGCCGACTTGTTCATCCCAAGCGCTTAGTACAGTGCTCTGCACATAGTAAGCGCTCAATAAATACTATTGAATGAATGAATGAATGAATGAATGAGAAGCAGCAAGGAGTAGTGGAGAGAGCCCGGGCTTGGGAGTCAGAGGTCATGGGTTCTAATCCTGTCTCCGTCACTTGTCTGCTCTGTGACCTTGGGTGAGTCACTTTACTTCTCTGGGCCTCAGTTTCCTCATCTGTGAATGGACAACTGTGAGTCCCATATGGGACAGGGATTGTCTGACCCGATTTTCTTCTATCCACCCCAGCAATTAATACACTGCTTGGCAAATAGTAAGCACTTAACAAATACCGTAATTATTATTATTTTTATCCACATTATCATCATCATCACCATCAATGGTATCTGAGCACTTACTATGTGCAGAGCACTGTACTAAGTGCTTAGAAGAGTACAACAGAGTTGGTAGACATATTCCCTGCCTGTGTTGACCTTAGAATCAACTTTAATGTTTTCTATGATGATCTTTTCTAGTTTGTGGTATGAGGTAAATCCTGACTCTGATCTTGTCTGATTTAGAGTTCTGATTCAGCTATGATTACTAGAGCCTCCAGAGAACTCTCAACTGCATCCTGTTACGAATTTCTAAACCCAGATCTTCCTCTGATGGCCCTGGTTGGGGACTACACAACAAATTGACTCTAACTCTGATGATCCTTCAGGAAAAGCCTCATTGGTGTTTAATAAAAATGACTCGCATTATCATGAGTTATGAATTAAGGATATTTATTTTGGAGACACATTTATCATAATGGGTAATGCTATGATAGATAATGAGGTTTTTCCTTTTTGTGCTTAATCAGAGTACATGGGAGTCAGGGAGAATAAATGTACCTCCGGTCCAAAAGCTAAAGTACCAGACTGTGTGGATGTGAAGTAGTCGACTATGTAATGTTTCATTTTCCACAAAAATGTCATACTATCTATTAGATTGTGTGATGCTTAATCTTCTTAACGACCTAAATACTGGCAACAAGTTTAAGCATCCACCTAAAGAAATGTATGAACACAGGCATCAAGGAAGATCTCTTTGACTCCTTTTCTCTTTTCACACCAGCCAATGGGAGGGAAACCTGAAGCTGAAGGAAAACTTTTTTTGTACTCAGAACAAAGCAGTCTAACCCTTCCATCAATCGATTATTACCAGTTGTGACGTGTCTTAGCATCGATCGGTGGGTTGTGAGTGACCCCTGGAAATTCAGCTTCTTAAAGCCCCTTTTCTGCTCTAAAATTGGCAATTTCCATACCTACTTAGCCTGTCTCAGAATTTAAATGAATAATAATAATAAAATAATTGTGGTATTTGTTAAATGCTTACTACGTGCCAAGCACTGTACTAAGCGCTGGAGTAATAATATAATGTTGGTATTTGTTAAGCACTTACTATGTGCAGAGCACTGTTCTAAGCACTGGGGTAGATACAGGGTAATCAGGTTGTCCCATGTGAGGCTCACAGTCTTCATCCCCATTTTCCAGATGAGGTCACTGAGGACCAGAGAAGTTAAGTGCCTTGCCCACAGTCACACAGCTGACAGGTGGCAGAGCTGGGATTCCAGCCCATGGCCTGTGGCTCCCAAGCCCAAGATCTTTCCACTGAGCCACGCTGCTTCTCTAAATACAAAATAATCAGGACAGACATAATTCTTGTTCCTCATGTGGCTCACAGTCTAAGTAGGAGGGACACTAGTTATTTAATTCCCATTTTAGAGATGAGGAGACTAAGGCAGAGGGAAGTTAGGTGATTTGCCCAAGGTCACTCACAGAAGGCAGGTGGCAGAGCTGGGATAATAATAATAATAATGGTATTTGTTAAGTGCTTACTACATGCAGAGCACTGTTCTAAGCGCTGGGGTAGATACAGGGTCATCAGGTTGTCCCACTTGAGGCTCACAGTCTTAATCCCCATTTTACAGATGAGGGAACTGAGGCACAGAGAAGTGAAGTGACTTGCCCACAGTCACACAGCTGACAAGTGGCAGAGCCGGGATTCGAACCCACGACCTCTGACTCCCAAGCCCGTGCTCTTTCCACTGAGCCATGCTGCTTCTCAGATCCTCTGACTCCCAGGTCTGTGCCCTTTCTACAAGACCACAAGATCAGGGGTGAGTGGAAAAGTATTCACTTGCAAGAAAACCCATTTTGTAAGATGTCAGGGAAAACCTCCTGCAGGTAGTTCTCAGAACAAGTTCAAGACAATAAGAAAGCAAGGAAATTTCCCCAGATCACAACACAGACGGGAGGAGGGGCAGTGTTGGGGGAAGAGAAGCAGTCGTGGGACAATGGTTAAAAATTTTAAGTGTCCACCCATCAATAGTGACACCTCTCTACAATGGCTCTGCAGACAGTGGTACAGATCTGGGATCCCCCAATGAAACACAGGTTCAGGGTTTCAAAAAGCTTCTTGACGACATTATGATATACTCCATGCGCACAAAATTTTCTTGGCTTGACAACTGGGAAGCTCTAGACAGCTGGATCTCAACCAGTCTTTCCAATAGGAGTAGTGTGTTTTCAAATTCTATTATCAGGTCTGGCAAGGAATTTTATTTAATGGTATTTGTTAAATGCTTAGTAGGTGCGAGCACTGTACTAAGCATTGGGATAGATATGAGCTAATCAGGTTGGACAGAGTCCCTTGTCCCACATGGGACTCACAGTTTCAATCCGCATTTTACAGTTGAGGTAACAGAGGCACAGAGAAGCTAAGTGATTTGCCCATGGTCAAACAGCGGACAAATGGTGGAGCTGGGATCAGAACCCAGATCCTTTTGAGTCCCGAGCCCGTGCTAGCGCTACGTTACTTCTTGCAAGGCAACAAAGGGGAAAAAAAACCCAGCATGACCTAAGAAGCCAAAAAGTTGGTTGTCTATATTTCCCAGATATCCCTGGTGCTGTGGGAAATACAACCGAATGACTGATCGATTAAGTCTGCCTTTATTCCTAGAAAGTGAGTTATGCTCACCTCTGGGGTGGCTCATATTTAGAAAAAAATTTAGCTACCTGCCTCCCTGCCAAAAGGAAATCTGCCCTCCATTTGCTTTGAGATGAGGTGAAGTTTTTCTCTCTCTGCTTAACTGAGACTAGAATAAAATAGCCCAGGACATAAAGACTTTGGAAATTAGTGATTCCACCCATTTTCTGAGCCAAAGCCTTAGATCAGGAGCGGAAATGTGCTCTGCATGCTTTAACCTGAGCACATGGTGAGGAGCTTTTATAATTAGGCAATCCATCTTAGTTGGGGAACCTACATTTGCAACCTTTCCAACTGTAATATTAATTAAACATTGATTTTGGCTATTATTCTGGCTAGGAAACTTTTAACCAATATTTACCAGGACTTCTGTAGAGCCAGAATCCAGATTCTAGCCAGCTTCTTTAACCTCTTTTCTTCTTTTGGAGGGCCCACGTCGCAAGCCAATCAATAGGCTTACTTCTTGGCCAGAAGGAAAGAGCAATATGGCCCTGGCCTTTCAAAGAACTTCCCCATTCTTTGCCCTCAAGTTTCTCCAATCTACCCCTGGGCTTTTCCTAATCTGCCCTCCATCCTCTTCATTCTTTCCCCCTTCTTTTAAACACAGATTTTAACACTTTTTCCCCCACCACTTTCCATGACTCCTGTGTGGAAAATACCCCCACCTCACCCCTGTGCTACCTGGAGCTAGGAGTATAAAATAAACCAGTCCTGTATAGGTGATGTGTTATAAAACTGAAACAGGTATAAATTTAGAAACACTTGTGAGCAGGGAATGTGTTTATTCCTATATTGTACTCTCCCAAGTCTTAGTACACTGTTTTGCACACAATAAGCTCTCAATAAATATGAATGAATGAAATGCCTAAAATTGAAGTCTGCCTCTGTATTCAATAATAATAATGACAATAATGGTATTTGTTCAGCACTTACTATATGCCAGGCACTTTACTAAGCACCGGGGTTGATACAAGCAAATCAGGTTGGACAGAGTCCTTGTCGCACATGAGCCTCGCAGTCTTAATTCCCATTTTACAGATGAGGTAACTGAGGCACAGGGAAGTTAGTGACTTGCCCAAGGTCACACAGCAGACAAATGGCAAAGCCAAGATTAGAACATAGGTCCTTCTGACTCCCAGGCCTATGCTCTACTCATTCAATCGTATTTATTGAGCGCTTGCTCTGTGCAGAGCACTGTACTAAGTGCTTGGAAAGTACCATTCGGCAATAGAGAGAGACAATCCCTGCCCACAACAGGCTCTACCCACTAGATCACGCTGCTTTATATGAATGATGAAATAATGAGCTCAACTTTCCCATACCTGAAAGAGCATTATGTGAAGCAAAGATTGTGGTAATTTGTATGTATGTTTACATCTTTGCCCCACACAATATTATAATGTTAAATCTGCATGCCCATAGAAATGCAGATAGTTGAACTTCAATGAAAAGCACAAAAAGGTAAGATTTTTCATCCTATTCAATTTCATTACTCAGTGCAAATGGACAGCTGTCAGGACCCAAGGCCACTAACAGGGAATCCTCTAAGGCAAATCTTTCCACATCCACATCACCGGTGGTAATTCATTTTATATGCTGTAACAGATTATCAGATGAGAATGACCACCACCTATTCATCTTACTTATCAGTAGAATCCACCTAACCATATTAAAACATACTGGGATGCTTCACCCAGCAACAGGACAGCAGAAACAGCTGGTCTAGTGGAAAGAGCACGGGCCTAGGAGTCAGAGGATGCAGGTTCTAATCCCGGCTCTGCCACATGTCTGCTGTGTGACCTCGGGCAAGTCACTTCCTTTCTCTGTGTTGGTT
Organism: Ornithorhynchus anatinus; assembly: GCF_004115215.2. Taxonomy (NCBI): domain Eukaryota; kingdom Metazoa; phylum Chordata; class Mammalia; order Monotremata; family Ornithorhynchidae; genus Ornithorhynchus; species Ornithorhynchus anatinus. The sequence goes on from NC_041728.1 coordinate 90,478,998, forward strand.
ACCTCATCTGTAAAATGGGATTAAGACTGTGAGCCCCAAGTGGGATAGGGACTGCATCTAACCTGATTATCTTCTATGTACCACAGGGCTTAGAACAGTTCTTGGCAAACAGTGAGCACTTAATACCATAGTTATTATTATTATTATTATTGTTATTATTATTATTAGAAGCACACTGAAATATCAACATTTTGCTAAAACGAAGACAACGGAAACTAATGTGGAAAATCTTGATTGAAAATTCTCATTAATAGTAAAATACATTCTCAACTGACATTTAAAATATTAAATTACCTTGGTTACAGCCTTCGGAGAAAATGTAAGCGCGTCGACCACTGTGACAATATCACTCGGTTGGAGTCGGTCAAAGTACTTTCCACAGACTTCATATGCGTGAAGCCACTCGGGAAATGACTCCGGTGCTTTTTTAATGAGCTGAGGGTCTCCAGTCCAGAACAGTTTTTGCAACCAGATGGTATACAGAGAGCTTGGTGAGAGCATACTTCCATCTTTCTCAGGGATTTTGGAAGCGAGTTTGGAAATGGATAAAATATTCTGACTTGTTAGAACTGGTTCCAGTGCTCCTAGAGGGCTCACATTCTCATCAGTAAGCTTTTTGTAGTTAAGTCCTAAAGGTAGGAAGATAGAAAAACCAAAATACATTTGTAAATCCACTATAAGAAACCACTCCTCCTGACAATCCTTACAGAGTACCACGAAAACAGAAGGAATTCTGGTTGTTCATTCAAATTTTCCAGACACGCTGGAGCCTAAGCGAGATCCAGCCATGGAGAGTCTTAGGAAAGCTAAGGCCTTAGGAGCCTTGAGAGATAATAAAAACAATAATAATAATAATAATAATGATGACGTTTGCACTTACTATGTGCTGAGCACTGCTCTAAGTGCTGGGGTAGATATAAGGTTATCAGGTTGTCAAAGAGCCCGGGCTTTGGAGTCAGAGGTCATGAGTTCAAATCCCGGCTCTGCCACTTGCCAGCTGTGTGACTGTGGGCAAGTCGCTTCACTTCTCTGTGCCTCAGTTACCTCATCTGTAAAATGGGGATGAAGTCTGTGAGCCCCACGTGGGACAACCTGATTCCCCTGTGTCTACCCCAGCGCTTAGAACAGTGCTCTGCACATAGTAAGCGCTTAACAAATACCATCATTATTATTATTATGTGGGGCTTACAGTCTTAATCCCCATTTTACAGATGAGGTAACTGAGGCACAGAGCAATTAAGTGACTGGCCCAAAGTCACACGGCTGACAAGTGATACAGGCGGGATTAGAACCCACAGCCTCTGACTCTCAAGCCCATGCACTTTCCACGAAGCCACACTGCCAGGGAGAGGCCAAAGTTTTGGCTCCCCTGAGCCAGAGAGCTTCTTGGTCCTTCGATTCCAACTTCAAACACCCCTAGGATGGATCTCTCCAACTACCTAGTTTGCCATGTCTTGCCACTTCCCCCTACCTCTTCCAATTCTCTACCCCCCTCAGTTAGAGTCACTAGAAAGACGGAATGAATACGGGATTTATGTTACAGAGGCATCCTTTGGTCCTATGGCCTGCTGCTGACTTTCCCAAACTAGAACTAACTGCTTTGTTGAAGAAGTGGATGATTGCATTGATGTTACCAGTACTATTTTCCTAGGGAAAAAAAAGGGCTAAAACCTGTTGGCTTCTTTGTCCCATTAATAACTGAGATAGGAGAAAGACTCCTCAATATACAACCCAGAGGTCGAAGTTAGGAGACTGAATAGCTGCCAGATGGTGGTGGTGGGAATGAGGCTGTTCTTAAAAAAAAAAAAAAAAAAAAATTAAAGCCTCTTTTCTCAGACCAAGTGTTTGCTTTGCTCTCCTCCCTCCTTTTGATATTGGATTTGGGGATTTGGTGACATTTACTTTGTGGAATTTCATCTCTCTCATTAAGAAAGCTACTGCAGTGCTCTCCTCTGATGCATCACTACCCCAAAATAGTGTAACATTCTTATTTAGTTACAACATGGATTTAGTTTATAATAATGTCATTCTCTGAACTTCTACTAACATTAAACCTACTTTTTAACATGCAAAGAGTTCCTTTTATTTTGGAACTTATATGAAATAAAACTCAATCAATGATATTTCTAAAACAGCAACTACTCGCAGAGAATCGTATTGAGTGCTTGGGAGAGTATGACGTAAGCGGAACACACAGTCCCTACCTTTAAGAAGCTTACATCCTATAAAACATTTCAAAAGTAAATGTTCTCCTTTCTGTAATGTAGTTGTAGTCATAACAGCATTTATTAAAAGCTTACTGTGCATAGAACACTGCACTAAGCACTGGGAGAAAATACGCAGTGAAAAATAGACATGGTCCCTGGCCCTCAAGGGCTCACAACCTCTGTAAGTCAGAGAGAAGTCTTAGATAAATTATACTTCTTGAACATATCACCTGTGAATGTCTGAAATGCGTCAAAATTGATGTACGCAGAAATTGCGAAAATGGTAACTATTTGTGAATGAACCCAGTAACTAGAAATCAAGAACTATATGATCACTATTTTGTAATTACTATCACAACAAATGTAAGCAGGGAATGTGTCCAACAATTCTGTTGTACTGTATTCTCCCAAGCACTTAGTAGAGAGCTCTGCACACAGAGCGTATTTAACAAATACCATGGATTGCTTCATAAGAGCATCACCTTAGCTGTGTTTATAACAGAGTACAGATAGATCCCTGAGGATTTAATTACCAGATTTATCTTACCTGATGCAACAACCTTGAACTTCTTCAGCAGCCGAATGTGTGTGTCAGGTTTGATGGCATGCCTCACAAAACTTGAACAACCGCAGTTTTCGAGAAGAGTAAAGTAACAGAGCAACCTTTCGTGATCTAAGCCGCTGATACTTGGATAGACATATTTGACCATATGCTCATGAAAAGCTTCAGGGTTGGTTTTCAAAGTATCAAAGAGACCAAGAACTTGTGCTCTACTTTCTATTTCTACTGTGGATAAACTGTAATTCAAACAGAAAAACGGAATTACGGTTTAGCTTTCTGAAATGGAATGCTTTCCTTAGAGCCAAGTTAGTTTATGGAATATTTATTTTGTCAAGCAGAAAGTATTTTTTTTTTCTGTAGAAAAGGCAATATACTGGCCAGAGTACTTTGGCAATCCACATTAGGAGCTGGTGAAGCAGAAAAGATATTCAATGCCTTGGGCCCAATTCTATTTGGGGTTGCTTTACCTACTGGGCAAAATCTCAAATAACCCACTGCCGGGGACCTACAGCCCTAACAGCCCCAATGTCCAGACTCCATTTCCTTCCTTCAAGGTGAGTGGAAATTTTACCCTTTCTAGGATACTGGAAGAGCTCAGAGACACTGAAGTTGCTGAGAAACAGAGGCTGCCAACTCAGGTCCTTATAAAACAGTTTAGAGCAGAGTTGGCACAGGAAGAACCCTCCAAAGCCCAGACAGTGTCATTGGGTAATAATCATAATAATAATGTTGGTATTTGTTAAGCGCTTACTATGTGCAGAGCATGTTCTAAGCGCTGGGGTAGATACAGGGTAATCAGGTTGTCCCTCGTGAGGCTCACAGTCTTAATCCCCACTTTACAGATGAGGTAACTGAGGCACAGAGAAGTCAAGTGACTTGCCCACGGTCACACAGCTGACGAGTGGCAGAGCCGGGATTCGAACTCATGACATCTGACTCCCAAGCCCGTGCTCTTTCCACTGAGCCATGCTGCTTCTCTAAAGGTAGACCTAAGCCTTGCAACCTGTCTAGAGGACTACTGCTGATACAGGAGGGAATATAAAAAATCCCGGTATCTTCAGAAGAGAAGAGGGAGGTCTCTATGTCACGGTTAAACAAGACAAATGGGCTACTATTAATCTAGTGTCCTGAAAAGTTCAATGGAACTTTCAAAGGTAACTCACTTAAAATCAGGGAATAATAGGCACTGAAAAAATGTGACCTTAAACCATTATGCCTGAATGGAACAATTTGATTTCACTAAGTTTTTAATTACAGTCAAATTCCATGATTTAGAAACAGATTATAGATTTGTTCAGAAAGATTGTATTTTAAAACCACAACTGGAGAAACAAGGACCTCAGTCTGGAGGATGATGAAAATGATAATGATAATAATAATGTCAGTTAAGTGCTTACTTTGTGCCAAGCACTGTACTACGTGTTGGTCTAGATATAAAATGATACGGTCTTACATGGGCCTCACAGTTTAAATAGAAGGGAGAACAGGAACTGAATCCCCATTTTGCAGATGGGGGAAATGAGACAGAGAACTTAAGTGACTTGCCCAAGGTCACACAGCAAGTAAGTGGCAGGATCGGAATTAGAATCCAGGTCCTCTGACTCCCAGACCTTTCTTCTTTCCACTAGGCACACTACCTCCTGGAAAATGAATATTGGGACTCAGATATGGATGTGAGATGGAGCAGAAATTGAGATAGGTTTCTCTACTTGAGTAGAGGAGTTTCTGAGATTGGGGCAGTCTGAAAAACAAAGAGATGCCCTGTTGGAGCAAATAAATCTTTATAGGCTTATAAGGTATAATTAGTCTCACAAATGGTTCTTTCTGGACACACTTGGGCATATGGAAAAGATTTTACACTGCATGCTAATTATTTTGTTCAAGAATCATCTTGGAACAACTTTACCAACCCAAGAAACATTCCCAGACCTCCTTCTGTAATCTACAATGTACCATCGTGTCTCAGTAGCTCATTACGGGCAGGGCACATGTCTGCTAATTCTGTTGCATTCTCCCAAGCGCTTAGTACACTGCACTGCACAGAGTCAGTAGTCAACATAGAAAGACTCTATTATCTTTCTCACTTGAGCAGAAATGAACTTTGAATTTAGAATATTTCAATTCAAACACCAAAAAAAGCCATATTTTTTGCATTCCCTTCTCTCCGTCTACAGCCTACACCGCACACTCCGCTCCTCTGCCGCTCACCTCCTCACTGTGCCTCGCTCTTGCCTGTCCCGCCATCAACCCCTGGCCCACGTCTCACCGCTGTCCTGGAATGCCCTCCCTCCTCACATCCTCTCTTCCCCTCTTCAAAGCCCTACTGGGCTCACCTCCTCCAGAGGCCTTCCCAGATTGAGCCCTCCCTTTCCCTCTGCTCCTCCTCCCTCCTAGTTGCCCCTACTCCCTCCCTCTGCTCTGTGTATATTTGTACATATTTATTACTCTATTTAATTAATGATGTGTATATATCTATGATTCTATTTATCTATTTTGATGTAATTTTTGATGCCTACTTGTTTTGTTTTGTTGTCTGTCTCCCTCTTCTAGACTGTGAGCCCTTTGTTGGGTAGGGATTGTCTCTATCTGTAGCTGAATTGTCCTTTCCAAGTGGTTAGTGCAGTGCTGTGCACACAGTAAGTGCTAAATAAGTACTATTGAATGATTGGCTGAATAAAAAGGACTACTCAAACTGTTGTTAAATTTTGTCATTTCATGTTTTAGCTACAGAATAGCTTAAATACAAATACTTCACATTTGATTTTCAGCAATTAAACATAATAAAGTAGCTTTTAGTTGTGAATTAATGCATATAGCAATCCCATGACTAAGGTGTGCTTTAGTAGCTTAAAGTTGTCAATCATCCTTGACAGAATACTTAATTCAACAAAAGCATATATTGAAGATATCTATGCCATTATGGAACAATTAATTTAATCAAATCCATTTGCTCTTCACTCAATATGTAATGACTATTAAAGGAGTTAGATAATGAAGCCTAACCTAGTGGAAAAAGTATGGTGGGGAGTTTGGAGGTGTTCAGAGGTGCAGGTTCTAGTCCCAGCTCTGTCATCTGCCTGCTGTGTTACCTTCAATAAGTCACCTAATTTCTCCACGCCTCAGTTTTATTTTTAAAATACAGATTAAAACTCTTGTTCATCCCTCGTAAAGGATGATAGTTGTGTAGAACAAGGACTGTATCCAATCTGATTATTCTGGATATACCTGAAGATTTAGTACATAATAAACACTTAATAAATGCTCTCACTATTATTAGTATAATACTATCATAAATATTTGGCTACTTCTTAAATACTTTTAGAATTCGTTCACATTTTGTTATGTCTATTCATAGACTGTAAACTCAGTACGCACTCAATAAATACCATTGACTGATTGATCTATTGATTCAACTCATTCATTCATTCATTCAATAGTATTTATTGAGCGCTTACTATGTGCAGAGCACTGTACTAAGCGCTTGGAATGAACAAGTCGGCAACAGATAGAGACAGTCCCTGCCATTTGAAGGGCTTACAGTCTAATCGGGGGAGACGGACAGACAAGAACAATGGCAATAAATAGAGTCATGGAGAAGAACATCTCGTAAAAACAGTGGCAACTAAATAGAATCAAGGTGATGTACATTTCATTAACAAAATAAATAGGGCAATAAATATATACAGTGGAGCGGACGAGTACAGTGCTGAGGGGATGGGAAGGGAGAGGGGGAGGAGCAGAGGGAAATGGGGGGAAAAGAGGGTTAAGCTGCGGAGAGGTGAAGGGGGGGTGGTAGAGGGAGTAGAGGGAGTCAGTCTGGGAAGGCCTCTTGGAGGAGGTGAGTTTTAAGTAGGGTTTCGAAGAAGGGAAGAGAATCAGTTTGGCGGAGGTGAGGAGGGAGGGCATTCCAGGACCGCGGGAGGACGTGGCCCGGGGGTAGACGGCGGGATAGGCGAGACCGAGGGACGGTGAGGAGGTGAACTCACACATTCAATCAATCTGTCATAAAATCCTGTAGGTTCTACGTTCATATCATCTCTAGAATTTACCCTTCCATCTCCATCCAAACTGCTACCTCGCTGACCCATGCGACACATCTCATCCCATCCCATCCTTGACTACTACATCAGCCTCCTTGCTGACCACCCTGCTGGATTATTTTTCTGAAAAACTGTTCAGTCGCTCAGTCCATATCTTCCCACTCCTCAACAACTTCCAGTGGTTGCCCATCCACCTCCGCATCAAAGAGAAACTCCTTACTATCAAACAGAAACTTCTTACCATCGGCTTTAAAGGACTCAATCAACTCTCTCCCTCTTACCTTTCCTTGCTGATCCCCTATTACAATCCAGCTTGCACACTTCACTCCTTTAATGCCAACATACCCTCTGTACCTTATCTTGTCTATCTTGCCACTGACCCCTTGCCCAGGACTTCATTGAGCCTAAAACTCCCTCCCCTTCACATATGACAGTCCACCACTCTCCCCGCTTAAAATCCTCCTAAAATCACATCTCCCAGAGGCCTTCCCTTACTAAATCTTCATTTCTCTTATCTGCCCTTCCTTCAGCATCTGTGGATCGGTACCCCTTAAGTAATTTATATTCAACCCGCCCTCAGCCCCACAGCACTTTTGTTCCTATTCTTATTACTCTCCCATTTCCCCTTTCTGTAATTTACTTTAACATCCATCTCCCCATCTACACTGTAAGCTCCTTGTGGGCACTGATTGTGTCCACTAACTCTATTGTATTGTACTCTCCCAGGTACTTAGTACAGTAGTCTACACAAAGAGTAAGTGCTCAATAAATACACTGACTAATTGAGCTTCCCTGTCAGGAACAAATGAACCTCGGTTCTGAGACTTTAGGACCAAGAACCTGAGAAAAGGAATTTGCGTTGGTGATTCAAGCCAAGTCACTCTTACTCTCACTTCCCTACCAGTTATGTTCTCTCTGGAGCAATCAAATTAGGATACAACAAATTTCAAGGTAAATGTATTTTTTTTATGTGAAGGACCCATCAACAGTCGAACTTGACGAAATAACATTTCTGAATATATGCTGGAATGTGGTTGCCTTGGTAGCTGCTGCAGGCTTTACTGCCCAAGTTACCCGGCTAAATTTTTGAAGTTCTTCTCTTCTACTTCTTTGGTAGATTGTCCTATAGTACACCACAGCAACCAATCTATGAGGGGACTTCAAAGCATCCAATCGGATCTTCTGTTGAATGCCAGAAGGAAATTGCAGAGAAGGAATGATGAAGACGATATTTCTCAATAGGCAAAGAGGCTGAATCACCACGTTTCATTCAATCCACTATATTTCACACTATAAAGGTGTTCTTCTGGGCAAGAGACAAGCTCTCAGAGTTCTTTTGGAGGAAAGAAGTTAAGGTCTGAGTCTTCTTTTGCTCTGACTTGACTAAACTGCAGCTGCTCTGCTGGCTGACTCTGCCCTAAGATTGAGCCTATTACATGGTAAAGAGCCTCTTTATCACCTACCTAAAAACTACTTGAGGGAAAGGTGGGGAAGAGAAAAACGGATCTGCAGTGCATTTCTGGTTTTATTATTGAAATCTGAATATCCCCTTCCATTCCTTGATGAGTAGATTTTTTTGACTAAAATGATACTGTTTGGAAATACTTCCTTATGAAAGATTCAAGCAGAATTTTCCTCTGAGGCTTAGCAATATTCTTTAACTCTTCTGCTTTTTCTGAACGCAATTTGTCTAATAGGGTTTTTCTACTGGCCAAGGGAATATTGATAAGATCTCTCCATGAATCTCTTTTAATACTCCCTAAGTGCTTCTTCAGGCAGAAACTTGAAGCACTAATGGTAAAGCCCTTGGGGGCAGAACCAGGTCTAGAATTCAGGTCTGCTTGTTCCCAAAGCAGTTCTTTCCACTGGACCAGCAGCAGGGCTGCAAAGATAGCAACAAATGTATATACATAATATACACAGTGCAATTTTACCACTTCTTATTTAATATAGCTACAACTGCCATGAAAAACAAAATCATCCTGTTAACTTTTATGAAAAAATGAAACAAATCCTAACTGAAGAGGCAATCTAATGTAATAAAAGTGAATGATAGCCAAATTCAATTTGCCACTGTAATATATGTGTGTAAGTATATATATATAAATATATTTATATTTGAGAGAGAACGTGTGTGAAGGGAATGAAGTAGGAGAATGAGGAAAGACAAGAGAAGAGAGGGAAGAGGAGGAGGAAGGGGAAGGGAGAAAGTTATGAATAGTGTATACAATTTTCCCTTATTTTCAAAGTTAACACCACCAGTACTAGGTTGGGCAAATATAGTTCCGCTTTAGAGAGATGTTAATTTTATCTTATTTAATTTATGTTAAATTTTATCATTTTATCTTTTATCCTCAAAGAATGTCTGAAAATTAAGCAATAAATGAAAAACCTTGATTTTTAAATACGGACATACGGAAACTGAAGGAAGTTCAGAGACTTGCCTGAGGCCACTAACTAGATATAAACAATCTGGGGTCTGTAGTTCAAAATTCCCTACTACCAGGACAGCTGTTCTAAGAACTAGATATAAATTACTGCTGTGTATTTGAAAAAAAATAAAATAAACCTCAGGAAATTTGGACCAATGATTTGGAGAAAATAATGTAGTAATGTGACATTACTACTACTACTACTAATAATAAAGTAATATGACATTTTTCTGGTTTTATTCCCTTTCAATGCCAACACCATTTGGAAATAATAACAGTAGCTATCTTATTACATAGGAACATTGGAAAGAGAATCACCTTCAGGGCAGGTAGTAAGTTAAGGATGGGTAAAATGTTTTATGGCTCACAATTTTTAAAATTATTTAAAAATACAATTTCACCAATTGGTAATGTTGATATTTTATTTATTTGTGTATTAGTTTTCTTCAAAGCTATGTTCTGGTATAATTAAACCTTTCTTTTAAGTCATGATTGCCCTTTTTATTGAATTAATACAAGGTAGTCTACAAAAATTCTGATAAGCCTATTAACCCTGAAAATGCTGAAATTTCTAAGTGATTTGTTTTCCAATTGATAAAATGATGATGGCAATATATAGTGAAAAAAACCAAAAAAATGTCCTGGGATCCTCAACATATATTAAATTACTAATATGACATTCAGCTTTAGGACATTTATGGCTTTAACTATTGATTTGTAAGCTAAAATTACACATCTTGAGTCAGAGGAGCCCCTGCTAAACTTGGAAGGATTGAACCGCTTTATGAAAGCAAGAGAAAAATGTAAAAGACACTGTTTCCTGAAAAGAGACTGTCCTAGATTATCCTAGCAACTGAAGAAATAACCAGGGAGAAGAGAGAAATGAGGCAGACCTGAAACTTATTATATTTTATTTGCCAATCGTTATGGAAAGGGACAATCAGATTAGAAGAATAAGTATTAAAGACGTGAAAGTAAGGTAGAGCTTAAGTTTCAAGCTGCTACAGCAAAATTATAAAACACATGAGCTAAAATTTTCATCATGAAAAGTCTCCAATTACCAAGAATATATGCAAGGGCAGAACTACAAATGCGTTTATATTCATTTCACTTACCCACTGTCAGTGAAGAGAAATTCCAAATGAGTCATATAAACTTCCCAACTTGGTACATTATACCGCTGTGCCAAGGAAAGAGAGATGTTGTATACATTTTCCTCGAGGGTTCTTGAGAATAACCAAAGAACGGAATTGAAAAACAAAAGAACAAATAGGTTACTTTCGGTAGGATAGAAAATATTCCTAGGCCTCTCTCTCAAGTTGTTAGTACTTCCCTTAATAAACATTGTACGTAACTCAGTAAAAGCAATTACATTTAGCTTTATCATTAATTCTTCTTTGCAGTGAACTGCAATTCTAAGGATGCATGATTGTGTAACTGAAAAACTGGAAGGGACTTTTGAAAAATCATCTGGTTTAGCTCCTGCTTCCATACATGGAGAAGCAGTATGGTGTAGTGGAAAGAGCATGGGCCTGAGAGTCAGAAGGTCTTGGGTTCTAATCCCAGCTCCTCCATTTGTCTGCTATGTGACCTTGAACAAGTCACTTCACTTCTTGGTACCTCGGTTACCACATCTGTAAAACGGGAATCGAGACTGTGAACTCCATGTGGGACAGGGGCTGTGTCTAACCCGATTTGCCTGTATCCATCGCAGTGCTTAGTACAGTGCCTGGCACACAGTAAGCCCTTAATAAATACCACACATTATTATTATTATGGGGAAGACCAAATCATCAAGGATAAAGTGTTTACATTTTACCAGAGATTTAGATTTCATTATTTTCCTAGATAGTTCATTTCAGTTAAGAAGTTCTTTTTAGGCAACAGAAATCAATATTCTAATTTCAGCCTAATTATTCTTGTCTGTTGTCTGGAAACAGAGAATAATACGGACCACCATAATACATGTAACTAGCTAGTAAGGCACCACTTAATCTTCTCTTGTCCATTATAAAAAAAAAAGTTCTGGCTCTTACCCAACATTCAGAAAAAAAAAAAAAGAAGGATGCAAACTTTCTGAAGAAACTCAGTTAATGCACCACCAATACAGTAGTTTGGCCAACTTCTTGATGGTAGGACCCTGGCATGGACTTCTTGACATTTACAAAGGATCTGGGGAGAATTCAAAGACCCTGGAGGGCTCTACCACGTGAGAGTGGGAGTCAGCCTTTTGTGATTGCCCTGAGGTGATTTAGGAAAATTGAGAATTCAAATATATCCCTGCCTTATCCAATCAACTTCTCTGCCATGTTTGATGCGGTTCTTTATTGGCACCACACTTGATGGACCCACTAGATTATAAACTCCTTAAAAGCATGGATCTAATCCACCAATTCTATTGTACTTTCATTCATTCAATCGTGTTTATTGAGTGCTTACTCTGTGTAGAGCACTGTGCTAAGCACTTGGGAAGTACAATTCAGCAACAAATGGAGACAATCCCTGCCCACAACGGGCTCAAAATCTAGAATGGGCTCACAGTCTAGAAGTGTAGTATTTTTCCAAGTGCTTAATACAGTGGTCAGCCATCAATCAATCAATATCTATTGACTGCTCACTGTGCACAGGGCACGGTACTAAGCATTCATTCAATCACATTTATTGAGCACTTACTTTGTGCACAGCCCTTACTAAGCACTTGGGAGAGTACAGTACAACAGTTGGTAGATAGGTTCCCTGTCCACAGCGACCTTACAATCTAGAGGGGGAGGCAGACATTAATATAAACTACAGGCATGTAAGTGCTGTGGACCTGAGGAGTGAAAAAAGGTGAGAAAATCCTAGTGCAAAGGTGACACAGGAGAGAGTGGGAGAAGAGGAAATGAGGGTTTAGTATGGGAAAGCCCCTTGGAAAAAATGTGCCCTCAATAAGGCTTCGAAAGTGGGGAGGAGTGATTGTAGGAAAAGAAGAGGGAGGGCGTTCCAGGCCGGAGGCAGGATGTATGCAATAGGTCAGAGGCGAGATATACGAGATTGAGTAAAGTGAGTAAGCTGGGGCATTAGAGGAGCAAAGTGTGCAGGCTGAGTTGTAGTAAGAAAGCAGTGAGGTAAGGTAGGAGGGGGAGACAAGGTGATTGAGTGCTTTAAAGCCGATGGTAAGGAGTTTCTGTTTGAGGTGGAGGTGGAAGGGCAACCAGTGGAGGTTCTTGAGGAGTGGAAAAACATCGATTGAATGGTTTTGTTAAAAAAAAAAAATGATCCAGGCAGCAGAGTGAAGTACGGTCTGTAGTGGGGAGAGACGGTAGGCAGGGAGGTCAACAAGGAGGCTGATGCAGTAATCAAGACAGGATGATACGATAAATGTTTGAATTAACCAAGCAGCAGTTTGGATGGAGAGGAAAGGGTGGATTGTAGCGATGTTGTGAAGGTAAAATGAGTATCTGGGTTGAATGAGAGCAATGAGTCAAGTATAACACTAAGGCTATGAGCTTGTGAGACAGGAAAAGCGGTGGTGCTGTCTACGGTGATGGCAAAGTGAAGGAGAGGGAAAGGCTTGGGTTGGAATATGTTCTGTTTCAGACATGTTAAGTTTGAGGTGATGGGAGGACATCCAAGTAGGGATGTCTTGAAGGCAGGAGGAAATATGAGACTGCAGAGAGGGAGAGAGATTAGGGCTGTAAATGTAGATTTGGGAATCACTTGCATAGAGGTGGTAGAAAGCAGGAGGAGGAAGCCATTAGGGAGTGAACACTGGAAGAAAGCAGTAAGGGAGGAAAGAAGGGAGGGGGCGAGTGCTTTGATAAGGTCCAACGGGATGGGGTATAAGGTGCAGGTGGAGGGGCTACATTTTGAGAGGAGACTGGAGACCTCTTCTTGAGATACTGCTGGGAAAGATGGGGGAATCGAAGAAGGGGCAGAAGGATGGAGGAACTGTAGAGGATCAAAAGAGGTTTTAGGGATTTCACACTTGATGATTTCAATTTTCTCAGTAAAGGCAGCACTCAATATATATACCCCCAGGTGAACTCGGGGTACCCACCACCTCAAGGTCAAATGCTATCTTGTGACTGCCCGAGCCAGCAGGTGGAACTCAGAAGTGCGGGTGGGTATCGCCCCCGCAACCAAAACTGCTAGATTGACACCCCAAACCGGGAATACGGAAGGTGTCCCTCGCCCCTGTGCCAATTCAAATTAGGTATGGAGGAGGGGGGAGGGAGGAGATTGGATAAACTGAGGCCGGAAGCTGGAATGGCCCAGGAGCACAGGAAATAAATACCTGCCGCCTCTGACCTTCTGTGCAGCGGATTAAGACTCACAGCAGTCGGCTGCCGGTCACCTCTACCCGGAGCGTGAGATGACCTCTCTGCCTGCACCAAATGAGGAGCCATGGGATGGGTGAGTGTCCCACTGAATGTTCATGGGGCTGGAAACTAGGCACTTCGCCACAGGTGTGTAATGTGCACGTGGATTCCCCCCAAGTGGGAGGCGCCGCGTGCACCACGTGCAAACAAACCTTAACAGAATTCTTCCTGGGTGGGACCTGGGTGTTTTCTCATGTGCGAGTAACACATAAGTATATTCCTCCCAATAGGGAAGCTCTAATATAATTAAATAATCATATTCCTCCTGAAAGGCAGGTTCAACTCACTGTGTCCAAAATAATCAAATTCAATTTGCCTCATGGAATCAATTTTGTATAAACTCTACCTTTCTATCCCTGGTCTATCTCCCTCTTTCGCTGCAATGATTCACAAATGAAACCGTCCCCAGGTGACGGGTGACAACATACCATTGATTAAGTGATGAGTGGATTGCACTTGGATTTGTACGATTCACTCCACCCCAATAGCACTTATGAACATAACCATAATTTATTTATATTAATTTCTATCTCCCCATCTAGACTGTAAGCGCCTTGTGGGCAGGAATGTATCTATCAATTCTGTCCCCCAAGTGCTTAGTACAGTGCTCTGCACACAATAAGCAGTCAGTCTGTCGATCATACTGAGTGCTTACCATGTGTAGAGCACTGTACTAAGCACTTGGGAGAGTACAATAACAATATAACACATTCCCTGTACACAATGATCTTACAGTCTAGATGGGGAGATAGAAATTAATGTAAATAAATAAATTACAGATATGTTCATAAGTACTGTGGGGCTGGGAAGGGGGATGAATAAAGGGAGCAAATCAGGGTGACACAGAAGGGAGTGGGAGAAAGGAAAAGAGGGCTTAGTCAGGGAAGATCTTTTAGAGGAGATATGCCCTCAACAAGGCTTTGGAGTGAATAACTGTCTGCCAGATATAAGGAGGGAGGGAGTTCCAGGCCAGAGGCAGGACATGGAAAAGAGGTCAGTGCCGAGATAAATGAGATTGAGGTATAGTGAGAAGGTTAGCATTAGAGGAGCAAAGTGTGGGGGCTGAGTTGTAGTAGGATCACTCAATAAATACAACTGATTGACTGATGGGTGTAGTAATAAATCTCAGGATCGTAGCAGCCTCTTCTCCTGAAGATTAGATAGGGTGAATGATATTCGCCCCATTCAGCCCCCCACAGCACTTATGTACAAATCCTTAATCTTTTCCATTTTCCTTATCTGCAATTTATTTTAATGTAAAATAAATCTAGACTGTAAGTTCTTTGTGGACAGAGATCATATCTACCAACTCCACTATATTACATTAAATGAATACTTCTGACTTGGAATTGGTACCCCAGAAGCCTAAAGCATCAGTCAGGCATAGCATGTCTTGGGGATAAAGTCAATAAGTTGTATCCTCATTTTACACTTACCAAAACAGCACAGCGGGATCCTACTAGTGAATGAGGAACAAAACTTTTTTTTCCATAGGAAATGCAGTGTGCTAACAGGAACAACTATTTAGATTACTACAATGCAACAATGAATAACATTTTTTCACCAAAAAGAGCTAATGTAACCTGAAGGGCTAACTAATTAACCTACATTCTGAATAGTAAAAATAATCCCTATGAAAATTTGGAAAATACAACAATTCAGTCATGAATGTATATAATATTCACTAGGTTTCAAAGCACTGTCATAATAAATGGTTCCACTCTTTCATATATTTAATTTGTTATACATTGATGAAAGATACATTCACTTAAGGTCAGATAAATCAAACATTAGTGATAAATGCAATAATCACTTGAAGTTACTGAGGCATAAGTAATAGTTATAAAAAGCACTGACCTAATCCTTTCGTTCTAAGAAAAATACCCTCGTCATAATTTCATTTACATAAGTATTCAAGTGGCTTTTACTGCTACTTAAGTGAGTACAGTGACTACTAACAATTACTAAATCTTTTTTGACTTTTTACTCTGCACCCCACTAAGGCACATTACTGAGAAGTCCTCAGGAATTAAATCTCCCGGGAGAGACCTCCTGCCATTAGGAGTAGGAACGATGGGATATTTTATCTAAACAGTGCTGTAGCTGCCTGTCCAAGAGAGAGAATCTTTCCCAAGACCTGCTGCCGGGGCATGGAAGAACCACTCTTCCCTTATTTTCTAACCATTTCCTGCTTTTTAAAAAAAGTTTCCCATTATTCCTCTGGCCAGCAACAAGCAGTGGGGTGGAAGAGGCAGGGAGTGAGAAGAGAAGTGGTGGAGAAGTGATGTGGCTTTGGCTAGGGATTTCAAGGGTCCTGGAGTTTAACTTTTTGACTGACAGATGGAAGAAAATTAACCTGTTTGACGGGGTTGGGGAGGAAGGGCTGGAGCTAGCCATTCCACCTCAGCAGGGCAACTGCTGGGTGAACAGACTCCTGGAGGGCAGAGACCAAGGGACAGATGGTGAAGCACAGCAGCTGCTCATCCTAATTTGGAAACTTTTATGTACATACATTTCCATAAATTTCCATGAATACTATATTGTATATATAAGGTCAAGAGGGAATTTGATAGGTATAAAATCCCCTATGTCCCATTAAAACAACAACAGCCTCTCTTAGGAACTCAACTGTCACCATTAGAGGGGGTCTAGCGTATTAGTTGAATATTGATGTATGAATGACTGAAACACTAATAATTTTAAAATATGACAACTGCATAAGAGAAGACCCTTTTTACACATAACTTACTTCCTTTAAAGAAATTTAGTCATTTAGTAAAACAGTGTCTAATTTCAAAAGCAGTTTCTCCTATGAGTTTAATGCAAAAATTAGAAATGAAATTAGTGTTATGACAGTCCTACATTTCTGAAAACATTTTACACTAGATTTTAGAATAATAGCATTATTATTAATTATTAATTTAGTCAAATTAACTAAAAAAGATAAAACTGTGTTCCCAATTTTCTGATTGATTTTATTGGAGTTATTCCTTATGGAAGCCATCAAATCAAATTCTAAGTGAATTTTACTGTGAGCGATAATTTTCGAATATTACCGTCAGGTTTCTCTTCAACCTTAATAACCTGATAATTAACAGTAAATGCCTGCAAGATTATTTACACCACCCATATAAATCACTAAATTTCTAAAGTTATCTGAGACCCTGGAATTGAAGAACCAACTCTGTAGCAAAAGATAAACCACTTGTAAAGTGAGGCTAAAACCATCAGGATAATGACAACAGAATCCTTTAAAAATGTGAGGCTCAACAAAATGGGATTCTCATCAGGCATACACAAGCTACGCCTAGCCCAGAAACAATCAATCAGTGGTATTTATTGAGCATTACTCTGTGCAGAACACTGTACTAAGTGCTTGAAAGAAAAACAGAGTTTGTAGATACCCTGCCCTTAAGAAGCTTGCGGTGAAGTGGGTGAGACAGCCATTAAAATAAATTACAGAAAGGGGAAGGAACAGAATATAAGGATATGCTCATAATTGCCGTGGGGAGGAGAGTGCAGTGAGTATCAAAGTGCTTAGATCATTTGGACAAAGTGCACAGGCAATGCAGAGGAGGAAATGAATATGAGAGATTAGACAGGGAAAGATTCTTGAAGAAGATCTGATTTTAGGAGGATGCTGAGGATGGGGAGAGTGGTATTTTGTTGGATACGAAGGTGGAGGGAGGATAGCAAGAGAAATACGACTGAAAGAACAGCAAATGTAGTTTTTTTTAAATGGTATTTGTTAAGCTCTTAAAGAATACCATAACAACAGGCACACTTGTCTAAGGTCACAGGCATATAAGTGCTAGATCCGGGATCAAAACTCATGTCCTCTGACTCTCAGGCCCATGTTCTTTCCATTATTCCACACTGGTTGGTGTTAGACGACAGAAGTGTGTGGCCTGGACTATAGTAGGAGAGGAGTGAGGTGAGATAAGAAGGGGAGAGCTGATTGAGTTTCTTAGAGTCGAGAGTGAGGGGTTTGTAGTATGCAGTAATTAGTGCGGAACCATTGAAGGTTTTGAGGCGTGGGGAGGCGCGTGCGGAGAGATTTTTTAGAAAAAAGATCAGGGCAGCAGAATGAAGCATGGATTGGAGAGGGGACAGACAGGCAGCAGAGAGCTCTGTGAGAAGGCTGAAGCAGTAGTCAAAGCAGGATATGATAAATGGTTGAACAATCATGGCTGCAGTTTGGATGGAGAGGAAAGGGCGGAGTCTATGGATGCTATTGATGCTTGTCTGCTTGTTTTGCTTTGTTGTCTCCCCCTTTCTAGACTGTGAGCTCGCTGTTGGGTAGGGATTGTCTCTGTTGACGAATTATACTTTCCAAGTGCTTAGTACAGTGCTCTGCACACAGTAAGAGCTCAATAAATACGAATGAATGAATGAATGCTGTGAAGGTAGAACCAAGAGGATTTGGTAGCAGACTGAATATGGGGTTTGAGTGACAGAGATAAGTCAAGGATAATGCTAATGTTACAGGCTTGAAACACAAGGGGTTGGTCGTGTTGCCTATAGTGATGGGAAAGCCAGAGGGAAGAGAGGATTTTGGTGGGAAAATGAGGAATTATGTTTTGTACACAGATTACAACCCTTCATTTAAGGAAAAAAATAGCAGTGGCAAAGAGAAGAGTGAAAAAAACCCTGGAGGAGTGGTAAGGGAATGGAATAGACCAAAAAGCAGTCCAAAAATCTAGTATGCAAGCTGGCCTTAGTGTCCCCGAAGAGGATCACAGATGGAATTAATTAAAGTTGGTAGCCTTGTCTGTATGGGGCAAACCCTAAGTTATTGTCAAAGATCAAGTTATCCCACACAGATTTAGATCAGAAATAGAATTGTCCACTTCAGTTATTCTCTCCACATATATCAATTGATCGATGGCATTTATTGAATGTTTGGTATGTGTGCAGAGCACTACACTAAGCACTCGGGAGAGTACAATTGGATAGAGTAGGTAGATGTAATTTCTGCCCACGAGGAGTTTACAGTCTAGAGAGAGACTGTAAACTTGCCCTATAATCCCTGTTTCATTTGTTTTATGCAGATTCAGTCCATTAAACGACTTCATTGCAGATAAAAAAAGGGAAAATAACCAACTGTTAGATTGTTCTCTCTCCCAAGCACTCAGTACATTGCTCTGCACATAGTAAGTGCTCAAAAAATACCACTGATTGATCGACAGAAGCAACATAGGACTCTGCGGCACATCATTTGGAAATTCAGGGTTTAGGAAAGTATTAGCCTTTCAAACACTGTCTAGATTGCAAACCACCATTTTGTGTTTTGATAAGACAATCCTATAATGGAATAAGAAGTAACTACATTCAATAAACATTTTGGCCTGGGGGAATTAAACCACCCACACAAGCTCCTACATTTCCAATCTCCGTTACGACTAAGACAGATGCACTCGAACTAAAAAAGCAGCTTGGTAGGAGGGAGTTGATCCATCTATAAAATGGCGATGATATTCAACCTGAATTTCACCTCAGAGACCACACTAACAAAATGAAATATATTACAGAAGCTGACACTTCTGAAAACATTAACAGTAGAGAAAAATACCTGAATTATTGCCTCTGTGAAGTTACACTGAAATTATAATAGCAACATCTTTGCATGTGAAAGGTGTCCTTTCCACTAGATCTTTACTGATCTATTGGTTAATCTGGATTCCAAGTATGTCCAAGGATCTGCTGCTAATATTAATTCCAGTTTTTAAATGAGAAATTGCCTAACTATGACTAACCAGTAGACCTTAGGGTCTAAACGGAAGTTTAAAGTTGGCCCAAAATCTGCAAACGTTCAATTGATACTGCAATGCTAAAATGATTTGGTCAATAAGTACCATGCTAAGACTTTTAAATTAGCTTTAATAAGACTCTGATTTAAGATGTTAACAAAGGACACTGACGTTTTAAAGTGTCTTACGATAAAGAAGCAGCAATGATGTAGTGGCTAGAGCACGGGCCCGGGAGTCAGAAGGTTATGGGTTCTAATGCCAGCTCCACTACTTGTCTGCTGTGTGACCTTGGGCAAGTTATTTAACTTGTTACCTCATCCGTAAAAAAATGGGATTAAGAGTGTGAACCCAATTTGAGACAGGGACTGTGTCCAACCTGATTAATTTGCACCTACCCCAGTGTTTAGAACAGCACACAGTAAATGCAAAAGTACTTATTATTATTACATGAATTATATTTCAGAGGTATCGACTACAATAGAAAAGTAACTTTAGCAGTGCACTGACCAAAAGGGGAAGAAAAAAATAATTAATTTATACTGCTTCTCCAGCAATTAGTACAGCACTTGGTTTGTAATTCTATGTTTCAAATAGAGTGCCTTTTAACTAATCAAACTATGATATTTATTATTTACTATGCGACAAATACTCTCCCCCGCTTCAAAACCTTACTCAAGGTGCATCTCCTCCAAGAGGCCTTCTCTGATTAACCCCTCCTTTCCTCTTCTCCCACTCCCTTCTGTGTCACCCCGGCTCTCTTTAATAACAACAATGATAACTGTGGTATTTATTAAGTGCTTACTATGTGCCAAGCACTGTTCCAAGGGCTGGGACAAGATAAGCAGGTTGGACATAGTCCCTGTCCTACATGGGGCTCACAGACTTAATCCCCACTTTACAGACGAGGTAACTAAGGCACAGAGAAGTTAAGTGACTTGCCCAAGGTCCTTTATTCATCCGCCCTTCCAGCCCCAGAGTACTTATATACATATCTGTAATTTAATTATTGTGTCTGTCTCCCTGTCTAGACTGTGAGCTTGTTGAGGGCAGGGAACGTGTCTGTTTATTATTACATTGTACTCTCCCAGTGGCTTAGTCTAGTGCTCTGCACACATGAAGACCTCAATAAACACAACTGACTGATTGATGTGCAGAGCACTGGAGTAAGTGCTTGGGAGAGTATGATAAAACAGAATTAGCAGACATGTTTTCTGCCCGTACTAAGTTCCGCTCAGTTGGATAAATATTTCTCATTTGCCTATAAGAATGTGAGAAAGATGTTCTGACGAATGGCAGCCTGGGAAAAGAAATCTTCAAGGTGAATGACGATTAATATGGCCTCCTAGAAGACACCATGGCTAAAAATTTAGTCTGTTGGGAATTTTCAATGCAACCACTTTAAAAAAAGAGACACGATTGACTTACTCGGCCAGACCCAAAATAGTTTCTCTCTTATATTGGCGATCTGCGGTAAACCTCTGCACATCCACCCCCTTTCCAAGACCTTGAAGAATTTGAGCCTGAGTGAAATCCAGAAGTCGCTCGTTATAATAATGTAACTGCTTAATCAGCATGGTGAGTTCTTCAGACCAGTCTTCATTTTCATACTGAGTAACGTACTTTGTGACCAGTTGGATTAACTCTTTTGGTTTAGCCTGTAGGAACGAGCAAAATAGAATGTAATGATTAACCCTAAGGATACAGTAAAAAAAATGCTCAAAATACAACATTCCTCCAAAATGTACATGTTCCATCTCTTCAACGGTTACAAACACCAAGCAGATATGCTCCAATAAATGAAAGCATTTCCAGCCTTATGAACACTTCTTCGACTGACTTTGCACAAGTTTCATTTAGATTAGAATGAATGATCATTAGCAAACTGTTGCCGTTTGACAGAAAGGTTAACAGTGAACTCTAAACCAGCTGTCCAGATAATAAACTTCACTAATGTAAGGCGCCACCCTTCTTATAGCATCAATGCCGATAGTACTCACTGAGTGCTTACTGTGTGCAGTTCATTTTGTAAAATCATCTGGAATCAAAGGCAGAATTTAGTGCAAAGGTGGGCCAAATAGTTAATTTGGGGAGAGAACACAGTTCAAAATAAGAAAAACGTGTACATTTAAGTAGCATCCTTACTCATAACAATGTAATCTAGCCTGTTTTTCTATTTTTAGTGTATATTATGAAACCCATCCACAGATTACGCTCCTCGATCCCATCATTAAACCATTCCAGAGCAATGATGATGAACAATTACAGAAATACCTCCCTCAGGTTAAGATAAAAGCTTAAAAACAGATAACTTACTAGAGGTAAACTTTCACTTTAATAACTCCATCATAATGAAGTACATATTTCTTATCTTCAAGTAGCTTAGATTTTAAACATGTCCATCTTGATGAATAAGTCTTTTGCCAAACACCTAATGAAAGTGACTTATTTTCCTTCTCTCTTTGCTATTTATGTAAAAAAGGAGGGTCAGAAACATTCAAGGACAGTGGAACATCGCCAGGAAAGGAGCCAAGGAATTGCAGACTAGAGGGGAAAGGAAAGAAGCAGTGTGACGTAGTGGAAAGAGCACAGGCCTAGGAGTCAGAGGACCTGGGTTCTAGTGGAAAGAGCACGGGCTTTGGAGTCAGAGGTCATGGGTTCGAATCCCTGCTCCGCCACTTGTCAGCTGTGTGACTGTGGGCAAGTCACTTCACTTCTCGGTGCCTCAGTTCCCTCATCTGTAAAATGGGGATGAAGACTGTGAGCCCCACGTGGGACAACCTGATTCCCCTGTGTCTACCCCAGCGCTTAGAACAGTGCTCTGCACATAGTAAGCGCTTAACAAATACCAACAATATTATTATTATTATTAATCCCAGCTCCACTACATACTTGCTGAGTGATCTAGTATACTTGCTGAGTGATCTAGTACCCTAAGTCACTTAGCACCTCTGTTTCTCAGTTCCTTCATCTGTAAAAAAAGACCATGAGCCCCATGGGGGACAAGAACTGTGTCCAAACTGATTATCTTATATCTACTCCAGCTCTTACTACCCTTCCTGGCTCACAGTAAGTGCTTAACAAATGCCATTAAAAAATGAAAAAAAAAAAAAAGAAATAAAGAACCAGGAGAGTGATAAGAAGTTGATTTATGCTTTGTGGTTTCCAGTACTAAATTCATTCCAAAAGTGAATCCTTTTGACTTATCACTCAGGGACCTGGCTGAGATGTTATAGCATCACTGGAAGAATTACCTACGGCCACTCTGAAAGGAACCTTAAAACCTTACGAAGCCACTCAAATGTATCCAGGTAATACACTGCGAGTGTCCAAGTAGACCTCTGGTGGAGGAAAATGGGAAGATTATTATTTTTTTTTTATGTATTTGTTAATTGCTGGCTGTGTGGCAGTCACTGTACTACGCACTGGGGTATATATAAGTTAATCAGGTTGGACACATTCCATGTCCCAAACATGGTGCTCACTGCCTTAATCCCCATTTTACAGATGAGGTAACTGAGGCACAGGGAAGTTGAGTGACTTAAAAATTCTCTTTACTTGCTCAAGACACACTGCTGAGTCTTTGCTACCTCAGTTATAAAAATCATGTTCACTATTGGTGGACACACTCCTCTCTGACTAAATGCAGAACACTCTCTGGAAGAGAGATTAACTGATCATTCACTTTTCTAGGATACCATTTATGACACAGAAGAGCTAATTTACCAAAACAAAGTCAGGGCACCCAGAGAAATCAAAATTATTTTGAATCCCCTATTTCTAAAACTGGATCTAAATCATCTTACTCTTGTTTTATCTTTTTATGCGACTATTGTGTCATGATCTTACCCATAGTTTAAATCTAATGTTATTTCTTGTGGATATTGATTTTGGTTTCAGATACAGCGAATTATCTGCACCTATGGCAGCTGGGAACACCTATTGCAGCAAGCCGTTTAGCCTGAAAAGGGAACGACCAATCCAGCGTCAATTCCTGCCCTAACACACTACAGAGCAAAATAATTTGTGACACACATTTACAACTCTCGTTCAATTTGGTAATCTGATGAATTGATTATGACATGGCCTCACAGTTGTCTCCACAGGAGACCTGAAATACTAAGACATACTTGGAGATGCAGCATGATGTAGTGGATAGAGTCCATGCCTGGGAGTCAGTAGGTCATGGATTCAAATCCTGGCTAGGCCACTTGCCTGCTGTGGGACTTTGGGCAAGTCAATTAACTTTTCTGGGCCTCAGTTATCTCATCTGTAAAATGGGGATTAAGAATATGAGCCCTACGTGGGACAGGCACTATGTCCGACATGATTTGCCTGTATCCACCCCAGTGCTTAGTAATAATAATAATGATGGTATTTGTTAGGTGCTTACTATGTACAAAGCACTGTTCTAAGTGCTGGGGTAGATACAGGGTCATCAGGTTGTCCCTCGTGGGGACAGTGCCTGGCACACAGTAAGCATTTAACAAATATTATTAATAAACAAACTGTAGTTTGCCCAAATCTGTAAGAAGGGAAAACTTGTTATGTATGAACCACAGGAGTGGGTTATGCCTATAAACAGAATGTTAAGAGTTAAAAATGCTGGTGCTTAGATGGAATGTTCTAACAGATGCAGAAAGTGGGTCACACAAGTATTTGGTAAGAACTGCCCCTGTCAGAAAATGAAAAAAACAGTAGCCAGCATCCTCTACCAAGAGTGGTGACACATTGAAACTCATCAATATTTATAGTACTAAACACCAGACCTGGAAATAGGGATGTTGTTACAACAATAAGGCAGGAAAACAGCTAACCCAGAGGGTCTTGTCTAGTCAGAAAATTCCTGCTGTCAACTTTATGACAAATCATCGCAGTCTCTTCGGAGAGTTTGTTTCTACCTAGGCGAGCCTGACTCGCATGCGGGTCAGAATTCTAACTTAAAATAAAAGTCTTCAGAAAAACCTGTCCTTTTGTCCCCTTCCCCACATGCAAAATTGGGCAGCTCTAAAACTCCTTTAGGCAAACAATGAATATTTAGATCAGTTTTATTTCTTATGGAATGAGGTCTAAGTTTCTCAGGCCAGATAAACTCAAGTAAATATTGATGCTCATTTATCTTTTAGCGTTCATTATTCCGCCTTTTAATATTTTGATCTCCAATTCTTTGTACATTGGGATTTTTGTTCTTTCCTGCACATTTAATTACATTCTTTAACTATCAACTTGATTTCTCTTTGAAAACCAAGCCCATAGCTAGGCTCTGGGATAAAACAATTATAGCCAGTTATTGATTTCCTAAAATCTAGTTTGGTGCCATTTGAATCGTCTTTTACACCCCCCTACGCATACCCAAGTGAAATTTGGTCCACACTTATTAAAAATTACACCGGTTTATCAAATTCTGTTAATCTCAGTTATCTGCATTTTGGCCCGGCTTCTCACTTGTTGCACTCCATACCCCAGAAGGAACATGACTGACAGGGAAGAAAGTGTGCAAGTGATCCTGTACAAACCATTTACACAATAATCAACTCGCCCTCTGCAGGTTCACAGTCATGAATCCTCAGGACCAAGGCTTGTTTATCACTTCTGACAGGAGGCTCCATCATTATCATCACAAACAGTTTACCAAGCCAGCCTATGTTTGATTTATTTCACTGAATTGTAGTGGTACTGGCAAATCACTTTTTTTAATGTTATAATGTTTACAGGTGAGGTTCAAAAGTCATAGGCAAAAGCATCCCATTCCATTCTCAATTATTTGCAATATGTAGTCATCCCCAGAATTTCACTGAAGTCCTCGACCTAAATAAGAAATGACAAGCAAGATGCAAAGAGTTGAGATTGGAAAGCTAAAATTCTTAATTTGGGGGAAAGTTTTCCTAGAGGAGCACTGTGACCTATGGAAAGAGTTCAGGACTGGGATTAGACCATGATTCTAATCCCAGCTCCTTGATTTGCCTGCTGTGTGAGTTTGGTAAAGATTTCTCCTATCTGATTATCTTGCAACTACTCCAGCACTCAGAAGTAGCACTAAGTGCAAATACCACCTTACTGCTAATATTCTTTTCAAATATAACAGATGAACGAAAGGAAGAATTTCATGAAGGTGATTACCTGGGCTTCCAAGAGATGGTGAATGAAGCTATATTTCTGTCCACTTATTTTACCAATGTGTCTAGTGAAATCCATCTATTGCTACCCATTCTTTCCAATTATACATTTAACTCTCCACATCAGATTCCATTTAACCTTATCTACAAATTGCCTTATACCACTCTATTACAAATATAAACACCAATTTCAAGTAGTTTAACTCCCAGTTTTCCTTCTAAGCAATCTCAAAATGCATCCTATTTTTATCGCCTTAAAAAAAAGAGAAAAACTTTACTAGGTAAGGGACTTGATAATTGCTTCCCCCTGCGTCATTACATTCTCTATTCTCTCTTTATAGTTAATCTCTTCTTAGAATCCTTTGATTAAATTACAAGGTGTGTACAAAATTTTACCAGTCACAAAAAAATTATACAATTATATTTGAATGTGCATTTTCATCTTTGATTTCTTCCGAAGGGATCATTCTACTTTCACCTGAGCAACTTAAAAACATCTGCAAATTTTCTTTTCAAAAGCATTTCCTTTTAATCTATTCCTTTTATACATTTGATTAAAATTATGAGATATGCTTTAAGTTTCCATGATTTTTAGCTTTAGTTGTAGCACACATTAATTGCATCAAAATACTGAAAAAGAAAATGTTAGGTATTTTAAAAAAGTGAATTTAAGAGCAGGAAAGATAAGGAAAAGTTAGTATGATGGCCTTAAATGGGGAGGGAACCTAGTTTAAGAGGGAACCTAGTTCTCTGACTTAAAGCAAGGAAAAACAATTTTTTTTTCTTCTGGCTTTGTTACAAGCTGTACTATTCTACACCCTTCATGGATTTACTGTTAAAAAACAAGCCCAGAAATAATGTTCATAATTTCTATATATAATTTCTATAAATCTTAAATAATTTCTAGTGCTGCATAACTAACTGCATGTGTAAGTAAAGGAAGTCAAATTTAAATTCTGGTGAGTTATGTATATTCTTACAAGTTGATACTACTTTCATGTATTCTTTTATATCACTCCTCAAATATCTGTTACATTTAACTTCAATCTCTGCAATTACATTTTACATGGATGCTGATGCTAAACTGCCATTAGTGTGTCAAAGGGAAAACGCCCAAACTTTACTTTCAGGATCTATGAAACACAATGAAACACTACTTTTGGATGTGAGTGTATGGAAACCTCCCTCCCTCTTTCCCCCAAATAACCCTAGTTTCTCACGGTCATGAGAAGTAGACTGGTAATGACACTATTTCTTTGTAATATTTCTAGAGCCTAATATGAAATGAAGTCTTCTTTTTTTGGTTGGTGGGGGGGGTGCTTAAATGGCATCATGGGTAAAGTTCAAAAAAGTATTCAGTTGAATATATCTATATAGACATAACACCCACCCCCTGATGGAAAGAACCTGGATCCTAATCCCAGCCCCGCCGCGTATCAGTTGTGTGGCGTTAGACAAGTTACTTAACTTCTCTGTGCCTCAGTTACTTCATCTTACCTCATCTTTAAATTGGGGTTTAAATCCTACTCCCTCCTACTTAGACTGTGAGCCCCACTGAGACAGGGACTGTGTCCAACCTGATTGATTTATATCCACCCCAGTATTAAGAGTAGTGCTTGGTACATAGTAAGCGTTTAACAAGTACTATATTAATTGTTGTCCTTCATATTAGAAGACAATATTATTAATGGTGATATTCCCTTTTGAGTGTGTGTGACTGAAAGGGCCAATGACGGACCCACCTTCTCGACAAAATGGTGAACATAAAAAGGCTGACCCTTGTGATTTCATGATGCTTGCTAAGGCTGGTGCTGTTTCTGCTTCTACCTCCTTGTTTCTCATCCCTTACTTCTTTACAAAAAGAGACACTCCTTCCTTGATTGCAGTACACCATGCTGGTATGGCCTCGAAAATTGACTTAAGTTTTCCTCTGGGATGCAGCATTGGGTGAGGTTTTCTTTTCCTGCGGACTTAAAATGCTTCCGTGGTCAGGTCCCCAGACAGAGGTGTTTGGTATCTTACTATCTTTCACTCTCCTCCCGTGTCCCACCGAAGTCGGGGTGTTGAAGTAAGCTTAGATTCAATGAGAGAAGAGTGAGTACATTCCAGAATTGAATTATTTGGGATCTCATCTTGCCACCTGATATTGAACATGGCTAGAAATATCAATGATGGAACTGCTCAAAGAGGAACAGATGTTGTCCACGATGAGCTCGGGTCTCAATCAGTGGTATGTACTGAGTGCTTACTATTTGCAAAGCACTGTACTGTTTGGGCGGGTGCAACACAACAGAGTTGGCAAACACATTCCCTGCCCATTGCGAGCTCACAAGTCTAGACAGGGAGACAGACATTAATATAAATTAATAATTTATAACACATTTAAAGATATGGACTTAAGTGCTTATTAATTGTCCATATTAGAAGACAATATCATTAATGGTTATATTCCCTTTGGAGTGTAAGTGTGTGACTGAAAGGGCAGGGTTGAGGGTAGGACAAATATCAATAGCACACAGTCTCACTCGTAGAAAACGGTGGACATCAATGTAGCTTAGTAGACCTTTAGTTTCATCTGAAGTGTGATATGGCATTGTCATTACACTCTGTTGACCTGTCTCCCAAAGGATGGCCTCCTTGGTTTGCTCATCTACTCCTTTGCCTATTGCTGCATCATTGGTCAATAAGCTGTGTAGATAAACCTTCCTTCCACCAGCCTCTCCTCTCTCCAGTCCGTATTTCACTCTGATGCCTGGATCATTTTTCTAAAAAATCATTCCTCAAACAGGGCTTGACACATAGTAGGCTTTAACAAGTACCATCAGTATTACTGCTATTACTGTTACTATCACCTAACCTCACTTATCTCCCACAACTCAGCCTGCCCACTTCACTTCTCTAACACCAACTTACTGGGCCTCATCTTGTCTCTCTCTCAACCCCTTGCTCACGTTCTCCCTCGTGCCTAGAACTCTTTCCACCTTCATATCGGGCAGACCACCACTCACCCACCTTCCAAGCCCAATGAAAATCATATCCTCTCAAACAAGCCTTTCCTGACTAACCTCTCATTTTCCCAGCTATTCTCCCACTCTTCTGAATCATCTATGCACTTGTGTCTATACCCCTTAGTACTTTTATACTCACCCCATACTCATAGCACTCCCCAATTGTATTAACTGTATGTGGTAACATATCTTCCCTATACTCCACTGCTGTACTATCTGTAATTCATTTGAATGACTGTCTCTCCCTCTAAATTACACTCTCCTTGAAAGCCGAAATCACATCTTCCAATTCTTGTGAGAAGCAGCGTGGCTTAGTGGAAGCAGCACAGGCTTGGGAGTCACGGGATGTGAGTTCTAATTCTGGCTCCACCACTTGTGTGACCTTGGGCAAGCCACTTAACTTCTCTAGGCCCAACTCATCTGTAAAATGGGGATAAAGACTGTGAGCCCCATGTGGGACAACCTGATTACCTTGTATCTATCCCAACACTTAGAACAGTGCTTGGCACATAGCAAGTGCTTAATAAAAACCATAATTATTATTATTATTGCTTTGAATTTAATACCATATTAAGTGCCTTCAGCATCTTACTAAAGCTTCAGCCCAAATAATTGTTCATCCTGCTCTCTGGTGTTACCTTTGTTTTATGCTGCCTCAGGATGAGCTCAGACTGATGCAGTTAATAAGAAAATATTACCTTGATTTTTGTCTAGTACTTTTATTTTCAAAGCACTCGCACATATGCTTATTTAATTTATGACCAAAGTGCTCAATATAATGCTCTGTACACAAATAAGCACTCAATCAGCACTGTTGACTGGAGGGGGGGGGGGGGGGGTGCGGGGAAGGGCAGTATTTGTTAGCACATATTATGTGCCAGGCACTGTTGTTTTAAGTGCTGGGGTAAATATGAGGTAATCAGGTTGGACACAGTCCATGTCCCACATGGGGTTCACAGTCTTAATACCCTTTTCACAAATGAGATAACTGAGGCACAAGTTAAGAGGCTTGCCCAAGGTCCACAGCAGACAAGTGGCAGAGTCAGGATTAAAAGCCAGGTCCTTCTGACTCCCTTGCCTGTGCTCTAACCACTAGTACTCACTGCTTCTCCATTTATTCATTGACCTCCAATGAATCAATTGATTGACTGATTCCAAATTCTGCAAAGTGTTCAGCTGTGTCCCCAATTGCTCTGGTGCAGACTGGCACATCCCCTCTGTTTTTTATGAGGGGAGGCAGTGTAGTATAATGGAGGACCACCTGTCTGTAAGCCTGAGGACCTGAGTTAGAATGCGACTCTTTCACCAGCCTATTGGGTGACCTCGGGAAAGTCACTTAACTTCTCTTATACTTCAATTTCCTCATCAAGGAATGGGGATAATAATACCTGCTCTGCTACCCAACTTCACAGGGTTGCTGTGAGGGAATAAATTAAATAAGCACATGTGAGAGTGCTTTGAAAATAAAAGTGCTAGACAAAAATCAAGGTAATATTTTCTTATTATTGCATCAGCCTGAGCTCAGCCTGAGGCATTATAAAACAAAGGTAACACCAGAGAGCAGGACGAACAATTATTTGGGCTGAAGCTTTAGTAAGATGCTGAAGGCACTTAATAAGGTATTCATTATATAAAAGACCTTTGTCATTTCAAGTGGTGAAAACACTATGTAGAGAAAAATGTATTATTTTTATTTCCAAGTAAAAATAGTATATCTCTACTTTAGCTGGAAATAGGATGGGACTGTATAAAATCCGGCCATGGGCCCAGGGTCATATTTTGCCCACCCTTACCACAGAGCCTCCAGAGGCATCTCCTCATCTGAGAAATTCTAGAGTGCGGGATGGTTGCAAGACTTATTCAGGGTGAATTAACAAATCCCAGAAAAATCAATGCAAAGCGTGGGCGGCACAGAACACTGCTAACAGAACCTTCTGTGTGATGGTTTCTACAGCCCTCATTCTCGGCTTGATTTCTCCTCCTCCTTCCCCACCCTCCCGCCCCCAACCCCAGCATTTCCAAGTTTACTGATGCTGTGAGGACCCAGCCTTTTGAGTCCCCGGTCTAGCACAGAGCCAACACCTGGACTTGAACTGGGGAGGCAGGGAGATGAAAGACATGCCGGGCAATTTCTTAGGACCTCAGCCGTACTAGGGAAATCACCATTGCTGCTCATGGACAATCAGTTAATCAACTGATCAATTAATGAAATGTATTTACTGAACTTTTACTGTATGCAGAGCACTGTACTGTTTGGGAGAGCACTTATTAATTTATATATATATATATTAATGTCAGCCTTCCCCTCTAGGCTGTGAACTCATTGTGTGCAGGGAAAGTGCCTGTTAATTGTTATACTGTACTCTCTCAAGTGCTTAGTACAGTGCTTTGCACACTGGTAAGTGTTCAATAAATAAGACTGAATGAATGAATGAATGAATGAATGAGAGTACAATATAACAAAGTTGGTAGACACGTTCCCTTTCCGCAACAAGCTTTTCAGAGGTTGTTGTATTAGGGAAAACTCCCTGTGAGAGCCCCAGAAATATGAAGTCCTTGCTGGGGTGATTTTAGGAGTAGAACTCCTATTCTAGGATGCGGTTTGCCCCATTTTAATCAGCCCCCAGATTATTTCCCCGGGAATAGTCCCCAGGGACCTACCTGCCTAATGCCAGCCTTTACCAACAAAATTGATTTTGGACTGACTCAAGCAGTCAAATTTCACATTCTTCAAATGGCCTGTCTCTGACCACAGTTTAGGTGGGAGAAAGGGAAGAACCGGGAATGTGAATGTTTGGGGGATTGTGCTTTTTGTTTTTTTAACGGTCTTAATAATTGCTGGACTGGACCTTGTTATTCCACTGCCTCCCAAAGCTGGCAAAGCCAGATATCAATGAGCCATTAAAAGGAGTTTTTCACTTAATTTTGCCCCTTGGATAAAGCTTTCAGAACATGGGCTTTAATCCAGCCTGTGGCCTCATCTACCACCAGTAATGGCCATGGTTCAATACTGTAGAGGTTCAATATAGTACAACATTTTCCTTCAGTAAGAACTATTATGTTCAAAGCTGCTGATATTGTATAAGTCTCCTGGGTGATGATTAGGATACAAAAAAGCTGTAGACTTGCTGGTTTCTGGCACTTTCACTGCTTACAGCAACCAAACTGGACAGCTCAAAAAGACAATTCGTCTATATTTATGCTAGGTTCTAGAGATGGGGCACAGGGGAAAAGATATTTGGTCCCCCAAATATGAGTTCACTGTATCAATTTTCATTTGCTGTATAAAAATACTCTGTCACAGGACTGTGTTTTGCAAATATATTCTGGACACTACCAGCCCACCTTCGTACAACTGAGTCACAGTCTAAAGTAATGAGACTGATTACACTATCAGAAACCTGAGGAGGTTTTCCATAATCGTAAAATCATTTTCTTTGGTACTGGGACTTTACAAACCCAAATTAATGTGAATACATCCAGTTTCCCTATAACCCAAGGGTTGTGTACCTCCCTAAATAACCTGTAAAGAAGCAGCATGGCCTAATGGAAAGAGCATAGGCTTGGGAATCAGAGGTCATGGGGTTTTAATCCCTGCTTCACCACTTGTCAGCTGTGTGACTTTGGGCAAATCACGTATCTTCTCTGTGCCTCAGTTAAATAGGGATTAAGACTGTGAGCCCCACGTGGGACAACTTGATTACCTTGTATCTACTCCAGCGGTTAGAACAGTGCTTGGAACACTGTAAGCACTTCACAAATACCATCATCATCAAAATGTTTTATTAAGAAAAATCTATGCTTTGCATTTGTCCAGGCTAACGCCACAGATATGTGTGATAGCAGTTTCTTTGAAAGCACAGCACAGCAGGATCCAGACAGGCTCACTTCACGATCAGAACGTATGCTGCCTCTCTAATTGCGTTCAAACCAAGGTGAATACTGAATCCATGTGTTATGGCTGAACCTGCGTTGCAACGTGCCGCTGTTCCATTTTGAACAAACTCTAAAATGTATCTCTTCAAATCGCCAAAGAATCGCAAAACTAGGTCAAACAACAGAAGACGTGAAGGTGCCGGATGCCAAGCGCCCGCGGCATCTTTCTCTGATCATAAGGCACTAGTAAAAGGCCAAGACATGCAAATTCAAGAGACAAGTACAATAGACTTGTACTATTAGCTACGCAGATGCACCAGGGTAGTGGGACTGGAAGATATAATCCCTGTAGCCCCTACAATTTTTTCAGATCAAAAAAACAACAAAGGTGGTCCCAAAAACTGATTTACTCTGATGTTTTCATGAATCATAAAGACTCAATTTTCCATAGGGCAGTGCTCCATGAACCAACCTTTTTACTTTGACTTAAAAGTTAATTGATGTCTGCTTTGTTTCCTTCTATGAAATGGAAATTAAGTAAAATATGATATTAAAAAGCAGATCCTCTCAGGAAGCAAGAGATTAGACCCATTCCCTTTTGATTCTGTTGGAATAAGTTTTTGAAAGAAAAACAAAAACACTGATTGCATGCCTCTTGGAAGACTGTCCAGAGTGTATGAAGTCCAGGTTTGCTCTTTGAATAGTGTACTCTCTTAGCAAGTCTTTCATTCTACACATTAATTAATAAGGGGGGGAGAAAAAAAAAAAGAACTAACCCTGTAGAGAGGATGGCATTTGTCTGTGAAACATGGTGCCAAACGAGCATAGATCTGTAGGCTATAGAAATAAGCTGCCAGCTGGAGCGATAAGGCAGAATTGGATTGCTTTTCAAAGCACTTGTTGGCATCTAACTCCTAAAATGGAAAGTAATAGAATTAATTTAGCTAAAAGGAATAATCAAGCTTATAACTGCAAATAATATTATCAAAAAATCCATGTCAACAAATGCCCATTTCCCCTAAATTAGCTGTACTATTAATGTAGTTCAAAAGACAAGAAAGTTTACTCTCCTTAAATCAACTGCTTGAATAAAGACAAGCTCAAAATTGATATACTCATTTTCTCAGGGTTTTGCTTAGACACAAAATTACACTCAACATTAATACATTTTCCATTTTAATAATAATACAATTAAATGCTGTCAAGCCATCACTGTGGTTTCTTTAAATCCAAAGCAACACTATATTAGCAGTTCAATATGACTTACCTGCGGTAATGCAAGCAGGTAAGCAAGAGACAAGGTCATGTCATTTGGTAAAGTATCACTAGCCAGTTGTAAGAGAACTGAAGAACAAAGGAAAATATGACATATATCGATTAGTGTTCTATTCACATTAAGTGAAATGCTTTTCATGCTCTGGAAAATGTTAACAGACACTAGCAGGAATCACTGCCTGAACACACTTAGTGAAGCCTTAATTTTTTTTTTCTTAATCTTAACTTTCAGGCAAAGTTCATTATGCCACCAAATAGGATGAATGAGCAAACAGTTGCAAACTCAAACTAAAGTAACATCACCTGGTCTACATCCCTCTAGAATGTCAGCTCCTTGAGGACAGGGAACAGGTCTACTAACTCTGTTGTAATGTACTCTCCCAAGTGCCTAGAACAGTGCTCTGCACACAGTAAGTGCTCAATAGATACTATTGATTGATGGCTACAAGCTAACTTGATGGCAATAAAAATCAAGGTAATGGTATGAAATTATATACATTACAGAAAGCCAACAAGAGATATACTGTCAATACGAGTTCTCCAAAAACAAGCAACTAGTAAATAGATTTCATATGTTCCTCAATTACTTTATTGTTCATAAGCCATATTGCCAAAAATGAATTTGAGTTGTAAAATATGAAATTATCTTACCAGTGAAAAATTTTTCATTCCTGAAGCTACTTCTTATTGCAAACTGTGCACTATTCTAAATGTCCATGCCTAAAACTAATCCAAGGGGTGTTAGCTCATAGAGTCTTCTCCCACCTGCAGTGGCTGCAAACTCTTCATGTTGGAAAAAAATATGCTTTACACAGAATGTTAGCCCTGAAAATTAAGCCTTATGGAAGTTTTAGTGATCAACTTATCTAAACGATGTGGGTTTTTATCAATTTAACATGATGGTCATGAAATTTCTATCTACATTCCAATATAGGTTTGCACAATGGTTCATCTTTGGAAAGCAAAAGGAAGTCTCTACTGTCTAACTGTTGTAATGTTTATCGCTTTGAAACAATCAGAGAGCATGAGACAAATTGATTCACTGACGATCCAGAAATGGTAAAGACAAAAGATCGAGGAGTTAGAAAAGTAAGGAGGAGAGTGGCCGGGGGAGGGGTGTCACAGAGAGGAAAAGGAAGCCATCCTTCTAGGGATTCCCTAACTGTGTGAGCTGCAGGCCTATTAGTTCACCCGCAGATCTGCCTCTGTTCAATGCACTTCTACTGATTTTGCACAGAAGTTACCTACTAAAAATAGGAAATCATCTATATAATTTTTAGGACCCTCTTGCTTATCACCCAACCTCCCAATACTTATGTCTCCTCCTCTAAATTGTAAACCCACTGTGGGCAGGGGATGTGTCTACCAACTCTCCTATATTGTAATCTCCCAAGAGCTTAGTACAGTCCACTGCATACTGTTAGCACTCACTAAAAACAACTGATTGATTGCTTGATTCATTCATTCAATTGTATTTATTGAGCACTTCCTCTGTGCAGAACATGCACTAAGCGCTTGGAAAGTACAATTCGGCAACAGAGACAATCCTTACCCAAAGTGGGATCACAGTCTAGAAGTGGGGAGACAGGCAACAAAACAAATAGACAAGCACTAATTGCATCAGTATAAATAGAATTATAGATATATATACATCATTAATAAAACAAATTGAATAATATGTACATGTACACACAAGTGCTGTGGGGCAGGGAAGGGGTAGAGCAGAGAGAGGGAATTGGGCCAATGAGGAGACGAGGAGAAGCAGAGAAAAAGGGGGCGCTAGTCTGGGAAGGCCTCCTGGAGGAGCTGAGCCTTCAGTAGGTCTTTGAAGGGGGGAAGTGTGAGTGTTTGGCAGATTTGAGGAGGGAGAGGATTTGAGGAGGGAGGTCATTCGAGGCAGAGGCAAGATGTGGGTCAGGGATCGACGGCAGGACAGGCGAGAACGAGGCACAGTGAAGAAGAGAGCAGCAGAGGAGAAAGAGTGTGCAGGCCGGAGATGGAGGAGAGAAGGGAGGTGAGGCAGAAGGGGACAAGGTGATGGACAGCTTTGAGGCCAATAGTGAGGACTTTTTGCCTGATACTAAAGGTTGAAAGGCAGCCACTGGAGATTTCTGAGAAGGGGGGTGACATGCCCAGGGTGTTTCTGTAGAAAGATAATGATGGCAGCAGAGTGAAGTATAGACTGAGGTGGGGAGTGACAGGAGTTTGGGAGATCAGAAAGGAGTAAGTAAGTATTCCTACACTCAACTATCTGTCCTATCCCTAATCTACTTTAAAGTCAGTCTCCTTCTGT
Organism: Ornithorhynchus anatinus; assembly: GCF_004115215.2. Classification (NCBI taxonomy): domain Eukaryota; kingdom Metazoa; phylum Chordata; class Mammalia; order Monotremata; family Ornithorhynchidae; genus Ornithorhynchus; species Ornithorhynchus anatinus. Next base: position 90,514,915 of record NC_041728.1, read on the forward strand.
AGACTGTAAGATCCTTGTGAACAGGAATTACATCTACCAAATCTGTTGTACTGTACTCTCCCAAGTGCTTAGTACAGTGCTCTGTACACAGTAAGCACTCAGCTGATTGTTAAAAGTTCTCCAAACAACAGCTCCTAGGAAACATTGCTCTGGTTAGTAAAGAAATGCAAATGAATTCATCCCCACTCTGTAGCACTCATCTTATGACCTTCCAACTCCACTATAAAATTTATTTCATAAAAATTAAACCACCCAGGCTAAAAAAGGTTTTGGTGAAAAATATGAAAAAAGTCTTCTTTCATATTTCAATTTTCCAAAGGTTTTCTAATGAAATCATTAATAATACATTCACTTTTATCATTATATAATATTCTCACAGCTCAGAATTTGAATAAGTGGATAAAACCTCTGCACACTGTAGGCGCTCAATAAATACCATTGACTGATAGTTCTTATAAAGCTATTAACAGCCAATAAGTATTAAACCACTTTCTTCATAGAGTAATGGGCGAAAAAACATACAAAATTACAGAGGGGGATGATGAAATTTACAATGATTACAGTGAGTCAATATAATGAATCAAAGAATTTTAGGCAAAGCCAAACTGCCTTTTATTGCATTTTACAATGATAAAGAAGCATTTATTTGTTCAGAGCTTTGAAATCTCCATCACTCCTTCTATTGAAACATACACAACGTCATTAACAAATTTAAATCAACCTATGTCAGCTTATGAGTTGAAAACACTAAAACAATATTTGGACTATGAGGTGGAATACATATTTTGAGAGAAATCACTAAACATGAAAGTTTAGTAATAAATAAAAATTATATTGTGCTACAATACAAATTAAGACTAAAGAACTATGAAACCCTTTAGTAAATGGAACTTCGGAATTCATTTGGAGCAAAGAGTAAATAAATTGAAACTACATTGAATGAAAACAATTTGTTTAATATATTTCTTACCTTCTGTAGTTGGAAATACGTTTTCCCCTTCACTCTTAGTTTCTGCTAATTTCCCTGTTCTCAGCAAGACTTCTGCAAAGCTTTCTAAAGGGACATGCTGATAGGCTGTATAGGTAACTTCAGCCTGCACAAAAAATAATTATTCGACATGATAGGATTTAATAGCTTATTTTAATGCTCATATCTAATATGCCTGGCAACACAGCACTCGACATTCCATTAATAACTCCCGCTATCAGCTTAATTTCCTAAAATAAATCATTTTAAAATGCAGAAACTTTCATATGCTCTTTAACTTGGCAGAATAAATAATGAATCCAATTACTTAATGATAGTGAAGCAAATGATTGAATATTTTAAACCTAGTAACAGTATTTCATTTTCAAGAAATAAAATAATCTATTTGCATCAAATGGTATGAAATAAAACAAGATAACAATAAAATCTCTATTTCAACACAGCTTATACTTACTTCAGCCAGAAAAGGATCAACAATTAAAGATTCATAAAAAGGATGGCAGCCTTGTTTTTCCAATTTGGCATTGGCTCCGGCCCCGCTTCTATAAACATCCCCAAATTCTTGTCCCTCAAAGTAAAAAAAAAAAGTATATTCTGACATTAGCGATGGGATTTCTACATTAGTAAAAGCTACCTAAAGTATTTCAAAAACTCAAGGTGCACAAGTAATAGCTAACAGTATGGACTATAAAAATGAAAGCTGCGTATATTCAAGAAACCATGAAAAAAACGAATATAGCCTATGTCACTAATATAACTGAATTAACAAGGGCTTGACAGACTAAGGTTGTATGTAAATGCTATTTCATTGACTCAGTTTCTGTTTGATGTGGAGGTGGATGGGCAGCCACTGGAGGTTCTATTTTTGAAGATCAGTTGCTTGTCTATTCTATTTCTTGGCAGTTAGATCTTAGTATGATAGCGGAACAAAGGTCCCCAAGACGGAGCCACTGATGGGTGATTTCTAGACATCCTCCACTTACCCCAGTTAATCCTGCCCTTTGTAGGTTCGGCAGAGAGGACACAGATGAAAACGACAGATGGTAAAGGAGTCCAACTTCCTATCCTCCCTATCCCTCTGGAGAACTCACACCAACTTGCCAACATGCTGTTTCACTCCTGTGCTTGTGCTGTGGGTGCTGTTCCCACAAATCCAGGCATTTGGCCTAATTCAGCCACTTCAAATAGGTTCATTATGGTCAGGAAATGTGTCTGCTAATTTCCCTTGTATTGTACTCTTCCAAGTGCTTAAAACAGCAGTCTGCACATAGTAAGCACTCAATAAATACCACGGATTGATCCACATTCTGCCCTCTCTATTTTTCACAGCGCTGTTTCTCTCTCTCTCGCTCCCCTGCCCTTCAAATTTTTCCACATATTTAACTAAGCTGAAGGCCCCAAATGTCCCCCCAACCCTTGTATAGTTTGCTAACTACTATACTGATGAAAATCGATACCATCAGGCGTCTTCTACACTGTAAACTTGTTACGGGCAGGGAACATTCCCACTGATCCTGTTTTACTATACTCTCCCAAGTGCTTAGTACAATGCTATGTACATACTATACTTAATAAATACCACTGATTGATTGATTAGCTTTCCAAAATCTCCTTATTCCCTTCCAATGCCACTTTCATTCTCTCATTCCTCTCAAGATGCCACCATCGGTAGTAACATCCTCAAAAGAGAAGTACATTCATGCTGGCAGATCAAAACCAAGCTCTGTATTTGCATGTAAAAGATGTCTTACATGTAATGGTCGGAGGTAGGTTAAAGACTTCTTCCACCACTGCCGGTCGCTGACTGCATGAAGCATGGCTTTGGTTGTCATCGTTGTATTAGACAGGACTTTCATGGTAGTAGCAGTCGTCCAGTATAATAAGTCAGTTGAATGACTCGGTGGAATGTTTGTTCCATCCTGACATTTACACAAAGAGAACGGGAAGTTTTAAAGTGCTCAAAGAACGTAGCAGTGTTAAAAAAAAAAGTATCCCATACACCAAGTTGACTGATTTCAGAAAACAATTCACCCAAAATGACTTTCATTCATCCAATCCATTAATCCGATCCAATACTTCCAAAGTATAAATTCAGGGTCATGACCAGAATAGACAAGCAACTGATCTTTTAAAATAGAACCCCCAATGGTTGCCCATCCACCTCCTCATCATCCTCACCGTCGGCACTGCTCCCTCCTACCTCACCTCACTGCTCTCCTACTATAGCGCAGCCTGCACACTTTGCTCCTCTAACGCTAACCTTCTCAATGAATCTCAATCCCGTCTGACTCGCTGCCGACCTCTCATCCACGTCCTGCCTCTGGCCTGGAATGCTCTCCCTCCTCATATCGGACAGTCTATTACTCTTCATCTCTTCAAAGCCTTATTGAAGGCACATCTCCTCCAAGAGGTCTGTCCTAAGCTCTTTTTTCCTTATCAACTCCTCTTTTTCACCCTGACTTGCTCTCTTTGTTCTTCCTCCTCCCAGGCCCTGGCACTTATGTCCATATCTGTACTTTATTTCTTTATATTAATTTATTTCTCCCCCTCTATACTCTAACCTCATTGTGGGCAGGGAATGTGTCTGTTATATTGTACTCTCCCAAGTGCTTAGTTCACAGTTAGTGCTCAATTAATAATGAGTAACTAACTTACTATATTTGACTAAAGAATGTGTTATACAATCTTACTGTGGGACACAACATCTGATGTGTGACGCAGAATGCACTATACATTGCCTAATTATAATCTGAAAGGTCTGTCTGTATCGTTCTAATGGTTTTGATGTCTTCTTTCATTACTATTATCACTTTATTACAGATAGACCTTTCATTTATTAAGAACCCCAGAATGACCCTTTTATTTCTTAAGACTTACACTGTACAAACAGTCTCCTGGATCTTTGGGTATTGCTCAGTAAATACTATGAGTACAGTTGGACACTCTATTGCCCCCAAGACACTACCAGCTGTCAGGGGACCACTTTTGTTTTTCCAGCAGGAGCGGGGAATGGGACAAAGTAGCTTGTGGAAACCCACAGAGAGCAACAACAGCAAAAGGGCTGCAACTCGGCTGGGTCACTTGTCTGCCCAATTTTAATCATTCCTAGTAACCAGTGACATTTTGGGGTCCCCTATTGATGACTCCTAAATAGAGAGGAGTGAAGTGGTAAGAGCAAAGGGGAAACAGAGAGGGCAGGGAAAGAAAGGAAAATAAATGAGATCTGCGGCTACGGATGACCAGCGTCAACTTGGCAGGAGCTGAAAGGGGAGAGGTCAGAAGAAGAAAAGCAGTGCCACCTAGAAGATAGAGCTTGGGCCGGGGAGTCAGAAGGACTTGGGTTCTAATCCCGGCTCTGCCTCTTGTCTGCTGTGTGATCTTGAGCAACGCATTTCACTTCTCTGGGCCTCAGTTACCTCACCTGTAAAATTGGGAATAAAACTCTGAGTTCCATGTGGGACACAGACTGTCCCAACACAACAGTGCCTGGCACATAGTAAGCGGTTAACAACATTAAAAAAAAAAGAGCAGGGCGAGGTAAAGAGCAAGAATTTTTGGTCCATCATCTCTGGTCACAGGTCAGACAAAGAGGAGACACTGGACCCAGTAGACAGGTCTTAGAAGGGCAGCATAGCTTGCTGTGGGTTGGGTATGTGTCTACCAATTAACTCTGTTACACTGTACTCTCCCAAGTGATTATTGGTACTGTGCTCTGCACACAGTACGTGCTCAATAAATATGACTGACTGATGGACAGAGTACTTCCTCTCCGAAAAACACAATTAATGAACACAAGGGACTGTAGGAACCATTCAGGAAGCACTTCTGGAAGGAGTGAAAGTACAATGACCAAGGGACAGAGAAAAGCAAGGAGCAAAGGAACCAAGTATAGAGGAAGACACAAAAGAGTAAAATAAGAGATTCAACAAAAGGAGAAACAACCTCTTGGACACAACTTTATAAGGAAGCAGGGAAGAGAACAGTAATCAGATACACTATGTAGATAAGAAGAAGAGACTGCAATGCAGGATAAACCTAGATAGAGATAAAGTACTCAAGACACAGATTAAGTAAAAGCACGGTAATTTAGGGAAAAAAAGGAAAAGAGTGAGAACTGTAGTAGTACTTCTTCAGCTCCCAATTGGTGTAATTATATAGGCACTTGGGAAGCACAGAATAAAAAAACGGCATGCCCTGTCCACAAGGAGCTTTCATTCTAAAGGAGGAAACAAAGATCCAAATACGGTAACTCAACTGGTCAAAATAAATAATTTATCACATGTGTTTCCATCTGTTGCCGACTTGTATGCTCCAAGTGCTCCATACAGTGCTCTGCACATAGTAAGCACTCAATAAATACTATTGAATGAATGAATTCATGAGTGCTTAGAAGGGTATAAGTTGAGTAAGTAAGTCCCACTGTAAGTATCGTCTTGTCTTATGCTGTCGAGTTGCCTCTGACTCACAGCGATGCCATGGACTCATCTCTCCCGGAATGCTCCACTCTCAACTGCAATTGTTCTGATAGTTCATTCACAGAGTTTTCTTAGTAAAAATATGGAAGTGGTTTACTATTGCCTCCTTCTGCGCAGTAATTTTGAGTCTCCGTCCTCGACTATGTCCCATGCCACTGCTGCCCAGCACAGGTGAGTTCTGACTTGCAGCAGATTGCCTGCCACTTGTTAGCCACTGGCCAAGCTAGGAATGGAATGGATATGCCTCTGCTTGACTCTCCCCCCGTAGTTGAGACTGGTAGAGTATTGGAACCTCTCCATATACAGCTCTGAGAGGGGAACTTTTTTTTTTTTGTTGGTATTTGTTAAGCGCTTACTATGTGCCAAGCACTGTTCTAAGCGCTGGGGTAGACATAGGGGAATCAGGTTGTCCCACGTGGGGCTCACAGTCTTAATCCCCATTTTACAGATGAGGGAACTGAGGCACAGAGAAGTTAAGTGACTCGCCCACAGTCACACAGCCGACAAGTGGCAGAGCTGGGATTCGAACTCATGAGCCCTGACTCCAAAGCCCGTGCTCTTTCCACTGAGCCACGCTGGATCTCCTGTAAGTTCTACAGTTGGCTAAAGGAATGATTTAGCTCAGGATGCAGGAAATCAATCAGGTAAAACATTCCCTGATTCCTAAATTCATTCCCTGATTCCTAAAATCACATCTCCGAGAGACCTTCCACAACTACGTCCTCATTTCCCCTATGCACCTTCCCCTCTGCATCATCTATGCAGTCATCTGTGTACCACTTGAGTAATCTCATACACATTTCAGCCCCACAACACTTAGGTACATATTCTTAAACTCTGCTACTTGCCCTCTCTGTAACTCATTTTTTATGTCTGTCTTTCCCTGTAGCCTGCAAACCTCTTGAAGGCAGGGATCTCATCTACCAACTCTATTGTACTGTACTTTCTCTGGTGCTTAACACAGTGCTCTGCAAGCAATAATCACTCCATAAATGTCACTGACTGGAGGGCTTACAGAGGGCTCAAAGTGGGAAGTGTCGTAATTTGTCTGATGTGGGTAAAGAGGGAATTTCAAGACAGTGAAACAAGATGAGTGAGGGGATAGAAAAGGCAAAGTTGAAAGCCAGGTTCACTCGGGGAAGCACCATGGCCTACTGGATAAAGGCCAGGCCTGGGAGTCAGAATGTGGTGGGTTCTATTCCTGGCCCCGCCACTTGTCTGCTGTGAGACCTTGGGCAAATCACTTAATTTCTCTGGGCCTCAGTTACCTCATCTGGAAAATGGGAATTAAGACTATGAGTCCCACGTGGGACTGGGACTGTGTCCAACCCAATTTGTCTGTTCCACCCAGTGCTTAGTTCTGTTCCTGACACAGAGTTATCACATAGCAAATAACAAAATAATAATAAAAATAGTAATTATTATTATTACTACTATAAGGTTGGCTTTAGAGGGATGAAGATGACAAGTTTGATGTTAAGAGGCACATCAAGCTAGGAGAGGATTTTCAAGAGAGGAGAGATGGGGGCCAAGTGACACTTCAGGAGAGTTATCCGTGCAACAGCACGGATAGTCTGGGGTGGGGAGAAGCTGACTGGAAGCTGTGAGACCAGTGAGGAGGATAACACAATAGTCTAGCCGTGGCTAAAGCAAAAGGTTTACCAGCATGGTAGTAGTTAGCATGGAGAGAAAGCAGCATATCTGCAAGACTTCTAGGGAGAAAAGGCAGTATTTGGCTGTGGGTTGACTGTGAGAACTGAATGATAATTAAGAGTTGAGGATGTCCCTTAGCTTACAGGCCTCTGGGATAGGAAAGATGGTGGTGTTGTACAAGATGAAAAAGTTATGGGGAGGAGTGAGTTTCAGGGGAAAGATGAGGAGCTCTGTTTTAGAGTTCTGTTGAGTTTAAGGTACCAGGAAGACTTCCTAGTGGAGATGCCTTGGAGTCAAAAGGTCAGATGAGAAGTCAGAGCTAGATAAATAGACCTAGGACTTCTCTGCCTCGAAGTGGTAATTGAAGCCACGGGAACAGGTGAGTTCCTAGAGACAATGGTTGTATTATTATTATTATTATTACTACTAATAATAATCATATTTATCAAGCGCTTGTGGGAGTACAACATAACATCAGACACATTCCCTGCCCACAACGAGCTCACGGGGGGAGACAGACAATATGAATAAATAGATCATTAAATAAATAGATAAATAAATTACAGAATAAATAGAGTAGATGATTGAAAACAGAGTTTTGAGGGAACAACCACACTAAGGGGATAAGAGGCAGAGGAGAGGCAAGATACTGCCTGAATTTCTGAAAAGTCTGAACCTAATATAACAGCCTTCCTATTTGCCCCTAAATGCTCTTGCATTTAGGGAATGGAGATAGATGGGAGAGAGGAGAATGAGGTACAGTGGAGCAAAGAGAGAGAAAGAGAGAGAGCTAGGTGAGAAGAGTAGAAAGGTAGGAGGGAGGGAGTTGGTGGAGGTTCTTGATGCTGATTATGAATAGTTTTTGCTTGGTGCGGGGGGGGGATCTGAGAAGCAGATGGAGGGTTTGGAGAAGAGGGGAGATGAAATAGGGCCTATCAAATATGAGACGACGATCTGTGCAGTACTATAGCAGAGTTTGGAAGGTGGAGGGGGGCTAGCAAGGAAACTTATAATAATAATGTTGGTATTTGTTAAGCGCTTACTATGTGCAGAGCACTGTTCTAAGTGCTGGGATAGATACAGGGTAATCAGGTTGTCCCACGTGAGGCTCACAGTTAATCCCCATTTCACAGATGAGGTAACTGAGGCACAGGGAAGTTAAGTGACTTGCCCACAGTCACACAGCTGACAAGTGGCAGAGCTGGCATTCAAACCCATGACCTCTGCCTCCCAAGCCCGGGCTCTTTCCAGTGAGCTATGCTAATTCTCTAAGAATACCCTAGACGGACTCTGATGAGAGTCTGTACCAGCAGGGTAGTGTTAAGCTGGAGACGAAGGGGCAGATCCAAGAGAAGCTGGTTATGTATCTGCTCCCTTTGCTGTTGATTCTTATATTCTGTATCTTCCCATTATCAGTGGATCATTGTTTGTAATTTCTTCCTCTTTCCTAATCCCCTTTCCTCCTCATCTAGGTTGAGAGTATAGGAACCAACTACGAATAGGTTAATTTTGCATTTACGCTATGCTCAGCACAGTGCTCCTCACACAACAAACAACACACAATGTTACTGCCATTACTATTCCCACTACTAAAACGATCACAAACACAGCTTTTTTAATATCCTGAATATAAGGACAAAAGAACACATCAGAGCGCTGTCTGAAAAAAACACTACCTTTGCAATTGTTCTGGGCATTTCACTGTGTTATTCTTATATAAATTTCTAATAAAAAGTGAATCTTTGGTTAAGCTCACTATCATGTTTGCAATTTCCAGCAAGGAAATCATGGCAAGGAGCTTCAGCTCAAAGCAGACATTTATCAGACGTTCTTGGCGAGTAATAAACGAAGGCTCACAAATCAGCACGTCAATATTGCAGATTTAATCAATAAGCCATTTTGGTAAAATCAAAATTTAGAATAATTCAAAATGCCCCAGATACCAGTCAACTTTTAATAGACTGAAATTCTGAGACTACCAAGACTCTCCTACAATAGGTTTATAGGTTATTTGAAGGTTACAATGAAAGCTTTTATTAAACCTATTTTATCAAATTTTTAGAGGATATTATATTCAAATTTTACATAGAGTAATCGGGAGTCCTTGTATTACTTCTTTTTTCATCTAGTATTTATAGATTCTAAAACTCATGTAATATGGTCACATAGTGGACAGAACATCAAATTCTACTCTGGAACAATACAACAGAGAGCTGTTTTTCCAGAAATTTTAGGGAAGACAAACAAAAATTTCTCACTTTTCTGCCCCAATTCTTTTATCTCAACCCTTGCTTCCTCAAAGTTCCTTTTTCATGCATGAAAATACCTTCAGCAACTAATCAGACCAGAGAAAATAACTGAATTAATTTTTTTGTTGTTGGTTTGAATTAGTAATACAATGTTTCAATGAATTCTATGTGCTTATAAACTTTATATTTTGGAATTATCTATGACAGGTTGGCCTCCTGGGACCTTGTATAAATTCCAAGATATGTAAATGGTCCATTAGTGAGCAGGAACATGACAGTCATCAAAATAACTCCAAGAGTTCAGGGGAAGACCATGAAAAAAGACATCCATCCCACCTTGTGTTTGTAAGGAAAAGAAAGGTGCATTTTGACTTTATTAGTTCAATGACCTATTCCAAGCTGATTTTGCTATTTACAATAATGAAAACCAATGATTAAACAAATAACACCATTACTTCATATTTATTTATTAATATTAAAATTACTAATGCCAATACCCTTTCCATCTTCAAGCCTCAGCATTGACATTTCTTCTCCCTCTCTTTCCATTACCATATTCAACCTGTCACCAAATCTCATCAGCGTTTCCTTCATCACCTCTCCAGACTTCACCGTTTTCTCTCTATCGAAACAGCTACCACTCTGGTCTAGGCATTCCAAGGATACATTCATTCATTCAATCGTATTTATTGAGCTCTTACTGTGTGCAGAGCACTGTATTAAGCGCTTGGGAAAGTATAATACAACAATAAACAGTGACATTCCCTGCCCACAACGAGCTCACACCAGGACCCACATGGGGTTTACAGTCTTAATCCCTATTTTACAGATGAGGTTACTGAGGCACAGATGAGGAAACATATCCTGACTGACTGTTGCATCAGCCTCCAATGACCTTCTTGTCTCCTGTCTCTCCCCTCTCCAGTCTATACTTCACTCAGCTGGCAGGATTATCTTTCATTCAATCAATCAATGTTGTCAACTGAGTGCTTACTGTGTCTGTACAAATCACTGTACTAAGTGCTTGCATGAGAATAATATATAGAGTTGGTAGACAGTCTCTGCCCACTAGGAGCTTAGAGTTTACAGGGAGAGACAGATATTAAAATAAATTACAGGTACGCAAACAGAAAGAAAGAGTTCGCCAAGGGAGTGGGTGTAGACAGAGAATAGAAGGGGGCTCAGAACTGAGCCTTGAGATAACCCCAGAGATTGAGGGAGGGAGGCAGAAGAGGAGCAGAGAAAGACTGTGAAGTAGAAGCCAGAGAGAAGGGAGGAAAAGCCAGAGAGTGCAGTCTGTAAAGTCAAGGTTAGACAATGTTTCCAGAACAGGGGGTCAATGTCGAAGGCAGCAGAAAGATCAAAGAGGATTAGAATGGAGTTTGGTGACCTCAGAGAGGACCATTTCCGTGGGATGAGAGAGGCAGATACCAGAGTGTAGGGGCTGAGGAGAGAACTGAAGGCGAGGAAGTGGAGACATTGAGTGTTTGGAGAGCAATGACAGGAAGAAAATGGGACATTCTTCACACACCTCCCCACTCCTCGAAAACCTCAAATTGTTCTCCATCCCTCTCCCCATTACGCAGAAATTCCTGTCCACTGGATTTGAAATACTCAGTCAGCTATCTCCATTCTATTTCTCCACTCTCTTCCACCTCTTCATCCCACCTCACAAGCTTCATTCCTCTCAAGCTAACCTACTTTGGTTCTCAAAGCCCTCTGCAGCATTTAGGTACATACCTTCAAACTCTATGATTTCATTCTACATATAGTTGATTTGAGTGTCTGACTCCCCAGAAATATTTTAAACTCCTTGAGAGAAGGTATCAGGCCTACTTAGACTGGGAGCCCCGTGACTCTCTCTGACCTGAGTATCATGAATCTCCTCCAGCGCTTGGCACAGTGTCTGGCACGGAGTAAATGCTTAACAAATACCAAATTATTGCTATTGTTAATTCTATTATACTACAAGTACTAAATCCAGTACCCTGCCCACATTAGGCACTCAATTCATATGTTTGAGTGATTGACACCATTATTCCCTTACACTGTGCAAAACATATTAAGCACTTGGATAAGTCTGTTAAAAAAAGTATTAGCACTTGCATCTAAACTGATTGCTAATCAGAGACACTGCAATCTGCTTTTCACTTATTTAGACTTAACAAATCACTTAAAATGCAACAACTAAACTGAGAAATAATCTCAAAAAGTCTAATTACCTAATTAGAGTTCACAGGGGTAAGACCGATCTTAAAAAAAAAAAAAAAGATTCTTAGCCATGTGCTCAATGGTTTGTGGGATATGATTTTTTTCATTGGATTAATTTCTATTTCTAGCATTTTTGAGGACTTCAAGTTGGCTTTGTTGCAGCTGTAAAGTTACAGTAGACATCAATTTATTATTTTTAACAACATAAAGGTTTTCATTCAGCTCACACACATATGTAATTGTGGACTATTGGACTTTAGTAGTGACTAAGAAGACTTTTCTGTGAATTTCAAGTAACGATGTTATTCAAGTTACAAACCAAAATAGTGTATTAAGGGTCTAATTGGAGCTACTCTACCACACCAATACTAAAATTAGTGATACTAGGAAGGAGAAACAGATGCCTTTGATCTTAAAATAAGACCGGATCAGAGGATGGATATAATCAATCCTCAAATTATGAGTTGTTTTTGGTCCTCTAGCACAACTGCAAATGGACATAGCTAATTAATTTGGAATATGGTATGACTAAAATAAGTCTGGAGCCCTCCAAAATACACATACACAGCGCAACCAGGCCCAGAATAAACCTTAGAAGTATCAAATCAGGTCTAACAGAGTCCCCAGCCCACAAAAGGCTCACAGTCTAAGCAGGAGGGAGAAAAGAAATTCAATCCACACTTTACAGATGTGGAGATTGAAGCATTGAGAAGTAACGTGACTTGCCCAAGGTCAGAAGGAGGTAAGTGGCAGAGTCAGAATTAGAACTCAGGTCCTACAGCTACCAGGTCCATGCTCTTTCAACTAGGTCATACTACTTCCCTGGGAAAAAGATAATAGAGATAAAAGAGGGAAGTCTTAGGGGTTTCAACATTGAGTTATGGAGATGAAATGGTTTTTGGTTCCCCCATTAGATTGAAAACTCTTAGAAGGCAGGTATTATACCTTCCATTTGCATTGTAGGAGCTTAGGTGCCCAGTAAATGCTCTGCACATAGAAGACTCTAAAGGATGGATAATGACAATTTACCACCCCACCTCTGATAAGTGGTTAGGTACCAATACCTATGGAGAGCATAGCATATGCCCTGTAAAGTTTACCATTCGGTTATTAAGATGTGTTTTCTCAGGAATTGAAGGGAGGAAGAAGAGTGAGAAAGGAAATGGAGACGGAGGAGAGTAGTGGAAAAAAGAGGGAAGAAAATCAGAGATGGAAAGAAAATGAAAAGAGCAAAGTGGCAAAACAACAACCAGAGAATGTTCAGTTTAGAATTATACCTGGAAGATGATTATTTAATCCCCGTGTTTGATTTACTCAAGGACGTTTCCAAGAGAACCAGGATGCTCACCTTACACTGATATTATCATGTTGAGAACAGACCAATGTCATGCTGTATGAAGCCAGAGTAAATCAGTGCCAGCAGGGCAGGAACCAGAGCAAAAGATTGAGCAATGCTGATTTGCCCAGCAGAATAAAGGTGTGAGACAAAACAATCTTTGACACATTATTCTGTCCTTGTTTGGCTGAGAAGGAAGGATGCTTGAAATTTCCTCAAGAACAAAGCACAGTTAATTAATAAGTGCTTATTATCATTTTTATTTCCAGGTTCTATTCGGTGCCAGAAGCTAATTTTCTGAGGTCTTAATATTGATACTTCCATCTGAGAGGAAGGAAGACAGACAGACCTGATCTGGAAATGTACTTCTAGCAGCCCATTTGGTGTTAGAAGGCATGGTTTAAATTCTTTGAAAAGGGACACCTTCAAGTCAGAGCATTTCACAGAAAAGTATCTCAGCAAAAAGATTTGCCAAACAACCATCTCAACTGGACAGTGCATGGGACGGTGCACTACTAAGGCCACATCTCTCCCGAGAGGCCCTCCCTGATTTAGCCCTCTTTTCCTCAACTCGCTCTATCTTCTGCGATAACTATGCACATCAATCTGTGACCTTTGGACGTTTGATTTTCATCCCACCCTCAACCAACAGCACTTATATATATATATATATATTATATATTATTCATATTGATGTCAGTCTCTTCCTGTAGACTGTAAGCTCACTGTGGGTAGGGAACGTGTTACCAACTCTGTTGTATTGTACACTTCCAAACACTTGGTACAGTGCTCTGCACACAATAATTGCTCAATAATACCATTGATGATGATTATGATGAATTAAGACAAAGTTATTTAAAGTAAATTAGGTATGTGGGAATAAAAACTGAAAATAAATGACAGAAGCTTTAGCATTACCAACAGCACATAGTTTTTTCTTCCTGGTTATAGGATGTAGCCACTTCTCAGTCCTTTCTCCAGCTCCCCAAGGAGAAATAAGATTGAGCTAACCATTGAATTGATTATGTGCGTCAATCTCGGAAACCTGTGCTTCTGATTCAGCAACTACCTTAAAAGTAAAATGCTAGCATAGCAGATCCTCAATTGATGTAGCCGACTTGATGCCAAAAACTTGCTGATATTAAATTGTTGATGCAAAACAGAATGCTCCAAATCATGACAACATTATTCAATCCTGCGAGGAAATGAATGACCTTCAGAAATAAAATGATCAACACGGTCATCTAAGACCTTCTTATAGTTTTATAGCACTGACTTTACAGTGTCCCTGTCGTTTGCGAGCATACGACTGCTTAAAGAAGAATTGTTTAAAGCCCTACTGTTGATAACACCAACCTAAAGTACCAGATCATCGTGATGGGACACAGTCCTAATCCCACATGGGGCTGCTGTCTAAGTACGAAGAAGAACAGATTTCTAATCCCACTTTACAGATGAGGAAACTGAGGCGCAGAAAAGTTAAGTAACTTGCCCAAAGTCATTCAGCAAGCAAGTGGCAGAGCCGGGATTAGAAACCAGGTCCTCTGAAATCCAGGCCTACGCTCTTTCCACTAGTCCATGCTGCTTCTTTGACGCAGAAAGCCAGCTCTCATTTAGGAGGCATAATTAAATTTAGAGAAGCAGCGTGGCTCAGTGGAAAGAACCCGGGCTTTGGAGTCAGAGGTCATGAGTTCAAATCCCAGCTCTGACACTTGCCAGCTGTGTGACTGTGGGCAAGTCGCTTCTCTTCTCTGTGCCTCAGTTACCTCATCTGTAAAATGGGGATGAAGACTGTGAGCCCCACGTGGGACAACCTGATTCCCCTGTGTCTACCCCAGCGCTTAGAACAGTGCTCTGCACATAATAAGCGTTTAACAAATACCATCATTATTATTAATTTAATGTGGCTATTATATCCATTGTTAATCTGCAACATGTGGCCCCCTACAGCTAAGAATTATATGTGAATCTGATAAAGTTGGGTATTCTATTCAGAAATGTTTTCCTTAAATCAGAACCCCAATATGCTCAATGAGGTACCTGTTTGGAGCCTCCCTAGATTTAGACCTAGCACATCATGTACGAGAGGATTTTAGGTGTTACAATGCAAAAGGCAATCGCTGTGGAGGACTTATTTCTCCTTCCTGAGGCTCACTTCTGGAGTTTCCTTCGTTAACTATAGAGATTTTATCTAGGGATGTGCTCACATTTAAAACTGTGTCACGACCTACTCAAAGGGCCACAGAACTGATAGGCTTCTTGCTTTTAATTCAATGGAATACCAATAGGCAGAAGAGCTGGAAACCACATAAAGCTCTTAATGAATTCCAAAGAGAGAGGCGAGAATATAAAATGTGATTACAAGAACCAAACTTCATAAAAGGACATCTATGTCTTTCAAATAGGCATCAATCTGGCATTAAGAAGATTGTGAAAGCAAGAATAACTGAATAGAATACCAAAGCCACCTTTCTTTTCTAAAAAGGTCAACCTGAAAATATATTTCCTAGAAAATTTTCTTTGTGAAACAAATTAACAATCATGAACAATCACTGAAATGTTCTCAGTTGAATATGTCCCTTGGGGATACAGTATTGAGAAGCACGGTAACCTCGAGTGGAAAAGCAAGCCTTGGGATCAGGCAGTCTGGGTTCAAAAGCTCTACCACTTATCTGCTGTTTTACTTTGGGCAAGTCATTTAATTTCTCCACATCTCAGTTTCCTTATCTCTAAAAGAATATACCTGTTCTTTCCCCGCTTCAGTCTGAGAGTCTTATGTGAGAAAGAAACTATGTCCGATCTACTTATTTATATCGATCCCGGCTATGATTATCACTATTCTGGTAGGACGTTGTGTGATCCTTTTCTGTGTTGAGAACTATGAAACACGCTCATTTTCTTGCAATGGTTTGGAAAACAATGTCCAGTAAATGTTCCCAATGATTGTTTGGTTTATATCTGATTAGCTTGTGTCGACCCTCGCACTTAGTACAGTGCTTGGCACACAGTGCTTAACAAATACCATTTAAAAAAAGTGACTTGCCAAAGGTCACACAGCAGACTCCTAGCCCCATGCTCCTTCCATTAGGTTACACTACTTCCACAAGAACTGCTTCCTTAGATGGTAAGCGCACTGTGGGCAGGAAATATGTCTACCAATTCTGTTTTATTGTACTTTCCCAAGCACTTATTACAGTGCTCTGCACACAGCAAGCACTTAATACAACTGATTTGATTGATCCAAGAACTTATCATATCCCATCCATGACTACTGTACCAGCCTCCTCACTGACCATCATGCCTCCTGTCTCTCCCCGTCCAGTCCAAATGTCACTCTTCTGCTCGGATCATTTTTCTGGAAAACCATCCAGTCTATTTCTACCTACTCCTCAAAAACCTCCATTGGTAGCCCACTAATCTCCACAGCAAACTGAAACTTACAGTCGACTAAAAGGCATTCAACCAGCTCTCTCTCGCCTACCTTACCTCACGGATCTCCTGCTACAACCCAATCCACGTGCTCTGCTCTTCTAAAAGCAACCTACTCTCTGTACTTAGATCTTATTTGTCCTGCCAACCACTCTTTGGCAATATCCTCTCCTCTGTCCTGGAGCTGCCTCTCCCTTTACAACAGACAGCCCACACTCTACCCACCTTCAAAACCCTCCTGCACTAGACTTTCATGACTTAAGCCCTCATTTTAAGCAACGTGGCTCAGAGATCATGAGTTTGAATCCCGGCTCCGCCACTTGTCAGCTATGTGACTGAGGGCAAGTCACTTCACTTCTCTGTGCCTCAGTTACCTCATCTGTAAAATGGGGATTAAGACTGTGAGCCTCACAAGGGACATCCAGACTACCCTGTATCTTCCCCAGCACTTAGAACAGTGCTCTGCACATAGTAAGTGCTTAACAAATACCAACATTATTATTTCCTCCCCATCTTCCCCTCTGTTGTCACCTATGCCACCAGATCTGTACCCATTATGTACTTTGATATTCACCCCACCATCAGCCCCATAGCACTTAAGTACACATCCTTATTCACTCCTGTTATTCTACCTGTAATTTATTTAAAATGTCTGTAAATTCCTTGTGGGAAAAGATTGTGTCTACCAACTCTACTGTACTTTCCCAAGCACTTAATACAGTGATCTGCACAAAGTAAGCACTCACTACGTATCACTGATAGATTCAGAAACTGTTTAAGTGTTTTTCAGGAACTTTCGTGAAGTTCTGTGCCTCCATCTGCAATCCCCTCTTTTCAAACACTGTGGACTTTGAAAAGTGGAATTGTGGATCTGTTTGCTCTCTCATCCAAGAAATGACATTTAGAGGGCAGAAGCAGGAACTTGCCAACACATTCATGCCCATTAGTATGGACAGAAAATCAGAATGTGAAAATACAGTTTATAACACTGTTCTCATTGACAGAGAAAATAATGCCAAATTGAAAATGGATCTTCAGAGAAAGTATTAAGGTAATTTGTCACACAAACAATACAATGGACTAAAAGTGGTAAGTTCTATATATAAATTAAAATATCAACAACATATGTTTGATTTGGGGGCAAGGAATTCTCTTTAGCTATCCAAGACACTCACAAACAAAACACACTGATAATTTTGCTATTTTAGGGCTTTAACTTTCAAGCATCTCTAAAATCATAAGATCGTTGTTATGAGATACATGGCAGATGCTATTTGAATTTCATAAGCTACAAAGTGGCATTTGAAAGGATTTTAATTTCTCTAAGTATCCCTTTTTAACACATTATTAAAATAAAGCAAAACAATGGATAAGTACTGGTCCTCCTTCTACCTACCTCTTGCAGCTCCTTATTAATGAATGATGAAGAACCTGAAACATTTATATTTTCTCCTCCTTCTGGGTGCATCTGAAAATTAACTGCTTGGTAGAGAATCTGAAAAGGAAAGAAGAGTAAAACTACTTAAACTACCATAGGGTTTGACTTTACCCAAAAGATTTTAGAAATATCTGTAAAATGAAATATTCTTCTTAACTTTGTAAACTGAAATATATTTTTGACAATTGTGTCAACAGGAAATTGCACTTCTGTAATGCAATTTCTCAGTTATTTAAAGTCTTTTTGAACTCGTATGCACACAAGAACTACAAGGTCATTAACTTGAGTGAACTTTTGCTTCTGAATAATTACCATATCTATACTGGTTGTTCTGCCCAGGTATTTGAAGGGGAGACATTTAAAAGCACATATCTTAGTATTTTTCTTCTTAATATCATTACTTCACTATGTATTCCTGCCTTTCTCCAATGTAGTAGGTTATTTTTTAACAAGATACTATGTATTTCTCTAAGTGTTTTGTATTTCTAGAAATCTACAACTAAAAAAATTATATTTGGAATCTAGTAAATATAATTTTCTCACTTATATTTTCTTCTACAAATCAGTTCCTTCGAGCAGGTCCCAGTTCTAAAACCTCAAGACAAAATGTCGCTTGTCTTTCTTGACGATGATATAAACTTGAAGCGGAACTCCCTTAACTCTCATTAACACAGCACACTTACTTCTGTCTGTAGTGAACTACTTGCTGCCAGCAGAGATTCTATGGCATTAGGAGGGCAATGTGTCAGAGCAAAAGCCATGAGTTCCTGACGAGTTCCCAAATCTTGGTAACCTTCCGACTGTCCCAATTGGCTACACACCTTCCAACTTCCAGAATAGCCTGTTGACGGGAGGAAAATATAACATAAGGGCTTATGAAATACAGCTAGCAATCTTAAAAACGGAATTCTAGAGTAAGTAAATACACTAAAACCAAGTTAGAGAAATGTTCAAACTAACATTAAAGCGATATAAATTTGAATGAAAATGGTAAATGTGTCTGTTTTGTCTCTGATGATTCTACCTAGGTGTTAGCCTACCCTGGTATGGCTTTGCTCAAGTCTTCTCTTCTTCACAATATCAAACGATCACTAAATGGTATTTACTGAGCGCTTAGTGTGTAAAGAGCCACTGTACTATGCACTTGGGAGAGAATACAAGAGAGTTGCTAGATACATTTCCTGCCTACAAGAAGTTTACAATCTAGAGGGCGAAATGGACATTAAAATAAATTATGGAAAGCCCTGCACTTTATCAGTCAATGGCATTTATTGGGTGATTACTGTGTGCAGAGCACTGTACTAAATACTTCAGAAACTATACAACTGAGGTGGCAGAGAAACTTTCGTAAAACTGCAGAAACGGTCTGGGCATGTCACTCCCCTTCTTAAAAACCTCCAGTGGTTGCCTATCAACCTCCGCACAAAACAAAAACTTCTCACTCTAGGCTTCAAGGCTCTGCATCACCTTGCCCCTTCCTACCTCTCCTCCCTTCTCTCTTTCTACTGCCCAACCCGCACACTCCTCCCCTCTGCCGCCCACCTCCTCACCGACCCCCGTTCTCGCCTATCCCGCCGACGACCCCCGGGCCACGTCCTCCTGCGGTCCTGGAACGCCCTCCCTGCTCACCTCCACCAAACTAATTCTCTTCCCCTCTTCAAAACCCTACTTAAAACTCACCTCCTCCAAGAGGTCTTGCCAGACTGAGCTCCCTTTCTCCCTCTACTCCCTCTGCCACCCCCCCTTTTACCTCTCCGCAGCTAAACCCTCTTCTGCCCCCTTTCCCTCTGCTCCTCCCCCTCTCCCATCCCATCCCCTCAGCACTGTACTTGTCCACTCAACTGTATATATCTTCAGTACCCTATTTATTCTGTTAATGAGATGTACATCACCCTGATTCTATTTATTTGCTATTGTTTTAATGAGATGTTCTTCCCCTTGATTCTATTTATCGCCATTGTTCTTGTCTGTCTGTCTCCCCCGATTAGACTGTAAGCCCGTCAATGGGCAGGGACTGTATCTCTTGCCGATTTGTACATTCCAAGCGCTTAGTACAGTGTTCTGCACATAGTAAGCTCTCAATAAATACTACTGAATGAATGAATGAATAGAACCCTGCATTGAGGAAAACTCATGCTGTAGTATCCACCAGTTCCAACAACTTGCACAAGAATGCAAAAACGTCAAATAATAATAATGATAATGATGGCATTTATTAAGCACTATGTGCTGGGCACTGTTCTAAGCACTTGATACCACGCTGCACCATATCCAAGACATGCTAGCAACATTTTAGCCAAAATTTGCAGCAAGAACATGCATTTTGGTAGAACTGGGTATAATTTAATTTTGATCCTGTCTTGCAAAGACATTTTTTAAAATTCAGTAGCTGAAAATATTTTCACCAGTCTTTCCTACATACCCTGTTAAGAACACTGGTTTCCCTGATGAATTTAATTATCAATTAGGATGGCTTCTCTTTCTAATTTAATTAAAATCACCCGCCCTCCCTCCTCAAATCGACAGACTATTACTCTCCTCCCCACACCCCCTTCAAAGCCTTACTGAAGGAACATTTCCTCCAGGAGGTCTTCCCTGACTAAGCCTCACTTTTCTCTTCTCCCACTCCCTTCTGTATCACCCTGACTTGCTCCCTTTGTTCTTCTCTCCTCTCAGCCCCACAGCACATATATACATATCTGTAATTTATTTATATTAATGTCTGTCTCCCCACCTCGAGACCGTAAGCTCGCTGAGGGCAGGGAATGTGTTGTTTATTGTTGTATTGTACTCTCCCGAGCACTTAGCACAGTGATCTGCACAAAATAGGCACTCAATAAATGCAACTGAATTAATGAGATACCACAATTATTATTATTATTTATTAAATGTAAATGAAGGCTATTTATCATGCTGTCTTTTCAACACCTCAATTCTTTCAAAATTACATATAACATTAGAGTAGCAAAGCAGTTACCTTTAAATGATTACACAAACCTAGTTTCTAGATTAGGTAAAGTTATTCCAATATATTTTTATCTACTAATACCACAGCACTTTTTGCTAAAACCATAGGGCAAGAGCCATCAACTTTAACATTCAAAAATTAGCACATCCATATTATTGTGCATGTTTTTCTAAGACCGACTCTGTATCTGAACTTATTAAATCCATCATAACCTTCAAAAAAATTGCAAAACATAATGTATTCCAAGTCCCAAAAAAACTTCCTACATAGGCAAGAGGCTGTAAATAAAAGCTGAAGGCTTTTATATAAGCACAACAAAGGAACATAAGAACAGTTTCAGTTTAAAACTTCCAATTATTTAAATTTGGAGATTTAAAATCTTCAATATTTCTTTGACCATAGCCCTGAGTATTTGATGTCCCATTAGTTCTACATACATACTTGGGGAAAAATAATGATATAGCACAAATATCTACCGTTGAAATAAGACTTTAAATTATATATCCTCTTGCCACTGTTGGGTAGGGACTGTCTCTATCGGTTGCCGAATTGTAGTTTCCAAGCGCTGAGTACAGTGCTCTGCACACAGTAAGTGCTTAATGAATATGACTGACTGACTGAATGAATATAAGAGGAGATTAGATGCGCTTCCAGGTCAACAAAGTGAAATTAAAATTTTTAAAAATAATTTCTAAAGTCAAATTTAAAGTAAATCTTTAAAGTCCAGATTTCTTTTCATCACTATTAGACAACATGTATTCCAAGATAGTCACAGTTTACATAACTAATATGCTATAAAAAACGCTCTTTGAGGGTTTTTTTAAAAATGGTATTTGTTAAGCCCTTACAGTGAGCCAGGCCCCGTACTAGGCACTGAGATTTACACAAGATAATAGGGTTAGACAGAGTCCCTGTCACACAAAGAGCTCACAATCTTAATCCCCATTTTACATATAAGGAAACTGAGGCACAGAGAAGTTAAGCAACTTGTCCAAGTTCACCTATCATATAAGTGGTAGACAAGTTCCAAAACCCAAATGCGAATGGCTTACCAGTAGACTACTTAAATTTTACGCTGGGCAATTTACAACACTAAGAGCGAAAAGGTGGCATGTAAAGGGACTTACATACTGCTCACACTTTACCTGTGGCCATCAGCTCTTGACAGTGCATATTAGCTGCTTTGTAGTCCAGGAAATGAAGAGCTTGTTCCACTAACAGGATCAAAACCTGCCCCTTCCTTTCCGCTTGGTCGTCTTCTAGAAGTAGAGAGAAATAATTTAGAAATTCTCAGAAGGTCAAGTAGCACATGCATTAAATTGTATTTCAGAATAATCTGAAGATAGAAAAATACAATGAGATACACTTAAAAAAACCCAGAAAAATAGACAATGTCATCCTTGGCCTCACCACTGTTATCAGTCTCACTCTGCAGGAGTGAATAGCTCCAGTCTCCAGGAGAATTCCTGAGGGCGAGACTATTTCTGGTTTTGTCCCTGATTAAAGCAAGCCAAACCTGTTGTCCCTCCCCCTTAGACTTCCAACACCATGTGGGACAAGCGGGGACTGTAGTAAGTGCTTGGCACAGAATAAGCAGTATGGCTCAGAGGAAAGAGCCCGGGCTTGGGAGTCAGAGGTCATGGGTTCTAATCCCGGCTCCACCACTTGTCAGCTGTGTGACTTTGGGCCAGTCACTTAACTTCTCTGGGCCTCAGTTACCTCATCTGTAAAATGGGGATTGAGACTGTGAGCCCCACGTGGGACAGGGACTGTGTCCAACCCGATCTGCTTGTGTTCACCCAATGCTTAGTACAGTGCCTGGCACAAAGTTAAGCGCTTAACAAATACCATAATTATTATTAATAAGCACTTAATAAATACCATAATTATAATGAAGAAGCATTTAACAAATACCACAATTATTACCCTTATTGATTTGCGGGACTACAAGTGAAAGACCATCTGAGCCTGGTACACAATAAGCACTTAACAAATACCCCAATTATTAATATTAAAAGGAACACAGTATTATCCGGCTCACCCTATCTCAAAGGGATATTTTGAGGGGAACATGATATAACTGACATGAAAGCCTATTTGAAGAATAAAAGCATGCACTCTTCAAAGTTACAGTGTTGCAAGGTGTTTGGAGCCATCGTAGGGCAAGGCGATGGCAGGCCCAGGAATCCTGCAAAGAACAGACTGTGGATAACTAAGAGTCACCCCAATTAAGAGTGGCTGTTGAAAGAAAAATTAATCAGTGGCATTTATCGAAGGCATACTGTGTGTGGAGAAAGTACAACACAACCGAGTTGGCAGATATGCTCCCTGCCCACAAGAAGCTTGGAAGGAAGAGGGAGACCCACGGCATCTGCAGCACTGCAGAATTAGACTTAAATAATGGGATTAGATTTCTAATGGGGTTGTAAATTTGAAAATGATTAGAAATATTATGGTGATAACCGTAAGATCAAGACTGTAAGATCCTGAGGCCAAAAAGTCTATCTACCAACTCTCCCAGATGCTTCGTTCACTACTCGGCACACAGTAAAAACTAAATAAATATTGTTCATTGACTGATAACACAACGGAATATACTGGACTGATATTTATTGATTTGGTCTTCATCAGATATTACACCGATCCTGTAATGACAAGGACTGCAATTCTGTGCAACTCATCTGACGACTAGACTGTAGTCTCTGGACTGTAATCTTACTGTGGGCAGGGAACAAATCTACCACTTCTGATGTATTGTACTCTCCCAAAGCGATTGATAAATTCAGTGTTCTTCAATCAATCTTATCAAATGAGCACTTACATGTGCAGAACACAGTACTTAGCCCTTGGGAGAGTACAATATAACAGAGTTGGTAGACAAGTTCCCTGTCACACAATGAACTTGCAGTCTAGAGAGTAAGACAGACATTAATATAAATTACAGGTATGTATATAAGCGGTGTTGGGCTGAGGGAGAGATGAATAAAGAGTGCAAATCTAAGTTCAAAGGTGCTGGAAAAGGGAGTGTGGGAGAAGATGAAATGAGGGCTCAGTCAGGGAAGGCCTCTTGGAGGAGATGTGCTTATAATAATAGAGAATAATAGAGAAGCAGCGTGGTTTTGTGGAAAGAGCATGGGCTGGGAGTCAGAGGTCATGGGTTCTAATCCCAGATCCACCACTTGCCAGCTGTGTGACTGTGGGCAAGTCAATTAACTTCTCAGTGCCTCAATTACCTCATTTATAAAATGAGGATTAAGACTGTGAGCCCCATGTGGGAGAACCTGATTACCTTGAATCTACCCCAGCGCTTAGAATAGTGCTTGGCACTTAATAAGCATTTAACAAATCCCATCATTATTATTATTGTTATTATCAATAAGGTTTTAAGGTGGGGAAAGAGTGATTGGCTCTCAGATATGAAGAAGTAGCATGGCCTAGTGGATAGAGCATGAGTTTGGGAGTCAGAAGGACCTAGTTCCAAATGCAGCTCCGCCACTTGTCTGCTGTGTGACCCTGGGCAAGTCACATAACTTTTCTGTGCCTCGGTTACCTCATCTGTAAAGTGGACATTAAAAATGTGTGTCATGTGGGACATGGACTGTGTCCAACCTGATTAGCTTGCATCTACCCCCAGTGATTAGAACAGTGGCTGGCACATAGTAAGCGCTTAACAAATACCATTTCCACACACCTCCCACTCCCCCTCCCCCCCAAAAAAGAGGAGGGAGGGCATTCCAGGCCAGAGGCAGGATGTGGGTGGGAGTTTAGTGGCAAGATAGATGGAGTTCACGGTACAGTGGGAAGATTGGCATTAGGGGAGTGAAATGTGTGAGCTGGGCTGTAGTAAAAGAGTAGAGAGGTAAGATAGGTGGAGGCAAGATGACCGAGTGCTATAAAGCTGATGGTAAGGAGTTTCTGTTTGATATGGAGCTGAATTGGCAACTGTTGGAAGTTCTTGAGGAGTAGGGAGACATGGACTCAGTGGTTTTGTAGAAAAATGATCCGGGCAGCATAGTCAAATATGGGCTGGAGTTGAGTGAGACAGGAAGGAGGGAGGTTAGCAAGGAGACTGATGCAGTAACCAAGGAAGGATAGAATAAATGCTTGAATTAACACTACAGCACTGAATATGTGGACTGAATGAAAGACACGTGTCAAGGATAATACCAAGAATATGAGACAGGGAGGATGATGGTGCTGCCTACAAGGATGGGAAAGTCAAGAGGAGGACAGGGTTTGGGTAGGAAGATGAGGAATTCTCTTTTGGGACACAGAATTGCTTATTACACATTTACATGAGCTGCTAAATGCTTTGGGTAGAAAGTCTTTTTATGCCTCACATCATCAATTATTTGCAACATAAAGCCAACAAAAAATTCTGCCATTTGAACAGCAAGAATTTGGAAAATCCTATTATAGATAATGCCATCCAAAGACATATCAGCATGGCCAGCACGGCATTTGGAAAGCTGGAGCATTGGCTTGGGAAGGAAAGAGGAATTAGCCTGAAGACCAATATTGATATCAGCTGTGTTGCTGTCATAACATTACTGAGGCATGGACGCCATATTGATGGCATATGAAACAACTTGTGTAATTCCATTTGTGTTGTCTGAAATAGACTAAATTAAAATCACAAGGTCTCATTCCAAATACTGAGATCCTGCAGTCTTGCACAATCAATCAATCATCAATCAAAGGTACTTTTTGAGTGTTTATCTGTGCAGAGCACTGTATTAAGGACCTGGAAGGCTGTAATACAACAGAATTGGTATACATGTTCCCTTATCAGAGGTAGCTCACAGTCCAGAAGATCACACAACTGGTAGGTGATGATAATGATGAGGGGGGTGCCTGTAATTATGTGGTCATCAATCAATCACATTGATTGAGCACTTACTGTGTGCTGACTACTGTACTATGCGCTTGGGAGGGTACGATATAACAATGTAACAGAAACATTCTACAATGAACACACCATCTAGAGGATAAGTTTACAGTCTAGAGAATGAGCTTTCAGTACAAATATTGGATTAAGAGGTGCCCAAATCGATTTTTTATGGGAGCTCAGCACTGGGACATGTTTCAGAAGCAGCTGGTGGAAAAGTACTGCAGACTAATAAAAACCCACTCCCCCTGTATCGCTTGTGCTTGGGAACTGGCAGCATGCTGCTGAGGCAAGCTCTACCAATTGGTTATTCAGTCTTTTGAGGCCAAACCCATTTTGGGACAACTGAAGAAACAACCCAGGTCAGGTGACAGACGTTTCCAAGTGCTACACAGCAACCAGTGCAAATCTTCATGTGTGTGGCCTTTTTCTGATCAGTGTGAGCCTCAAGACATCTCCTATATAACTCCCCTCGTAACTCAGTAGAAGTGATACGGTTGGGGCTTATCGGTCAATTTTGATGGTAGACTCCATCATCAAAATGTAGAGGACCAAGAGATAAAAAATTCACAATTCGTTACTTTGAGGAAAATAAGAAAAGAGAACAGAAAACTGATTATAGAGATAAAATGGAAGCAAGTAGCTCTCATTTGTCTTTGTTTCAGATAGTGAACTGTTATCATTTGGAGACACACAATGACGCACAACAATGTTGCTGCTCCTCACAACACCACTGGCTCCCAGAACTCTCTTAGACCTCGGTGTTTTCCTTTAACACACTGCTCAGCACGGTCAGACAGAAAGAAAAACTACCACATTAAAGGAGGGTGGTCAAAAGAGGAGTGCTTTTGGGTGTGTTGTACAAGCCTCCACACTCGTCTTAAACAAGTTTTACATAACCATCCGTGCACAAAGTCTTAAGTTTCACCAGCACCATTCTATTTCTAACGTAATGTATACACCACTCGACTAATGTGAGACCTGGGACAAGTCAATTATTTTTCTCATCTGTAAAATGAGGATAAAAGTATGTGTTTTCCTGACTCAGACCGTGTACTCCACGTGGGATGGAGCGTTGATACGACTCTTGTATATCTATCAATCGTATTTATTGAGCACTTACTTTGTGCAGAGCACTGTACAACACTTGGGAGAGTACAATGTAACAGAGTTGGAGGACATGCTCCCTGCCCTGTGGAAATTACAGGCTAGAGGGGGATATTGACACTAATATAAATAAATTGAGGATATGAACATAAATACTGTGGGGCTGAGACTGGAGTGAATACAGGGTGCAAAATCAGGTGCAAGCACGACAGAGGGGAGAGGGAGTATTTGAAATGAGGGCTTAGTCAAGGGAAAGCTTCTTGGAGGAGATATGCTTTTAATGAATCTTTGAAGGCTGGGGAAGGGGATCATCTGACAGATAGGAAGATATCTAACCCTATGTTTATCACAGTCACATAATAAGCACTTAGTAATCTCATTATCCTTATTGCTTTTTTTCTTATTCTTCTATTTTATGTATTTATCTACAGTAAAATGGACAACACATGAAAGAACATGTTTAAGGTATTGCTGTGTACTTCATTTATACTATGGATTTGCAGCATTTCTCCAACACACACTTAATAATCATAATAACTGTGATATTTGTTAAGCGCTTACTGTGTGAGGCACTATAGTAAACGCTGGGGTGGACACAAGCAAATTGGGTTAGACCACATAGGGCTCACAGTTTTATTCCTCATTTTACAGTTGAGGTAACTGAAGCACAGAGAAGTGAAATGACTTGCCCAGGGTCACAGAGCAGACAACGGGCAGAGCCAGGATTAGAACCCATGACCTTCTGACTCCCAGGCCTGTGCTCTATCCCCTACGCCATGTTGCTTCTCCTAAATCCCATGGTTTAAAATAAACCCTGTCACTAAAGTCCTGTCCCAGCAGTACCCCACCGTATCAAGGCGTAACACTCTGAGTTAGTTAATAATGACGGTATTTGTTAAGCCCTTACTATGTTCCAGGCACTGTTCTAAGCGCTAGAATTATGCCCAAATCAGCAGAATGAGGCAGACAGAACAGGAAGAAACATTTAAAAGGTATTGGTGAGTTGCTTCCAGTACCTACTGACATTTAGCAACAACCCCATGGCCTGAGTGTTGCCAACAGTTGCTTCTACAAAACAGAAGCTACCATACTCTTCTCCTAGATTAGGAATTCGCGTTGCGATTTGGAGGTACTGTGCTTAGACAAAATACTAGTTTTAATTTTCAGTTGTGGAGGAGAATGCCAGCTTTTCACTAGAATCAGTTTTGGTAGAGACATGATTTAACCTGTTGCTAAGCCAAATCCATCAGGCTCTCCCGTTATTGGGTAGGGATTGCCTCTATTTGTTGCCCAACTGTACTTTCCAAGCGCTTAGTAGAGTGCTCTGCATAAGCGTTCGTTCAATAAATATGACTGAATGAATGAATCACAGTGGTACGTCAAAGTCCACAGCATCTTCTTGGGATCGTGCACACTGAAGAAACCAGAAATGAAACCAGATAAACTACAGGGAGAATGAATTTTAACATCAAGTAATAATCATAATCTAAAAATTATGAATTCAGAAGGGAATAAGTAGAAAATATAACTTTTTTCCCCAAATAGCAAGTAAATTATTCCCCTTTGAAAGCCCTAAAGTTTCTAGTTCAAGAGGGTCATGGAATAAATTGGAGTAGTGTATGACTTGCTTTAGTGAAAACATAATAAGAAACGCCACAAGACCAGTAATTGAGGAGGATTTAAGCACATGGTTGAAAGCTGTGAGCATGGATGAAATAATCTCAAACAAATAAAGGAATTTTAGAAAAAAAAAGTTTTAGAGAAATTAGTATAGAAAATGTGCATGGACAGAAACCATTCAATGAAAGATTTCTATTGTTTTCATGAACCAAGGAAAAACATCACTTATACCAAAAAAAAAAAATGTCAAATATATCAATCTTCCAGAAGGCTGAAAGCTTTAGTTACATCCTTGAACACACTTTCTGATAATAATTCAAATTCTCTCAAGCGTAACAAAGATATTCTACATTTTAGAGTTTAGCATTTACCTGCAACCCTCAGCAAATTTGCAAGTTCCAGGAGTTTAGCAGATTGCTTGTAGCTTGTCGGGGCCTGCACAATACAATCCTTGATGAGACTTAGGCGATCAGAGCACAGACGCACTAAAAGAGAGACACCGTTAAAGTGGTTAATGTAAAAAGAAATATATGGCTTCTTGTTTAGATCAAAAAAGCAAAATGGAAAAAACCTTTTTTTTTTTACATGTTACGGCTACAGAATATGCAGAAAAATGAGAATTTTTAAGGGTACAAACAAGAGAAACAAAGCACAATACTTGTTTTGAAGAACACGGGCCAGGTTTTTAGCTCATTAACCTCAGTATATTATAGAGTAAATGTGTTTCACTCAGTCTCAATAGCACAGCAGGTTGAATGTATTCTGAAAAATGATTACTTTTTTGAAAAGGAGAATAGAAGCACTGAAGGGAGGGGAAAGAAAGGGAGAGGGGAAAAAAGACGGCTTTCAAGGTCCTAGAGGTAAACTTAGAGAAGTTTGTTCTTTTACTTGTGAATTTATTATACTTACTGAGCGCTTACTGTTTGCGGAGTACTATGCTAAACACTTAAGAGTACAATAAAACGGAGTTGATAGTTTAGCAGCAGTGGCCTCCTCAGATTTGAAAGCCAGATTTTTCTTTATGAACCACTTTTACACACTGGTCAATGACATAAAGGTTGGGAAGAGAATACAGGCAAAGTTGAGGGAGACATGAATACAGAAAAGAAAAAAAAAAACCTCTGAATTTTTTTTATCCCATTTAGGAAATGAGACATTTGAACTGGATTCTATTTTTCTCCTTCAGTAATACGAGACAGCTAAGGTTTGAATTCTTGCAAATGAAAAGTGCTTTGTAATTTATTAGGCAAACCTAGAATAATTGCTTCAGTAATAAGAGCCAATAGATACTACGGATGTCGAGAGGAAAATACATTAATTCTATCCCAGTAATTGCAGAGTCTGATTAAAGCTTCTTCCTCATGTTAATTCCAGTAGCTTTTTTGAAGCAACGTATATACTAGATCTATTGTGATGGCAAGAAAAGGATGGGAATTAAACAGCATTCCAAGGGATGACCTGTGTGGGGAACCAAGAGTCGAGGGTTAGCTGTAGTCTAAGTTCGTCCCTGAATTTAATGAACTGGAAGAGAACATAATGAGAATGGCATTCACATCTGTGGTGGTACTCAGTGGGGGTTTCAAATACTAATAATAGGCATAATTCAAATGAATTTATAGGTGATATTAGGAAGCTACAATAAAATACTCCTTAATAATATCATAAAAGAAATCAAAGAAAAAAGATTTGGGAGGAAGGAAAGAAGGGTGGAAAAAAAGGCTGACTGAGACCATCAAATTAGAAAGATATGTGGGACACAACATGTGAAGTGCGGGACCTGATTATCTTGTATCCACCCCAGGGCTTTGTACACTGCTTGGCACATAACAAACACTTAACAAATACCACAATTATTATTATAATTTCCTTGGAATACTGGAATACAGAATACTCTAATTTAAGAGTTCAGGTATTAGCCAGATAAAATGAAAAGAATTTTAAAGCATTAAAAATAATTATAGAGCAACTGGAAGGATAAATAAGAATAAATTAACATGCAAAATGAATACCGTTGCTAAATACAGTAAAAAGGTCTAGGGTACAGCAGAGTATATAAAAAAATGATTGGAGCATGTCCTACAGACAATATACACAGAAATAAAGGGAAGAAATAAAGAAATGGAAAACAACCCAAACATCTTGAGGGAAATTAAGGGGACTGTGGGTTTTTCCTTGTGGGCAGTAATCACAACAATGAATCAATCAATCAATCATATTTATTGAGCCCTTACTATTTACCAAGCACTGTAACAAGAGCATGGGAGAGTACAGAATAACAGTTTAACAAACACATTTCGTGTCTTACAGTCTATAGGGCATTTTACCATTTCTGCTATACTGTACTCTCCCAAGCACTTATAGTTGATATTTGTTAAGCACTTACTATGTGCAGAGCACTGTTCTAAGCGCTGGGGTAGACACAGGGGAATCAGGTTGTCCCACGTGGGGCTCACAGTCTTAATCCCCATTTTACAGATGAGGTAACTGAGGCACAGAGAAGTTAAGTGACTTGCCCACAATCACACAGCTGACAAGTGGCAGAGCTGGGATTCGAACCCATGACCTCTGACTCCAAAGCCCATGCTCTTTCCACTGAGCCACGCTGCTTAGTAATGTGCTCTGCATACAGTAAGCACTTAATAAATAAAACTGGTCAAGAGTGGTTTCAATTATTACTTTTAGAAAGTGTTTAAAAAAGCATATAGAAAAATGACCCCAAAATCATCAGAGGAAAAAAAAAATCCTTCACTGACAAAATATAAATATGATGATAAACCTTTTTCCCCCATGGGGTTTGCCTTGTGTTTTACCTAATCAATTTTAATTTATCTGATTTCTTCCATGAAACAATATCCACAGTACAAAAGAAAAAACAACAGAATAATGAAATTAGCCACTTAATTTGCTAAGGATGAGCACTTGGGTAATAGATTTCTAAAATAACAACCTTCTTTATATGCATTTCTAATGAGTATAAAAATATCCTGAACTGAAAATCTGCTTGTGTGCTAAACATTGCCAAGACTGGGCAGAGGTGACTGACTGTAGGCTCAGAATTCAAAGGCTGCTGTGGACAGCCATTACAATGGGAAACTCCCAATCAATAAATCAAGCTATGGAGCTGTCAACTCTTTAAACCTGCTGATTTTCTTGAAACACTCCTAATTCCTGAAAATTTTTCCCAAGCTACAGCAGAATAGTTGGGGGGATTCCCCATCAAAATCACTCTGCAGCTGTTCTATAAACACACCACTCAAAATATGACTAAGTGAACACCTAAGCACATCAGAATTTGATCTGTAATTTGAAAATTAACATTTTGGGTAGTAGCGGCAATTTTTGTGCATACCCGCCTGCGTAAAGTATAATTACAAATTATATTTTACCCAGAAGAGCAGTGTGGCTTAGTGGATAGAGCATGGGGCTGGGAGTCACAAGGAGCTGGGTTCTCCACTTGTCGGCTGAGTGACCTCGGGCAAGTCACTTAACTTCTCTGTGCCTCAGTTACCTCATCTGTACCCTATTGTACCCTATAGTACAGATGAGGTAACTGAGGCACAGAGAAGATAATTCACATAGCAGATACTGAGGCACAGAGAAGATAAGTCACATAGCACGTCACATAGCAGTCTAGTGGTGTTTCTGGGATTAAAACCCAGGTCTTTTTGACTCCCAGGCCCGTGGTCTATTCACTAGGCCACGCTGCTTACAACAACCCGTTTGGCCATTATTCTCTTTACTTCAGTCCCCCGGCCCTGTATGCCAGGGTACACCATATCCCAGGATAATCTGGCAAATGCACACCTTGGCGGTAAAGTCATTCAATCAATCAGTCATATTTACTAAGCGTTTTCTTAGCAGAGCACTCCACTAGCAAGGCAAAGGCTTGGGCCTTTATAGTGACAGAAATCCCAACTCCCAAATGCTTCCCTGACTCTTCTCCTTTATTCCTTGTTCGTCAAAGACTCCCGCATGATGAGCGGGTTCCTCCTCTCTTTCAGTGATGGTATTTGGAAGCAGGAAAGTCCTCTTCTGGTGGTGTGAAGAGCAGCATCGATTCCTTCCTTTGATGACAGTTCACCAGAATTTGCAGGATCCCTTTTTACAGACTTTCTCCTCTACAGAGGTAAACAATCCTGGTTTCTCCTCCTTTTGATGAGAGAATGCTGAAACTCTTTGGTGGAGCAATCCCAGTTTGAATGCTGCCGGAGTGGGTGACCGGTTTCTGAGATGCCCAAATTGTCTGCCCTGAACTGATGCAGACTGAGCGTGGGTAGCTTACTAAGCAGCCTGTCTCAGTGGGAAAAGCACGGGCTTGGAAGTAAGAGGTCGTGGCTTCCAATCCCAGCTCCGTCAGTTATCAGTTGTGTGACTTTAGGCAAGTGACAACTTCTCTGTGCCTCAGTTACCTCACCTGTTAAATGGGGATGAAGACTCTGAGCCCACGTGGGACACACTGATTACCTAGTATCTACCCCAGTGCTTAGAACAGTACTGGACAAGTAATAAGCGCTTAACAAATACCATTATTATTATTATTCTGCAGCTGGTCCTAGTGTGCCTAGTGGATTATCCCTAACAAATCCATCTACAGCCAAAGGAAGAGCAGCATAGTGCCAATAACCTACTGCAGCACAATAATGCAGTAGGCAGATGTTTTGGCATTCTGCGGTCTTTGCCTTCCCTGACTAGCCTCATCTCCCAACCCTATTCATTCTCCATTGGTATCTACTCTACCCTCATTCCTCCTGTACTTATGTACGTAGCCTAATACTCTGCTGCTCCCCATCTCTAATTTATTTTCACGTAGGTCTGCCCCACTACATCGTGAGCTCCTTGAAGGCATGAATCATGGCTGTCAATTTACTGTATTGCACTCTCCCAAGCACTTATTACAGTGCTCAGCAGAGAGTTAATGAACAATAAATACCGCTGGTTGATTGACTGCTGCTCACTTTAGCCAGGCATTTTTCAGGATTCCTGTAGGGCCCCTCTTCCTTGACAGATGCTCTAGGTGGTTCTTCAGTTAGAAACCTTCACATCCCAGCAGGCAATCCCCTTCTTGCGGTGCCAGGACTGAAACCCAGGTCGCCTGATTCCCAGAGACACGCTCTTTCCACTGGGTCTTGTTTTTTGTCCATCTGTCTCCCCCGATTAAACTGTAAGCCCGTCAATGGGCAGGGATTGTCTCTATCTGTTGACAAATTGGACATTCCAAGCGCTTAGTACAGTGCTCTGCACATAGCAAGTGCTCAATAAATACTATTGAATGAATGAATGGACCATCAGTGGGGGCTAAATCAAACAAAATATTCAATGTGCCAAGTATAACTTTAGTATTCAGTAGTATCTGTCATGGAATGAAAAACACTTATTCTTTGTTGCCCAAAAACAAAAAAGGGAGGTGCAGTGATGTAAAAGGAAATATGCTACTGTGATCCATGAGAGGAACCTTTGGCCAGGTTTTTTAAATTCAGAATCTATATAGCACAACATGATTGGCCTAAAATTAGTGGTTGGACCAGAAATGGTTTTTGTCTTTTTATTTTTTTTTAAGCGCTTACTGTGTGCCAGGCACTATACTAAGCATTGGAGTAGATACGAGCTAATCAGGTTGGACACAGTCAATCCCCATTTTACAGATGAGGTAACTGAGGTCTAGAGAAGTGAAGTTACGTGCTTAAGGTCACACAGCAGACAAGTGGCGGAACTGGGATTTGAATCCAGGTCCTTCTGACTCCCAGGCCCGTGCTCTCTCCACTAGGCCACACTGCTACTCTGCCTAGCTACAACTAGACTAAATACCAACAGAACAAAGATATATTATTGAAAAATGGAGTTTCCCTCTATTTAAAAAAAATTAAAAATAGAATCCTGGAAATGAAAGCATTGAAAAGAGGACTAGCAGCTTACATCTCAAAATTGTCATCTCTCCTTCAGCAAGAGGTATGTTATTTTATATAAATACATTTAGCATAAATTTCACTTCTCCTAAAAGCCTAATTAAAGGCTGGAATGAGAAAAATGATGCCTCATAGGTAAGATGCAATAGTGAAAATATTATATCAATAGGCTTTGAAAAGAAATCAACAAAAGATAAATTGTCATTTTTTGACGTATAAAATCTTGATGATCCAGAGTAAACACAAAGAGACAGTACCCATCACGTATACTTTCTATAAAACACCATTCATTTCACCTTGCAAAGGTAGAATCTTTACTCCAAATTCTTCGAGATAGCTAAGAGCTCGGATGAGATCTAATTCTTCTTGAATGGCATTGGGACATTCAATGATCAATTGTAAGCAGGACCTAAGCAACAAAAGATGGCAATCAGGAAAGTCAGGGAATACAGTTTCAGAGTTTTCCTTGAGAGTTACACAATTATTTAGTCTGCCCACTGTAATGTTTCAATACTTCAAGAAAAGATCTAGGGAACAATACAAATCCAGGGGTATATTCTATGGTTAAAGAATTTCTGATTACTAATCATAAAGAATACAGAGTTTTTCCCTACTTGTCATTTTAAGGAATCTATAATAATTCAGTCGTATTTTCAATTCAATTGCATTTACTGAGCACTTACTGCGTGTAAAGCACTGTACTAAGTGCTATAGGGGTGATTAATAAAATAAGAAACTTGCAAACAGGCTAATATTGTCTATTTGGAGCCAGGCGTTTATTGAAATCCTTATAAAACGGAAATGTGGGAAAAAAAGGTACTACAGGGATTCCACCCATCCTTCCCATGCCTCCTGTTTTGTCCTCTGCTAATCTTCAAACTCTCTATCCCAAGGCAAAGCAGTCACAACAGCTGCCAGGCACTTGGTACACAAGCAGGGGAAGAACTTTAAGAGACAAAGGGAAATAGAGGAAGGCTGAAAGTTGGCATCCTGCATATGCTGCCCCATCACAGCTTCCCAGTTTCCCTCTCCATGGCAACTGAAAGCAGCAGGGGGAGGATTACGTGCAGGAAGAGTGGAAACATCCAAAGTTAATCGGACTATGACATTCACTGAGCCTCCAGCTTTTTTTTAGCGCACTAAGTACTGCGTAAAGATACAAATGACAAACTCAGTCCTCAAGGAACGTTTTACTGGACAAAGGATAAATCCCCAAACTGCATGTTAAACCATAAAAACAAGTAATATACACTCAGTCAATCAGTGGTATTTACTGAGCGTAAACTGTGTAGATCACTATACTGAGTACTTATGAGCATTCAGCAGAGTAAGCAGACATGATCTTTGCCCTCCAGGACCTGACAATTTAGCAGGGGAGAACAAACTTTAAAATAAATTACACTTAGGGGAAGCAACAGTGAGTAAGTAAATGTACATAATGCTGCAAGCGTGGCGGGATGGGGAAGATAGAAATGCAAATTGGAAAAAAATCTACTGAGCATTAAGGGACAGTTAAGGAGTAGGAGACACGTGGTGAAAGAGAGTGAGCAGTAGCCAGAGAGACAGGAGGAGACCCCAGAAAGGCTAAATCAAGGTTAGATGTTTACAGAAGGGGATGGTCCACATAGTATTAGAGGCTTCTGAGAGATTTAGGCAGATTGGGATGGAGTTAGAGTCTATTAGATTTGGAAAAGAGAAGGTTATTGGTGACCATGGAGACAACTGTTTCAGTGGAGTGGAAGGGGCCGAAGCTGGATCGCAGAGAGTTAAGGAAAGAATTGGAGGAAAGGAAGAAGTGGGCAGGTGTCAACAACTTGTTTGAGGAATTTGCAAAGGCACGGAAAAGAGAGATGGAAGAATAACTGGAGGGTGCGCCAGGAGAGGAGATATGTGGGCATGTTAAACAGAAGGGAGGTAACCACTGATGAGTGACTGGCTGAAGATGGCAGTTAGGGAGGTAAGAAGGGAAGGGCAAGTGTTTTAATAAGGTGTGAAGTGAATGATCAGAGGCATAGGTGGCGAGGGTAGATTCCTAAAGCAAGTGTGACATTTACTCTTGAAAGGTGACTGGAAAGGATGAGAAAGTGGATGGAAGCAGGATGGGGGTAAGACTGGGGAGGTGAGGAGATTTATTCAACGGTATTTGTTAAGCACTTACTATGTGTCAAGAACTGTTCTAAGCACTAGAGTAGATACGAGAACACAATCCACGGTGACATATATAGAAGGGACAGATGGAGCAGGCTCAAAGAGTAAATTATGAGGCATTTTATTTTGATATGATAAGCACTTTAGTCACCACTGCAGGCTTCTAGGAAGGGAGATTAAACGTTCAAATCAATGTTTTTTGCTGCACAAAAATCGATTTTTGCTGCTGCACAAAAATTAAGACAGAAGAGAGGAGAGACTTTTGCAGAAACAATCGTTAGACCAAACATAAGGTATTTAAGGATAAAACTTGAGGTGAAAATTTGGTACAGAGAAGAAAGATCAGGACACCCAAACTACAAGAACATCTGAAAAAGAAAACAAGATTTTATGTGTGAAAGCCAATCATATGTTTCACAAAAATCAATGGAGTCTTTCATTAAAAGTCATTTAAGTAGCCTGAACACAGAAGAGTTTCTATGATTATCTGCAGAAACAGGACATCTTGAATTATCCCTTAGAAAAAGTCAGGGATTCTCAATGACCTGAAATTCTCTGAAGACCTATGTTACAGAGATGTAAAAGACTAGCTTGAGGACAAAATCCTGTGGTTCTTTTCCCTAAGAAATTACAAGCTATCAGATAAAGCCAGTATTCCCATACCTCACAGGAGGTCTGATTTAAGACACCATTTCATGAAATATGTCAAAAGACCAATGAGCAAACAGCTGTTCTCACCATACCCATCTGACCTTCTCCCACCATGTCCAAAACAATTCCACAACTTCCTTGGCAGCCCATGCTACCAGAAGCAGAATGACGCCAAATATATGTTAATAGCATGAAACGGGGTGGATTTTTCATTGGGAAGTGTTAGGGAGGGAAGAGGAAGAGAGGAGATGAGAGAAGTAGGAAATATTGAAGACCGTGCTTAAAACATACTCATCTTTTACTCGATTGATGATATTTATTCAGCACTTAGTGTGCACAGGGCACTCGGAGAGTACGATAGAATTGGTAGACACATTCCCTGCCAAAAAAGAGTCTAGGGGGACACACACACACATATCTACTACAGACATGTACATAAGTATTATGGGCCTGTGAGTGGGGTGAATATCACGTACATATAGGGTACAGATTCAACTGCATAGGTGATGGCAGAAGAGAGAGAGAGTAAAGGGAAAAAGGGCTTAGCTGGGGAAGGCCTCTTGGAGGAGATGTGAATTTAATAAGGCTTAGAAGGTAAGGAGAGTATTGGTCTGACACGTACAGAGGGGGAGGGGTTCCATGTCAGAGGAATGATGTGGGCAGGGGGACAGTAGGAGATAGATGAGATAGAAGGACTAAATGAGGACAAAAGTGTGAGGGTTGGGTGGTAGTAGGGAATCAGTGAAGTAAAGTAGGGAAGGGTGTGGCGACCCGATGGGTGTCATCCTTGACTCTGCTCTCTCATTCATTCCACATTATCTCACATTCACGACAACACCAAGATCCGCCCTTTTCTCTATATCCAAACCGCTACCACATTAGTGCAGTCACTCATCCTGCCCCAACTGGATTACTGCATCAGCCTCCTTTCTGACCACCCAGCCCCCTGTCTCTCCCTAATTCAGTCCATATTTCACCCTGCTACCCGGATTATCTTTCTACAGAAACACTCTGGGCTTGGCACCCCCCTCCTCAAAAATTTCCAATGGTTGCCTAACAACCTCCATATCAAAACAAAAACTCATTATTGGCTTCACAAATCTCCATCACCTTGCCCCTTCTTACCTCACCTCCCTTCTCTCCTTCTACATCCCAGCCCACATACTCCCTTCCTATGGTGCTAACCTTCTCACTGTGCCTCAATCTCGCCTGTCCCTCCGTCGACCCTGGCCCACATCCTACCTCTGGCCCAGAACGCCCTCCCACCTCACATCCACCAAACGATCGCTATTTTCCCCCTTCATAACCCTACGGAAGACTCACTTCCTCCAAGAGGCCTTCCCAGACTAAGACCCCTTTCGCTCAGCTTCGCCTCCCTTCTGCATTACCACATCTCACTCCCTTTGATCTTCCCCCGTCCCTGCCTCACAGCACTTAGGTATATATTATATATCTATAATTCTATTTATTTATATTTATGCCTGTTTACTTGTTTTAATGTCTGTCTTCCTACTTCTAGACTGTAAAGCTGGTGTGGGCAGGGATTGTCTCTCTTTATTGCTGAACTGTATTTTCCAAGTGCTTAGTGTAGTGCTCTGCACACAGCTAGCTCTCAGTAAATACAACTGAATGAATGAATGGAGTGCTTTAAAGGCAATGGTAAGGAGTTGCTGCTTGATGCAGAGGTGAAAAGCAGTCGATGGAAGTTTTGGGGCAGTATGGAGACACGGGACTGAACTTTTCCTGTGATCTGGGCAGCAGAGTGGAGTAAGAAATGGACGGTGACAGACTAAATATGTGGGTTGAATGGGCGAGATGAGTCAAGGATAATTACAATGTTACAGGCTTGTGAGATAGGGAGGATAGTGGTATTTTAGAGTGATGAGAAAGACACGAGAGGAAGTAATAAAGAATAAGTACACCGATTCCTTTTTTGTTTTTTTAAAGTTACAGCACTTCATTATTTTGTCCAGCAGATTCATGAGTTTAAAAAACACTCATTTTTTTTCCTAACAATGAAAAAACAGACATCAAGAGCACCTTTTAAAAATGCACTAGCATAACTGTACCTGGCCAAATCCATGCAGTTATCCTTTGAATGGGTGGAGGAATTGAAGTACTCCCTACTAGCAGCCAATACCAACTGAATGCTTTTTTCATAGCTGACCTTGTCCTGGGGTTTCTCTTTAGTGGTGCCACTAATTTGTGGATCTACTGACCGAGCACTAAAGAGCATCATCTGCCCAGCCAACTGGATGTTTTCTAAGCGGCTTGAACATAGGAGACTTTCTGTAAATATCTGCAGAAACAAGAAACCTGAAATTATCACCTAGAAAAGGTCTGGAGTTCTCAAAGACGAGAACTTCTTTGGTAGGACATTTAACAGAAAATGCAAAGCCTTCCTTGAGAAGAAAAAAAATTCTACATTCTATCTGTATCATATCAAAGAGAAATACAACACAATATTTTGTTTTAAATAAACCCTGAATATTTGTTGTTGTTCTAAGTTATGTGATCTGGTTTGCAGGCACTGATATGAGTCTTGGCTTAATCACTTTAAAAACAAAGTTTTCGAATCAACCTATGCAATAAAATATCCCAAAATATCAGAAAACTTTGAAAAACATCAGAAGTTAATCATCTGAAATAAAAGTTAAGTTGTAAAAATCATACAAGTACTAAACAGGTGTAATTGTAATATATTATCTAGTATGATCCTATCTGATAATTGGATATTTTTGCAATACAATAGATTGTGGTGAAATAAACATTTTAGACAAAAAAAAATTATTCAGTTAGACATGTCTAATAGTGTTCATTTGACATGAAAAAGTTAGTGACTTTGTAAAATGCAGTTGAGATGGTTTATAATTATATAGTTTTAATTTCTAAAAAGTATAATGAACATTTGGTTCAGAAAAAGAACCCCTACTAAGCTTTAAGAATACTAATATTCACTTTCTGTTAGTATGAGGAAGCATTTTGGAAGGAAAGGGAAAAATACCATAATTGTGCTTTATCACTATCCCATTTACCTAGACTTCAAAAACATTTTTTGCAGCTTCAGCTAAGAATCAATTCTACTGTTCAATGCTTCCCGACTCCTATCAGTTCATTTCTGATAAAGACAGGAAGAGAAATACGGTGGAAGCAACGTAAGGAGGATTATCTCCTCTGACTCAACCTTTCATTCCTCTTCACCCCAACAAATGAAGTCCAGGAAAGCTAGCTACTTTATGTGATCTAGTATACAGAGCATGGAAATGGAGTCAGGAGACCCACAGGCAAGCATAATAATAATAACAATAATAATAATAGCAGTATCTGGTAAGCACTTACTATGTGCAAGGCACTGTACTAAATGCTGGGTGGATACAAGCAAATCAGGTTGGACACAGTCCCTGTCCCAAATAGGGCTCACAGTCTTAATCCCCATTTTATAAATGAGGTAACTGAAGCACAGAGAAGTGAAGTGACTTGCCCAAGGTCACATGGCAGACAAGTGGTGGAGCCTGGACTAGAACCCATGACCTTCTGACTCCCAGGCTTGAGCTCTAGCCACTAGGCCATGCTACTTCTCTACGCCATTCTGCTTCTTTGATGTTCTGTGCCTTTTTCCCCCATCTATTAATGGGAACGAAATGCCTTTTTAAGTTGTAATAGTATTCATTAAGCACTTACTGTGTGCAGAGCACTGTACTCTGCACTGAAAGAAAATACACAGGTGGGAATTAAACACAGTCCTGTTCCCTCATGGAGCTCACAATCACTCCCCACCTCTGAAGACTGAGCCCTGTAGAAGACAAGGTCCAGTGATCTGAACATTTAGTATCAGTCTTTTAGGGTTTAGCCCAGTGTGTAGCACAGCCATTGCTAAATACAATCATTACTGTTATATTAGAGTAGCAGCACAGTCTCACAGCAGATGAGGGGTTAAATTCTCCCTTTTACCTTCTTGCTGTTCTAAGTTTTCTGAGGAATGGTATGACTTTTACTAATGCTTTACATGTTTAACACTATGGAAAAATGGAGCAGCCATACAAATACTGGGCAACTGAGCGATTACCATCCCTTGAATGTAGTAACAACGGACAGGTCTTCAATTGCAATTTCTTGACTCAAATGGTTCTGTCAGTGGTGAACCCAGCATCAGGAGAAGTGAGGAACAATTTGGTTCATTTAAGCAATTCAGATACTCAAAGAAGAAAATAAAGGCTTAACAATAGATGTTTTTTCACAAAAATTATCCACTTGAGCTGTCCAAATTGAACAAAATCCACCAGATAATTGGCAAATCTCTTCTTCACTTTGTGCGCTTGGACAAAAAGCCTAAAATAGTGTGTTTTTTTTTTTTTCCAGCATTTAACTTACTATACAATGAAAGATGCTCAGGGATGCAGTGTTGTTTGTAACCTTAACTGCTGCAGGAGGAAAAAGGAAATTTAAATTCCTAATTATAACTTCTATAAATCTGTGCTGGTAACGCTTTCAAAAACACTACAATCCAAATTCAAACTCTTTCTTAAGAGAGGGAGATTGGCAGCCACAATCAATTAAGTCTGAAAACTATAATAAAAGTAACAAAATAATATTAAAATTTTCAAAGATGTCAGATTTTTATGATGGATACCTTTGCATGGAATTCTGTTCAAGCACTATATGCTTATTGTAGAATATTAAAGAGAATATGCAAAGAAATGGCAAATATCAAAATAATTCCACTCAAAGTTAATAACAGTCTTTCAAGAAATACTAATGATAGGTTTGCCTTGGACTTTATATGGATGCAAATTCTTTTTTCCTGAAATTGGATTTTAACTTTCATTTAGATGCAAACGAGAAAATCTACAGGCAGCAATATATGTTCTGAGACTGACATTATTGAAAATGAACTTTATGCTCAGTCAAGCATTTAAAAAACATAGCATTTAAATGTACGGCCATTCATCCTTACCCTGTTTCTACTGGGGCTCTTTTGCAATATCCATTATATATTTAGATACAAAATCTTTCCAAAAACAGATAGCTTTCCTTACGACTCGTTTGATTTGATGGCTCATGCCCCCTGATATCAGGGTTATTCCAGGCAATGTAGCACATAGGATGCTACATGAGTTTGCCATCAGTTATGACTGAGATGCTCAAGATATGAAAGCTTTCTGCGGGAGATCACATAATGCAGTGAATGAATTCAACTTCGATGAACAAACGTGCATCAGAGTTTAAAGGCACAAACCCTGGCGGGTGGCAATTATGGTATAATTATAACAGATAATTAATAAAGACAAGACCAAAATCACCTCATAGCAAGCATCAGGATCCAGACACCCGTAGACGTTCTTCTGCATAGCTAACATATCCTGCAGCAATCCTTTCCAATGAGACTCACTAACAGGAGGCTGCCTAGAAAAGAAAATGGTTCATCATGCTTATTCCTGGATCCTGGCTTGGATGAAGAACTATGCTTTTATCACATTTCTCCAGCCCTGAAGAATTAATGGAAATTTGCTTCAGAGGTACATTTTGTCTTGAATTTCCGGGTAAAATCTTGGATTAGGGGATTGAGATAGAAAAACAGCATGTCTTCCCACCACTGTACAAATGCTACCTCAGGATGCTTTCCTTTAGCATGCTGTCTGGGCGGTTTTCTT
Organism: Ornithorhynchus anatinus; assembly: GCF_004115215.2. Classification (NCBI taxonomy): domain Eukaryota; kingdom Metazoa; phylum Chordata; class Mammalia; order Monotremata; family Ornithorhynchidae; genus Ornithorhynchus; species Ornithorhynchus anatinus. The sequence continues at coordinate 90,557,630 of NC_041728.1, forward strand.
GATCCTGTTATTCTTCATGCCCATTTAGGAAATCACTGCAAATCACAGTTTGTTCCCAGGGGACTATGTTTCGCTTCTAATGGATATTTGCCTTGGAGAGACAACCTTTATCCCAAGAAAGCCCTTTCCAGTTTGCTCAACTCACATTCCCCTTTAACATTTAGCTGGTGCACACTGAGCTTTTACTTACTGGATACATAGTGGAAATAATTTTAAATAATAACTTCTACTTTGTTTTAATTAGAGTCTCATTTGATATTAACCATGTGTGTATTTTGAGGGCAATAAGGAACACTATCTGCCTTAATTTTGGTGGCTCTCAGAAGAGTTAGTGTATAAGAGACTACATTCCGTCAGGAGTTCCCAGGACTGAATCTACCACATTGTGGTGTTTGCTCAAAGCAACCAGATCAGATAAGGAGGGCAGAATCCTCTCACCTCTCCTCCTCAACCAATTAATTAAAAACAAATGAAACATGTAAGCTATTTAAAATGTGCTTCAGTAGCTTAACCTAAAATTCAGATTCTGGCTATTTTTTATTTCACTAGATTTTTGTTTAGGCCAGAGGGCCCTAAACCATTATTTGCCAACAGTGTTATTTTATTCCCTTTCTTCTCTCCAATCTGGAAAATAGACTTAATCCTGTCTCATGTTTTTGTGGCAGTTAAATTTACTGTTGATTTAGACACTGAATATAAAATGCCTTAGGTAGCTGCGGTAAGTGCCCGTTAAAAATATTTATAAATAGAATTTCCTTAAAATTGACATTTTTCTCAATTGTACTTTATAACATATGCATTAATCTTAGAACTGTTATTCACACAAATTTCCTAAAATAGAATAATTTTAGTATTTTGAAATTGCATTCTCTTTCCTGCTCTTATAGAAGATCAGAAAGACATTTATAGGGGAAAAAAACAATAGCTTCATTTCTTAATTGAATGGAATGAAAATGGAGGCAAAGACTGTGGCAGATGATGTCCTGAAGAAAGGAAATCTCAGAGCCGGGCCATGGAGGGAGGAAAGCATCGGAGGTATGGAGGGGAAGAGGAACAGAAGAGAAAGAGAAAAATGGGAGAGGCACTGCCAGACACAGCAAATCTATTCCAGTTTATTATTGCATGAGAGATAAAGAAAAACCCCTCAAGGCTCACTGTCATACCTATGACCCTCTACTATGAAAGAGAAGCAATTAAGTCCTCTTAATAGGATCAACAAATGATTTGGATATGTATAAAAATAATAATAATGATGATGGCATCTGTTAAGCGCTTACTATATGCCGAGCACTGTTCTAAGCACTGGGATAAATCAAAGATGTTCAGGTTGTCCCACGTGGGCCTCACAGTCTCGCCCCCCATTTTACAGATGAGCTAACTGAGGCACAGAGAAGTAAAGTGACTTGCCCACGGTCACACAGCAGACAAGCGGCAGATCCGGATTAGAACCCATGGCCTTTGACTCCCAAGCCTGTGTTCTTGCCACTAGGCCAGGCTGCTTCTCCAATAATAATTCTCCAATAATAATTATGGTATTTGTTAAGCACTTACAATGTGGCAGGCATTGTACTAAGTGCTGGGGTAGAGACACAGTAATTGGGTTGGACACATTCCCTATCCCACAAAGTGTTCCCACTCTTAATCCTCATTTTCCAGATGAGGTGAGGCACACAGAAGTGAATTGACTTGCCCAAGGTCACATAGAAGACACGTGGTAGAGACGTGATTAGAACCCAGGTCCCTCTGATTCCCAGGCGGTGCTCTATCCTCAAGGCCACACTACTTCCGCTTCACATATCCTAACATAACAATTTGGCCATTTTCTCAAATGAAAAGGCCAATAAGAAAAATTGACTTCATTCTTCTGCAATAACACTAAAAGAAATTCATTACTCAGTAGAACATCTACTGGGTTAATCAATTAATCAGTGGAATATATTGAGAGCCATGTGCAGAAGACTGTAGTAAGTGCTTGGGAAAGTACAATACAATGGAAATGATAGACATGTTCCCTGCTTAACTCATGCCACTGAGAATCTGATTTTAAACGTCTTCTTTTCAGTACATTGTCTTATTTTATTTTCGAAGATTTTTGTGACTGTTATTTTCCTTGCACCTTTTAAGTGAAATATGGTTTTATGTTTATTTAGGCTGCAGAAATTCTGAAGATCTATTAGACATAATTGCTATCGAAAGCAGTCAAACATTGCCTATATAAACTGGGACTTCTCTTGGCATTTCATTCATTCATTCAATCATATTTATTGAGTGCTTACTATGTGTACAGCACTGTACTAAGTGCTTGAATACTTCTGAGTCCCTACAGAAGCCTAGATTATAATGAAAAGTCACTAGCATACCCAAATTAGAAAACATTAAGCTCCCCAAAAATGCAACTTGCAATTCCTTACTTGCGCCCTGTGTGTCTGGTCAATCTAATCATCAGTGCACGGGCCTCATCTGGGTTGGATTTGGTGTCTTTGACAAATGAAATCGGTTTCTGTAACCCATGCTTCTCCAAGAGCTCTGACACACTGCAAATACACAATATAAATCACTGATTAGCTTGCAAGAGATTAAAATGTATGCTTTAAATTATATTACAGTAGTGTTTAAAAGGTCATTAAGAAAAGGAGTGTTCTAGCATAAAGTATATTTGCAGAAGTCTAGAAATACACAGTTATAGACTAGAAATACTGAGGGTTCACTTGTATCTCTGACTGTTATGCTTTGTGAAGTAAATTGCTTGATCCCAATGCTTGGACCGAAAAACTCCCTTCTCCCCCGCCCCCCACCCCGTTTCAATAGTGTGTCTCGAGATCACTTCTCACCCAGTTGTCAAGAAATAATTTCAGCAAAATCTTAATTCTATGCATATGAACATCAGTGTGGACAGTTATCTGATAATTTCATATATCTCCGCACTTCTCTGCCTCATCAGCAACACATCTGCCATACCAACCCAACTGCAATCTCCAGCACCAACATAGTTCAGACCCATCCTCAGCATTTCTGTATGTAGGTTATTTGACGGGGCATTCAATTTCTACTTTGTAAACGATGACGGGGTTGGAGAATGCTTTTGTGAATACCATGGACGACCCAAAAAATAAACAAATGGATTTTAGAGCAAATTACGCCAAAGTGGTCTTTGGAAGGCCAAATTACTCCACTCAGATTAGCAAATATTGGACACATAATCAGGAGAATTAATTCTCTGGAGAAGAAACTAATGCTAGGAGTCAGACCGGCAGCTAGCTGGATAGAGACCATAACAACAATAATGGAAGAACCATTAGAAAGGTTGCGGTTATGGCAGAGGACAGGACGTTGTGGAGGAAGGATATCCATGGAGTCGCTATGAATCTGAAACGATTCAATGGCACTTAATGATAATAATATAAAATGTTTATACATCTGTTCTTCCATCTTGTACTCTCCCAAGCACTTGGTACAGTGCTCTGCACATAGTAAGTGCTCTATAAATAGGACTGATTGATTGATTACAACATAAGCTCTTTGTAGGCAGAGATCATGTCATGTCACTTGTCTTCTTCCCCAAGCCCTCTGTATTTCGCATTGCAGCCAGTGGGCAGTCACTACTTCTATACTAATACTGACTCAATAATTTCCCTCCATTTCTGCGTGTTCATCGATGGTGTTTATTTGAGGTCTTGCTACGTGTACTAAGTGTTTGGGAAAGTACAATACTACAGAGTTGGAAATTGTTTTCCATTTTTTATTAGGAAGGTGGGGATCAAGAACAAATATAAGTAATAAAAGAAAACATTCTTTACCATTCACCTGGCATAAATCATGTTAGTCATGATGAAGTGGACGGACTGCCACTTACCCAGGATTAATAATAATGCATGCAAGATACTTTTCATGAAAGAAAAAATATTCTTTTTTCATGATCAGAGTATAGAATTCCATAAAACATCTTTTGCATAGTCCGTTGCATAGTGCCCGGAATGAATATCAGCTACTAATATTATGCATTATGATAAATACAGAGTTTCAGTCCACTAGCAATTCATATTAAGCTCCATTCATATAACATTTAGCACACTGCAGGTTAGGTATCAACATGACATCTATGAGGAGCTGCAAATGAATTTATGCAATTAGAAGGACAGTTCCCTAGATATCAACTGGGTAATCTTAACATTCCTTGGTCAAGTACCAAAATCAAGGCAAAAGGAAAAAGTTGAAACTTTTCTACCTGAGAAACTGTTCCAGTTGATCTACCTTGTCATGAAGAGCCGTCGTCATTCCTGTTTTATGACTAAAAAGGATTAAAAACATTTTGAAACAAATATTTTATTTTTGGTCACATGTTAGCATGTCAGATGATGAGAAAGAAGATAACAGAGAATATTACACCTGACCAGCTAATGCTACACCGGATATGACAGTCTATTATTCAAAATACATTAATTAAAGGGACAATAAATGAGATTAAGGTGTAAAGGGATATTGTAAGATTTTGACAGAAAAAAAAGGAAAGGCATATAAACTTTGCTAAGAGAACTTAATTGCCTATTGAATGTTTGAGTTTGAATTATGAGCCCAATTAGAATCCTAATTCAGACCACAATCATACATTATTGCTTAACAGCATTCAAGAAAGAATGACAGATTCCCACTATGAGACTCTTTACCCGTATCCTCTCTGGGGAAGGCATTCTAACACATCATAGCAAAGAGAGAGCTGGTTATCACGTTCACAACTGTAGATGCACTCCAGGGCTGTTATCATCAACTGGTCCTGATCAGGAATTATTTTTTGCTGAAGCTGTCAAAAATGTAAAATGTGCTACATGTGAGATTATTTGTTGAGAGGTTGATAGTTTTTTCATATTTCAATGGGTGTCTAAAGTACATTAAATAGAGCAATTAGTCAGCTGTAAAAACCAATCTGTTGATTTTTTTCTGACTCGTAGACTTGAGACCTTTAATAACCTTAAATGAAATTACTTTTTAATTACAGAATCAACCAATGAAGTTAATTTGTAACCTACATGCTGTGCATTTGCTGATTATAATTCCTCTTCCATTTATTATCCCTTTCAGAGGGACAGGACTAAGCGAGGCAAAATTCATTAAAAAAACCAATACATTAAAAGCAATATTTGTAATCAAAACCATATTTAATAAAATTCACATATCCAGTCTCATTGTAGTATTTGTTAGGTACTTACTCTGTGTGGAAAAAACTATGCTGAGTGCTGGATTACATACAAGACAAGACAAACTGAACCCTTCCCACTCGGGGCTCACATTCCAAGATGTAGAAAGTACGTTGTGATTTTACAAATGAAGGCACTCAGGCACAGGAGAATTAAGTAACTTTCAGAAGATCACGCAGCATACCAGTGGCAGGAATAGGACTAGAATCCAGGTATCCTGGTCCCCGGACTAGTCAGTGAAGCACTTGGGAACATATCCATAAATAATTTATTTTAGTCTGCCTTTTCTTCTATACCATAAGCTCCTATCAGGAAGGAACGTGTCTACCAGATGTTGCACTGTACTCTCCCACATGCTTATTACAGTGCTCTGCATACAGTAAGTGCTCAATAAACACCATTTATTGATTTAAAAAATTTAAAAATGGAATTCAGGTCAAAACTCACACAATACAGAATAACTTTCTTAAACGCAAGCTCTCATGACAGTAATCTGCAGAATGAACAGGCAGGATGGCAGTCAAGTGGTTCAAATGCCCCCAGAGCACCAATCATTCAATATTTTCAAGTCTGGGACATTGTTTTTCCTCAAAATTCATATATGTATGGATTTGTATATAAAGAAAGGAAGAGGAAAAAGAAGAGAGGGAAATGGGGAGTGAGAGAGAAAGAAAGGGGGAGACAGAAGGAAAAAGAGAGCTGTCCTTTGGATCTGATAACCCCAGTGACAGCAAAATGTATATCCTGTATAAGAATGTGGCTAATAAGACCAATTGAGACCACTGATGATGTGCACATGTTGTGCTTATACCGACTGTTCCTTGCTACACTATATCACTTGTTACCCAAACTGCCTGGCACATTTTGATTTCTCTCCTGCATCAATGATCACAAGAACCATTACCTCATCTCATCACCTACTGATACCAGACTTAATTTTTTACGACTGTTCTCAAAGATCCACCTACTAACCCACAACATTTCTTCTGTGCTCCTGTTTAGTGTTTCTTCCACCCACCTTGTTTTTAGTTTCACCATTTCAATTTAGGGCTATTAGGGTAATCTGCTATTGTCCAAGACTCCTCCCTGGTTTTCCACAGCAAAAGTGTTACATAGCTAGCAATGTTTCCATGTTAAAAGGCTACTGCATTCCAGTACATCAATGTTTAGGATTCTTTCTTGCTATGTGATATCAGGGTGCCTGAGTGGCATGGATGGAACTATTCGATGATGAAGATGATGGTATTTGTTAAGCGCTTACTATGTGACAATAAGTCAGATGTGCTGTTGGTTTTGTTATTTATTAAGAATATGCTAGGCAGTGGGTTAGATACAAATATAAAACAGATCAGAGAATCCCTGCCCCACATGTGCTCACAATCTAGATGGGGAGGACAATGGATTACAGATAACAACAGAGCCAACAAATTGAGATAACTGTGAAGAGAAAAATAATGATTAGTTTTTCAAGGGGGAGTTTAAAGATTTTCCACTACTCTCAAGTAAACGGTCCTTATTTCAAGCCACTACAGCGTCCCTGGAGCTCTGAAGGTGGCCAAAGAAAACTGCCTACAGGTGGTTCCCAGTGGTTCAGGGGGAGATTCGCCTGGCAAGGTGAATGGTAGATTCACTGTCTTCACCCATAAAGAAGGTTAAAAACTACTTCACTGTCCTTATGTGCCTGCAATTTGAGCTGAACCTTGATACCATGTTGCTAACAAGAGTCAGTCTCCCAAAGGACACAGCAACTGCTGTCTCGATTCTACCTTGTACCTCTCCGTTTCCCCTTGCATCCTTCAACCGTGTGCTAAAAAGCAGAATTCACTGATAACCTTAAGCTCGTATCACTATTAAAATCCTGTTGGGTTTGCCATGTGTGGGCTCGTACATAATATCTATCTTCAGGCCAAATGTCAGTCAGTAATACTTTGCTGATTTTGACAGGCAATTTATAATCTGCATTCCTTCAGAGTGCCTTCTGCTAGAATTTAACATCAAGGAATAGGAACATCTGAAGGAATGATTCAGAGATATTTGATTACATCTTTCTCATGCTCAGTTGAGAGTATCCCCAGAGTACTGCAATTTCATTTTGACACCAGATTGCAGATTCTTTGCATGTATCCTCAAGTCAGGCTGCAGTAGTGTAGGATGAATGAAACTGGGCCTTAGTAAGTCTGCTTCACTTGCTTTCCGACACAGTCAGACATCAGTAATAATAATAACTGTGGTATCTGTTAAGTGCTTACTATGAATCAAGCATTGTATTATGTGCTAGGGTAGAGGCAACATAATCATGCATTGTACTAAGAGCTTGGGAAAGGGCAAGAGACTCAGTAGACATGATTCTTGCCCGTAAGGAGCTTTCAATCAAGTGGGGTAGGATAGAGATTAAAATGAATTAGAATTGGGAGAAAGCAGTAGGGTAGAAAGATATAAGGGCAATGGGAGGTGTGCTTTTATCCTTCTAAGACTCATAACTGCTGCTGCTGCTGCAAAAAAAAAGAGTATTTTTCTTTTTAAAAATGAGAAAAATGTATATTTTTTGCCAACAATGAATTGCTCTTTCATTTATCTCAAGGTATATTAGTTCATTGGTAACTGAAACAAAAGCATGCAAAAAGATAAAGGAGAGAAAGGACAGATCAAACATTTCACTAGATAGGAAAAATCACTATCCAGAATACTACAAACTAAGCACTGTATTAAGCACTGGGGTAGATACGAAATAATGGGTAGATTTTTCCTATCTAGCCAAATGTTAGTGTTCAGGCTCAGGCTACAATATGGTAAGGCAGAAAAGAGCAAGGCTGTATGTCATTCATACAAAGGTGGAAGGAAAAATATGAAGAAAGGTAAATCTGGTTATCCAGAATGAGTGTTTTGAGTGGTTTAAGGTAACTCCTCCATACGACCAAACTCAGAGAATAATTAGTATTACAAACAAACATTATAAGAAATGAGGCAGAGGGAGAGCAAAGCAAAAGAAGAGACGGGGGGAGCAAACAAAGGAAAGAGAAGGGGAACATTATGTTCTGGGACCACTGTCCTCCTCCATCTTCTCCGCCTCTGTTCTCTCCTCTCGTATGTAAGGTAAATTCCTATGTAGGGTAAAGTACTCCACCCAAAACAGCTCAAGGCAGACAGACGCAGGCTGCTCAATGAACACAAACTTGGAATGGGTCACCTATATGACACCATGCCAATTTTACAATTGTTACCAGGAACTCGATAGCTGTAAATATCAAGTCCCAATCTGCTCGATTTGCATGCTTTATTAATCATCTTGCCAGACTGATTTCAAATTTTGGGCAGCTACAAGTAAACCTTGTTAAGAACTCTTACTGCAAAAAGCTATCAACACTGTTTTACGTGCAAAACAACTGTAAAATAATGATCTAAACACTCCTGCAACTGGTTTGCTAAGGACTCCAGAAAAGTTCATGTTTTATTCAAAGGACTTTTTCCAGCTTGCAAAATACAAACGGAAAGGCTGATTTTATTCAAAGGATTTACATATGCCGACTACAAAGCGGAGTACTATCACAAACAAGATTTCTGGAGAATTTAGAGTAACCTTTTTCTTCCCCATAAAACATTCATAATCAATCTATCCTGCTTTACAAAGTTTTTCAGGTGTCACACTCACTTTAGCCTCTACTCAAATTCATTAATAATAAAAAACACAGAGAATTCAAATACCCCGTTAAATGCAGACATGAATTCAAAATAGGAAGGTGAATATATTTCTGCTTTATCTACACAAGCACAATTTCTGGCAGAGAAGACAAGTCACTTAATGCCTCTGAGTCTCAGTTTCCTCATCTGAAAAATGGGGATTCAATGCCAGGTGGAGCAGGGACTGTGTTGAACCTGTTTTCTATAAAAATTAAGACAGTACTTGTTAAGCACTTACTATGTGCCAAGCACTGTTCTAAGCACTGGGGTAGAGTCAAGGTAATCAGGTTGTCCCACATGGGGCTCATAGTCTTAATCCCCATTTTACAGCGGAGCTAACTAAGGCACAGAGAAGTGAAGTGATTTGCCCAAATTCACCCAGCTGACAAGTGGTGGAACCGGAATTAGAACCCACAACCTCTGACTCCCAAGCCCATGCTCTTTCCACTAAGCCATGTTGCTTCTCTAACACAGTCCTTAATATTGTGCTTGGACCGTATTTAATCCATCAATGGTATTTATAAATCAATCGATCGTATTTATTGAGCACCTACTGTGTGCAGAGCACTGTACTAGGCACTTGGGAGAGTTCAACACAATAACAGAAACATTCCCTGATCACAACAAGTGATTACTGTGTGCAGAATCTGTACTAAGCTCTTGTTCAATATAACAGAGTTGATAGAAACATTCCTTGTTAAAGCTTTGCTATGGGTCACTTTTTTAGGTTTGTTGTTGGTTTTTTTTTTCCAAAAGAACTGCATTACCAGTGATTAGTACAAAGAGTGAGAATGAAGTAAGTTAGAACATTATTTTTAAAAACCAAAACAACAAAACACTGTAATTCAAAGAAATTATAATATTGCCTATCTCCTAATTCTTTACAAAGCAGCAAATAATCTTTCAAAACCCAAAAGCAGGGGCTATGGCTGAGAAGGGAACGTTTTCATTCTAAAGTCTTTTCGTGGAAAGTTTTCGGGAATAATCGCATATTTGTTTAATCGCAAACACTTGTTTAAATATATTTAATTAGATTGGTTTCTAAAACTGATTTTAGAAAAGTAAATATCTGAGTCTAAGAGCAAAATCAGAAAGCCCAAAAAGAGCTAAAAATTCATACTTACATCTGGTTTTGAATGTTGAAATATCTTCAAGGGGAGTTTTAGATCTTCCTTTGCTAAAGTTACTAAATACTCTTTCAATAGGTCATTAGCAGCACCAGGAGACTGTTTTTCACAACGATGCAGGAAAGGAACCATCCACTGGTAAACATTCGTTATATAATTTTCCTCAGAAGACTAGAAATTATAGTTTAGAAAAAAATATGTTATTAAAAATTTTTCAGAGTTCATATAACTTTATACAAAGCTTACAAAACATTGCCTTTGTGTTCTCCAGGTAGAAGAGTAGATGCAAAGGACATTTTGTCAACCATGAACAACAATAGGAGGAAAAATAGATATTTGGAAAAAAGTAGCAGGTTTTTGAGGTTCTGGGCTTTTTGTAAGTGCTTTTCTCCTCTTCACAAGACAACATTATACCATTCCTTTCCTAAGACGTGTCATATCTGGATTTAGAAAAATCGACATATTGGAAATCTTATTGTAAGCTTGTTGTGGGGCAGAGAATGGGTCAACCAACTCTGTCAAATTGTACCCTCCCAAGCACTTAGTACAGTGCTCTGCAAATAGTAAGCACTCAATATATAGCATTGATTCACTATTGGTTCAGATAAAAGTTTTGAAGTCACCTTTCCAAATGGGCCTCCTTTTAAACACAATTTACACTGCTCTAATCAATATTTCTCTTTAACCAAGCCCTTTGTAGTCCATGGAGTAACATCTGAGACAGTCACAAGGGAGGGATTACTAGGTGCTAGGTGATCCCGCCGTCGACCCCTGGGCCACGTCCTCCCCCGGTCCTGGAATGCCCTCCCTCCTCACCTCAGACAATCTAATTCTCTTCCTCTCTTCAAATCCCTACTTAAAACTCACCTCCTCCAAGAGGGCTTCCCAGAGCTCCCCACTTTTTTTCCCCTGCTCCCTCTACCCACCCCCTTCACCTCTCCTCAGTTAAACCCTCTTCTCCCCCCTTTCCCTCTCCTCCTCCCCCTCTCCCATCCCACCCCCTCAGCACTGTACTCATCCACTCTACTGTATATATCTTTATCACCCTATTTATTTTGTTTATTTTGTTTAATGAGATGTACATCACCCTGATTCTATTTAGTTGCCATTGTTTTTATGAGATGTTCTTCCCCTTGACTCTATTTATTGCCACTGTTCTTGTCTGCTTGTTTCCCCCTATTAGACAGTAAGCCCATCAAACGGCAGGGACTGTATCTATCTGTTGCCGACTTGTTCATTCCAAGCGCTTAGTTCAGTGCTCTGCACATAGTAAGCGCTCAATAAATACTATTGAATGAATGAATGAAATCAGCTTCAGACTCAGAGATAATACCTATGGTGTTTTAACACCGCAGCTAACTACTGCCTTACCGGGGAGGTTATCCCTGCGCAATATTTGGCGAAACCAGCCTTTTTCTTGCCATAGTTTCATCAAAGCCCAGCAGAAACAGGTCCTAACTACTTGACCAGGTTTGCAGACACTCCTTGTTGTCCTCACAACCGACTCATACTTTATTTTCAGTTCCCAAGATTAAGTGGGTAAATGTTTTATCCTAACGTCAACAAGTGTCTGGGGTTATGTCCCTGCTGAAACATGAGTCAGTGAGTGAGGCAATTGTATTTATTGAACACCTGCCGTGCAGAGGACTGATTCAAGTACTAGGAAGAATACAATATAACAATAAACTGACACATTCCCTGCCTACCTGAGCTTACAGTCTAGAGGAGTGAAATCTTTCCTCTAGAATTATGAAGGATTTACAATTTTGGGTGAAGGAAAGGATCTGAGTTTGCTTTTTTGTTACATTTTTAAAGGAGAATCAACATATGGGACAGATAAATAAAAAGGATGCCTCAAAAAATGATCCACTTATTAGAGAGTGGCTAAAGTAGTAATAATAATACTATTTAAGTGCTTACTGCGTGTAAAGCATTTTATTAAGTGCTAGAAAAGAACACATGGGTAGGAATTAGACACATTCCCTGGGATATAATTATTAAGCCCTCAATACTGAGGATATTGAGTCTGTAGCTCAACACACATACACAAATTAATTGTAAAAATTGGTATACTAGATCCATATTTTTGAGTAGATGTTTTGTAAAAGGTTTTAAAGTAACATGTTTGAAAGGCACCTTGAGATGGTTTATATTGCCTCATCTGCTACCATGTGGTACAGATCAGATTTGTGGGTCTCTAGTCTATTTCTAATTATCTTCATGTAAGGAATACTAAAATCTCCTTCAGCAACACTCACCTAGTACTCCTAAAATGTGGGGGTTACATTTCTGATTAACTCTAGATTAAGGCTCCACAAACTTGCACGCAAACTGTTTTTCTCCTACTACAATCCAGTCCACACACTTTGCTCCTCTAATGCCAACCTACTCACTGCGTCTTGATCTCGTCTATCTTGCCGCCGACCTCTCACCCACGTCCTGGAAAGTCCTCCCTCTCCCGCCTCCAAAGCCTTCAAAGTCACATCTCCTCCAAGAGATCTTCCCTGACTAAGCCCTCATTTCCTCTTTTCTCATTCCCCTCTGTATCACCCTGATTTGCTCCCTTTATTCACCCCTCCGTCAGCACTATCCATAATTTATTAATTTATATTAACGCCTGGTCCCTCTCTAGACTGTGAGCTGGTTAATGGGCAGGAAATGTGCCTACCAACTCTGTTGTTCTGTACTCTCCCAAGCGCTTAGCACAGTGCTGCGCATACAATAAATATAACTAAATGATCGATTGATCCAGATAAACCTGCACTGTAAAAAGAATGTTTTAATTCCCCAGTAGTGTTCTATCCAAAAACAGTGAAAAGGGAGAAGGCTTGCAAATCAGAGGACCTGGATCTTAATCCCAGCTCTGCTATGTGCCTGCTGTGTGACTCTGGACAAGTTATTTAACTTCTCTGTGCTTCCGTTTCCTCATCTGTAAAATGGGAATCTAATATGCCCCCCATTTAGACTGTGTGATCCAAGTGGTCAGAGACTGTGTCCGACCTGATTATCAGATATCTACTCCTGCACTTAGTAGATAGTGACACATAGTAACAACTTAAATGTCATTATCATTATTATTATTATTATTATGAGAATTGGGTGCTCTCTCAAAATATCTGCATTTATGTGGAATAAATTACACAATACAAGTGATCTTTAAGATGTAAATTTCTAAGAACTCAATTTGTATTCTATGTGAGAATGCTTAAAAAGAATGAAGAATACATACGCTGTTCATCAACAATCTTAGCTTTTCAATGTCTTTCATCTGTTGTAGCTCTTTCAAGGTCAGTGTTAGGTTACATCCTGTTTCATAAACTAAAGTTTCCAGGGTAACCAAATTGTCACACAAAACCTGCAAACCAGGAATATTTCTTTCCACTCCAAGCCGGACAAGTGATAATGCACAATCCACCTGTAGAAGAAAAAAAAAAGCCAATACCCTCTGTTTCAATCCTCTAAAACAAAAGATGTTGCAGAATAATTAACTTCCACAAACATATTGAGATAGGCCAGGTGCTCACTTTTCTAAACAATTCCATAATACAATTAGCCACTGATTTATCCCTATTGCTGATCTCTAGCAAAACTATATGCTCTTGCTTTTCCCCATTACCACAGATTGCCTTTCTTTGTCAACCCAGATGTGCACAAACCAGACTTACCACACTTTTGTTGCAAATTCTGTGTTGGTCTTTATATCACTGAGGCAAGAAGAGCACATGGGAAAGGGAGGAATTAATGAGATCAGGGGGCTGGAGGTGGGGCAGAAAGGGTGAAAATGTAATGTGCAAAATAATGTAAAGAAGTAAGGCAGGTGTGGAAGTGACTTTGTTAAAGGAAGAATTGATAAACACTTTTTTTAAGCCACTATATGAAATTTACTGTATAGTTCCTAAAATATTTAAATTTGCACTGATAAATACCTTGGACAAATTTCAAAGCCAAAGAAAGTGTTAATTTAAATTATAAAACTCAAATTTTATATATATTCTATTTTACACAAGCATGACACTTTTATTCAGGAAAACACTTTCTTATTTGTAATCCAAATCTGTCTTTTCTAGTTCCTGCCTGCAAATTTGTTTCTTTTCTAATTCTTACTGAAAGAATATCTTATGATATAAATTAAATTGTTGACATCCCTAAAGGAACTGCTTCGGTATAATTGCAAAATTATGTTGCGCCACAAAATACCAATGTGTATATAACCCAGTCACTACAAAAATATCTTCCTGAACAAATAAACATTTTCTAGAAGCACTCTCTAACACCATAAGCCAAAAAAAAAACCTTTTAACCTCTAAAAATGCAAATAATTCATATCAACTACCATTTTCAGGTAGGTAATTCTGAAAATTTAGTATACACAACAGAAGCAGTGTCCCGTGTGAAAACGAAATTTGGCCTCTGGGTACAAACATTGTGGCTCTATGATGGGTTACTATGTTTTCTTATTGATTTGCATGAAATTTGTTATGTTGTTTGGGCAAGAAAATAACTATTATAAATTGTTTCCCATCACCCTTCTTCCCACATTTATTCCCTTCCCTGTTTCAAAGGGTTTTCCTGTCCTCTGCATACTGAAATCAGCACCAGACTCCTCTGTTTCCCCCAGCATTTCACTGTAAAGACACCTCATGATACAGTAGAATTTTGTTCCTTGAAAATGTGGCAAAATCATGAAAGGCTGCATCACGGAGTACATTGTACCGATAGATTTACATGTAATGACTTGAGATTCAGTCCAAAATTGCTGGAAAAAATATGAAATTCCTTGATGTGCTACATCCTGTTACATTACTCTTGTTAATCTCAGTTAAAGTGAGTTAAAGTATGTCATCACGGTATTAATTGAGGACAGTGAACGTTTGCATAGGAGGCTGCAAAAGTTGAAGCTTGTTGAGCTCCCAGACTAAGCCCCCCTTTTCCTCAGCTCCCCCCTCCTTTTTGCATCACCTTGACTTGCTCCCTTTTGCTCTTCCCCTCGGCTCCCCGCCCCACAGCACTTATGTATAGATCTATAATAATATTTATTTATACTGATGCCTGTTTACTCATTTAGATGTCTGTCTTCCCCCTTCTAGACTGTAAGCAAGGTGTGGGCAGGGACTGTCTCTCTTTATTGCTGAATTGTACTTTGCAAGTGTTTAGTACGGTGTTCTGCACACCGAAAGCACTCAATAAATACAATTTATCGAAATGAACTGAATGAATGAATAAAAGCTGACTGGGGAAGTGATTTTCTACTTCTGTGAAGAATTTGTCCAATTTAGATTGTATAGCAAACAGTTTACTTGATAAAGTATCTTGTAATAGACCAACTCTTTCTGAACATCTCTTTTTACCTCAACTTCTCTCTCCATCTTCTTCAATCACATTTTTTAATTCATCAGCTTTTTATAAAGCCAATTTAGGGCCTCAATTTGAAAATCTTAGCTAGCTGTGGAGGGACTATAATTTCTTCACTGAGTCTACTGAACCTCCATTCATTAAGTGGCTTCTATAGCCTCCATAGCAGTCATATTATTGGGAAAAAAGATATACACAAGGAAAGTTAGACATGGTCCTCAAACTAAAAATATCCAAAATAGAACTCATCTTCCTCTAGACCGTAAGCTCATTATGGGCAGTGAACGAATCTGTTAATTCTGTTGTACTGTACTCTCCCAAGCACCTAATACAGTGCTCTGCACAGAGAAAGCACTCAATAAATACGATTGGTTGATTCCTACAGAAACCTTGTCCACTAGATTGAAAGTCCCTGGAGGAACAGGGACAATCAATAATCAATTAATCAAGGGTATTTATTGAGTGTTCATTCAATAGTATTTGAATGCTTATTGTATGCAGAGCACTCGACTAATCACTTGAAAGAGTACAATACAACAGAACTGGTAGATATGTTCCATGCAAGCAAAGAGTTTGCAGTCTGTAGGGGGAGGCAAACATTAATAGGAATAAATAAATTACAGATATGCACATAAACAGCATGGCCTAGTGGAAAGAGTACGAGCCTGGGAGTCGGAAGGATCTGAGTTCTCATCCGAACTCCGCTACTTGTTTACTGTGTGACGTTGGGCAAGTCATTTAACTTCTCTGTGCCTCAGTTCCCGCATCCTCTAAAATGGGGATTTAGAGTGTGAGCCCCATGTGGGACATTGTTCTCTTAGCTCTCTGGATGCTCATTCTTCATCTCTTTTGCAGGCTCCCCCTCTGCCTCCCACCCCCTAACTGCAGGAATTGCTCAAGGCTCAGTTCTGGGTTCCCTTCTATTCTCCATCTACACCCACTCCCTTGGAGAACTCATTAACTCCCATGACTTCAACTAAAATTCCTATGTGGACGGCTCCCAAATCTAAATCTCCAGACCTGATCTCCCTCCTGCTCTGCACTCTTGTATTACCTCCTGCTTCAAGGACATCTCTGACTGGATGTCCCACCAACACCTCCAACTTAACATGTCCAAAACAGAACATCTCATCTTCCCAACCCAATGGCCTTCCCCATGGCTTTCTCAGCACCACCATCCTCCCTGTCTCACAAGTCCATTTTCTGTAGCTCATTTTTCTCATTCAACCCACATATTCAATCTGTCACCAAATCCTGTCGGTTTAACCATCAAGACATCACAAAGATCCACCCTATCCACTCTATCCAAACTGCTCCCGCATTAAACGTTTATCCCATGTCGCCTTGATCACTGCATCAGCCTCCTCCCTGACTTCCCTCCCTCTTATCTCTCCGCACTTCAATCCATACTTCATTCTGCTGCCCGGATCATTTTTCTACAAAGACGTTCGGTCCATGTTTCCCCATTCCTCAAGAATCTTCAGTGATCCCCCATCCACCTCCGCATTAACCTGAAACTCCTTACTATTGGTTTTAAAGCACTCAATCACCTTGCTCCCTCCTATCTTACCTCTCTGACTTCCTACTTCAACACAGCCCATAGACTTCACTCCTCAAATGTCAACCTACTCACTGAACATCAATCTCGTCTATCTCGCCACCGACCTATCACCCACAACCTGCCTCTGGCCTGAAACACCATCCCCCCTCATTTCTGATAGCTCATCACTTTCCCCACCTTCAAAGCCTTATTAAAATCACATCTCCTCCAAGAGGCCTTCCCCAATTAAGCCCTCATTCCCTCTCCCTTCCGCACTGCCCTTACACTTGCATTTGTACCCTTTACTCCCACCTCCCTCAGCTCTATAGCACTTATCTAGGTACATATCAATCAATCATACTTATTAAGTGCTTACTGTGTGCAAAGCACTGTTCTAAGAGCTTGGGGGAGTACAATGATAGATACATTCCCTGCCCCACAAGGAGCTCACATGTCTGTAATGTATTTACATTAATGGCTGTCTTCTAGCTAGACTGTAAACTCCTGGAGGGCAAGGAACATATCTACCAACTGCATTATACTGTACTCTCCCAAGTGCTGGCACAGTGTTCTGTACACAATAGGTGCTCAGTAAATATCACTGATTAATTATATACTTTTCCCCAATACTATGACTATTATGGAGACTACAAAAGTCACTTAGTGATTGGGTTCAGTAAACCCAATGAAATCATAACCAAGGTGAATAGGAATTTTCTGAAAGCTCTAATCCATGCCATTAGAATTATACCATGCCTTCACATGAAATTTCACGTATCATTACTAAGCATTACTTGCAACATAGATTTGGGATGGGGTAGAGCAAATTTTATGGGTGAGTAAAAGGTCAAAATGATTTTTAAAAATATAGGCAAAGGTTTTAGTAGGCAGAGAAAAATGAGGGAGAGTTCATATGAAAGAAAAAACATTGCAGTCTCCAATTCCAGCCGAGGCTTTCAAATATTTATCCAATCTATACTTGCTTCCACAACCTTAAAATATCCATATGTAAAAGATAAGTCCTAGATTTCAAATTTTTAATTTCAAATTATCTGAAGTAGCAAAAAATCCTCTAGCTATTTCCTCACTTAACTGCTTCCTGAGGTGTTTCACCATGCTCGTTCCTGACAGAATTCTCATCATCTTAACTAATAAAATCAGTGTCTGTTCTCTGTACTGATATCCAGTACAAGCAATTACCAGTGTGTTCTTCTACAAACACCTTCAATCTGAATTCAAAAGGTCAAATATTAACTTGAGAAAAGTAATCCAACAGGAGCTATCATTTTCCCCTCACCTGTAAAGAGTAGTCCTCAATCTCCTCTGCTCTGTTCCAATACCAGTTGGTAACTATATTGATGGAGAGGTTTGTAGCTTTGTATTTTAATAACTCAGGTTGTTCTTCATAAAGGAATTCACCTTCATCCTGAAGATTTGGCTCGACCACTATTCTTAAAAACAGAAAAGAAAAAAAAACTTTAATATATTAAAACATTAAAGGACATTGTAATTTAATTTCTTTCAATAAATGACTGATCAGGAACCTTTAGTGTTTATTTAACTTTTCCATTATCTATTTTTTCCACTAGAAGTTGAATGGATTCCTTCTCAAACAGTTCACTCCAAAATATTTAGTATGAAAGCAAAGCCTGAATTTGTAAAGCTTTCATTTGTCTTATTAGCAACTCATTTTCAAGAAAGTTCTGAATGTATTGTTTCGTTAAAGTACTTTCAGGCGAGCTGGGGGCTCTGAAGGAGCTTTCCAAATCCAGGTACTACTTTCTTTGAGGCAGTTCTACTTTTAACACTTAGGGAATAAAGATGACTGGGAATTGCAGTCCCAGCTAGATCTTAGAGCTCGTGCACTGTTTGTTCCAAGTTTGAGTATGAAATGGGGAAATGAAGAACATGTCCTCCAAGGATCTGGATCACAAACACTTGTTTTTCTTGTTGGTTTTTTAATGGTTTTTGTTAAGTGCTCACTCTGAGCCAGGTACTGTGCTAAGTGCTGGGGTAGATTCAAGTTAATCCGGTTGGACACAGTCCCTTGTCTCACTTAGGGCTGACAGTCTTAACCCCCATTTTACAGATGAGGTAACTGAGGCACAGAGAAGTTAAGTGACTTGCCCAGGGTCAGACAGCAGACAAGTGGCGGGTTTGGGATTAGAACCCAGGTCCTTCCAACTCCCAGGCCTGTGCTCTACCCGCCAGGCCACGCTGCTGTTTTCCATAACTTGTTATAGTAAGTTGGGCAGATGTAAAACCTTAGGACGATGGATGTCTCCTTGAGGTACAGACTGCGTACTCTGTATTTTTCCAAACTGCAAGCAGACACAACAAAAGTTACTCTAACTGGGCCGAATTAAGCTGTGAGGCCACCCAACCTAGAACCCTATTTACATGAGCTTTACGGCGTCCATAGGAGTGGGCATCTAGCTCTTCCCGCCTCTACCCCTTTTTCCTAAAATGTCTTCCTGCACCCTCACCACTAGCAATCCACACTTCATCCAAGCACACACCTACCACCTCTGAGGAAGACAAACTACATCTTACTGAAGACTTACTTGCATTCGGTTTCTTCGCACCAATCCTTATCCCGGTGTTTCTGTTCATTCCAGGGGAGGATTGTCAAAGAACCATCATTTCCACTTCAAATAAATGAGAACGATTAAGATTTTTTACAAGGTTATTTACATTTAAACAAAAAGCAGTAATTGAGTAGCCTCATCAGGAGTATGTCAAGCATGTTCAGAAAGAGAAAAGTTCATGGAATAATTGCATATTATACATATACATTGTATTCACTTCCGAAGAATTCAGTGACGCTGTATCATTAAAGTAAAACCGAGCACTGGTCACGACACACAGCTTAGTAAAACTAGAGAAACTATCAAAGTGGGCAAGAAAAGTCACAAAAGTATGAAGTGTGGTTGGGAAGATCATTTCACCGTCTTTGGCACTAATTTATACATGTATATCTCAATTCGTATTGTCCAAACGCATAGTGCACTTAATAAATATGGCTTTGATTGATTTCTTGTGAACACTCGAGCCTTAGGATTTTTTTTCCTTGTCAGACTGTAAGCTCCTTTGGGAAAGGGAATGAGTCACTTTTATATTCTGTATCTCACAAATGCCTATTACATAGCACCGGACCAACTAGGCACTCGATATCTACGTACAGATATAGTTTTCTCATTCTATCTTGGGTTTTTTTCCCCCCTTATATTTTATTTTATCTCCTTTCACTGAGCACTAGTTGGACAACCTATTATTCAGTGTTAAAAGCATTTTATAGTTCATGTTAGAAAAAAACACAAATCTAAATTTAAATTATCTTCAGCACGATACTTTTGTTAAGTGTTAATATTCGGTTCAATTAAGATACTGTTCTTTATACTCCAAAAATAACATTAAGATGATTTTTTTTGACAAAATGAAACCTTTATCGGTGATATAACCTCCCACTCCAGTTCTACTTCTCAAGCAGAATATAACATTATGTTTGTGTGCGGGTGTGCTTGCACACATACACTATGGGAGTGTGCGTATGTGTGATTTGTGAAGGGATGGAAGGAGAAAAAATGAAAGGCTAAACAATTCATTGTTTAGCAAGTGAAATAATTTTCCTCCTAATTCAACTAATTTGGAATTCATTTCTTAGGTATGTGCGGAGAAAATCACTTCTTATAGTACAGTTAAAAATTGTTAAACTTTATGTTTAAATTTGCGAAAAAAAAATTCAGGATTCAGAAGTCATTTCTGCAATGGATCAACATAACATTTGGCTTTCAAATTCTTATCAATGCCAACATTCATCCTCTCATGGCCTAGTGAATAGAGCACAGGTCCAGGAGTTGGAAGGACTTGGGTTCTAATTCTAACTCCCCTACTTGTCTGCTGTGAGACCTTGGGCAAGTCACTTAACCTCTCTGTACCTCAGTTACCTCATTTGTAAAATGGGGATTAAGACTGTGAGCCCCATGTGGTACAGGGACTGTATCCAACCCTAATTTGCTTGTATCCACCCCAACGCTTCGCAGAGTGACTGGCACATAGTAAGTGATTAAGAAATATTATCATTATTATTATCATTATTACTGTAAGCAAGATGACTATTTCAGTTCTGAGGCCAACGCAGGGGCTAAGCCTGCTCAGGGCAGACACAGAGAGGCTGTAGCTCATTCTAGGAAGCCTGGGACTAAAGCGATCCCATCCCAGAATAGATCTGAGATCTCAGTAGAGGACCCAATCTCTAAGGTCTGACTGTCCTACACCACTGGAACTGGGCTGAAACTGTTCAAGCTCATATAGAAAGGGCTGAAAGCTGCTTTGATGGCACTGACTATTCATATATGTCTGAAAATAGGAAAGAGAATTAATGACTATATCAACCACAATTCCAACTCTTACACTTTTCCCCACTGGAATTTTTGCCTCTAAGTAAGCTTCTTAAGCACAATACAATTTACAAGACAGCCCTTAACACATACAATTATTATTATTATTATTATTATTATTATTATTATTATATAGTTAAGCTTTTACTATGTGCCAAGCACTGTACTAAGTGCTGGAGTAGATTCATGATAATCAGGTTGGACACAGTTTCTATCCCATGTGAGGCTTGCAGTCTAAGCATCTATTTTTTCTCCCCAACATTTACCTTCAAAGTATCCCTAAGTCTACATTCTTTACTTCTGAAAAAACAACTCTGCCTTTTTCTTTCTAACCCTCTTCCATTCTTGATTCCATTACTTGGCCAGATTTGAAGATTTTTTTATAGACTTGATCTAGATTTGAAGATTTTTTATAGACACCTGAGCCACATTTAGAAGCATTCCTAAAGTGGTACTTGAACAATAAATCGGATAAAAACCTTAAAGGAAAACAATGTCCCAAGGGATCTAGTTAGTGCCACAAGGAAAAAGGTGTCTATTCTGCTATTATGATTGTTAATAAGGCAACTAGGAGAATGGAGTGAAAATGCTCACAATGTTTTCAGGTGATCTAAATCGCCAACATGGATAGAATTCGGTTAGTTAAGAGTAAATCTCATAATGACCTCCAACTGACAGAATGAATGAGACACATGAAGCTGGCGTCCAAAACGGATAAATTCCATACATTTAGTACATTTAGTTTGAAAGCAAAGCCTGAATTTGTAAAGCTTTCATTTGTCTTATTAGCAACTCATTTTCAAAAAAGTACTGAATTTATTTTTTCGTTAAAGTACTTTCAGGAGAGCTGGGGGCTCTGAAGGAGTGTTCCAAATCCAGGTACTACTTGCTTTGAGGCACTACTTGCTTTGAGGCACTAATGCTTAATACCCTAGGCAATGATAAATCAGATGCAGTAAGCATTCGATCAATACCACTGATTGAAGACTGAAGGCTCACCTCCTCCAGGAGGCCTTCCCAGACTAAGCCCCCCTTTTCCTCAGCTCTCCCTCCCCCAGCATTGCCCCGACTCACTCCCTTGGCTCTAGCCCCCCTCCCTGCCCCACAGCACTGGTGTATATATGTACATATCTATAATTACATTTATATTAACGCCTGTTTACTAGTTTTGAGGTGTATATATCTATAATTCTATTTATTTATATTGATGCTATTAATGCATGTTTATCTGTGTTGTCTGTCTCCCCCTTTCTAGACTGTGAGCAGGGAGTGGCTCTCTGTTGCTGAATTGTACTTTCCAAGCACTTAGTACAGTGCTCTGCACACAGTAAGCGCTGAATAAATACGATTGAATTGAATGAATGAATTGATGCACACTGATTATAAATGGGAACTGATTAATTCATTTAATCATATTTGTTGAGCACTTACTGTGTGCAGACCATTGTATTAAGCGCTTGGGAGAGTGCTATATAATAATAAACAGGCACATGCCCTGTCCACAATGAGCTTACAGTCTAGAGGGAGAGACAGACATTAACATAAATGAATAAATGACAGATATGTACATAAGTGCTGTGGGGCTGGGAGGGGGCATGAACAAAGGAAGCAAGGGTGACACAGAAGGGAGTGGGAGAAGAGGAAAGGAGAGCCTCTTGCAGGATATATGCTTTCAGTAAGGCTTTGAAGAGGGGCGTCCACCTTTACGAAGTGTTTGGTACATTGTTCTGCACAGAGTCAGCGCTCAATAAATACAATTAATAATAATAATAGTATTTGTTAAGTGCTTACTATGTGCAAAGCACAGTTCTAAGTGCTGGGGTGGGGGATACAACATGATCAGGTTGTCCCATGTGGGGCTCACAGTCTTAACCCCTGTTTACTGATGAGGGAACTGAGGCGTTGAACGACTTGCCCAAAGTCACACAGATGACAGGCGGAGGAGCTGGGATTAGAACCTATGACCTCTGACTCCCAAGCCCATGCTCTTTCCACTGAGCCACACTGCTTCTCATCCTGAGACTACAAAACTAAGAATCTGCACAGAAGACCTGATTACAGCAATAATAGTTTCTATGGCACCGCTTGCACTCTCTCGTCCTTGCAAGTCATCTTCCAGCGAATAAGTAGATGAGTATGAACACAGTATCCACTTGGAAAACTGTATGTTACGTTTTTGGGTGTTTGTTTTTGTTTTTTTTTTTTTAACACCAAGGACCACTTTCAGTCTGTGTTATTTCATAACACCATAATCCGGAACGTTATATCCTAGTCAATCAATCAATCAATGGTATTTATTGAGCGCTTACTAGATGGAGAGCACAGTACTAAGTGTTTGGGAGAGAACTCTATAAGAGTTTGTAGATTTGGTAACTGCTGCAGTATTCTCTGGCCACGCTAGCCAGTAATTTTTCAGAGTCCTGCTGGGCCTTTCGCCTTCATGAGATATTCTAGGTTCTTTGGTACTTGGTCTTTGGTCAGAAACCTTTCCCAGTGAGACCATACTCCCAGCAAGCACCTTACTTTAGAATCAACCCTACAACCCATATCTCCTCATTCCAAAAACTGTGCTCTTTTCACTGGACCAACAAGAAGCTGGGGACTCCTACTAACTCTCAGTGAAGTTAAGAAACAAAAAAGCATCTCAAATCAATCCATCAGTTAATGGTATTTACTGAGTGCTTACTGTTTGCAGAGCACTGGGCTTGGGAAAGAATACCACATAAGACTTGGTAGATGTGATCCCTGCACAACACAGGGGAAGAGAGACATTTAAGAAGATTAGGGATAGGAGAAAATATTATCGACAGGAATAGTGGGGTGAGTATTGAAGTGCTTAAGGGACATGCAGTCAAGTTCACAGTTGACATAGAGGGGAGGATGGAAATGGGAAAGTTTAGTCTGCAAGGTCTCTTAGAGGAGATGTGATTTTAAGAAGGTTTTTGAAGTCAGAAGGGCAGGGACTGTGCCTTTTCTATATACTGGACTTTTTTATGGTAGTTGTTAGCGTTTACTTTGTGCCAAGCACTGTTCTAAATGCTGAATTAGTATTTAAATGTACTAAAAAAATTAAATCCATAAAGCCAAGACAATCTTGGGGTGGCTGAAATTCAGTGCCAAATTTATCCTACATAATAATAATTATAATAATAATAATAATGTTGGTATTTGTTAAGTGCTATGTGCAAAACACTGTTCTAAGCACTGGGATAGATAAAAGGTAACCAGGTTGTCCCACGTGGGGCTCACAGTCTTCATCCCCATTTTACAGATGAGGGAACGGAGGCACAGAGAAGTTAAGTGACTTGTCCAAGGTCACACAACTAACAAGTGGCAGAGCTAGGATTAGAACACATGACCTCTGACTCCCAAGCCCGTGCTCCTTCCCCTGAGCCACGCTGCTTCTGTACATGAGACCAGAAATTTTTTGTCACATTTAACTGAATGTCCAAGTCTAGCAGTCAACGAATAATTCTAAGCACTAACTTATTATCGTCTCCACCGGGGCCTGAGAGACTATTTCATCATTTAAGTGTACACAGATTAGGACACAGTGTACTGTACTCAGTGTTGGGGTAGATTCAAGACAATCGGGTTGGACACAGTCCCTGTCCTGCATAGGTTTCAGTCTTCATCCCCATTTTACACCTGAGATAACTGACTCACAGAACATTTAAATCACTTGTCCTAGGTCACACAGCAGAAAAGTGATGGACCCGTTATTAGAATTCAGGTCCTCTGACTCCCTAGAGAAGCAGTGTGGTTTAGACTGAAAGTTCATTATGGACAGGGAATAGGTCCGTTTATTTCTAGATTGTACTCTCCCATGTGCTTAGTATAGTGCTCTGCACACAATAAGCGCTCAATAAATACAAAAGAATAGATGGCTAGGGCTCGGGCCTGGAAGTCAGAACGACTGGGTTTCTAATCCCGGTTCCACCACATGTCTGCTGTGTAACCTTGGGCAAGTCACTTAATATTTCTGGACCTCAGTTACCTCATCTGTAAAATGGGGATTAAGACTGCGAGTCCTATGTGGGACAGGGACTGTGTCCTACCTGATTAACTTGTATCTCTCCCAGTGCTTGGAACATTGCTTGGCACGTTATCTTCTCTTACGCTGTAGAGTCATCTCCGATCCATAGTGACGCTACAGACACATCTCTCCCAGAATGCCCCGCTCTCCATCTGCAAACGTTCTCGTAGTGTATCCTTAGAGTTTTCTTGGTAAAAATAGGGAAGTGGTTTAACCATTGCCACCTTCGGCACAGTAAACTTGAGTCTCCGCCCTCAACTCTCTCCCTTGCCGCTGCTGCCCAGAATGGGTGAGCTTTGACTTGAAGCAGATTGTCTTCCGCTTACTTGCCACTGCCCAAGCGTAGTAATGGAAGGGTAGGTCTCTGTTTGACTCTCCCTCCCACAGCCGAGACTGGTAGAGTACTGGAAACTTTCCAAGTGTGACCCTGAGAGGGGGGCTGGGCACATAGTGAGTGAACAAGTACCATAATGATTATTATTTTTAATATTATTGTCTCAAGGCCTGTCCTCTTTCCACTAGGCCAAGCTACTTCTATTAGGCCTGCTGCTTCTATTCTCAAAACCATTTAGTGCACTACTTGGCATATAGTAGGTGCTCAGTAATAATAATAATAATGATAATTGTGGCATTTGTTAAGTGCTTACTATGTGCCAGACATTATTCTAAGTGCTGGGGCAAATACAAGGTAATCAGGTTGGACATACTCCTTGTCCCACATGGGCTCAAAGTCTTAATCCCCATTTTACAGACGAGGTAACCGAGGCACAGAGAAGTGAAGTGACTTCCCCAAGGTCACACAGCAGATGAGTGGCGGAGCCGGGAATAGAACCAGGTCGTTCTGACTCCTAGGTCCATGCTCTATCCATTAGACCAGGCTGCTTCTAAAAATTCAATAAATACTATTCAATAAATACTGTTGAATGAATGAATACACGGAGCTATTGACTTGAAATAGTGCTTGACACATAGTAAGCAGTTGAATACCATAATGATGTGTCATCCATGCACTTGGATCCATGATCTTTGGACATTTGATATTTGCCCGAACTCCACAGCACTTAGGTACCTATCTTTAAATAATTATAAATTACCAATTTCTTCATATTAACGCCTGTCTTCCCCGCTAGACTGCATGCTCGTTATGGGCAGGGAACATGTTTGGTAATTCTCTTGTATCATACTCTCCCAAATGCTTAGAACAATGTTCTGCACGTAATAAGTGCTCAATAAACGCCATTGATTGACTGAATGATGACTGACCATTGACGGAATGATGAATCTGCAAAAAAAGGCAAACTACATTCCCAGATACATCCCAGTTGCCCTATGTGACACAAATGTAATGTATTTTCAAATCTATGTACACTTAATTGATGAAAGTCTCTCAAAGATCTAGAGGAGAAAATAATAAGCCAGTGCTTAGAATTATTCTCTTACTGCTAGACCTTGACAAATACCTATTATTCAAACGATTAAATATGACAAAATAATTTCCAGTGTCATGTAGGAGACAAATATTTGGCATTTAATTTCAGTCTCACCAAGTTACTTAATTCCTTTACCAAACAAAATATACCTACTGTAGAGTTAATCCTATTAAATTGGGTCATATATTCAAGGGAACATTTGTGGATTGATTTTTTTCTAACATATTGAATTATTAATTTAGCATTTAAATAAATGACACATTTTAAGCACTTTAAAAATACAATAATAATGATGATGATGATGATGCCTCCCATTCATTGGGTCATTATTTTCTAAGCACTTGGAAAGTACAATTCAGCAACGGATAGAGACAATCCCTACCCAACAGCGGGCTCACAAATCTAGAAGGGGGAAACAGACAACAAAACAAAAGAAGTAGACAGGCATCACTACCATGCATATTACATGTTGATAGCCCAGGAAATACTGCTAACATATATTCATTAGAAAGCTGAGAACCAGCCTGGCCTAGTGGATAGAAGAACCTGGGTTCTAATCCCAGCTTGTGTGCTGTATGACCTTGGGATGTCACTTAACTTCGCTGTGCCTCAGTTACCTCATCTGTCAAGTGGGGATTAAGAATGTGAGCCCGATGTGGGACAGGGACTTTGTCCAACATGAATACCTTGTAGCTAACCCAGGGCTTAGAACCATGCCTGACACATAGTAAGTGCTTAATGAATACCATAAAAAAAACCTTGCATAGCCCAGTGTAAAATATATTCCTTAGTGCTATCTCTGAGGTACTGTCTTTAGCTCAGGAGGTGTGAGGTTTCCTAGCCAAAAAAGTTACTCAGTGATTAATGGTGCTGAGTGAGCTGTTGTTGAGTGAGCTGTGAGCAACAGCTCCGATATGGGGTGGGTGATGAGATTTGAATGCTGGGCCTGTTACAAAAAATGTCTATCATTCCATCAGGTAGTCATTCCTGACGTTAGCCCTGTTCTTAGTACTGAAAGAGCAACTAAAATGGACCTGAGAGCAGCCCTGAGGTTTACAACACAAACAAGCATTAATTCCAAGTGAAGAAAAGACAGACGGAGCATGAATTAAAATACAGAGAGAGAGAGAGTATGAGCCAGGCTCATAAAGAGAAAATATTTACATTTTCAACAAAAGTTGGTGTGCTCTGCCCTTGTGTCAAAGTAGAGAAGCCATGTGGCTTTATGGAAACAGCACAGGCCTGGGAGTCAGAGGACCTGGGTTCTGAGCCTGATCTGCCACCTGTCTGTTGTGTGGCCTTGGGCAAGTCACTTCACTTCTCTGTGCCTTCATTACCTCATCTGTAAAATGGGGCTTAATACTGTGAGCCTCATGTGGGACAGGGATGGTGCCCATCCTGATTAACTTAGTGCTTAGCACTGTGCCTAGCACATAGTAAGCACTTTACCAAATACCATTCATGTGTGTGTGTGTGTGTGTGTGTAAGTGTGTGTGCTTAGGGAATTAATTGGAAGAGAAAATCATCTTTCTTTTAAATTAAAATATAGAAAGAACAAAATTTAACACAACAGTGAACTTGTTTCTATAGCTTCTGTCATCATAGGTTTAAATCTTCCATACATATGATGGATTCTTTGGAATGAATTGAGAACTTCAATAAAGTTTCCCACTAAAATAAGCATCGGAGAAGTAGACAGCTTGTTGAAAGTCATTTAATCAAGGCTCTCAAACATTTTCTTTAATGCCCTTTTCGGTACAAAATAAGGCAGTCAAGAAGGACAATTCACACAACCCTGACTGTTTTGAATTAGAAATACCAGCTTCCTTCTGAAACCACTGCAATCTTCTGTGGCACAAAGGAGTAGCCGGGATGAGAAATCAGGCTGTGGGGTTTCAGAGAAGAGAGGAAATATTCAGGAAAAAACTCCTTCAATGCCATCTCAGTGGGGCTTCACAGCGTCCTCACTGATCTACCTACTAGCACCCAAATCTGCACACTTCGCTCCTCTAAAGCCAATTTACTTTCTGTACCCCGATTGCATCTCTTTTGCCGCCAACCCCTTGCCCACATTGTCTTCAGGCCTGGAATTGCGTCCTCACTGATACCCGACAGACCACTGTCCTCCACACCTTCAGAGCCCCCTGAAAATCGCTTCTCCTCCAAGGGGGCTTCGCTGATTAAGCCCTCATTTCCACTTGGCTGTATTTTAGTATTTTGATACCCCACAATAGATAGGTACATATCGGTTCTGCCTCCTGTTCTCCCTCCTACTTAGATTGTGAACCCCATGTGGAACACAGACTGCGTCTGACCTGATTTAACACAATAATAATAATTATTACTGTTATTATTATTATTGTTAAGCACTCACTGTGTTTAGCTGTTCTAAGCTCTGGAGGAGATACAGTGCTTGACACATAGTTAAATATCATTATTATGATTACTATTATGAGAAGCAGCATGGCTCAGTGGAAAGAGCCCGGGCATGGGAGTCAGAGGTCATGGGTTCGACTCCCGGCTCTGCCACTTGTCAGCTGTGTGACTGTGGGCAAGTCACTTCACTTCTCTGTGGCTCAGTTACCTCATCTGTAAAATGGGGATTAAGACTGTGAGCCTCACGTGGACAACCTGATTACCCTGTATCTACCTCAGTGCTTAAAACAGTGCTCTGCACATAGTAAGCGCTTAACAAATGCCAACATTATTATTATTATTATTATGAAAGAGTGTGGCAACTCTTCATTTATAGATATGTATGCATTCACCAACTGGTGTGCTCAGGATGGTGTGCTGCGAATCCCTACCCTAATGAATTCTGTGGCTTTAGAGTCCTGAGTGTACTCAAGTAAACAATTTTTAATTAAAATGGAAAAATGATAAATATCACTTTTTGCCGTGAAAAAGTATGTACAAGAAAAATGAACTAAAGTGCCAGATGAACTCTCTTTCCTCAATATATGTAAAGAATGTGTTTTTTAATGACCATTTGTCGTCCTTCTGCAACAATGTGATCCATTCCAAGGATCCTCTTAAATGTGCATTTAATCAAATTGAGACTATATGCAGATATCAAGTATGACAGGATATAAAAAGGCCTGCATTAATAGAATCGTTGATAAACACAGAACTATGAGTCAGAACGTTCGTATGGTTTACATGCTGAGAATTAAGCTTTTTGGTGCTAAATGAAATTATCCGAAGAGCTCCTGCTAAATCACTACGACTATTTCCACGGGAACAATAATATGTTCTGTCCATAAAATATACCTTTGATTATTTTTTAATATCATTTATCTTATTAAAACCAAAATCTGAACAGACTAGCATTTAACCATAAATTCAGGAAATTAAGTCCCAAAGCCTATTTGTATGTTAACCGAATATTGTATGAGAAAGGATTCATTGTCTTTACAAACAAGTATTTGCATACTAATGAAATCTTGACTGGGAAGAGTGTTTGCTCAAGAAGAAATTATGTGAAAAATATCCCTGGGGTAATTCAACCATTTAGGGAAGGTGATTTAATCTATTTAAAGATCATGTGGATTCAATTTACTGGTCAAGATGTTTCAAGTGGGTGCAATAAATTATAAAGGGAGTCATAGTTAGACAAAAGGGCTATAACTTTCCCTTGTCAGATAATGCTGACTCACAGAAGATTTAAACTGGGCATGTAGTTTCCAAACCTACAGCCTGGAGTATTATATAATTAGAAATTAAGGTAGAAACTCCTAAAATGACATCTTTACTTCACTTTAAATTACTCTGTACCCCACAATTACTTTTCATTCTCTTAATTTTGAACTGTTGAAATATTGAAAGGAGAATTTATGACTGATTTTTTTTAAAAAAGCCTTAAATGATATATATATATTTTTTTTTCTTATTTGATTTGGTTGGGAATTTTTTTGTTTTCTCCTTCCTCTACCCTTCTCTATTTGTCTACGTGACTGACACATCCATGTACCAGTGTTCATTTCCACTGATTTTGGCAATAAATCCAAAATCTTAGAGTACAGCCACTATGAGGGTTCCATTAAAAAATGACTTCTTAAAAAATTGTATTTGTTAAGCACTCATTATGTGCCAGGCACTGTATTAAGCACTGGGGTAGAAACAAGGCAATAGGGTTGGACACAGCCCCTGTCTTACATAAGACTCACAGTCCACATTTTACATATAGGGTAACTGAGGCACAGAGAAGTGACTTGGCCAAGGTCACACAGCAGACAAATGGCGAGGGCAGAATTAGAACCCAGATCCTTGGTGCTTTTTCCACTAGAAAAGTCCACTAGAAATTCCAAACTAGTGAGGGGACAGAAGAGTAAGCTGCTGAAGGCTCAGAAGACGGTCCATTCCAAGGCTACGGTCTGTACCCACTATCCTGCCGGACACTTCACCACATGTGCAGGGATCCGGGATCCGGAAGAGAGACAGTGGACGAATTACTTGGCCAACACATCGCCAGGATTGGGAATACAAATCAACCACTGGCAGTACGAAATCCTTTGCCCTTTCTTCCATTCCAACCTTCAATTTGAACTAAATGAAAGTACGATGGCTCAGTGTCGATCTCGTTCGTAGTTGTTTACGGGGCGGAAAAATCTTCTGGCAGCATTGGGAAGCAGCATGGCCTAGTGGAAAGAGCCCTGGCCTAGAAGTCAGAGATTCTGGGTTCTAATCCTGGTTCTACCACTTGCCCGCTGGGTGACCATGAGTAAATAGGCAAGGAATGAAGCAGTACAGCCTAGCAGAGAGAGCAGGGGCCCTGGGAGTCAGAAGGACCTGGGTTCTAATCTTTGCTCTGCCACTTCTCTGCTGTGTGACCTTGGGAAGTCCCTTAACTTCTCTATGCCTCTGTTACTTCAGCTGTAACAAATGGGGATTAAAGCTGTGAGTCCCATGTGGGACATGGGCTGTATCCAACTAGATCTGCTTTGAGAAGCAGCGTGCTGTAGTAGATAGAGCACGGGCCTGGGAGCCAGGTCATGGTTTAATCGCAGCTCTGCCACTGGTCTGCTGTGTGGACTTGGGCAAGTCACTTCACTGTGCCTCAGTTATCTCATCTGTAAAATGGGAATTGACACTGTGAGCCCCACATGGGCCAGGGACTGTGTCCAACCCCGTTAGCTGTATCTAACCCAGCATTTAGAACAGTGCCTGGCACGTGTAAGTGCTTAACAAATTCAATATTATTATTATTATATTAATAATTGCCATCTATTGCCATCTCTTTTTTCCTTGCTTTCCTTTTTTCATAGTCATTCCACCCCCCCCCCCCCTTTTTTATCATCTTATAGTTTCCTACTATGCCTCTTTTTAAATTCTCATTTCCTTGCAACCATTTTTTGGGGTAATTTGACTTATTTCTTGTTCTTTTTCTACTGTAGTACTTGATTTCTTCTTTGTGTTCAATTAGAATTTTTTAAGAATGTAAATATGTCATTCTATTTAGATAGTAAGTTGGCTTTATTTTTTACTACTGCATTAGATTTGCTATTTCATCTCATAATTTTAGACAACCTGGCCTCTAGGCAGACTTCTCAGATACAGAGGAAACTACTCCTATTAAAAACTGCCTAGAAATTCTGTTCTTTGTTAGTTATTTGCATATACTTTGTTTTTAGGGCTCTGGAGACCCATACCTACTCCCCTTCTATTATTTTTTCCCTTTTCTGTGATTTTGATATTTCCTTTTCCCCTTCTTTCTTTCTAGCATTTTCCACATTCTCCATTTTCCTTAGTTGCCTTGATTTCCTGTTCTCAAAATAACAGTGGCTAAAATCAGCTCTTTGACTCTATTCCCCCTCTCTAATAGATTTTGATGGTCTCTAAAGGGGCTTAGAGAAGCCTCACCTGCTTATCTCGATTTTCCTTTTGATTCTTTCCATCCATTTGCCTGCTTTCCTATTCTCTACCTTCCTCTTTCTGTTTTCTACTCATTATCACACTGCTTCCCTGCTGTAATAACAACAGTTATTATTTTGGTATCTGTTAAGCATTTATCATGTCCCAAATACCATACTAAATGCTGGGCAGATACAAGATATTCAGATTGGACATAATCCCTGCCCCACATGGGATTCATAGCCTGAATAGGATTCAACCCTCATGGGCTAAAATGGGAAATAAGACTGTGAGCCCTACATGGGTGGGACATGGACTGTGCCTGCCACATAGTAAGAACTTAAATACCATTAAACAACACCCAAAATATTTTACAGATGAGAAAACTGAGGCACAGAGAAGTTAAGTAACTTTCCCAAGGTCATACAGCAGACAAGCGGTGGAGCCGGAATTAAAACCCAGGTCCCCTGACTCTAGGCCTGTGATCTTTCCATTAGGCCACCTTCCATTCTTGTCCTCTGTTTGTACTGGGTATTTCCCCAAAGGGAAGACACTAAACTGTCCCTGGTAGAGAAGGGGGTGGATAGGATAGGAAGTAGCGAGGCTTAGTGGAAAGATCCCCGGCTTGGGAGTCAGAAGACATGGGTTCTAATCCCGGCTCTGCCACTTATCTGCTGCATGGCCTTGGGCAAGTCACTTCAGTTCTCTGGACCTCAGTTATCTCATCTGTAAAATGGGGATTGAGACGGTGAGCCCCACGTGGGACAAGCTGATTACCCTGTATCCACCCCAGCACTTAGAACACTGCTTAGCACATACTAAGCGCTTAACAAATACCATCATTTTTATCATTATTAGCTAGGTAGATCTGCACATTAAGTCTACATGCACCTGACAGATGATTGCCAATGAACCACCTGTCATGATCCACAGTTCCAGAAGTTGAGTTCGGTGGTGCCCAGCTTCCAAGGATCATGGAGTAACCTTGGCATAAACAGTGAGCAGGAATGGGAAGAAAAGGTTGCCAAGAGGAGCAGCGTGGCCAGGTGGACAGAACACGGGCCTGGGAGCCAGAATGACCTGAGTTCTAGTCCCGGCTCTGCTACTTGTCTGCTATGGGACCTTGGACAAATCACTTCACTTCTGTGGGTCTCAGCTCCCTCATCTGTAAAATGGGGATTATGTTTGTGAGCCCCATGTGGGGTATGGACTGTGTCCAACATGATTATCTTCTATCTACCCCAGAACTTAAAAAAGTGTCTGACACATAGTAAGGGCTTAACAAATACCATTTTAAAAAGGGGGGGAAAAAAGTGCTGGTCTCTGGAAGAACCGCATCACACAAATTTAGGACACTTCAGTCACTGCTCTGATTTCTCACTTCCACTGAAAACCTTTGCAAACCGTGGGAGAGAGGAAAGTGGAAAGAGTTGAAGAAGTGCAACCATTTGCCAACAGACCTGTGGTCACCCCAGCCTCGATTATGGAATCTCAGCTCTATGCACTTAATCAGAGAAAACAAGCCAGAGCACAAGCAGCCTACATTACAATGCTGTCTGGAGTAAGAGACAGGAACCTCGTACACAGCATTTGCCATCTTGTCCAAATGGCAAAAAAGGTAATTGCATAGTACTGATAATAACCGTATGTGAAAAAGCAAATTTTGAACAGTAAACCATTTTTTTAAATTATACATTAATCTCCAGTTTCCTTAACAAGGACCGCTGAAGAACAAATAGCATTTCAAAAGCAGAGCCAATATACTGTAAATGTTAGAGGAATGAACTTCACATTTCACGAATTACATTTTGATTAGATGCCTAATCGACTTTCTATTTTGAAGGAAAATATGTAATCTAGTTATACATCTCCTGAGAATGAAGGAGGCAGATGTACAACCTAGTCCCGTTTCCATATTCATCTTTAACATGCTTTTAACGTTCCAAAGGTAAAATTATCTTGGAAGCCAAAAGTCCTAATAAAACATGCTTTATTAGGACTTGACTTCCAGGATAAAACTTACTTTATTGGACTTTCAGGAATTAAAAAGTACTCAGTTTTCATGAGAAGAAATATGCTATGTACAAGTCCAATGAAACATTAAATGATTCTCATTTAATACAAAAACACTTTCACACAACGCGATACTAGTTTTTAAAATAAAACCATGCTATATGAGGAACACTGAAATAACGACTCTCTTGGTTAAGAGTACAGATCCTGTCATGCTATTCCACTGTGTTTTATTCTACTGTGTATTCTCTCCTAAGCAGCATGGCTCAGTGGAAAGAGCCGGGGCTTGGGAGTCAGAGGTCATGGGTTCGAATCCAGACTCTGCCACTTGTCAACTGTGTGACTGTGGGAAAGTCACTTAACTTCTCTGTGCCTCAGTTACCTCATCTATAAAATGGGGATGAAGACTGTGAGCCTCACGTGGGACAACCTAATTACCGTGTATCTACCCCAGCGCTTAGAAGAGTGCTCTGCACATAGTAAGCGCTTAACAAATACCGACATTATTACTATTATTATTACAGTGCTCTGCATAGAGTAGGCATTGAGTAAATACCACTGACTGACTGTGGGTGAAAAATGTAAAACCAATAATACATGAAAATAAACAAAAAAATGAAATAACGATCAGTCAAATATCAATAAGGATATTCAATGAGGTATTCATTCATGTCAAAAATTCAAGTCCGATTATGGACTATTATTCACTCTTCTAATGCCAACTCACCACTGACCTCTCACGCACATCCTGCCTCTGTCCTGGAATGCCCTGCCTCTTCATATCTGACAGAGGATCACTCTCCCCCACCTTAAAAGCTTTACTGAAGACACACCTCCTCCAAGAGGCCTTCCCCGACTAGGCATTCATTTCTTCTCCTCCCACTGCTTTCTGAGTCACCCTTGCACTTGGGTTTGCATGCTTGATCCATCCCTTTCTCAGCCCCACAGCACTTATGTACATATCCATAATTTCTTTATTTATACTAATGTCTGTCTCCCACTTTACAGCAAGCAGCATGGCTCAGTGGAAAGAGCACGGGCTGGGGAGTCAGAGGCCATGGCTTCTAATCCCAGCTCCACCACTTGTCAGCTGTGTGACTTTGGGCAAGTCACTTCACTTCTCTGTGCCTCAGTTACCTCATCTGTAAAATGGGGATTAAGACTGTGATCCCCACGTGGGACAACCTGATCACCTTGTATTCCACCCTCCAGCGCTTAGAACAGTGCTTTGCACATAGTAAGTGCTTAACAAATGGCATCATTATTACTTTAGACTATAAACTCACAAAGGGCAGGGAACACATTTACCAACTCTGTTATATTGTACTCTACCAAGCACTTAGTAAAGTGTTCTGCATACAATAAGTGCTCAACAAATACAGTTGATTGATCAAAAAAATTAATTCTCAAAAGACGACATTAAAGCTATAAGATGGATAAAACTTGGCTCTGGAGTTGGAACTGGGGCTATTGTAAGAAGGAGGGTTTAGATGAGGGTAAGAACTACCGCTACCCTTAGGGCTAGGCTTCAAGGTTAAGAGCTATGAATGGTTTGGTCAAGTGCTGGCATATCAATTATTTATGTTTAATGCCTGAGTGTGTCAGTCTGACCCCCTTCACATACGCCAGACCACCACTTTCCCCACCTTCAGAGCATTATTTAGGTCACCTCTCCTCCAGAAGGCCTTCTTTTCCCTGTCTCCCTCTCCCTTCTGCATCATCTGTACACTTGGATCTGTGATTTTGGGGCATTTGATATTTGCCCCACCCTCAACCCCACAAGCTATGTCCTTATCTTTAAATTATATATTATAAATTATTTACTTAAATGAATCATTTATATTCATGTCTGTCTCTCCTATTAGACTGTAAGTTCTTTGTGGGCAGGGAATATGTCTGACAACTGGGTGGTATGTACTCTCTCAAGCATTTAGTGCAGTGCTTTCACCATAGTAAGTGCTCCATAAATACCACTGATTGACTGATATCAGCAGTTGTTCCCTGATTTTCAACTTGTTGCAGCCATTTGGCTGAGGAGTCCTTCCCAAACTAACAAATATTATGCGGGGGACAATTCTACCCTCTGTAAGGGGAATACACATGGAGATAACCTCTTAAAATAAGACTGGAGAGTTTACACATTAAGAGCTCAATAAATACGACTGAATAAATTAGGGGTGGATGAGGAGATGGTAATGAATGTCCCTCACTCGACCACTTTGCTATTATGGGGCCATTGATTAGTGCCCCGCTCAAAGTCTCAGCAAAATTAGTGAAGAACCAACAGACAGCAGACTGAAGACCACCTACTTATGGAAGAAATAATCAACTGTTGAAACCAAGAGAGTTCACGAATGGGGCGACCTACCCCAGTGAGTACCAACTTGCCCAACTGTACGGGACTGGATAATATAGTTTGTACTCTAGCTAGGAGCTAAGTAGAGAAATGATGGTTTAGAGAAAATTTGAGAGTTTCCAAAGTTTTCTTTCGTATTTCTTTCCAACACTGTTCTAGGTAAGGCATTTTTTCTCATGAATGAATTTATAACTAACATGGCCAAAGTTATGAGTCCTTAACAAAGAGTTTTAAATATACTGATTGGGTAAATATGCCTTTGTCTGATTATATGAACGTCTTGGAACCTTACTACTTCAGAGAAGATAAAGGTTCAGTTGGATTCATTTATTTTTGGCTTTAGGAATTTGTCAAATTACAGTGGTACTGGAAGAAAGAATTATTTGAAACAAATCACTGACCGGGGGAATGATTCTTAGAACAGCCACAGATATTATGAAAAACCTGGCACCTGTCAGAAAAACTTCCTCTTAGTTTATGCAGTAAAGCATTTCCTTCCATCTGTGTAAGGGAGGGATTTTTTTATCTTTTGTCCTATTGAGCAATAAAATTTGCCTATGAAAATGCAGTAGTAGTCCTGATGGAAGTGAAAGTGGCCTACCAACAGTCTACCAGTTTGGCTCTATTGTACTCTTTCAAGTGATTAGTTCAGTGCTCTGCAAAAAGTGCTCAATGTGACTGACTGAATCGATTAATCTTACTTACCATTGTACCTTAAACACCCTCGACAATATACACTCATTGTGGGCAGGGAACGTGTCTACCAACTCTACTGTACTGTCTGTTCCCAAGGGCTTAGGACAGTGCTCTGCACCTAGTAAGATCTCAAAAAATACCATTGATTGATTAAACCTCCCTGCAAGTAATCATCTTACTCCTTGGTTTTAACAACAAAAAATGGGATGAAACTGTTAAAAAATCTTTGTGTCTAGACTGTCTTTTCATCAAACTGACCAAAATTCATAATAAAAGAGTGAATTTAACAGGCAATTACCGAAAACCAGAAACTATAGGCAAAATGAGAATTCCCCCCACCCCCCGCCATTTCCTACTGTTTCAATTCCCACATATTATTCGGGTTGCTATGAGACTGTCACAAATGTTACTTTGGGACATTTCTATTACGATAGCCAGTTATATAAAATTTCATAAAATGTGTATACTTTTTTCTAAAAGTGTCAATTGAGGAGGCATGCAGCTCATAAAAACAGATGAGGCACCTCTGATGAGAAACGTATACTTGTTATTTCACAATGCACCATAAACATTAGATGTAGTCAATGAATTAGAATGACACTGTCAAAGATAAAATGTCCCATGTCTACCCCACCTCCAAATTAATGATGTGCTTCCTGTTGAATGTCACATGAGTAAGACTTTGTTTATGATAAACTGATTTACTCCTGCAATCTCAAAGGTGGTAGATTCCTATTACTTACACCTTTGAGAGATGCTATTTTAATAATGCCTGCTAGAGAATGGAATGTAAAGTGGATTCTAATTTGAAAATGAGAACTTTTCCCTAGCTCTACCGTGATCTGGGCATCTATGAAGCACACCTCAATGCAAGTCCATTTCTTTCTCACACATGAATAAAAAAGTAATAAAACCTGTTTTGAAAGTGCTCTCATGCAATTAAACCACCCCTTCTGGATTGCAAACAGAATTCATTTGACTTCAGTTCTCAATTTTAGTTTCCATGTCATAGTAATTCACTGATTTAATCCTTAAAAATAAACTGAGCAAGGAAATAAAGAAATCAAAGAGCCCGGAAAGAAAGTTAATCCTTGAGAGACTTATTTTGAAATGGTTTTCTGCATAGGATTGTTTTCCCCCCAGTCTGAAGAGGCAAAAAATTATCCCACTTGACGCTGAAAACTCTGTGTGCCCACATGCATCAAATAACTTGGACAACTCATAATAATAATAATGATAATAATAACAATGATGGTATTTGTTACACACTTACTATGTGCCAAGCACTGTTCTAAGCCCTGGGGTCGATACAAGGAAATCAGGTTGTCCCAAATGGGGCTCACAGTCTTAATCCACATTTTACAGGTGAATTACTGAGGCCCAGAAAAGTTAAGTGACTTGCTCAAAGTCTCACAGCTGATAAGTGGAATTAGAACCCACTTTAAAGGTTCTTTAAAGTACCATGCTTATTTACATATTTGGAGA